>NC_057849.1:221816105-222441105 GCF_015237465.2 Chelonia mydas
ACAATGGCCTTTTAAAAATATGCAGGAAAATCATTTTAAAATGTGTGCCAGATACCATGACAGTCACTACGTAAAGATTTCACAAACGAATGAACGATAACATATACTTTGGGATTCTCTTGCGCCTGAGCAGATGTTTCTATAAACCAATTGCAGTGGATATTAATAAACACTACAACACAGCTACATTAAGCCTAGGTGTCTGGTTTTCGACCGGAACACCTGGTGGCTCCAGTCAGCAGCACTGACCAGGCAATTAAAAGTCTGGTTGGCAGCGCAGGCAGGCTCCCTACCTGGCTCTGCGTGGCTCCCAGGAAGCTACTGGCATGTTTGGCTCCTAGGCACAGGGGCTCTGTGCGCTGCCCCCGCCCCGAGCACTGGCTCCACAGCTCCTATTGGCCAGGAACCGCAGCCAATGGGAGCTGCGGGGGCAGCGCCTGCGGGTGGGGGACAGCACACAGAGGTGCCTCGATGTGCCTCTGCCTAGGAGTTAGAGGGACATGTCACTGCTTCTGGGGAGCCACCCAAGGTAAGCATCACCTGGAGACTGCACCCCAACCCCCTGCCCCAGCCCTGAGCCCCCTCCTGCACCCAAACTCTCTCCCGGAGCCCACACACTGCACCCCAACCCCCTGTCCCAGCCTGGAGTCCCCTCCCACACCCAAACTCCCTCGCAGAGCCCACACCCCCTCCCACACACCAACCCCCTGCCTCAGCCCTGAGCCCCTTCCCACACTCCAAACCCCTTGGCCCCAGCCTGGAGCCTCCTCCTGCGCCCCATCCTTGGCCCCACCCCTCCTGCACCCCAACCCCCTGTCCCAACCTGGTGAAAATGAGCTAGTGAGCGAGGGTGGGGGAGAGGGAGAGAGGGAGGGGGGATGAAGTGAGCAAGGGTGGAGCCTTGGAGAATGGGCAGAGCAGGGGCAGGGCAACAGTATTTGCTTTTCTGCTATTAGAAAGTTGGCAACCCGAATTAAGCCACATGCTAGTTGTGTCCAGCTCTTTCCTCCACGAGCACATCTTTTGCTGGGATATGGCAATGTTGTACTTTAAAGGGCTATAAATCTTTTACCAAGCCAACAGAGCACATTTCTTCACTTAGATTAAGAGCATTGTTTGAATACTTGTGGTTGTACAATTTGTCCTGTCTCTTTCTCTTTTCTTTTAGCCATGCTAAACAATGAAGAGGCAAAATTGTGCTGTTACACAGGAGGGCTAACGTGATAGACTGCAGGAGATTTTTAACTCGTCTGCCGCAAATCAGGATTACCCCTTTTACCTTGCCACAAATCTTTCCAGTGCGATTGCTTTTATTACAGATAATTTTCCTCTAGTCTTTTCAGGACACTTCACACAACAGCGCCAAAAATGTATTAATCACAAAATGTTGGGCTCAGGGTCAAATAGCCAGGGAAGGTTGCTACCAGGTTGGCTTCCCCTACCACCAGGCAGCCACCAACAGCACAGCTTCCACTCTTGCTGCTCCAGACTGCGGCTGCAAAGTTTGCTAGAGTAGACGAGCTTCTGAATACTACTGGAGGGGGCCCGTGTCTACAGCCACGGTGGGGGAACTAGGGGCAACCTGACACATGACTGAGCCATGCTGCTAATGCAGGGGAGATCGTCCCATAGATCCTTGGGCTCCACATGTTCAGTAGGCCACGCTCCTTGACACTTCTTTACCACCACTGTAAGCAAAGAATGCAGTGGATTTCCTGCGATACCAAATTATTAGATATCTCCATATAATTTGATGAAACATTTTTACATGGGAAAGGAGGGGGCTATGGCCTAGACGGCTCAGAAAATAAACTGATTATATATAAAATACATTTTATTGGGGGTTTTTAAAATTATTGAATCCGTAATATTAGCCTGGGCTTTTAGATGTCTAAAAATGTGACTAAATCTATCCTGTGTTATCCTGCCCATTCAATAATGTTACAATCCCCAAATGAAATATTTTTAAAAAGATATAGTGGCATTGGGTAGCTTCTGCATCTTAGCCACCCAGTCCTGTAACCTTTACTTGAGTCATGCAACCACTCATTACTCATATGAACAGTCCCACTGATTCCATCACCTTTACTCGTATGAGTAAGGACTACCTGCGTGTAAAAGTCATAGGATCCAGCTATAAGTTTGTTGTTCCAGATGGAATTCTTCAGTGGTTCTATTTACTTCAGTTCACTTTCATATTTTTTAACTTCTCCCTTAAGGGAACAATAATGAAATCTACTGGTAGTTTCATGCAGGTGAATACTTGATCAGTACCTAAAAGAAAACAAACTACCAAGAACCAAATTCTTGTTCTCAGAAATCAAACCTTTGCAATGAGGACTTTACTTTTGTTTCTTCAACACAATTGACTTAAGAGTTTCATGCTAGGTGCAAATGAGTGGAGTGATTTGTTTTGCATATATATATATATATATATATATATATATATACATACACACACACACACACACACCCCGCATCAGCCCACTGAAAAAAACATGCCTATTAAATGAATTGAAAAAAAATCCATGCACGGAAAGGGGCTTAGTATATTCATGACATTATTTGTCTCTAACGAATAGCAGTAACCCCAGATGACCTTCTGGCTCCTGGCTCCACCCAAGTTCTTGGCCTCTTTTCAGCATCTTGGCAAAAGTTGCAGACATCCGCCACACAATGCCAAGTAGCTGTTTTGTCTGTAGATATGTAATAGAGATTAGAATAGTGGTGGTGAGGAGCCATAAAACATCCCCTTCAAACATGAAACTGGCATAGAATTCCTCCATGCCTTTCCCAATGACCCCAAGTGTCACATCAGGAATGAGTAGCTACACAACACAAAGAAAAAGTTTCCACCACTTCAGGTTATTGGATATAAGTTTCTCTTCTCCCCACCCCCTCCCAGTGTCGATGCTGAAACCGACTCTTTCATGTCAATGATTAACTTGATGCTATTGGGCTTTGCAGCCATGTGAAGGGTGGATTTAGTGCAGGGGACATTACATCATACCTTTCTGATGTGCTCAGTCATGGATCACTGATTTGCCTCCGATTGCAAGCTAACAAAACTGACACTTGAATGGAAAAGAGAATGTAACCCCTGCACATGGCTCGTTAGCACTTCCCCTATGTAATCATTTTTAAAGGGACGCCTGAACTGTGGCCATAATGGAAATAGCTTTTGTTTTCCTGTAGTAAGCCTTAAAAGGAAATTTTGCTTCAATTTAAAAGCTTCCCCTCCTCCCCCCGTCTTTTTCCATTGGAGACAGGAAACAGTTCTGTCCGGTGTTCAGAAATACAAATTATGATGGGCAGAATATCAGAAATACAGTAAAAGAAGGCAGTCTGGCTTTCAGATAAGATCTCTGCATGATGTTCAGGAAAGATAAAGGAAATAGTCCTTAGGCTCATCACCCAATCCAGCCCAACCCCTCTTCTGTCTTTATCTATGCTCCGAAAGAAAGTTTTTTTTAAGTTAATTTTATTTCTCATTGAAGTTGTGGATTGTAGTACTCATTAGGTTTGCAATTAAAGGTGAATTGCAAACAGAGGAGAAAACCATTGGGCTTTCCCCTTCCTTGCTTCTTAGGAGGTATAAAGGAGGCCTGAAAGGATTTTGTCAAACAAAAGAGCTGAGGTTCTCTGTTGTCTTTAACATTAGAATTTCAGGGCCAGCCTATGCTAGGAGACTGTGGTGACAGGAGAACTAGTGCAATGGTGGGGACAGACAGGGAGCTGCTCGGTAATAATTTACGAGTACTGTGTGTTGACCAGGTTAGTGGGACAGCTCAGCTTAATAGCAGGTTGTATGAAAAAAAGGAAGTAGTAAGGGCACAATGGCTCCAGAATAGACCCCAACCCCCCTCCAATAAACACTTCGAGGTTGTTATGAAACAATGCCCAAGTTATGAGCTGTGAATATTCTACCGGCTGGCTCCTGCCAAGTTACAAAACTTGTTTTGCCACACAGGGCCAAGGCTAGGAAACAGAAGCTCAAACGCAGTTAAGAGGACTCTGTCTCTCCAGAGGGGTTTTAGTTGTGGGGGAGCTATTCAGACTGGCACAGGCACTGGGAAATCTGAAGGAATTATGCATGCCTAGGCAACCAGAAGGGGGTAATAAGCCTCGAGGTAAGAGACCTATACGTAGGCTTTTTGCTGTTGTATAAAAATCCCTTTTCTCTTATGTTATGCTTTATCCCTATGGTTAAGATTAAACACTACTTTGGTTTAGGAAGGCTGTCTGGGTGCTCTGTTCAACACTAGTCTCAGACTCGCGATGGAAAGAGCTGCAAGTTCCTGGTCTAACAGCGGAAGAATTCTGGGATTCCACCGCAGGAGAAATAACAGCTGAGGCCTGATACCTGAGGAGGATGATTCAGAGACCAGAAAAGGGACAGGGTACAGCTAGCCCCCTATCCATGACAATCACCAAAGCGAAGAGAGTGAAAGCAGAAACATTCATCTAATCTGCCTATTCCAAAGTGCCTAACCCTCTCCTATGCCCCAAGCTGCCAAAACATTCAGCTTCCCCCAGCTTCTACAATGCAGCTGTGTAATGTCAAACTACAGTGGCTTGTTGGCCTAGAGTTGTCAGTCCAACCTACAGCCTCTCAGGGCCTGTAAGTCTTGGAGACAAATGATCGTGTCACCTTTTTTCATTCTAAGGGGCTTCACCCACCACCCCAGGATTTAAATAGGCGGCAGCACATTCAAAATGAAAAAGGGGTGGAGCAATGTAAAATAAATTTAGTATCAAAATACATAACACTGGGAGCTTGGTGTTTACTTATACCATGGCTGCTTTATACATATTTAGCTGTGCAAAAGGGCCTGAAAGTGGCTATAAGTATAATGTATATCCACTACATCCTTTATGTGACCAGAGTGGTGTACAGGCACCTTGGTGTAAATGAGAATCAGGCTCAGAAGACAAATTTTATTATGCACTTTCATGTTTAATTCCTTTAAAAATTCTATTTTCCAATTTACCTGCAGCTGCCACAGAACTCCCAGTCTGCTGTACAAACCAGAACTGCTACCACCCCAAAAAATTGATGGGGACCAAGTAGGTTGTTTTTCTTTGCTCAAATTTTTATAAAGGGACCACTGTAAAGGGTAACAAAAATATGTCTATGGACAGGGCTGCAGGCTGGGAACATGCTCCCCTATTTAACCGCATCACAACAGTGGAGCAAAAAGCCCCCACTAACTAAAAAGGAAGTAAAGAGGGGGGCGGGAGTAGAACATGGCTCTATGTGGTAATCCTCTGGGTAACCTATTAACCCTGTCCTAATCACTTTACTATACAAATGTTGGAGGCCTTGGAGAGGGCAAGGAACTGGCTGTCCACTGATAAGCTCAGTGCTTTCCCAAAAGCCCCCCAGTAGCACCATGTCCTACATATACACCAAACTAGAACATGTTTGTCTGCGTGCATCTACAAGCTGTGTCCCTCCCCACCCCCCACTATCTTCTGTCCCCTTCTCAAGCCCTCTATCTCAGGCTTTCCCAATAGGGGGTGTTAGTCCCTCTCCCAATACTACCTTCCTCCATGCTCTCCAAGCCAACAAAAAGGGGGACTCTTGTTTCCCCATCCCCATGTGCAACCAGCGGGCGGGGAGCTGGACTCTTCCGTCTCCCTGTGCTGACTTAAGTCTGGCACTGCTTCTGCCTGTCACATGGTGAATGGAGCTCTCATCTCGACTCGCCAGCGGCTAGGCAGCCCTACCGGGGAGGAAGAAGCATGGTACTGCACAGAGGAGCCCTTTGGGAGCTGCAAGTGGCCTCCCCTACCCTACCCTCCTCTTCACCAAAGGCTAGAAGTTGTTGAAGGCCCCTTCCCCCCAGCTTAAATTTTGGGTTGGGGGAGAAGAATGTTCCTCCCCCACAGTAGTTGCACCTTTGGGCCTCACCCTAGACTCTAGATCCAGTTTGCCCCAATGCACACAACCCTGGCCTAGAACTCCCACAGCTGAAGGAGAGCCTACTGGTAAAGTTGTTCAAAGTCTCAGGGTCTCACTAGACTCCTCTCTACTTCTGGGATCCCAGATAGAAGGCGTGGCCAGAAATGCCATCTATGACCTAATACTGTCCAAGAGACCAAGTCCTTTCCTCTCATAGGTCAGCAGCATGATGGCATCATTTGTGTAAAATAGCTCCTAGCCTCTGGCTTTATGGCAGTCCCTAGAGACCCAAAAGGAACACCTTCTGTATTTTTTGGCATTGATGGGAGATTTATCATCAGTCCCCTCCTTCAGTTTTTGGTTTTTTTTTTATTCTAGGTGAGGTAGGTCTGATATCTCTGGAGAACTGCTAATGCCATATGACCCCCTCCATTCAAGATGAATATTTGCCATTTTTGAGACAAAAATCTCATGAGAACAGCAAGTGAGACTTTCGTGTTATCAAAGACGAACCTAACACCAAACATTACTGCAGATTCAGCCTCAAAACTGAACCCCAAACCCTGGCCTTAAGTAGATCCAAACACCACCTCTTTGGGGACTGGAGTGTGTGTGCATCCTGTTTGCAGGATTAGGGTCATAATTAATCGTTTCTTTCTCCCACTCCTTGCCTTTTCTATTAGACTGGAAATCCTTCAGGGCAAGAACTGTCTCTTATTGTGTATTTGTATGATGGAGGGCTGGGCCTGTAGGCATTACAGTAATACAAATAAACAACAGTAATAATGCATTCCTTGAGACCCCAGATTGACAAGGGCTATTAAAGTGCAAAATATTAGTAAAGGTGCTGATGACAGTGAACTCATAGAAGGGTGGCACCTCTTCACACCACACAAAAAAGCCTCATCAGTACACAACACATGGATGAGGTTTCTGTTGCAAGTTAACTTAGTGCTCAGACAAGTTACAGGCTGAGAGAGACAAATTGTAAATTAAAACTTCCAATGAATATTCATGGCGTCTTTTTACGATATTAATGAATTTGATTTTAGTGAGCTCACATCCCTGCTGTGTTCACTTTCCATGAATATGCCAGCAAACAAACTTACTGGCAGAAGAGCCACTTTTAAATGAATATTGTAGAGTGTTCAAGGAAAGCACACTTGAGATTTGTAATCATGAACGTTAGCATGGAAAATCTGATTCCAGGCAGAGAAAGATAAGATTTATGTTTCTGTTCAGAATACCTCAAGTGTCAAATACTTACAACATAACTATTCAGAAAAATTTTAGGTAGCAAATACATTTGAGAAAAATCACAAAGAACTTGTAAACAGAAAAAAGATGGGGAATGCTTCAGATTCATTATTCAGTGGGGTTTATTCAACCAGCTCTACTGATAACGCTGGCACGGTCTACGTTTCCTCCATGCAGCTGAGCCAATAAACCCCAGTGCTGACTCAGAGCACCACTGTTTTAATTTGATAAAGATTGGCAGTCCTGCCGGAGTAAGCTGTGGTTTTAAGAGGTGGACGTGTATTCAGCAGAGAGAGAGGAGACTCACCAAGATCATTTCAGCTTCTTAGCTAAGCTAGGATTTAAATAGGTTTCCACAGTTGAATGCTAAGTGTTGCACCTTTGTCCCCCTCCTGGCCCTGCCTGTCACAAAACTCCAGGCGCACAGATTTAATCAGAAATTTACCCTGCTTCTATTTTGGTGAGGGTTGGGGCACACATAAAAGGTGTATCCTCCCTTTTTTATTCAACCCTTCACTCGCACCATGTACCAATAGCTCTCTCACACCAGCCCAGACCAAAGGTGGGTAAACTTCGGCCCATGGGACCCTTCTGCCTGGCCCCTGAGCTCCTGGCCCAGGAGGCGAGCCCCTGGCCCCTCCCCTGCTGTTCCCCCCTCCCCCGCAGCCTCAGCTCACTGCACCGTGGGCGCAATGCTCTGGGGGGTGGGGCTGCGAGCACCAGGGGCAGTGCAGCTGCAGAGCCCGGCCTGACCTGGTGTGCTGTGCTGTGCAGTGGCATGGCTGGCTCCAGCCCGGGGGGGGGCGCAGCCTGTATGGCCAGGCTGCATGGTAAGGGGGCAGGAGGGGTTGAATAGAGGACAGGGGAGTTCAGGGTGGTGGTCAGGATTGTGGATAGGGGTTGGGGCAGTCAGAGGGCGGGAACAGGGGGGGTTGAATGGGGGCAGGAGTCCTGGCGTGACAGTCAGGAAGGAGAGGGGGGTTGGATGGGGCGTGGGGGGCCATCAGGGGTTCTGGGGGCAGTCAGGGGACAGGGAGAAAGGGTGGTTGGATGGGGCAGGGGTCCTGGGGGGGCAGTCAAGAATGAGAGGAGGGGTTGGATGGGGCAGTGGGTGGCAGTCAGGGGTGGGGGTTCCAGGGGTGGTCAGGGGACAGGGCAGGTGGATGGGGGCCCCCCCCTCAACAGGGAACAGGGGGGTTGGATGGGGCAGGAGTCCTGGGGGTGGGGTCCCATCAGGGACAAGAAGTAGGAGGGGGATAGGGGGTGGGGGCAGGGGCTGGGCCACACCTGGCTGTTTGGGGAGGCACAGCCTCCCTTAACCGGCCCTCCATACAATTCCGAAACCTGATGTGGCCCTCAGGCCAAAAAGTTTGCCCACCCCGGCCTAGACAGAGAATTTCTACTTTGGGGCTCTCCCAGTTGGGACCAAGGCATTTTTTCCTCCTGAGTGAACTCCTTACTTTTCCTCTTTCAGGCATCAGCTTAGATCTTCATTTTGTTGGGGAGGGTAGCAAAATTCATTCTACAACACTAGATGCAACTGTCAATATGTGTGAGGTCACAATTCGAATGGAGAAACAGAGCTCTTTCAGGGCAAGACACATCATATCCATCTACTTTGTTGAACTTCTATCCCCCTAGCTACTATGAAGAGAATTTTGGACCCTAGACTTCTATATACCATTTGGTGATCCATTTCTCTCTCCTTCAATTCTTCTCATATACATACCAACACAAACCACATGGGCCCTTTCACTGACATAGATCTGGCTGTCTTCTCCAGCTAGTCAACCTGCATTCCCAAAACAGTGTCATACTCAACAACAATGCAATCCCATACTGTGATACAGTGTTAGATCAAACCTACACTATGAAAATCTACTATATTGCAGAACTCAGGTACTGCACAGGTAGGATGAGCTTAAAACATATCTTGTCCTTGCATTGTTGATGAGGCCAAACTGCGTTTAATTCACTCTCCTTACAGTGTGTATGAGAACACCCATTTTTTCATGTTTGTGTGTATGTAAATCTCCTCACTGTATTTTCCACTGAATGCATCCGATGAAGTGAGCTGTAGCTCATGAAAGCTTATGCTCAAATAAATTGGTTAGTTTCTAAGGTGCCACAAGTACTCCTTTTCTTTTTGTGTTTAATTATCTTCCCAGATCATGCTACAAAACTGCAAATTAGAAGGCTGGAGAAGATTTGGGGAACATGTTGCCCAGAACATAGTTGGGTCTTGTCTACACTGCATGAATGAAATGTTTTAATTGCGTTGGGCACTACCATGTTATAAACAGATCTTGCAGCATGGCTGATTTTCTTAGTGGAATGACCCATTGTGACCAGATGCCCTTCACCAATGAAAAAGGATCCAGATATAGGATTCCACTGCCAGTTGCATTATACACTTTTATGCATGGACAATACTAGATCCTGCATGAATTTCAAGCCAGAAAACCAGTTCTATTTCATTCCCAAGAAGGGAAATTTAACCTTCCTGCTGACCTAATCAATGACACCATGACAAACTGGATCTAATAATTTAGTCTTTAGGGACACTGATGCTAACCAACTAGCTCATCCTTTCTGCACATATGTTGCTAAAAAGAAGGAGACTGGTATAATTTTCCTTGTTTGAAACAGAGGTGTCTGAATGCCTTAAAATACTGGGTAATGTTCTGTATTCTTCATAATCCCATCACAGGCAAAGGAATTGTTGCAGCATGGAAGTGATGCTTAAGATGGGTGGGGAGGGAACAGAGAAGTGCTTCTGTATTTCTCCAGTCCTAACAGCTTGAACAGGCAGAGAGGACTTTGCTCCTAGTTTAAGGACCAGCAAGTCGCATTTGAGTGTGAATTAAAGCTAGTGAAATGCATGACTAACTTGGGATACATTTTATGGAATGACCAGTTTGTTATTGAAACACACTGCTGACCTAAAACTATAGGATCTGATTCACACACTAGTGCAACTCCATTCAAATCAGTGAAGTGCCATTTGACAAATCTGGGGGAAATGAGGCCCTAAGTGTTTTTAAGCTTCTTGAGAAATTTGTCGCTGTCCATTTATTTATATTGTGATAGGGCCCTGGGGCCCTATTCGGGGAACTCCATTGTTCTAGACACTGTAGGTACACAGTTTAAAAGATGGGTCTACCCAGAAAAGCTTGCAATCTAATGAGGCAAAACAGACAAAGGCAGAGACAACATAAAAGCAAAATGTGCAGTGCAAGTTTTAATAGTTACTTTTTTACAAATAAACTGCCCCAAATTTCCACCCACCTCTGTACTCCATTGCCCAGGGACCCCACTCAGTGCCTATTTCACTACTTTCAAATGTTCCCTGTCCCCAACCCCAATATCCCTGTTGCACGGAAGTGTTTATTTACTTTAAATGCTTTGAAACTTTAAATTGGCCTTGAATCATTTTATTACCTTAAAAAAAAAATAAGGGCTCTAAGTAAATGATATGGAATTAATTTCCTCTCCAGGAGAGATGGAGCATTCTGGTGACATTAAACTACTTGAGCTCCATTCTTGTGGTCTGTGATGTCACCAGCACCCTTTAAATGGTATTTTTTCGTATATATCAGTCCAGACCATCCATTATCCTCTACAGACACATCATATAGAGGCAACAATGACAGATGGTCATTCAGACTAACTGGCTGTGAACAATTCCTATTAAAAGTTTTTTCCCCCCCAGAGAGGCCAGATTATACAGGAGCTGTATACACAAACTTCAATCATCAGTTATTAGTTCATTGTAAAATGAAGTGACCACATGATTTATTCTGGGCAAACTACAACTTTGTGTTTCTACACAGCATAAACATAGTAAAATCTAGTCTATGCTAGCATATTAAACACCTTCTACCAAATGCAGCCCAAAAATGTGAAGGAAAAACAATGAGAATGGATACTTCATCCCCAACTGTTAGACTTCTATCAGCCCATTCCCAGATTTCTTTCAGTTTTGCAATATGTTTTATGAAAAAGAGGTGGCATTGCAGGTAAAGCGTGTGGGAAATTTTCCCCTGAATTTCTTTCCCAGTGGAAGATTGGGTCATCAATTAAACAATTTTTTTTCTGGAAACCATTTGCTTTCTACATACATCAACTATTTCATAGGAAAATTGAAAAATTCCAGACAAAATTCAATGTTATTTGGTTTTGGCTGGGTTTTTTTGTTTTGGGTGGAGGGAGGGTTGCATTATTGGCCAACAATTTTCCATTGCCAACCCACAAAAATGTACAGTTTTTGGTTTTTCAAAGAAAAGTTGAAAATTCCCACTTAAAAAAAGAAAAGAAAAATATTGTAATATTCTGACCAGCTCTAATTTCAATATCCCCCTGTCACAATGTACATGGGAAGGAGTTTCATAACCCAATTCTCAGTTCAATAGTTTGCCTTCTGCATGCTGGAATCCTGCCCCTTTAACCCTTCTTATTTCATTACAGTAAGGAGACAGAAGTTAGAATTAAAGAGTCAGAGGAGAAAGAAGGGGAGGAGAAAAAGACAGGAAGGTCAGGGGAAAGAAGAAAATGGATAAAAAGAATACAGGGACAATGGGTGGGAGAAGAAGTCCTCCTCTGTCTCTCCCTGGACCTCATGGATTAATTACTAGAGTTGATTGGCAGCATTTGCATCCTGCTTCCTGATAGCTAGAGCCATAACACTGGTAGTTAAGGCTATTGTAACAGTGTAAGAGAAGGGACACAAAATCAACATTACAATGGGTGTCAATACTTATGGTTTAGGGTATAAGATGAGCACCATCTAAAGCCAGGAAATGTTCACTCCCCAACTCCATTCCCAGAGACCATAATATTGTATTGGCTCAATGAATTTGCAAGGTCCCTGTCTTTCTCTGAAGCATCCACTGTAGACTACCACACTAGAAAGACCTTTGTTTTGTTCTAGGATGGTACTTCCTATTTTCCTAATAAACTATGGGTAGGGCTGTTTTCTTGTGACATATTGGAGAAATTTTTAGGCGAGTGAGAAAAAACAGGGCCAGCGCTTTTTTGTTCCCCACATTAAATAAGAAAATTAAGGTTATGTAAAGTTTCTATCTGTTAAGTGCCCTTGCGCTGAGGACAGAGTGGACAAATCTTTGCACAGCATTAGCTGAAGTGAGCTTTTTTAAAAGTTTTTTTATTTGTCATTTATATTATGGTAACACCTTTAGGATCCAAAGGAGATCAGGCCCCCATTGTGCTATGGTACAATACCTGCCTATAATCTAAACAGACAAAACCAGAAAAGGGTAGGAGGGGAAATAGATGTGTCAAAGGTCACAAAATACACATGGGGAAGATTCAGAACTAGAATCCACCACTTTAGCTATTAGACTAGTCGTTCCCTTGCTTTTGCCTTTTGGGAGGTATAGAGGTCATCACTCCTAGAGGAACTAATTCTCAGTGAAGATCCACTGGTTTTTACCTTTGTGTCCCTAAGATGTTATTTCTAACCTCTTGCTTCCTATTAGCTTCCCAATCTAACTTGGCAGCACTCGAGTGAAGTTGGTTCAACATCACAACCACGCACCCAAAAAATTTTACAGAATCTGAAAAGCCACTTATTAAAACAAAGATAACATGGAATCCATTACTCCTGTGGCATCCATGACACAATGTAATCCTGACACTCTTATTGTGCATTCAGACTATGTCTAGCACGATAGGGACCCATTCTCATTTGGGTCCTCTTGATGCTACCATAATGTGAACCTTTGATCACTGATTTGTCTAGTGCTTCCATGACACAGATCTAAAATATATGGTGTTTTATGCCATGAAAATGACCCACTTCTGTTATGCATTGCTGTACTCCATCATGTGATGATCAGCATCGCCAGACTGTTCAGTTCTAAGGCTGCCAATTTTTTTCTAGAAGGCTGCATAATACAAAAAACCCATGCATCCTTGTTTCAGAGAGATTGAAGTACACTGTGTGCCAGAAAAGCATTAGAGAAGGCGTGGGGGGGAACCAATTAGGCCCAAAAAAGGATCTTCAGAACACAAAGGTTATCAGTGGTTCCCACAAATATGGGAAGTGTTTTGTCTACCCTGAACCTTCTTCAACTCAGGAGGTGTTGTCATGTTGGCTGGCTGTTCTAGGACAGGGGTTCTCAAATTTCATTGCACCATGACCTCCTTCTGACAACAAAATTACCACACAACCCCAAGAGGGGGGACCAAAGCCTGAACCCACCTGAGCTCCACCACCCCGAGGGGCGGGGGCGGGAGCTGAAGCCAAAGCCTGAGCCCCACCTCCAGCGGGCTGGCAGGGGACCAAAGCCAACGCACTTCAGCCCCAGGCAGGGGGCCTGTAACTTGAGCCCTACCACCCATGGCTGAAGGCCTCAGGCTTTGGCCCCGGGGCCCAACAAGTCTAACACCAGCCCTAGCAACCCCATTAAAATGGGTCACAACCCAATTTTGGGGTCCTGACCCACAATTTGAAACCACTGGGGCATCTCTGTGAATGGTATTCAGGAAGCGGACACTGAAAATCCTTTTCAGCAAATACTGCCCTAAGGAGTTAGCAGTTCTGAGAATGGCAAAATAGAATGGCAGCCTACATGGATGTGGGGTGACCACAGATAAGTCTAGTATTTTGAAAGTACATCATCTATAGCTATCTATATCAATGGATAGTGTAGCACAGCGGGCACTCACCACCACAGCACCTCTTGCTGGTGAGTCCATGAATTAGCTAATCCAGCCTCAGAGCACCTCCTACTGGCCAGGATCTTCCTATCAGGAACTGCTGCCTGGTCACCACGAATGTACTGCCAGCCCTGTGTGGCTCCCAGTCCCCAGTGCCCCTGATCTTGGCGTGCTGCCCACAGCAGTACCCCACACTCTTGGTCTCCCCACCCCAGGGAACACCAATCCCCAAAGCCTATCTCATTGGCCCACTGCTAGTCCTCATCTAGCCCCTTCCCTCAGGGGCAAACTGCCATCTGAAGTGGCCACTCATCCTCAGCAAAGGACCTACTGCCTTTCTAGCCCCAGCTCTTCCCCTGGTCTTTAGCAAGGCCTCAGCCTGGGGACTCACCTGGCCAGAGCTCCCCAGCTCTAGCCTGAGGTACCCTGTTTGCTCTCCCAGGCAACCTAGTCATCTCTACTCCTCAGCAAGAGTCCCTTCTCACACCCTCAGCCTGCCCTTTTATCAGGGCCAGCTGTGCCCTAATTGGGTGCAACCACACCTGTGGCTGACTACCCAATCAGTCTCCCCTGGCTGCTTTTAACCCCTTCCTAACCGGAGCGGGGTGATTGCCCTGCTACAGATAGATATGTACATATGCAAGGGCTTTGATAAGAGCTGGTTTAAAAATAATGGGAGTAGGGAATTCATAAAATTGTTGCTAAACAAATTTTCCCCAATTTTTGTCAACATTTGAAATTTCAATTAAAAATGTTATTAAAAATATTGAATTTCACAAAAACTTCAAACAGCTCTATAAACAGTAAAAATGGGCTTTTTGCAAAATAGTTCTTCTTTCCCCCATCAAAATTTCAATGAATACTTTGGTTAAAAAATTGATTTTGTAAGCAATCTCCAATATTCAGTATTTCTAGTTAATCTGTCATGCCATTTAGTCCCAATTAGACACATCCACATCGCAAAATCACCCAACAGTTGCTGGAGAATGAATGGCTCAGGGTGATAAAGGGATAGGATATAAAGCATCTCACCTCCCAGTCACTGCTTCATAACACTCCCCTAGAATTCTCAAGAGCTGGGCTGAGGTACACCAGGGAGAAGACTGGTCTGTCATTTCTCATGCCCTACCAGTTCTGTGGGGAAACAGTGCACTTCACTCTCTACTACTGTTTACCTGGCACCATTTACAGGCACTAAATTCACTTTTGGAAAAGTTTTAACAAGCAAAGAAACCATACCACATAACTGGGCACAGTTGATAATTTGTGTTTAGCAGAGATACTTAGAACTCAACGAGCAGAGTGTTGCAGGTCAGGATTAAAAGAAGCTGACCAAATTTGTGCTGAGTGTATAGTGAAGCCTACAGTAGACATGACTTTGACTAGAGCTTTCAGCCTTTAGCTTTTACAGTAACTGAGAACATTAGCTATAACAAATATAGGCAATAAAATGTAATTGATTGAACAAAAATTAAAACATCACCTGAGAATTCTATTACAGCCCATAGGGAACTTACTTCTTACTATAAGTTCCAGAATGATAGCCATGACAACTGAAGTTGTCAGTTTATCCATAAAAATGATACACTAAATGCTTCTCTGGAAACACTTTTGAAACAAATTTGCTTCAGGTGTGTTTTCCACCTTTGTGGGGTTCACTCTCCATGAATGTTCTAGTAAACAAGTTAAATGTACTCTTAGGAATGTTTGCCAAAGAAGCTAGTATTCATTTCACAGAGTATTCTCAGAAGGCAAATATACAACTGGTAATTGTGAGTATTCTCAAGAAGCCTAAGAGTTACACTCACCCAATCATGGAAGAGAAATTATTCAGCTATTTGTCCAATCAAAACAGCTCACATTTTGAATATTGATTATTCCTAATAAGCTGTTCACAGACAATTTATAAAACCAGGATTATTCAGACATTCCTGGGAGAATGATTTCAAACAAAACATTTAAGAACATCAGGATCTGATCACAGATCATTTGCAAACAGAAAAAGGGACTAAATTCATCCATCAAGTTATTTGTTGTGAATTATTTACCCAGCTCTAGTAATGATTTTCAGACTCTGCCAACCTGAAGGCTTCCCTCTTCCATCACCAAGCAAGCCCATGCAACTTAAATCCTCTCACCCATTGTATTGAAAACATTTCGTATGGCTGCTCTGCAAAACAGCAGTGAAAGGTTAGGAGTTCTTTCATAGGGTTTTTGATTTTTTTAGGTTTGGTTTGTTGCTAGTTCAATTCAGTGGTTTGCAGATATTTGCATTGCATTGTTTGCAGCGTGATCAGCAAGAACTGTCAAGCTTAGAATAAAAACACAAACCTCCAAAACCCATTTTTCATCCTGTAAATATTTGTTTGTTTCTCACATAACAGCAATAACCATTGTTTGCAGCTACTGTTTTTGGAAGCTGTAAAAAAAAAAATGCTCCCAGCCAGCGAGTGGTTACACCCTACATGATAAATGAACCCATCAACAATTCAGCTATTTGAAGAAACTAGCTTCTAGACTTCACGGTTATTGCTATGATGAACACCATGGCCATCATCCAGCTCCAAAAGCACAGGTCTCTTCCTAGCTGTAGAAATTAAGGAGACTCTCTGTTACCAGTATGGTGGTCGATGACACACAGCTCGACTGTTCTGATTCCAACCAGTAGAAGGCGTGGGGCACTTACACATTTAGCCACTTTATTGCAATCCTCTACACATTGATGATGATGAGAATGATGATTATTGGTGGTGGTGAAGGGATTTGGTCGGGGGGGGTTATCCATTAGGTTCCAATCCAAAACTTTCCCACCTTTCCACCGGATACATCTTTCCTCTTAGTTCATTTATAATGCTCCTTCAGTTAGCCAGAGGGGCTTGCCCTAGAGTGACTTGAGCTCAGTTTCCCCATGGGGAGCAGGGGAGAGGGTGTGACAATCCCAACTCCACAGCAGCTTTGTTCATTTGAGTATGTTTTATATTATGCCTTAATTAAATGCAAAAAAGTGCATGAATTAATTTGATCATATACTTTCATTAAAATGATTTAGCACTGTTACTAGGAAAAGTAAACCAAGACGTCTTGCATGTGGTACTTTTAAACAGATACTGCATGCTGCCAACTAGGGCTCTAACAGTGTTTCATACATCTGTGGCACACATGGGAGCTCTGTCTGAGCATGTACGCAATCAGGCTTGATACAGGGAAGCCAAACTAGATGATCATAATGGTCCATGCTGACCTTAAAACCTCTGACTCTATAATGCAGCTTAACACATTGTCAAGTGTGGTGGGGACGGGGGAGAAGCACTGTTCAAAATCCCTCTGCCCTTCACTTTATCTACTGGGATGCACAATAAAGAAGGATTTTTTTGCCCAGAGATACTACTACTGATGGGTAGTCCCCTTCTAGAGGGGGCAAAAGATGTATCTTCACTGCAAAATTAGCCCAGATGATCAGCACCTAGGTCTGAACCCCCGAGTTAGCCTAGCCCAAGTATGAGCAGCCACACTGCAAAACTACCCCTGAGTTACTGCGTCCTCACTGGTGCAGTGCTCCCTTGTATGTGCCATGATGACTTCTTGGGGCTCACCCCAGCGTTCTTAGCACTGCTGCAAGCTGAACTGCTCTAGGATTCTTTCCCAATGAATTGTGGGAGAAATTGTTTGTCTTTCTGGGTGCCTGGGGGGAATTGTGGGAAGCCATTGGAGGACTATCAGCACATGAGTGGTTTAGCCTGCATCCTCACTGCAAAGTGGGTGGGTTACCAGCCCAAGTGGAAGCCTCACTTGGGTTTTAGCCTGTAGCCCCTGCAAGGCCAACTAGTCCAAATTTAAAGCACCACCAAACTTGGATTAGAGGTTTTTGTGTGTGGACAGGAGGGGGCTAGAGGCAACACCCAAGTAAGAGCTAACTCTGTGTGTGAAGACATATCCACATACACATTGGGGTACCAAAGCATGGCTCCTCCTTCTTGAAAGTGGAAACACTTCTCTCTAAAATGAACAGCAATGAACAGAACATGGTATTGAAATGAAAATAGTTGTGTGTGGGGAGTTATTTTCTCATGTTTCAGCAAAAATTTAGTGAAAAACCCAATTTCCTAAAAAAAAAAAAAAAAGGTCAATAGAAAATTTCCAACCTGCTCTTGCAAATATTGATTTCTTTGCTCACATAGCTCATCCACGTGTAGGCACCATTATGATATCTATGAGAATGCTCACATGAGAGCAAATATTCTCCTTGGGTCAGGAAAATTGGTGATGCAAAAAAATGACTTGTGATACCTGTAACAATAGGTTAATGGATATCTATAGACAGGACCAGTATATTGGTAGTGTTTTCCAGTGCCACACAAAAGACCCAGTTTGATTCCACTGCCATACAAGAAAACCCAATCTTTTACTTCCCAGGCTGGCAGTATGCCACAACACACCCAGGTTTCAGAGTAACAGCCGTGTTAGTCTGTATTCGCAAAAAGAAAAGGAGTACTTGTGGCACCTTAGAGACTAACCAATTTATTTGAGCATGAGCTTTCGTGAGCTACAGCTCACTTCATTGGATGCATACTTGCATAACACACCCAGTCTTTGGAGGAGAAGATAATACCCAACAGTGGGCTTTCTGGCCAGTTAAGAAGAAGTACAACAGTGAAGAGCTATGAATATGTAGCTAGTTTAGATAATATTGACTGGGTAAGTATAGAATCCTCCTCCAACCCCTCTGTTGGCTGGAAGAATGACAAGTGTCCACGGATGTGATGGGAGAGTTAAAGATAGGAGCAGGGGATCATGTGGTGAGGCAATATGGGCTCCACAAACCACATGGGGAGTGGGAGGTGTATCACATAAACACACCAGACAGCAGCAGTGACATATTGGCTAAACATTGAAAGTCAGAGAAAGAAGCACAGTCAGTCAGAGGAGATGGAAAGACATCCTTTATTTATGAGGTGCAATAAAGGCTGCTCCCTTGCTCACCTCCTTGCCTGAAACCAAGGTGCCCTCTGCTGTGTCTGCCATGTCACTGTTTTAAACAGGACCCAGCAAACATCAATCCAGTAAATCCTTCCCCCTCACAAGTCATTACTCTACCTTGAACTGTATGGGCACATATACAAATGAGGCTATGAAGAGATCCACAACAGAGCCCCACTCCCATAGTGGTCTACTGTAGGGAGAAGGTGAGGTTAAAAGCACAGAATATGACAACTGTAAAGCTCAGTGGAAAGCTTTCCAAAGAAAGGTGTGTGTATATGGACACATTTAAATGCATATTAAAAATAATTAAGTCTCTTCCACCACATAAGCCTGGCTGAGTCATCCTCAGTATCTGGACCAAAGGACTCATTAGCAATGTCAAAAACATTCACTTTGGGGCTAATTACAGAAGTGCCACTACCAAGGCTGAACTTAAAGGGTCTGTCAGCATTTGAAATCTCCTTTTCAGGGCTTTTAGCTCAACTGCAAAAAATGGCCTCTCGGTGGAAAGCTGGCACAAGAGACATTCAGCCTGAAGTGGACATTGCATTTCTGACAGGCCCTGTCATTCGTACATTTTAAAGAGAAATAATATTTAAGAAATATCCAGTACATTTTGTTGTGAACTGAGAGATCTTGTTCTCTATCCCCTGCTGCCATGCCTCCTTCAGAGCCTGCCTTACAGTCCTTCATGCCCACAGCAGTCTCTCCTCCACTCCTCCTCCCTCTCAGGTCTTCCCTCTCTATCCCTGCCACATTGCCCCATCCAAAACACAGCCCTCTTCTCATAATTACAAGTACTACTTCCTTCCAACCCCCAACAGGAGGTCTTGCCTTCCTCCTTCCCCTTGTGCAGTCTAGACATATCTCCATGCCCTTTTATTTCCCTCATGCTCCCTTTACAAGTCCACTCTTCTTGAGTCAACACTGAATGAACCCCACCCCATAGCACGGTTTTCCTCTGTCTCCCTACCACAAAGTTCATCTCTCACCATCTCACCAGTGTATGATTCTCCATCTCTATATCACAGTCCTTTTGTGCTTCAAATCCACATCACACATACCCCATCTCAGAGCATTACTCTTCCTCCCTCCTGTGGGTATCCTTCTTACCTATATCTCTGCCACACAATGTGACATTCTTCCATCCCTATCACATAGTGCATTCCTTTTCCATCCCCCCCTTCATAGGTCCTACCTATTTCCATCCCCCTCCATCACATGGTTCAGAATCCTTCCATCTCCATAGTCCTTCCATTTCCATAGCCCTTCCATCTCCATAGCCCTTTCCTTCATAGGTCCACCCTGATCATGCCCTACTCACACCACAGATTTTTCTTTATCTATCCCTGCATCAGAAGTCCTCCCTCCCTCTCTTTTCTATGACATCCTTCCATTCCTATTACACAATCCTATCTTCCTCTTACTTAGTTCATTCCCAATTCATCTTCCCTCTTTTTCTTTCATCTGACTCTCCTTCCTTTCACATAGTCCTACTTGCTTTAGCCCTCAGCACATCTGGCCTTTCCTCCTATAATATCCATTAAAAGACCAAAGAGTTAGAAATTATTCTGTATTCTTTCTGTGTTTAATTTCTATTTGAGGTGAGAAACCACAATAAGGTTGATTGAGTCTTTTGGAAAATAGGACCAGTCTTCAGTAAAAAGGTTAATGCTGACCAGATACTTAACACACTTACCATTAACAACACAGGGGAAAGAACACAAGCCAAATAGGGAAAGAACAAGTTAAAGAATAGTTAGATAAGTTAGACATATTATATATAGTAGAGTCTGATAAAATTCATCGTAGGGTACTTAAGGAACTAGATGAGGCAATTGAGAACCCTGGCCTAGTGTATGAGAGGAAGCTGTAGACATGATATATTCAGCTTTTAGTAAGGCTTTTGATACAATCACATGTGACATTCCCATAGGCAAACTAGGGAAATCTGGTCTAAATTAAATTATTATAAGGTGAGTGCCCAACTGGTTGAATAGTACTTATGAATGGTTCATTGTCAAACTGGAAGGATGTATCTCATGGGGTCCCACAGGGGTCTGCCCTGGGTCCAGTACTATGCAATATTTTCATTAATGACTTGGATAATCGAGTGGAGAGTATGCTTATAAAATTTGCAGATGACACCAAACTGGGAAGGGTTGCAAGTACTTTGGAGGACAGGATTAGAATTCAAAAAGGCCTTGATAAATTGAAGAATTGGTCTGACATCAACAAGATGAAATCCAGTAGAGACAAGCGCAAAGTATTACACTTAGGAAGGAAAAATCAAATGCACAACTACAAAATGGGGAATAACTAGCTAAGCGGGATTACTGCTGAAAAGTATGTGGGGGTTATAGTGGATCACAAATTGAATATGAGTTAACAATGTGATGCAGTTGGAAAAAAATCTAACATCATATTGGGGAGTATTAACAGTAGAGTTGTAGGTAAGGCATTGGAGGTAATTGTCCTGCTCTACCAGGCACAGGTGAGGCCTCAGCTGGTGTACAGTGTCCAGATCTGGCTGCCACATTTTAATAAGGGTGTGGACAAATTAAAGAGAGTCCAGAGGAGAGCAACAAAAATGATACAAGATATAGAAAACCCAACCTTTGAGGAAAGGTTACAAAGACTGGACATGTTTAGTCTTGGGGCTTGTCTACACTACCTGCCGGATTGGTGGGCAGCGATCGATCCAGCGGGGATCGATTTATCGTGTCTAGTATAGATACTAGATAGTAGAGTGCTCTCCCATCGACTTTGGTACTCCACCAGAATGAGAAGAGCAAGAGGAGTTGACGGGAGAGCGTCAGCTGTCAACTTACCACAGTGCAGATACTGTGGTAAGTAGATCCAAGTACCTCGACTTCAGCTATGCTATTCACGTAGCTGAAGTTGCGTATCTTAGATCGACCCTGCGCGGTAGTGTAGATCAGCCCTTGAAAAAAGAAGACGAGGGAGTAGGGTGGGGGGACAGGATAACAGTCTTCAAATATGTTAAGGTTGGTTACAAAGAGGATTGTGATAAATTGTTCTACTTGCCCACTGAAGAGAGGACAAGAAGTAATGGGCTTAATCTGTAGCAAGAGAGATTTAGGTTAGATATTAGGAAAAACTTTTAAGCTCTGGAATAGGCTTCCAAGGGAAGTTGTGGAATCCCCATCATTGGCGGTTTTTAAGGACAGGTTAAACACCTGTCAGGGATAGCTTAGGTTTCATTGGTCCTGCCTCAGTGCAGGGAACTGGACCAGATGACCAGCCCTATATTTCTAGGATTCTATGTTTCATAGGCATCTAAGAGCTTTCTAACAAGAGTTAATACACATACACATACATTCTGGACATACTTTAGCTATGCTTGTAAACTAACAGACATTGCTTTTTATGATACATCACACTGCTCTGTATCTTTCTCCACCCATCCCTGCCGCTAAATGAAAATTACATGATGCATCTGCAGTGCAATTTGGCACCAAAATGTTTTAAAGAAATAAATCAAGGTGAAAAGTGTCAGTGATTAATTTACTGACACCATAACCGTGAGATATGAAGAGAGCATTAAGCAATGCACCTAAGGCTCTACTCTATTGCCATAAATTAAACATAAAAGAAAAAAGAGAATCGTTTCTGATGGGTGAAAACCTGCTCAAAATCAGACAGCAGGCCAAACTCAGCTCTCAGTCATATGTGTTTCAGAGTAACAGCTGTGTTAGTCTGTATTCACAAAAAGAAAAGGAGTACTTGTGGCACCTTAGAGACTAACCAATTTATTTGAGCATAAGCTTTCGTGAGCTACAGCTCACTTCATCGGATGCATACTGTGGAAAATACAGAAGATGTTCTTATACATACAAACCATGAAAAAAATGGGTGTTTACCACTACAAAATGTTTTCTCTCCCCCCACCCCACTCTCCTGTTGGTAATAGCTTATCTAAAGTGATCACTCTCCTTACAATGTGTATGATAATCAAGATGGGCCATTTCCAGCACAAATCCAGGTTTTCTCCCCCCCCCCTTTTTCACACACAAGAGTGTAAGGAGAAAAGGAGTACTTGTGGCACCTTAGAGACTAACCAATTTATTTGAGCATAAGCTTTCGTGAGCTACAGCTCACTTCATCGGATGCATACTGAAGTGAGCTGTAGCTCAAGAAAGCTAATGCTCAAATAAATTGTAAGAAGAGTGATCACTTTAGATAAGCTATTACCAACAGGAGAGTGGGTTTGTGTGTGTGGAGGCGGGGGGGGGGAGAAAACCTGGATTTGTGCTGGAAATGGCCCAACTTGATTATCATACACATTGTAAGGAGAGTGATCACTTTGGATAAGCTATTACCAGCAGGAGAGTGGGGTGGGGGGAGAGAAAACCTTTTGTAGTGGTAAACACCCATTTTTTCATGGTTTGTATGTATAAGAACATCTTCTGTATTTTCCACAGTATGCATCCGATGAAGTGAGCTGTAGCTCACAAAAGCTTATGCTCAAATAAATTGGTTAGTCTCTAAGGTGCCACAAGTACTCCTTTTCTTTTAGTCATATGTGTGAAAGCCTCATTGAAATCAATGAGAGCTGCAATCATGCAACCTAGAAGAGATTTTGGCCCTCTCTCTCTTAACTACAGATCTAATGTCACTGACAGCAGGATTTGGCCTTTTGCCACTCGTGTCACAGAAAGATTAAAAAACACAACACTTGTTTGATCAACTTAATATGGTAATACAACTTTGTGCTGTTTGAGCTTTTGCTGTTATTAATAAAGCAGGATTTTAATGAAGAGTACCTGGGCTACCAATCAAGTAAAAAGCTTTGCCTCTGTAAAAATGGTGTGGTGTATTTGATTTTCTCATGACCTCAGCCGGACTAATTATGTGCATAAAGTTACTCCGATATGTGATTGTAGAGTTGAGACTTACATTGGTATGTGGTATCCTTCCTTCCTTTCCTGAGGTCAAATTGTTGGTGCCTCACTTTTTTTAAGGTGGATCAATCACATGCCTGCTCTACGGTAACACGCCAAACCACAGTAGATTGTAATAGTGTCCCTGCAATAGAATGGTGCTTCTGTGGTAGCTTGAACCATGTACACAGAATACCGTAGTATGATTTTTTCTTAAAGGCTGTTCAACTGGGTAAGGGTTTCCTGTTATTTTAAGAGGGCCTTCTGGGATCATCCATTTCCTGCTCCCAAGCACCTTGAAAGGCCAGTGTTGTACTAACAGTCTCTCAGAAGGAAACTGGATATGGTTCCCGCTGACATCCATCAACGCTGCATTAGTCAGAAGTGTAGAAGGCAAGCGCCCTTTTTACCTCCCCCACAACCCCTACCCCTACCCGCCCCACCCCCAGCCAGGGCTGACTGAGTCCTGGTCTACACTTAAATTTAGGTCGACACAGCTATGTCACTCAGGGATGTGAAAAATCTACCCCGCTGAGTGCGGTAGCTATGCCAACCTAACCCCTGAAGTAGACACAGCTAGGTGCTTCTGTCAACCTAGCTCCTGTGGTGCAGGGAGGCAGAGTTCCCACACTGACAGAAAATCCCCTTCCATCCCCGTAGGCTGCATCTCTGCCCCGTAGTAGACATTCCGGCTCGGGCTGGAGTCCAGGCTCTCAGATCCTGTACTCCAGCCCTAACATCTACATTGCACTTTGATCGCTCTTCAGGCTAATCCCAGCAAGCCTGCGTCCGCTGACTTGGGGCAGCCACGGGTTTTTTATTGCATACCCCCAGCCTCTCTCTCTCTCTAACATACTCCCTCTCTTCTAAATAGCAAGCATTGGAAACCTACAATAAATAGCAATAGTCTCCCTAGGTACTTATATTGCCCCTATTCGCCTAGAATCCAAATATCAGTCTCACAATCTTTGGTGTATTTATCCTCACAACACCTCCCTGACACAGGGATGTGCTACTATCTGCATTTTACAGGTTGGGAATGGAGGCACAGTATCCCAAATCCTCAAAGCTATTTAGGCTCTTAATGTCCATTGAAATGAATGGAAGATAGGTGCCTAAATACTTCTGAGGATCTGGGACAGAGAAACTAAAGTGACCACGGTCACACAGAAAGTCTGTGGCAGGAACTGAACCCAGATTCAGGACTCCCAATCTATCCTTATTCTCAATACTGTATTCATTCTGAAGCACTCCATAAGACTTCAAAAACTAGATACTGTGCTTACCAGAATCATGTTATTCAACCTGTCAAATGCAGCTGCCTCTGGGGTGGAACACAGCAGCAGTGTAAGTCAATTTAGTTACAAATGCACACTCTGTAAAACATGAAACTTGGTACAATTACTTTGTCTTGATCCAAACAGGCAATCACCAGGGGAGTTACAAATGTTTCACAGCCTGTTTATAAGAAGTGTCATTGTCTCCCCAGCCATTCTTATCAGCTGTCCTAATAAGCAGGCATATTTTTCAGATAGTTATAATTTTTGTAGTTCAAATCAAAGAGAGTAGGAGCACAGATGCTGAACAAATGTGCCTGTCTCATACATCCCATTTCTGTTGCGCTTCATTTGTTCCAAGCACAGTACAGGAATGAAATAAGTAACCTATTCTACAACCGTGGAGTGGATGGATAAGTATTATTATCCTCATTTTACAGATGGGCAAACTGAAACAGAGATGAAGTGAGATGCCCAAGGTCACATCCCAAGGTATTGCCAGAACTCGTTTCTCCACACTACACTGAGGACTTGTACAGTACTAGGAAAATTAGGATCCTTGCTCCAATATCATTAGAGCTCCACAAGTGAAGCCTGTAGTGTAGACAGGACTCAGGTCTTTTTTCCAGAGTGTCAGCAATCCCTGCTCAAAAAAAGCTTTTCCATAGTTGATATTTAGAATGGCCAGTCATAAAATTCCCTCCAGAAATTTCAGCTTTGCACAGTGCACAGTCAGCGTTAGCAGGGTTACTCTAACTCGCTGAGGAAAAACTCCCAAACACCACCTCTCTCTGTCACATTATAGTACTTGACCTGCATCCTCCACTATTTTGTTTGCCAGAAATTTCTTTTGGATTTCAGTTGTATTGTCTCTGCTGAGGAGGACAGCTGACAGACAGGCACATATTCATGTATTTGTATTATTGGTTTGAGCACTGCTGACACCTAGTGACTAAAATGGAGATGTACATAAGACAGCAAGGGAAGAAGGGATCAAGGGAGTGTGGGTAAGGGAAAGGAAGGGGCCAGCAAGTCTGAAGGCTCAGTGTGTGGACTCAGCACTGGAGTATGAAGGCTGGAATCAGAAGATACTGGGCAAGCAAATATCAGGAGGTACCACACAGAGCAAGGTGTAGGAAAGAGGAGAGAAGGTGACTTTAAGCTCCCTTTGTGCCTTGCAGATCCTGGGCTGCTTCAGGACACAGTCTCCAGCACAATTTAGAGCAGTCTCAGAGGCTGCTCTTATTTCTAGCAGCTTCACTACAGTTGCCTACATGGGCTGCATTTCAGCCACGCTCCCTCCTGCCCCACACCAGCCTCCCAGTTGATCTTCACACCACCTCTCTAGCAGATGGTTTCTCCAGGGACTCTTGCCTTCAGAGCAGCATGAAAGGGCCTTAACAGGGGATAGAACATGCCCCACTGACCACTGCGCTCTGAAGCATTGGAATTGGAAGACTTGGGGTAATAGCTTACGTTCAGAACAGCTCAAGCCAGCTGAGCCAGATTGCACACATTTAGAGGCATGCTAATCATTTAGGGTAGGATTTTCAAAAGTGCTCACTGCTCTAACTCTGCTCACAGTGTAGTTACTGGTAGCACTCCCATTGACTTCACTGGCCTCACTCTGCTCCCAACACCAGGAGATTTTGAAAACCCCAATCTTCCTGAAAACACAGAAGTTGTAAACAAGTAAACCCATTGGACCTGGGTGCTGGTATCTCTCTGTCTAAGGTGCTTGTCTGGCTCCCCACACCATGCTGTCTGAGCACCTCACAATCATTTACCCTCCCCACCTACCTGTGAGGTAGGGACGATGCCCCATTTTAAAGACAGAAAGCTGAGGCACAGGGAGACAGAAGGTACGTCCACAAAGCAATAAAAAACTCGCCGCTCTGAGTGTCAGAGCCTGGGCCAATTGACTCAGGCTCTCAGGGCTCAGACTGTGGGTCTACAAATTGCAGGGCAGATGTTTGGGCTCAGAATGGATCCCAGACTCTGAGATCCTCCCTCCCTGCTAGGTTTCACAGCCTGGACTCCAATCCAAGCCCAAACACCTACACCTCAATGTTCAGCCACACAACCTGCGCCCCGTGAGCCCAAATCAGCTGAACCAGGCCAGCCAAGGCCAGGCCGCGAGTCTTTTATTGCATCATAGACGTACCCTTAGTGACTTTCCCAAGGTCATAGAGGGCATCAGTGGCAGAGCAGGGGATTGAAGCTAGTTCTCTGAAGTCCCAGTCTTGTGTCCTAACAACTGGCACAGCTTTTCTCAAGCTAATAACACCAGAGACAAAAAAATTCTCAGTTGTGTACCCTCAAGAATATTAATACTGTATATCCGGTCTAGAAGGTCTTATCAAGGATGTTACAGTAACAGAGCTCTCTGAGTGCTCCTTCTCTTGGGTCAGGCCATATGCCTTTACTTCTCCTGGGGTGGAATCATGCAATTTTCCTACTCTTAAACTGGGCCTTGGCTACAGGACAATGTATCAACCTTGGTTACCCCCCATATTCTGACGGGGTTCAGCATTAGCAGTTCTTTGCTTTGGGAGTTTGTGACGAGAGTGACCAGACAGCCTTCTTATAACCCAACAACTCCTAACAGTAGGAACAAACATAAGAAACATAACATAAGAAAAGGATTTTAAAACATCATGGCCTACTATCACCACCTTATGTTAGCATAGGAAGGCTTAACTTCTTCAAACATCCCCAGCAGGTATGTGTGTCTGTGAGAACAGCTTCTCAGCAGCAACCATCTCCCCTTCCTAGAGAAAGAAAGGGACACTTTTTATCCAGTGAGAATTCCTTTGTACATTGCGCTGCACTTATGTTTGCTGAGATGTTCATGAATATGGATTCACATGTAGCTCAAGTGCAATAATTCCAGACGCAGTTCTTAGGATTCTCCTCTCATTTACATCAGTGTAAATCAGGAGAAACTGCACTGAAGTTAGTAGGCTTACAATGGCGTAAATGAAAGGAGAATCAGAGCCCTAGCCCATAACATATCATCATTAATCTGTTTGAAAGCAAACAAATCCCATAAAACATATTTTAAAATGTTTAAAAAGACACTTTTAGGAGTCTGACCAAAAAGGTCCCACTACAAAAGAAGAGGAAGGTTGGTTTTGTTTTAGTGGTACCACAGATTCCCCCATCATATTCAGTCTGTACAAAGAGTGTGTGATTCATGTCTAATTTGGTCAAGCTGTTCCTGGTCCGCTATGTTGTGGTCCACTATATTCTTTCATTCAATCATAGGGCTGGGTTCTGCTCTCCAATATACTGGTATAAATCCAAAGTCACTCCACTGACTTCACTGGGGTTACTGCAGAGTTTCATGAATTGTTTAACTAATTATCATCACCACAGCTTGTCAGTTTTCCTCCCTGTTCATTTAAACTGCATGAAGCATCCGTTTTGCCTTGAACATTCCTTCTGTAGCAGTCCTCTCTCATTCGTAAGGTTCACTTATAGCAATTAAAAACTATAAAAAGAACAGGAGTACTTGAGGCACCTTAGAGACTAACAAATTTATTTGAGCATAAGCTTTCGTGAGCAACAGCTCACTTCATTGGAAGCTTATGCTCAGATAAATTTGTTAGTCTCTAAGGTGCCACAAGTACTCCTTTTCTTTTTGCGAATACAGACTAACACGGCTGCTACTCTGAAACCTAAAAACTATAAGACATCCTTGGCTCCAAGGCACAGCAGATACTTGTCATCAGAAATGGCCTGGGAATTTTTAATACAAGGAATGGCTGTTCTTGTGTGAAATGGCGTTGATAATGAGAAGCAAGCAAGGCCTCTGGAGAAGCCAGTACTGTCTACATCCTGTCACGGACGCATCCCAAGTAAGCACTCAGGATTAAAACAGAACCTGAAAGCTTTGCAGTCCGTCATGTCAATTCACAAAGGCTGTGGACATGCTATGTACAAATCATACACATCTCACTGTCTTCGGGCCCTCCTCTCCCCCCTCACACAAAAACAGATGAGCGTAATATTTTCAAAATTACAGTGATTACCTTGATTATTACACTAATATAACACAAGGCCACGGGAGGGCACCATTGCTTTTCTTATTAAACTCACAGATTTTGTGCACACAGGGAGGCATTCAGCCATAATGTGCACATGCCTGTGTGTGCACACAAGCATGCATGCGGAGCATACGTACATGTGAATGAAGGCACCGTGTGTAGGGAATAGATTTGCTGGAGGATAAACTAGATTTTTTTTTTCTCAAAAAGGCCACTAACCCAGCTATCCCCACACATCACTGAAATGTACATGTCAATCCAGCTATTTAATGGACAAGGCTGAGTATGCTTTTTAATTGCACCGCCATGTTAGGTATCTTTCAATTCATTTCCAGGTAATTTAAACCAATAAAGCCTGAAATGGATTGGATCTTCAGAAATCATCTCTTTCCTCCAGGTGATACTATGCGAGTTGAGTTCATCTGAGGTGCTCAGGTTAACATAGCTCTGATTTGATCACAACGAGGTGTGTGTGTGTGAAGGGAGGTTGAAGGCAGAATATTCTCAGTGAATGGGTCTGGTCTGTGGCATTTCCTTCCCACCTTACTCCATGAGAGCATGAATCCATTGACCTTCAAGTCGCATCTGTCAGTGGCTTATTTTTCTGACTGGGGAGGGATTGCTGGCTGGGTGGAGATGTTTGAAGAATTTGGGGGGAGGGGAGGGGATGTGGTGGGATTTAGAGAGTTTATTTAATTCTCATTTCTTTTTGGAAAACATTGGTTCATAATGCTATTGTAGCTTTTATACTACTTGTGTATGTTCCTTGAACACTGGAAGAGCATGGTTTTAAAAGGAGTACATTTGAAAAACAATCTGAGGGGATAATGTCATGGATTTTCATAGATTTTTGTCTTTGTGAAAGAGTGTAAGACATCATGGTGGAGAGTCCCTGAGAAAATCAGCACATCTCACTGGGACTGGTCTGTCATCTGGTGTATCATTTGCCTAGTTTAGAGTCCTTGGGCCAAATTAATTCCTGGTGTAGCACTCTAAATTAAAATACTTGGGGATGGGACCACATCTCCCTTAGAAGCGCACAGACCATTACCAATAAATAACAACACTAATGCTGCTATGACTACCATTCGTTTTACGAAATACATTTATCTCGCACACAATTTTACTGAATACAAAGGCTCTATCTGTGGTAGCGATGAAAGGCCTAGATGAGAACTGATTGGTTTATTCCCCTCCAGTTTACCATACACACGTGCACGTACACACACACACGTGCATACACACACTTTGTTAAAACCCCCAATGGGAGCAGATGGGCCTAGCAAAGCTGCAACTATATCAGCCATAGGAACCCCTGCAGAATAGTATCAGGTGTTCCTAGGTTCTGAACATCCATAGCACTTAAAGTTCCTAATGACCAGAGGAATCCAAGAGTGGATTTGAGGAATGAAATGTGACTCTTTCATGGGAACACAGAGGACTTATCCCTGAAAATGTATTTACATTTTGTCACAAGCACTTGATAACTATATTGGTCTCATAGATTTTAAGACTAGAAGGGACTGTTACGATCATCTAGTCTGATGTGGAAAAACGGATGCCACAGAGAGCAAATGATGGTTTTGATTCACTGACCTCTAGATTATGGGCCCAGCATGCTTCGCCTGCACCACTTCATTGTTGCTTAGTGGGAAAAGGGAGTGTGAGACACAATGGTTTAAAGTAATTGTTTTGGTCATGGCCACAATCTGTATGTTTCAGCAGCCTATGTCTTGAAATTAGCTTTGTAATCCTTCAAACTAGAGCTGGGAAAATACCTGATTGTTTGGTTCAGTGGCCAAATTTAAAAAAAAATGTTTAATTTTAAACAAAACTGTATATTTTCGGTTTCTCACCAAAATGAAAAACTGAAAACATTTTGGTCAGGTGGAGCAAAATGTTATGAATGTCAATTTGAAATGCCAGTTTCAAAATGAAATGTCGAAACAAACGTTTTGATATTTCCAAATTTTCTTCCAGAAGTTTTTCTTTTTCCCTTCGCCAAAACTATTTGCCAGACCCAAAGAGAGTTTGTGACTAGTTTTGGTGCCCTGAAAAATGTATCTTTTGGCAAATTTACTATTCGCTGAAAAAATGTCAGCCAGTTCTACTTCACAGTAAATGAGATTAAGGATATCATCCCATTGAACCTCAGGAGGCATCAGCATTCTCCATTAAGGGACAAGTCTTGACTGAATTCCTCACCTGAGTAGTCCAATCATGGGTTACTCAAACAAGTAAAGCAAGCAGTATTTGGCAGCAAATGTGCACATGATGAACATATTTCATATGCTAGGAAAGAAGAGTCTTTAGAAAGTAACGTCGACCTACATATTGGGAAGCCTCAACCATGGCTGTTGTTGATTTATAATGAAGATTCTAGATGGCTGAGTCTTCAGCTAGTGTAAATGAACATAATTCCATTGAAGTTATAGGAGCTATGCCAATTTACACCAGGTGAGCCTCAGGCCCTATAGGTCCTTTCATCCCAAAGGATCACCAAATGCTTTACAATCTATATACAAGAATCAATTCCTCTATCTCTGAAATGCAGACCTCTTTGTGATGGATGCAACAGCTGTTAAATAGCTTACAACAACACCAACCAAGAGTTTAGGACAGGAAGTGAAGAAGACTATAGTAACTGCAGGGCAAAGTTTAGGTATGCAAAATATGATTACCTAAATTCCAGTCTCACTTACAGCAGTGCCACCCCAGTGACTTGAAAGGAGCTGCTCTTGATTTACACTGGTATGAGGGAGAGGAGCATCACACTAAAGGCTTTTCACAGTACTTCACCAATAATCTCAATTTTAATTTCCCAGTAGATAAATGGAAATTCTCCATTCTCAGTCATCTTCAGCTTTCTCAGTCCCATTCCTGAGTGGAATGGTCACAACTGAGCTTAAAGATTTCACACACAGAAAAAGCCAAGTTAGAAAAAACATTTAACTAGGGTTGTCAAGTGATTAAAAAAATGAATCACGATTAATCGCACAATTAAACAATAATAGAATACCATTTACTGAAATATTTTTGGATGTTTTCTACATTTTCAAATATATTGATTTCAATTACAACACAGAATACAAACTGTACAGTGCTCACTTTATATTTATTTTTATTAGAAATATTTGCACTGTAAAAAAAACAAAAGAAATAGTATTTTTCAATTCATCTCATACAAGTACTGTAGTGCAATCTCTTCATCATGAAAGTTGAACTTACAAATGTAGAATTATGTACCAAAAAACTGCATTCAAAAATAAAACAATGTAAAATTTTAGAGCCTGCAAGTCCACTCAATCTTACTTCTTGTTCAGCCAATTGCTCAGACAAACAAGTTTGTTTACATTTGCAGGAGATAATGCTGCCCGCCTGAAAGTGAGAACAGTTGTTGTCATGGCACTGTTGTAGCTGGTGTTGCAAGATATTTATGTGCCAGATGCGCTAAAGATTCATATGTCCCTTCATGCTTCAACCACCATTCCAGGGGACCCATGCTGATGATGGGTTCTGCTTGATAACAGTCCAAAGCAGTGCGGACTGACACATGTTCATATTCATTATCTGAGTCAGATGCCACTAGTAGAAGGTTAATTTTCTTTTTTTGGTGGTTCAGGTTCTATAGTTTCCTCATCGGAGTGTTGCTCTTTTAGACATCTGAAAGCATGCTCCACACTTCTTCCCTCTCAGATTTTGGAAGGCACTTCAGATTCTTAAACCTTGGGTCGAGTGCTGTAGCTATTTTTAGAAATTTCACATTGGTACCTTCTTTGTGTTTTGTGAAATCTGCAGTTGAAAGCGTTCTTAAAATTAACAACATGTGCTGGGTCATCACCCAACACTGCCATAACATAAAATATATGGCAGAATGTGGGTAAAACAGAGCAGAGGACATACAATTCTCCCCCAAGGAGTTCAGTCACAAATTTAATTAACATTTTTTTTTTTAATGAGCGTGATCAGCATGGAAGCATGTCCTCTGGAATTGTGCCAGAAGCATGAAAGGGCATATGAATGTTTGGCATATCTGTCATGTAAATACCAGCTACAAAAGTGCAAATGCCTATTCTCACTTTCTGGTGATAGTGTAAATAAGAAGAGGGCAGCATTATCTCCTGTAAATGTATACAAACTTGTTTGTCTGAGCAATTGGCTGAACAAGAACTAAGACTGAGTGGACTTGTAGGCTCTGAAGTTTTACATTTCGTTTTTGAGTGCAGTTCAGTAACAAAAAAAAAAATCCACATTTGTAAGTTGCACTTTCGTGACAAAGAGATTGCACTACAGTACTTGTATGAAGTGAATTGAAAAATACTATTTTTTTTATCATTTTTACAGTGCAAATATTTGTAATCAAAAATAATATACACTTTGATTTCAATTACAACACAAAATACAATATATATGAAAATGTAGAAAAACATCCAAAATATTTAATAAATTTCAATTGGTAGTCTATAGTTTAACAGTGTGATTAAAACCATGATTAATCGCGATTAATTTTTTGGGGTTAATTGCGTGGGTTAACTGCAATTAATCAACTGCCCTACATTTAACCTTATAAAAGTGGGCTACATACTAATCCTAAAAGCTCTTATCCATCTCATTGCTCACTCTAAATATTTTTTGCTAACCACTGAAGAGGACATGCCATCCACCAATTGAAAGATCATGCTTGATAGAGGGCAACAGTGACTTGGGTTTTCAAATTGGCCATGCAGATTTCTCATTAGGAAGTTGTACTGCACTGTTGAGGAGATTCAGAACAGTGAGCCACTGTGTTACCTCTCTGCTTCAGCAAGATTGAGTTTTGTTAGCGTTTAGGCTGTATGTCAGCTCCCTGCCACACCAGTCAGACTGCCTCACCAGAAAACTCCTCAAGGCTCTTCCCACCCCAACCTCACCTGGCAGGTGACAATCAGTGAACTCCAGCCCTGGATTTCTCAAAAATGTTTCTCTGCAATGCACAGCACCTACCACTGTGCATTCACCAAATATATTAACTTCACTGCTCTGTTAAAGAGTCTACATCACGGCTTATTAATTTAACTTGGGCAAATGCACCCTTCCCTTTTAACACAGCACTGAATTAGTTTAACAGTAAAAGTAAAATAAGTTTATTAACAAAAAAGTATGATTTAAGTGATACCAAGTAAAAGAGATAAAGGTAGAGAGGGTCACAAGTAAATAAAAGTGAAAACAAGAATCTTAAAGTCTAAAACAATCTAGAAAGATACAGTCTTTGTTCAAGACTGTTTCTCTCACCACCAGTCTCCTTTCGAGCTTTAACTGGCCATCCTGGCCTGGACTCATCACAGCGATCAAATCACTTGGTTTCTTTGTTTCCTAAGATGAAGGATAAAACTGGAGTTTCTCTCTGTTCCTTATATTCCCCAAAGGGATTGCCTTTGTTTTACAAGTTAGGAAGGCCTCCTGGGGATTCAGTCTCCTGTGTCTCTAAGGTACAGGAGCCATGTTAATTCTCTGTCTCTCGAGTTCAGGAACAGGATAACCCCCGTCTGTTTAACTTAATGGATTTGTTTACTGTTAATATGTAAATTGAGGTCAACCCACATTCCTTCCTCTAGGACAGACCTGTTTATTACTTAGGCTAGGCTAGGCTGTCTGGTCTTAAACAAGTTCTAGCAAGAGAGGGAATTCATAGCTTCAGATATTCGGTTAATACATGCATTTTATAATAATATTAATAACCAGCATGTTATTAGCTTTCAAATGGTACCTCACAAGGCATATTTTGTACAAATATCATTGCAGTAGAGTAGGGGTTCTCCTACTGGGGGTCATGACCCTTCAGGGGGTCATGAGGTTATTATGTGGGGGGTTGCGAGCTGTCAGCCTCCACCCCCAAACCACGCTTTGCCTCCAGCATTTATAATAGTGTTAAATATAAAAAAATGTGGTTTTACTTTATAAGGAGGGGTCGCACTCATCGTCTTGCTGTGTGAAAGGGGTCACCAGGACAAAAGTTTGAGAACCACTGCAGTATCGTATAGGGTATGAATACAAGGGCGCTGAGGCTCACAAAAGCTACTTGGTTTCCTAGTTAAGGCTGTATCTTAAAGTTACATTTATAGTTTATAAAGCATTAATAAATGATTAATAGATGTTACAGACAAGAGAAGCATGTATTATAAGCACATCAGTCAAAGGTGTCATGATAGTGGTAAGCAACCTATTGACCCTTTGGATTCTATAACAATCTATAGCAATCGAATAGCCATTTAGTATTCGCCCTATATAAGTTATTTATAAATATAACCTTAAGATAAAGTGTGACTATGTTTCCTTTGCATAACTCACTCAAGCCTGAGATTCCTTAGCAAATTATTAAGGGCTTGATCCTGTCACATCAATGGAAGCTTTGCCAATGACTTTAATGGGGTCAGGTTCCAAGAAAGCATGTAAATGGCATGTATCAGGTGCACTTTCCCCTGCTTAGGTCATTTGATTGCGTCTTCTGGAGGAAACAGATGGAATCTGATTTTCCTGCAATACTATCAGCTAAGAGGAACAAAGTTTGGATAGGTACCGAGGAAGTGTAAAGGCACAAAAAAGGGCACATCAACTCCGTGACAATCTGAGTTTGCAGGATGTCTAAAACTGGCACAGGATTTATTGAACAAACACCATCACATGACAGTCAAGTTAATATATCTTCCAAAATGGCAGCATTAAAAATGAAATTCTCTGGCCTGTATTATGTTAATGCCAGACAATGGTCCCATCTAGACTTAAAGTCTATGGGTGAAATCCAGGTCCCATTGAAGTCAAATTTGCCATTGACTTCAATGAGGCCTAGATTTTGCCCTATGAATCTCTGAAAAGGGTTGGATATTTAAAGGGTTACATTTAAACAATCCACAAGCAAGAATAAATTGATTGCTTCTTCCCTATTCAGATTTCCTTTCAATGGATTTATGAACCTGTAGGGAGATCCCAAGTTAGCTCTAATTGTCTGTGCTTAATACCTAAGATTATAAAATAATTATAATGGCCTATTTAATCGTTTCATTTGCATAGTCCAATTGATAAGGCACTGGACCAGGAGTGTGGAGATTTAGGTTCTATTCCTAACTCTGTCACTGATCTGCATATGACCTGGGGCAAATAATTTCATTTCTTTGCACCTCAGTTTTCCCACCGGTAAAATGGGAGTAATAATACTACTTCTCCTTAGTAAAATGCTTAATGCGCTATGGATGAAAGATGTTGTAATGGGGTATACTGGCCCTTTAAGAATAGAGGGGGCCAGAAGACCCCATCCCAGAGAGCTGGAATCAACAAAGGCCCATAAAATGGCCTGGTACCAAAAGAGGAAGTTGTCTAGGGAATTAGGAATTGGATGTGGATAAAACCCCAGGAAACTGTTCCTTTAAATGCCAGGGAATCAGGAGCCTTGTAGCGTTGGACGGGGTAGGGCTCCCCTCTCTTCCAGCCAATCAGGAGCTCTCTGGAGGAAGACAATACATAGACTTCCTTCTCCTGCAGAATGGAGGAGTCACTGGCAGGAGAAAGAAGCTAAAACCAGACAGCTAAACCCCAGAGAGAGACAGATATGAGAAGCAATCCTGTGACGAGCAGGCTATGGCAGAGGAAGAGCTCTGTGGATGGCAGAAGAGCCAGAGATAAGTATGAACCTTTGGACTGCAGTGATGGACTTTATTGGTGGGACTCTTTGGAACTGCTTGCAGGCAGGGCTGGATTTAGGGGCAAGCGACTGCCTGGGTGCCGGGCTTGGGGGGCACCGGGCTCAGGGTGCTGTTTTTGGTGTTAGCAACAAAAGGAAAAGTAGAATGTTTGAAGTAAAATGTTTCAGGTATTCTGTATGTGGATTAATTTTCACTAGCCTCCTAGAATGTTCTGGACCTTTGGATCTTTCTGAGACTACGTTTCAGTTCCAGAGGGCAAAGGTGAGAAAAGTGATCTTTTGAAGTAAAGGTTGAGGGTGAACACTCTAAGGCTGTCACCTATGGTAACACTGTTTAATACTGGTCCACCCAATGCTGGTGCACAGTTCAATTTCTTGACGTTGGTACATTTCAGTTATTCTTAAAATTAAAACATTTTTATATGCTTAGAAGAAACTAGTTTTTATTTGCTTATATATGGCATGAATAAATACAGATTTACAAACCCTAGCCTGCAAATTTATCGTCTTGTATGACAGGGATAAATCATGCATGCAAATCATGCATCAAAGTCGTGAAAGGGCTACAAATGCAATAAAAATAAGGTATTCAAAAGTTTAACAAATGGAGAGGGGTGCCAAAGATGCTCCTCTCCGAGGCACCATTTGGTCTAGGGCCAGCCCGGCTTGCAGGAATTAAAGCACCCCCAAGTGGGGGGTTGGACTGATAAAAAAGGCTGTGGGGAGCCTGTAAGGAGCTCGGAAGAAGAAGACCAGAGCGAGGCTGCTGAAAAGGGAACTCTGGCCATGACGGACTGCCCAGGAAGTGGAAGCCCTGTGAAAATGCTATGTAAAATCTAAGTATTATTGCTCATTAGGACACTGCTAGAGCACTCTGCTTTTGTGGCTGTTACAGGATGAAGTGTGAGATGGCTAAAATGTTATTTTTCTAATTGGGCTTCTTTTACATGAGAAAGTATTTGAGATCACAGACTACTTTATTGCTGTAGAAATAATTGTACAGATGGTGGGGAGGAGGTTAAACAAACTTGTAATGAAAGTATTCCCTTGATGGGATGAACCAAGCCGTGCCATTCTAGCCAGTCAAATGCCTTGGCAGTATTCAAAGAACCAATTAAATAATGCTGGGCCTCTCACTGGAGTCCAAGAGGTGGGCTACTCTCCTTACAGTATCTGTCCATGTGTGCAAAGATGACCTCTACTTGCCAGTCTAGGCACACTGATTTGTTCATTACAATGATGTGTCATGTTGCAATTGTCGGTATATCAGCACTGACAAGAGAAATTTGTCTGTAATAAGATCATTTGTCTAAAGACTTTGAAAGTACTGTTGAGTTAGCCTCATGTTAACTCAGCTAATGTAAACTGGGGTAGCTCCATTGATTTCAGGGGAGCAATGCCAATTTATGCTAGCTGAGGACCTGACTCATTCTCTTTGGGAGAGAATTAAGCTTCATGGGGTGGATTTACAACTGTTGCTCTGGTTCTGTGACAGTGCAGCCCAATGGAGCTACACTTGCATAAAACATGATTAATACTGTGGAGAACCAGGCCCCAAGAGTATCAATAAAATTTTTAGTTTATGCTGTGGATATATTTCCCAAAGAAACATTATAAAATCCCAATGGTAAACCCAGCACCTTCCCTAAAGGTCAGTCTTTAATCAATGCAACAACTTCTAAGGTTGCACTATATTCTAGAAGGCTGGCATCATGGGGGTGGGGGGGGTGTATTTACATGCACCAAGATTCAGCTTTCATTCTCTAACCCATTAGTTATTTATAAAATCAGGACTAACTTCAGTAGCCAACCTTCTGTGAGTCAGAAGAAAAAGAGCAGCCAGGTGACACCTTTGCTTTTCTAATAGGAGGAACAAAGCCTGTCTCCCACTTATTCTTTTAAAAAATATTCCATGCTCAAACTCAGGCACTTGTGTCAGGTTTTTAAAAGAAATTCCTCAACCTTTTACTTTGTCCTGGATTATTCACCGCTCTAATGCTTGCAGTGGCACTCTTTGTAACACTTTTCTTTTGCTAATGGAGGATGTACAAGCATCAAAAGGAGTCCTTCCTCTCTTTGTTTGGCTCCAGTCTTGCAGTCTGTACTCCATCATAACTCTGAGGGAAGCCAATAGAAGGCATGCCTTAATAAGGACTACAGTACTGGGCCCTATATTATCAGGGAAATCTGTTTTTCTATAAAGCAGATATTGGACTGACGCTTCATTCTGCATTAACCTTTATCGTCAACTTTCCCTCCCTTTGAAAGTCATTCTCTATTCTTTTAAAAAATAAGGCCAAGATGATTGCCAAAAACACAGCAGGACAGCTTGTCCCAAATGCAATCTCCAAAGGCTCAAGTCCCTTGTCCAGGTTTCATGCATTAAAAATGCATAAGAATAGAGTCCATTGGCTCTGAGGCCTGCTGAATTTTGTGTTACAATCAGTGCCAGGGCTGGGATATGAGCAGGTGGAAAGACGATCCACAGAGTCCAGGTTAAGCAAACCAAGGACCTTCTCTGAGGTTTCTGATTTACAGGGTTTTTGTTCAGACAAAAGAATGCAAAATAATAAGTCTTCTCGGGCCATATTCTCTTCATGCCAACTAACAACCATTTTATCAGTGTTGTTTGCTTTGGAGGTTCTGTCTCCAGAGCTCATTATCCTGGCTTCTCTCTCCCTTATTAGAGTAGACCAGACCCTGTCCAGTATAGCTGTAAGGAGTTTTTGTGCTGGCATAGTAACACAACCTCCAAGAACAAGGGTAGCTATGTTAACATTGTTATGTTGACAGAGCTGTGCCTTCCCTGGGGGTTTTGTGGCATAGCTATGTTGCCTGGGGGAAGGGGAGGGTCTTCACATTCCTGACTGACGTAGCTACGTCTGCAACACTTTACAGTGTACTCAAGGCCTACAGTACCTGCTTGGCTCGACTCACAGGGCACTCCCAGTTGGGACTATGAAACCCCAGCTGGGATTTCACCACCAAAAAAAAAAACTTTGGTGTGGTCTCTTCCCAAGGTACTACTTGAGTGGGGTCTGATAGGCCTGTGGGAGCCTCTCCAAGGTGCGTCAAATGACCTGTCCACCCCATCACATGTAGGCAGAGTGAAATTCAGTGCTGACGTAGAGTAAGGAGTAATTTACATGTTGGACCTATTTTTGAAGCATGTTGGCCAAATTCATCTCTTGTGTAGCTTACAACTCTGTGGAGTTAAACTAGTGATAGATCTGGCTGATGTCAGTGAAGTTAGTCTGGATTTACACTGGTGTAAGAGATCAGAATTTGGCCCAGAGAGGCTAAATGGCTTGTCCAAAGTAACACATCAAGTCAGAGGCAGAGCTAGGAAGAGACTGAGGACTGCACATTCTCAGTCCCGTTCTCTAACCCCTGAACCATGATGTCACATGTGCAGTAAGGGCCAAATCCTAGTCCCACTGTATGGCCTTACAGATGCACACAGTGCATACTGAGTGACAAGTCAGTTATAGGCCATTAAAAGTACCTTTATCATAATGGTCCCCACACTTAGGAGGCGCTATGTGCCATGTGAGATGCTAGCTGCCAAACAACATATAATATTTAATCATGTGATTTATTTCCTCACCTCACCCTAGCTAAAATAAACCCACTAGTATTTTGTGAACATCTTTTTATTTTTTTTTGTCTACAGTCAGGTGCCATTTGTCTGGTTTGTCACTGAACTCATTGGCAGGGTGAAGGATTTTATAATCCTGAGATTGTGACAGGTGCCAAAAAAATGAACATGATGTTGACTTCAAGCCCTAGTCAGACAAATGCACAAATCAAAACAGATCCAGTCTGAGCAAGAATTTCTTTCCCCTGTAGAGAGAGTTATAAAATACTAAACAGCAGACGTAGCTCCAGGAACAAACTGTGCAACTTCTGAAATGGAATAGCCAAAGTCATTTGGGACAAACTGGTTCAAGGATATGAGAAGGTCTTGTCTGAGGGTGGATGGTGTCAGAATAATAAAAACATTTAATGTTTCAGGCTCATTGGAAATATCAATGAGGCTTTTGGCCTCAGCCATCTTCCACTATTAACAGAGTTAAAATAGTGTAGCTGGATTTTATAAAGGGCATAAACCTATAAATACAGGGGGTCAGGAAGGGAATCTCCACCTCTAAAGTATACAGTTCTGTAGGTGTGTTATAAAAGGGTAGGACTGTTGCCTTCTTCTAAAGCATTAGCCATTGCCACAGGCTGGATTCCTGAGCTGATGGACCAGTGGGGTGATCCATTATGGCAGTTGCCATGCTCTGATACAATAGTCCACCAAAATGAGCGTACAATGACATTCCTTCTGCTACCTTTCCCTTACCCTCCACTATGGAAAACAAGCTTGACAAGACAGGTGCAGAAAATTATTATCTTTTTATCATTCTCATTCTCTGACAATCACCAGAAAATAATGGAATAAAACTGAAGAGGAAAAACAGCAGTAAAATAGGTCCCCAAATTATGTTTGTAGAGGAAAAATATTCTGGAATGAAGCTGGCACATGGTCAAGCTACCATCGACATTCCTGTTCTATAAACTGTGCAAGGATACATTGGGGCTCTTTTTGAAAAGTGTCCTCCCAGTTTGTGCCTGTGATTTTGAAAGAGCAAATACATACAGACATATTTTTGAAGGCACAAATTATTGCAGGTGTCACTGATGTCACGTACACCTAACTACCCGAACGCACTCACAAGTGCAAAATTACACCTACCTCTATTTGCACCCACAAATTGGCTGTGTGAATAAAGGTCTCTTTTAATATCAGCCACTGATGTCCTCCATAAACATATTCCCCAGTAGCCAGACCAAAAGACCCTTTCATTCACACACTAATTTATACTGGTTCTGGCTGATTGCAAGAGAATAATTTGTAGCAAAGTCTGACATGACTTGAGCTAGTTGCAATTCATTGCACACAGGGCAGGAGTCTGTAGTGTTCATGCCTGAGTGTTCATTAGCCATTGTCAAACCTACTTGTGTTCATCCGACTGGAGTCATTGGACCACAACTAAATTTAAATGCTGACTTAAACTCACAGGTTAAATTCTTTCCATTATGTCCACATTTCTCAGGGCAGCAGCTGTGCAGTGACTGGCTTTGAGAGTCTAGACACTTAATGGAGACAGATGTGAGCGTGACCAAGTAAGCAAGTGGTTGACTCTGCCTTTGTATCTTGTGCCTGATCAGCCAGCTGCATTGCTATTGATGTGATACTCTAGATTTACAGCATGTATCTCCACTGAAGTCACTGCCCACTTTAGCAGCTGATCTTGCACCTTTGAAGTCAATGGAAGTTTTGCCATTGACTTCAATGGGATCAGAACTGGATTCCTTCATCTTTGTCTCATCTGAGTAAATAATACAGATATTAACTGTACTGTGTAGGAATAAAATAGTACCCCTTTAAATATTTGTTAACCCTCTAGGATTCTCACTGTGTTCTGAGTTACAGAAGATGCCTGAAACCAGTCAGAGCAGCAGTCTGTATGCAGTTTGGCCTAGCATGCTTGTGTATATTTAGTAAATCGTTATTTACCAGTTAGCTAGTGACAGGAAACAAAATGAGGTTACGGTGGGTCTAATGTAGGTTACACCAATTGAAGACAAGTTGGGGGAGGCTAGGCCGTGTTAGTATGGACATCTCCAGCAAAGACCCAAGAGTTATATTGGTAAGAAGGCTCTTCCAATGATTGTGGATGGAAGAAGACCATGGGGGAGGCCAGAGATTTGGCACATGAACTTGATGCCAGCAGACTGTAGAGAGACCAATTTGCATGACAACCAGTCATACAATCATGAGTTTTGGAAGAAGACTTTGACAGTCACTGACCCTGAATAGGGAAGTGGTGAGGAAGATGATGCTATCTATTTGGGATGCTACCATTCCTGTGTGGTTTCTACCTATTATTATTATGTAAAGAGGAAAAGACACACCAATAACACAAACACCTAGGCGGGGTACCTGAGAATTACTGGTTGTAAAGTGCTTTGCAATCATCAGACAAAAAGTGCAAAGGATATAATTAGGAATATGTTGGTGATCAACGGAAGAACTAGCAGTACTTGGCAGAGCCATGTATAGTTTGTACTAGCTTGCATGCACAGACAAGCTAATGAGAAGTGCTCTCAGCTTGCAAGGAGTTCTAGCTGTGGAATTCTCTTGGGGGAAAAACTGCTAATTGCAACAAACTGAGTTACATTGTGTGGGAATTTTGTATTGTGAACATACCCCAGGGATGTCATTACACTTAATGATTATATTTCTGTTCAACATAAAAAACAATTACAAGTCACATGTAGATAATTAAACAATAGACAATGCAGCAGTTTGGGGTTGTTTAAATTAAAAAATGTCAACAATTAAAATTTTATATTAAAGTCCCACTTATTTAGTAAAACCAAAAGAAAACACTTCTGAATTGATTCTCCAAGCTACTACATTATATTCAGAAGCCACATTCCATGTAGACAGGTTTCAGTGGTACCCATGTTAGTCTGTATGAGCAAAAAAAATGAGGCGTCCTTGTGGCACCTTAGAGACTAACAAATTTATTTGGGCATAAGCTTTCGTGGGGTAGAACCCACTTCATCAGATGTATTAAGTAAAAGATACAGGAGCAGGTATAAATACATGAAAGGATGTGGGTTACTGTCTGTAATGGGCCACTCTCTTACCACTTCAGAAGTTATTTCTCCTCCCTTGGTATCCTGCTGTTAATTGATTTATCTTGTTAGACTGACCTAACACTTGGTAAAGCAACCCACATCCTTTCATGTATTTATACCTGCTCCTGTATCTTTTACTTCATACATCTGATGAAGTGGGTTCTAGCCCACGAAAGCTTATGCCCAAATAAATTTGTTAGTCTCTAAGGTGCCACAAGGACTCCTCCTTTGTTTATTCCATGTAGAGTAACAGAAGAGAGAAAATTATTTACAGTAATAAAAAAACCTTTCATTCTATTAGTGACAAAAAGCAAATGCACTTTTTCCAAAATATTTCATTTAAATAATTAAGTTATAACTGGGTTGCTTCACAAAAAAATAGGGAGAATGAAAATATTCAGGGCTTGATTTACCCCTGCCCTATCCCAGTTTGAAACTGCTCCAACTCCATTGAAATCAATGAAGTTAGGACTACCACTGGATGAACTGATCCTTAAGTGATTAGTTAAAGTATAAGATACGGTATCAGAAATGAGGGCAGCGTAAGAAAATTAGTCTGTATGTATATATTTATTTATTGTGGTAGTTCTTGGAGCAACACATATAACGGCAAGAGCTGCCCCAAAGCGTTTACAATCTAATGTTGGGGAACAATTGATTATTAAGGCCCTGAAATAGACACCCCTCAAAATGCAACACTGGGAAAGTTAGTAATGAAGACTTTTTTGTAATGATTCACAAACAAAGTATGAAGGTTTGTGTGTCTTTTTCTTTATATTTACTATGGTAGTCTGCTTAAAGTAGAGAGTGAAAATGTTTAGTTCAGCTAGCAGGGAATAATTTGTAGAACCATCAACAAGGCATACTGGGCAGCATGCACACCCTTGCTGTATTTGCCTGTAGGCATTAGAAGATTTCAGACATGTACTAGACCACTGTTTTGTGACTACTCTACCCACATTGGTTATAAGGCCTTTATTCTTGAAAATATTCCATTAGCCAATTATCTAAAAAGGATGGTGGAAGGAAACAGCCACAGACTCCAACAAATTATATTATTTCTACAAATCACTCACAATTTAAACCACAAACGATTGCATTCATTAATACAGGCAATGCTGAAGAGGCAAGTTAGATGGATTGATCAGGTCCAAGGACTGGAGGTGTTGAGTAGTCAAAACACTTAGTCTATTGGGAATGAGAAGAGACTGAATCCTAGGACCCTAATTGATGCTGTTAGTCTTTATTCAAAAGAAGTAATTGGGACTATTCATGAGTGAAATTCAGCATATGGCCAACACACCGCTTAAATCCTATTTTTGGTATTTTAAGTGGGACTAAAGTGGTACATATACCTTTACGCTGGGACTACAGGAATTACACCACATGAGGAAGGGCTGTAGGAACCTCTAACTTGGGTGAAGGAAACTTCCAAACAGAATTTACAGCTATGTAGTATTAGCAGAGCAACAGGAAATGACAACTGAGCCAATTGATGATTATTTAGTGCTAAGGAGCTCCAGTCAAGGACCAGGATCCCAATGTGCTAGGCTCTGTACAAACACCAAGTAAAAAGACTGATGAGTAATAATAAATGAAGGAGTGAGGCTGAATGGGCAGAGCCAGGTCACTGACTTGTAGCTATTTAAAGGTATTTTGTACCACTGGGACAACCCTATGGCTAATTATGACAATCAGACCATTAGCCAATGTTAAAAGGAACAAAGATCCCCACACTGCACTTTCCTTTAGGGAGGAAAAGTTCCAAGCCGGTCCAAAACTATGTTTTCATTCCTTGAAGTTACAGGTCGCACACTTGACACAACTGCTTATGGCAACTCTTTGTGGCCATTCCCACACGAGGACTTAGGATAGGGGGCATCATGCCTTTGTCTTTCTAGGGAGTGGGCAGAAGGCAAAGGGGTGGGCGCAGCTACCCCTAGGACAGGAAAGGAAAGGTATCCTACAGTGCGGGGACCAGGCTGTGGGCTGCATCACGATTTCTCCCATCTTTTACTAGGGCTGTAAGTAACAATAAGGCAAGAAAAGGCTCAGCTGGGGAAACTGTGCTGGGAGGAACCTAATTGAACATCCTTCCCCCCCGCCCTGTGTCTTTGTCCTTTCGACTGCCAGGATCCCATGGTGACCATCACTGAAGAAAACCATCCTCTTCAACAGTCCCAGCCGGACCATAGCACCCGGCACGTCAGCGCGGCTCCTTAGCCCCAGCAGGGGCCAGGGCAGGTTTCCGTCCCGCCCTGCCCTCGGCCTGGCGGTGCTGGGGCGGGCAGGGCAAGCGCCTCGCGCAATGAAAATCCGGGCGCATGGACGAGGGGGCGGGGGCCGGATTGCTCCATCCCGGGAGAGCCGGGCTTGTCAGCGGCTTCTGCAGGGACGCTCCTCACGGCAACGCGGCGTCGCATGTGCACCCCGCGGCCCCTTGGCCTGAGGCTCCCGCCAAGCAGGCGAATAGCCCAGTCACCAAGGCGCCGCGCCGCTGTCCAAGGTACTGAACGAGCCCCGCTCCTGGGCTCGGGGCTGGATTTTCCCTCCCCGGCGCTCAGGGCCGGGCCTGGGGCGATGAGCGTCCGTGGCCGCAGGATGCGGGGAGAGCCGGTTACCCATGTCTCGGACCCGAGCTCCTGGTGAGCTGGGAAAGCCGAGGCGGGCAGTAAAAGCCTTCGGCGGGGCAGGGGCATTCCCATGGCTGTGCAGAGCGGGGGCTCAGGCAGAGGCCGCCTCTGTGCTGCGAGGGCCGCCTGTTAGCTTAAGGGAGGGGAATCGAGATTGTTTGATCCGGGGCGGGGGACCCCACATGATCCATGTCCCACGTGACGTATTCCGGGGCTTGGAGAGAAGTGGGTGCCCGCAGCCAGCCCTGCAAACGTCATCGCTTTCTCCGGCAAAGGGAAGAGGCACAAGACAAATACCGTCCGCTCACCCCGAGGCATTTACACGTCCAGGCAGCGGAGCCGCGAGCAACATGCAGTGTGGCCTCCACCATGACGGCTGCCTTCCCAGAGCTGCTTTCCAGGGGGGCGGCTGAGAGGCAAAGGGACAGGCGCTTGCCTCCGGGCCTGGGAACAGGTATGTGCACTGGTGGGCAGTGGGTGTTGAACGATGTCGTGATTCCGGGGGGGCTGGGGGGGGGGTAGTTCCCCTCCTTCGGGATAGAAATGCGGCGGTTCTCTTCCATTGCTTTGTTGCCGGCGAGTTTTGCCAGCCCTTCTTTCAAAGCTGCCGTAGTGTTAGGAAGAGGATGGAGTCCCCGGCGCTAAACCGATTCTCCTGAAAGCAATGTGCAGTTCTGTAGAATAAAGAAGAGGTTTAACAAAAAAAAAAAAAAAAAAAGTCACCAGAAGCTACGAGGGGCTCCGCACTTTTGAAAATCAGGCCACTTATTTGTGTGCCTAAAGATGGCAGTTCGGCCTCTGCTTAACCAGATTTTTAACGTCCTGCCTCCGGTTAAAATTCTTCAGCCCAACAGCGGCTTTCCTTCTTTTGTTCTCGTTTTCAGACGTGCTTTTGTGTTTCCGTGTGACTGTTCCGGTAGTCTCCTCCTCTGCCTGAAAGGAGCAGGCTGTGATCTCTTTGCCGGGGATGGGGCACTGGAGCTACCTGGGAAGGCCTTGCAGAGCACGGAACCACCTTTGCTTGTCGGCAGACAGCAGAGGCTGCAAGTTTTGTTGCCTGCAATTCCATAAATCGGAACCATGTCCCCTGAAAAGTGAGGGCAGTATGTGGAGTTCAGCGCTGTGAAAAGGAGTGAGGGTTCCACAGTGCTGTGAAAGGGGGGAACTGACTGGGCCTGGGTGTGAGGCGAGGTTGGAACAGCCCTTACTTCTCCCCGGGCCCAGATTTTTTAAAACCAGTGCCCGAATTCATGCTCTGAAGGCCTAAATAAGTGTCCTGATTTTCAAAAGAGCTGAGCACCAGGCAGCTCCTCCTGAGGTGAATGAGACGTGCTGGAGGCGTAGCATATTAAAAAATCATTTATTCAGGTGCCTAAATATGGATTTAAGAGTCCAGCTGTTGGCCCCCATTTTAAACATCTTGGCCTTTAAGACCTTGAGCAAGATTATGTGCCTCAGTTTCTCCACTTGAAAACAAGCACCCTAAAGCTCCCATTCACCAACTGTAAAGTGGGAATAGCTATTCCACAGAGGTGTGGAAGGGATGTAATAATTATTTGTAAAGCATTTTTAAGTCCTCTGATGCAAGGCCCCATAGAACTGCAAAAACCTATTTTAATTTCTTAACTGTTAGAAAAGTAACTTCTAGTAAGAATTTAGCAATCATTTCTAAAGTACATATAAATTTGTAATTTTTTAAATAGGAAAATCACCGGTCAACATTTTGGTAACAATGATGCAAAAATTTATGTTAAAGTTAAAGGGCCAAATTTGCTGCCAGTGTAAATGGTCAGAGCTCCATTGACCGCAATGGAATTTCATCCATTTACACCCTATAAGAAAATGTCAGTATTTCACTCTTTCCAAGTGTACAGAATTAAATCGTACAGGATACATTTTAGAATATGTTAATATTTGACATAGCAGTTGCCACATGGCATCAGATCAGTGGGCCATCCAGTTCAGATTCATGTCTCTAACCATGAACAGTACCAGATGCTTCAGAGGAAGATACAAGAAACCCTGCTGTATGCAGCTTTGGAAAAATTTTAAGGAAGTTTTCTTTGAATCCCCAAAGAGACTTGGGTTTCAAAACCCTCCTCTAGACAAAGCCTTCCTCTTTTTCACTAACTAATGCTCTCTTGAAAACAACAGGCCTGATTACAATCTCACTTACACCAATATAACACCATTGACTTTAGTGGCTTTACTCCTGATTTACACCAGCGTGTGTGAGATCAGCATTATGTCCAATTTATTGAATAAGTTAGACTTGTCGAGTTTTAGATCCAAAGACTGATGGTTCTGCTTGATAGTTTTAGGACTGCTTCATTGTATTGTATTATTGTTATTAGCCCTACGAGCCAGAAAAATGAAAGCAATTCTTCAAAATTAACTTTAAAAATGCAAATGCAATTCAGGAACCAGAGAAGGAACCAGATGAATAATTGCTTGGCATATTGTCCTTCATACAAGTATAGCACAAACACTTGACAGAATTAATAATATAGAGCCCTGTACTCTCCTTCATTGCGCAGCACAGAGGAGAGTCAAAAGCAGGGCTTGGAAACAGCCAGATCATTCCCTAACGCCATACCACCACCATCTCTCTGAAACTACTTATTCTCCAGAATCTCCGCTTTTATTTTAAACATAAATAAGTCCTTAAGTGTTATGGTTGCAAAGAAAACCCCAAAAATGTGACCCCTGTGTAACTAATGCATAGATGAGTCTACACAGAGCATGGAACAATAGACGTAAGGGGTGTGAACTGCCCTATTCATCTCAAAGAGGGGTTAATTCAGAGGTACAGTGATGATTATTTAAGTGGCAACATTGTTAACCATTTCATTCTTCCTGTGAGAAAGGGGAATCACAGATCTGCACAATTTACTAGACTAACATCTCACTTTGGTGCCATAAATGGATGGTGTTTGAGAGACAGCACCTCTTATCCCCCCGGACCAAGAAGGGGTCCTGCCCAAAGAGCCTAGCTGAACCAATGGACACGTTGAAGCCCCACCGAGGGGGAACCAAGTGGTATGCCAAATTCTATGTTAAAACTAGGGCAGAACAGAAAAAAATGGTCAAAACAGTTTGTCAGAAAAAGCTGTTTCAATTAGTTATTTTTTGTAAAATTATAATCACTTCAGTGAAAATTCCTGCAGAGAAAAAAATTCAAAACAAAAAAAAATTCATTTTGGAAAGTTAGTGATGAGAAAGACTTCACAATTTTATTTTGGATATTATATAGGGTTTTTTTCCCATTTTTATTATTTTTACATTACTTCATGACATATCAGTAGGCATATTATACAGTACCAATCTCATAATAGGACATAATAAATAGTTGAATATTCTGTTTTTATTTTTAAAGTCATTAAGGGCAGCTGCTACTTAATACTGAGTGAAACATCTTATCTTTTTCCTGGATCAAAGTGTCTCCTGTTTGTTTTGTAATGAAAAAGTCTAACACTTTAACACATTATGCACTACTGCTGTTACCAACATGTCATGAAATAATGTAAAAAGATAAAAAATGAAATGAACTAAAATAAAATTCTAAATGAAATATTGACATTTCAAAATTTTCAAAACTGAAATTCTTTGGAAATTCCATATTGCAGAAAATTGTAAAAGATATTTCTTTTCATTCCAATCTGGAACAAAGATAAATTTTGTTGAAATTTCCCATGAAGCACAAATTCCAAGTTTCTACCAGCTCTATTTTGAACATTTGCACAGTCTACTCTGAGTGGCATCCTATTTTGGCAACTCCCATTGGTGAAACTTATTTTGTGGGCCCCCGGTCAAAGGCCTTGATTCTGTTCTGATTTATATCAACATAAATCTGGAGTAACTCCATTGAAGTCAATGAGTTACACTGATGTGAGATTAGAAACGGCCTAGTGAGTTTTAGAAGCAATTTCCCTCTTTCATTTATTTTCCCCTCGGGGGCGGGGGGAGAGAATAGAATCCATAGTTATATTAATTTATAATAAATGTATGTTAATGTGTCAAAATTTTCACCCATTAATATTTTCTTGGGCAAAAATCCAGCACTCCACAATCTGAGTAACTTCACCAGGGGCTGGGCTGATGCACAAGAGCAGGGCAGAGAAACGAACTGTCTCCAGCCGGACAGCCGCTCCACATAACCTTCTCCTACACAGTGACTGCACTGGGCTCCATAGGAGCTTACGTAGCTCCCCGCCCCATGGTGGCTGGAGGATTAAGATCCTTACAGTATTCAGAGTAGGAGCCGTGTTAGTCTGTATTCGCAAAAAGAAAAGGAGTACTTGTGGCACCTTAGAGACTAACAAATTTATTTGAGCATAAGCTTAGTCTCTAAGGTGCCACAAGTACTCCTATCCTTACAGTAGCAGTTCCTGCCCATGCCACAAAAGGGAGACCCCCTCCTCAAAAGAGCTGAGCTCTGTGCTGAGGATGTGCAATCCACACACAGCCCACCAATATCCACCCCACCGTTGCTGGAGAGAACTGCACCTGTTGTACTGCATTTTGTACTCTCAGAGGTGTGGGGGGGCATGTATTTTGGTGCTGGGAGGTGTCACTGCTTTTTGGTGTGATCTTTCTAAAAATCTCATCTTCGCCTAACTGACCCTCCTTAGTTTGTTCTCACTCAGATCAGTTACTGGATCCTCACCTCCAACTGAGTCTGTCAGCCCTTCAATTTTAGGGCTTTCAGTCTCCTGGCTATTTTTCTTGGAAGCAGCTTGAAGCAGAGCTATTACCCCCATGCTATCTTAGGCCTTAGTACTTCCCCTTTCCGTCCCTGTGCTTTCCCCTTTATAGCAGGTCTTGTTTTCTCTATTGGTTGCAGCTGTGGGTGCCTGCCTCCATGCTTGGCAGCTCTGGCAGCTGCGTGGGGGGTGTGATCAAGCTGCTTGTTCGTAAACAGGAGAGACCTTCCTCCCCCCTCTCTCTGTGTTCAGTATGGGGTTTGTAAACCCCATTGCAGAGGCCTGATTCTTCTTTATACTGAAGCCACTTTATGGCCGTCTGGCAGCGGAAGGGAGTCTGAAAGTGCATGTAAATATGAATTACAGACACTATAAAGCTTCTTTTCACTGCCAGAACAATAAAGTAGCCCCAATGTAAATCAGAATCAGGCTTCATTCATGCATCTACAGCATGAAACAAATATTGTCAGCCCACAGCAGGATCTGTAACCACCCCCTATTCTCTTGTATGTCATTCAGTTAACACAGGAGGTCCCTTCTGATGAGAGCTGGATGAATCATGGATTTTTCAGATTGGGAGCCAAGCTGAAAAATCTAGGAGGGGGAAATCTGGTTCAATTCAAACAAACCAATTTTAAAAAAAAATTGTCAAATCAAAAAACTAAAAAAAAAATCATTTTGAATCAACTGAAACAATTTTGGGGGACTCAAAACTTTTTCATTTCAAGTCAAATGTTTTAAGGTATTTTCCACCCTCTTTTGTGTGCATGGTTTTTTTAAAAAAATTGGCCAAATTTGAAAATAAAAATGTCGTTTTGAAATAAAAAGCCAAAAGAAAACATTTCAACCTTTTCAAAACAATTTTTTCAGGGTTTTTTTTTTTGGGCAAAAGTATTCGTTGAATTTGCCTCCAATTTGCAAATAGTTTTGAAGCCCTGAAAATATACATATTTCAGGGCTTCAATTTCAGCAAAATTTCTATTTGCCAAAAAATTCCCCCAATTCCACTTCTAATGTCAATCTCTGATTCTGTTAAAGAAAATGTTCGATAAATGTACTGAGATTGGCCACATGGCTCCTTGTTCAACCAGCTTTTTTCACAATTTGTAAATAGGGCAACAGAAATCCAGGTACTTAGCACATTTGATTAGTTTGAACTTAATGCTGTAAAGCTTTCAAAGTAAAGCTTTTGTAAAGTAAAGCTTCTTTTGAAAGAAATAAGTCATGTGGAGGTCTCAAAGCCAGAAAATCATCTTATCACCTTAGGGGTTTTTTTACTATGTTAATAAGTATATATAAGGATCATTACAGATGCTTTCTTAGGTGCAATGTAGCTACTCAAGATTTAGAGCCATAGAGTTTAAGGCCAGAAGGGATCATCTAGTCTGACCTCCTGTATGTCACAGGCCACTAGCACTACCCAGCACCCACACTCCAAGCCCAACAACAAAAACCAGACCAAAGCAGCGCAACACACAGGAGACTAGACTATAATGTACCACAGGCAGAGCGTAGGAGGAACCAAGCTGCACCATTGCCTGAGGTCCAAGCAATAGCAGGGAAATGTTTAAGTGAGATATACCCAGATAATCCTGGCAAGTGACCCTCTCACTCATATGCTGCTGAGGAAGGTGAAACCGCCCCGCAAGGTTGCTGTCAATCTGACCAGGAGGGAAATTCCTTCCCAACCACATGTATGGTGATCAGTTAAACTCTGAGCATGTCAGTAAGAACCTGCCAGCGAAGCTCCTCAAAGGGAAAGGCTTAGAGAGAGCCTCTATGGCCATGGAGCCTGGATGAGATGCCAGACTTTGTGCTATAGATGTTCCAGGGCCAGGATTTAGATCCAATGCAGAAAACCAAATGCTGCAGTCCTTATGAAGTCAAGGGTATTACTCCACACATGTTTAAGTGTAACTGAGAGGAAAATTTGGCCCCTGATGTCTTTCATTGACTCATTTGGGAGCATTAAGCACAGTTGCATCTCTAACCAATTACAGATATGAAAGTAAGTTGAGGGAGTGGGAATAGTTAGGGTTAGAATGGCTGGGAACAGCCCACAACATATTTGCTAGCTCCACCCCCTGGTGTGGCCATTACTGTTTTCTACTGCACATGTAAAAATCTGTCTGAGACCTTCTGTGCTCCTTCCCATTAATCAAGCAACAGAAAAATTGTTCCCACCAATGCCAAGAAGTCTGGAACAATTTGGCTGCATTGTATATTTTAGAAGAAAATGCAATTTCTAGTAGCTGACAGAAAGGATGTTACCATTTCTGGTGTTTGAAAAGCCAATATTTCGATATCGTCCACTCTGGATATTTGAATACCCATAGAACAGCCAGGCAAACACTCTTCACATTCTCAAATGCCAACGTATGAAGGGAGAAAGGAAAAACAAAGCCAACTATTCCACTCTCAAAAGACAGAACACTTGGTGAAACGGGTCTTTAAATAGTACCATTAATGGATTGAAGGAGGAATCTTCATCAACGACCAATCACAATAAGTAAATAAAAGAAATGGGCCATAGACACTACTAAATTCTTGCAATAAGTATAATAAGTATTATTATCACTTATGTAGTGCTGTCACATCCAATCGCTTTATGGCAGGATTTTCAAAAATTGACAAGTGATTTTGCCCAAATTGAGAAACCTTAAAGAGGCCTGATTTTCAGAGGGTGTGCGCTCGCTTTCTTGAAAATCTGTGCTTATCCCACTAAGGCAAACAATGTAGCTTAGTGGAGCACCACTAGACCTCAGGAGAACTGGGTTCTAGTCCCACCTGTGTCACAGTCATGCTGGGTGACCTTTGTCCCACCAAAGCACCTCTCTGTGCTAGAGTTTCTCCATCTGTGAAATGGGGATCATGACACTGACCTTCTTTGTAAAGCACTCTGTGATCTATATAGGAGGTAGGTATTATTGTAAGGTAGTTTGTCTCCTGAATACCCATGTGAGGGAGGGAGGTATTATTATGGGAATAGAGACAGAAAGATCCAGTGACTTGTCTAAAGCCACAGAGAAGTTAGTAGCAAAACTGGGGTTAGAACACAGGAGTATGTGACTTTGATTCCTCTGCTTGTACTACTTTGTCCTCAGGTGTAAATAGCCCAAGGGACTCAAGTGTAAACATACATATAGTGGGAGTGGGGGCCTCCTTTCAAATCCCAGAATAAACAGGAGCAAAAAATAAGAAAGGATAGTTGTAACAAGCAAATGTTTGTGTGTGTTGGCAGAGGGCCTGCTACATTTGAATATGCTGGAGGAATTGTCAGCGTTAAATAAAGCATACCCCATTAGGGGCCAGAATCTGCTCTCCAGTGCTCTAGATTTAGACGAAGGTTTCTAACCATTAGAGGAGTGAAGTTCTGGAATAGCCTTCCAAGGGGAGCACTGGAGGCAAAAGACATATCTGGCTTCAAGACTAAGCTTGATAAGTTTATGGAGGGGATGGTATGATGGGATAACCTAATTTTGGCAATTAATTGATCTTTGACTATTAGCGGTAAATATGCCCAATGGCCTGTGATGGGACACTAGATAAGGTGGCATCTGAGTTACTACAGAGAATTCTTTCCTGGGTGTGTGGCTGGTGAGTCTTGCCCACATGCTCAGGGTTTCAGCTGATTGCCATATTTGGGGTCAGGAAGGAATTTTCCTCCAGGGCAGATTGGCAGCCTTCCTATTCACAACACTGTAATTCCAGTGATTTCAGTGGGGCTGCTGGACTGTGGATTAACTCTTATGTAACTCAGAGCAGAATCTGGCCCTGTTATTCTATCTGCCTCATAAAGCCTCAGTTTTGTCAGTTAAAATTGCCTGTGGGTAGCCTCAAATTCCCCAATAATGCTTGATATTTTCTAATGCAGGTGGGGCCAAATTCTTATTGATGTTAAAGCCCCTTTGGACTGCTCTGTCTCTCTCTAAGGGCTTTAAAGTGAGTGTACATGTCGCTTACAGTTTAAGGCCCTTGTATCCTGCCAAAGCAGACACTCAGAGTTTTGCCCATTGATATGCTGGCATTCTTTGCTCGTTTGTGTTGGTCCACCCTCTTTTATTTTTACAATCAGGTCTTTTAGCAAATATCACATGACCTGCTCCACTGCCCAGCCCCACTGAAACACACACATTCACAGAAGGGGCAAATTCTTCTCTGCTGGCAGTTGCCTGTAAAGAAGAATTGTATCACCTGGCTAAGACATTGCTCCTAGAGGCAAGATATGGCAGGAAGCGGTGCACCTCTTTGCAATGTGATTGGTTGTTCTCAGTATTTATAGCCCGTGGTAATTGGGGTTAAAGAGATAAGACAAGATTAATGACGGAGAGAATCTTTAGCTCACCTTGGCCATTCCCAACTGCTCAGCAGAAAAACCCTGTTTAGGTTTATGCTACAGCTATAGCCCTGTGCAGCAAATATGCATAACAATATTACTGGACACAAGGTACGTCCTTCTTTTATTAGACTTGGCCCATATCTCCCGCTCAAATTGTGATGGAAAGTTTAAGCTGTATTGTAACAGTTAGCCACTAGGTGGCATTGTGTGAAGAATATGGCCATGCATCTACCTGAGCAACAGAGGCAGTCTGCATCTTTTTCCACAATAAAATTGTTGTTGCTAGTGTCCATTTTGAACCTCGTCTCTGCATGACTAACCTGACGTGGGAGTCAGAAGAAAAACAATAGAAATGGCAGTATTTCATCAAAATGTTAATGTTTTGGGAGCTTCAGCTTTGACAGACCATCAGCCTGGCCTGATTGGATGTTGATTTGCATGTTTTGTATCAATTTATTTGAGCAGAAGCTTTCGTGAGCTACAGCTCACTTCATCGGATGCATTCAGTGGAAAATACAGTGGGGAGATTTATATACACACAGAACATGAAACAATGGGTGTTTATCATGCATACTGTAAGGAGAGTGATCACTTAAGATGAGCTATTACCAGCAGGAGAGCGGGGGCGGGGGGAGAAAACCTTTTGTAGTGATAATCAAGGTGGGCCATTTCCAGCAGTTGACAAGAACGTCTAAGGAACAGTGGGGGGGGAGGGGGGGGAATAAACAAGGGGAAATAGTTTTACTTTGTGTGATGACCCATCCACTTCCAGTGTCTATTCAAGCCCAAGTTAATTGTATCCAGTTTGCAAATTAATTCCAATTCAGCAGTCTCTCGTTGGAGTCTGTTTTTGAAGTCTTTTTTTTTTTGTAATATTGCGACTTTTAGGTCTGTAATCGAGTGACTAGAGAGATTGAAGTGTTCTCTGATTGGTTTATGATTGGTTTTTCTTTTTGCGAATACAGACTAACACGGCTGCTACTCTGAAACATGTTTTGTATCGCAACTAAACTCCATGAGGAGATGGGGGAGGTGCAGGTTAATTCTCTCTGTCATGGGCAGGGAAGCTGAATATATTTTAAATCTTTTGCCTTTGGAGAAGAAAGCCCCAGGAACAATTATGCTGTGGTGCTGGCTAAGTTTGATGAGCATTCTATACCATAGCACAATGTGATTTATGAGTGAGCATGTTTCTGCCAGTGTGTCCAAAAGCCTAGGGAATCTGTGGAATCTTTTATAAGAGGCTTGTATGACATGGCAGAAAAGTTATTTTAAAGACAAAAAGGAAGAGCCCATCAGAGACAGAGAAGCGACTGGCATTTTTAGACACAGGGCTGTCAGAGAAACTGAAAATGAAAAGAGATTTAATCATAGGCATCGACTCTATGGGTGCTCCATGGCTCAAGCACCCATGCAGATCAGCTGTTCTGCGGGTGTGGGAGGTGCTTAGGGGAGGGCAAAGAGCAGCGAGTGGCAGGCAGGCGGGGGCCTCAGGGGAGGGTGTGGAGCGGGGGCTGGAAGAGGTGGAGTGAGGGTGGTGCCTCGAGGGAAAGGCCAGAGTAGGGATGGGACCTCAGGACGGAGCGGGGTGGAGCACCGCTGGGGAAAAATAAAAAAGTCAGCACCTTTGGATTTAAGCCTTCACGATGCAGTAGAAATGACAAGACAAGATGTTTGCAAACCAAAATAGAAACTAATGGCCACCAGAAAGAAACCTAGAAAAAGAGTCACATCAGCAAAAAGCAACTCATAAATCCTCAAGGCATGATGGAGTTAGCCCTAGGCAAAATATAACACTTTTCAGACTCGATGCACAAGATTTGGGAAAGATCACAGTCCAAAAGATGATTGCCCAGCTAAGGGAGCCAAATACCATAAATACACAAAAATTTGACATTTTGCCAGTGTCCACCACACAAAGGCAATACTGAAAGTGACCACTGAGAGTCAAGAGCCATTTTTCCTGGGATCAATCATGTGTAATGACACAGAGCCAGTCTAGAGGATGGAACTGAATATTTGTGGAAAAACTGTTCATCTTAAAATAGATTTGAGTGCAGATGTACATTGTAACAGTCATATCAGGAGTTGTAATCAACTTCAACCCCTCCCTCAGCTGAAACTAGCAGATACTGTCCTAGATAGCCCTGGAGGTATTTTGAGCTGAATTGGACAGTTTTCCACAGAAACAACATACAAAACACAAAAGCTTTAATTTTAATATGTATGTGATTCAAGGACTGGAGGCTGAGAATCTCCTCAGTGGCAGTGTGGTTGCCATAATGGGTGAGAAAGGTGGAAGAAGTGATGGAATATTTGGTGATATTGGACCTTTAAAAGGAGAGGCTGTAGAAATAATCTTAGGAGAAAATGCTGAACCTTATGTGCCACACGGAATTCTTATCCTGTTACTTCATAAAGAAGAAACGGAGTTAAAGAGAATGGAAAAGCATGGCATAATTGAGAAAATCTTTGAGCCAACTGCACGGTGGGTAGAACATCTAGAAGAACATCTTTTCTAAAGTGGCTGGAGCTACTGTATTCTCCATGCTAGATGCCTCAGGTCATTTCTGGCCAATTCCCTTACCCAAAGAGATTGTTAGATTGATTACATTCATTACACCATTTGGGAGAATTTGCTTTCAAAGATTACACTCTGGGATTACAAGTGCTCCTGACATTTTCCAAAGAAAGACGTCCAAGCTACTAAACAATTAAATGGGATTGTTGCTTATGTGGGTGACATATTAGTATATGGGTCATCAATGGAAGAACATGACAAAACTCTCAGTGAAGTTTTGAACTTAATCCGTGAGTCTGGACTCAAGTTAAATAAAGAAAGGCGCGTTTTCCGCCTACACCAAACTGAATCGCTGGGACAAATAATAAACAAGGATGGAATTAGTCCTGACCCTGAGAAAGTAAAAGCAATTACAGAACTGAATGCACCAACAAATGTAGCAGAACTAAGATGCATACTAGGGATGGTAAATTATCTTCACCAATACCTTGCCACAGTGACTAACCCACTGAATGAACTATTAAGGTCCAATACATCCTCGCTAGGGGGGCCAGATCAGGGGAATGCCTTCAAAAAGGTAAAAGAAATTATCTAAGATGCTCCCGTTTTAAAATTCTATGATGTAAACAAACTCACAATGGTCAGTGCTGAAGCCAATAGCTATGGCCTTGGTGGTATGTTGTTGCAACTACATGGATCTGAGTGGAAGCCAGTTGCTCTCTGCTCTCATACACTTACAGAAAAAACAATCTGTGCAGAATGAAAAGGAGTGCCTGGCAAGGATATGGGCATGTGAGAACTTCCACAGATATCTGTGTGGGTTGGGGTCCTTTACACTGATAGCTGACCATAAACCTCTTGTAACTCTTATCAACAGAAAAGATTCTGAGATGCCAATGTCTGTTGATTAAGCTAATGCAATTTAACTCAGTCATTGACTATATTCCTGGTACAAATCTGATAATAGCAGACACACTGTCACAGAGCCCAGCATCACACTCAAACGCCAATAGGCTGGAGGAAGATACAAAGGTTTACATTAGGGCTGTCGACTAATTGCAGTTAACTCATGCGATTAACTCAAAAAAATTAATCGTGATTTTAAAAACTAATCACGATTAAATGTCGTTTCAATCGCACTGTTAAACAATAGAATACCAATTGACATTTATTAAATATTTGGATTTTTTTTACATTTTAAAATATATTAATTTCAATTACAACACAGAATACAAAGTGTACAGTGCTCACTTTATATTATTTTTGTTACAGATATTTGCACTGTAAAAATGATAAACAAAAGAAATAGTATTTTTCAATTCACCTCATACAAGAGCCGTAGTGCAATCTCTTCGTCATGAAAGCATAACTTACAAATGTAGATATTTCTTTTTGTTACATAACTGCACTCAAAAGCAAAACAATATAAAACTTTAGAGCCTACAAATCCACGCAGTCCTACTTCTTGTTCAGCTAGTCGCTAAGAGAAACAAGTTTGTTTACATTTACGGGAGATAATGCTGCCTGCTTCTTGTTTACAACGTCACCTGAAAGTGACACAGACATTCGCATGGCACTTTGATATCCAGCATTGCAAGGTATTTATGTGCCAGATATGCTAAACATTCATATGCCCCTTCATGTTTTGGCTACTCAGGGTATCACAACTAAATACAACGTTGAACAAATAGATTAGCATAAGTAGTTAGCACATATTCTAAGGGACAATTCAAGATGAAGCAGCCTGTTAACACCGCTGAAATCATAGGACTAAAAGGGGGTTGTGGGTTACATAGTGTTGTAATAAGTCATAAATCATATTAAGACCAGGATTTTTAGTGTCTAGCAAAGTTATGAATTTAAGCTCCCAGGCTACCCCACAGACCAGGACACATCAACTCAAAGCGGCACCAGGCCCCCTGCCAGAACAGATGCAAACCCTGCAGACATATCTCCGGTGCTACAATGATCAATACCCCCAAAACACACCTTTCAAAATTCAGGGGTCCTACACATGCCTATCACATGTGGTGTACCTCATCCAATGCACTAAATGCCCCTATAACAGCTATGTGGGTGAAACCTGACAATCACTACACTCTCGAATGAACTCACGCAGGAAAATGATAAATGACAAAAACACCACATCACCTGTGAGTGAACACTTTTTACAAAGTAATCACTCTATATCTGACCTCTCAGTCCTCATCCTCAAAGGAAACCTGCACAACACTTTTAAAAGATGAGTTTGGGAGCTTAAATTCATAACTTTGCTAGACTACTTTGCTGTATGAGGACAATTAAATGAGTTCAAGATGATTGCACTGTCATCCCCAGTGCTTTGAGAGGAGAAATTCTAGACCTCATCCATGAAGGATATCAAGGACCAACTAAATAGCATGAACAGGCCAATCAGTCAGTGTGATGGCCTGGAATCAGTAAGAACATGACAAAATAAAGTATCCTCCTGTGAATATTGCAGAACTAACAGACCAGCACAATGCAAAGAGACTCTAATGACAACACTTCTACCAGACAGATCCTGGAAGAGGCTAACAGCAGACTTTTGTGAATTCAGAGGACATTACCTAGTTGCAGTGGATTATTTTTCTATATATACAGTATTTAAATAATATATTTGAAAGATGCAATATGTCTCAGTATTATTGAGCAATTAAAGAGCACAGTAGCGCATTTTGGTATTCCAGGACAACTAGTAATAGACAATGCACAATTCACCGCAGCTGAATTTAAGTAATTCCAAACAAAATATTATTTTGAACACATTGCTAGCTTCCTGTATTACCTGCAAGCAAGTGGAGAGGCTGAGAGAGCTGTACAGACAGCCAAGAAAATACTGAAGCAGGAAGATCCATTCCTAGTTCTTATGCGCAATAGATCAACACCATTAATTGCTACCATTTATAGCTCAGCCCAACTCCTGATGGGAAGGCTACTCAGGACCCATTTCCAACCCTGTAAAAGATTCTAGCCCCAAAGAGGCCCAGACATCAGAAAAATAACCAACTAACATCAAAGGGCAAAAAGAGCTTAAGAATACTTTTGTAAAAGACATCTGGAACCTGGTGGCCCTGTTTGTGTCAAACTGGATGGAGGAAAAGGTGGAACACTCCAGCTGTTGTGAAGTAAAAAAAAAAAAATGCATCACCCAGATCATACACTATTGAGACAAACTGGGGAGTTCAACAGTTTGTTTCAAAGATTGTATAATCACTGAGCAAACTCTGCAAATTGCAGATGAAGAATAAGGAGAAGATTCACCTATTCCAAACCTGCCGGAGAAAGCCGTTGCCAATAAAAGACTGTCTAGTCACCAAGTGGCTGTATAGTTAAAAAACAACAGTGCCATTTAAGGATGAGTAACAGATGGAGGCATGTTAGGATTAAAAGTTAATTTGAAGAAAAAGTTTTAGTTTTAAAATTGTAAAAATGCAGAAAAGAAAAATTAAAAAGGGGAGAAATGTGATGGACAGTTTAAACTGCATTATAATGTTTAGTCCCTAGGTGGGGTTGAGTGAAGAATACTGCAGCACATCTTTACCCAGTGCTGAAGATTAGATGGCTAGAGGATAGATAAAATAAATTTGTTGCTGCTAGCTTCCATTTTCCCCCCTGTCTCTGTTTGACTAACCTGACACCAATGATTTCCCCTGCAGTCTAGGCCAGGGGTAATCAATTATTTTTTGTCAAGGTCCAAATTTCTTGGTCAAGGTATAGTCAAGGTCTAGACTCCAGAGAAAATAATTTTAAAAAAACAACAATGATGATAATAATAAATAAGTAAATAAAAAGGTTTCAGGGTCTGTTCAAAAGTGTCTGGCGGTCTGCATTTGGCCCGTGGTCCACCTGTTGACTACCCCTGGTCTAGGCTGATGCCTCATATGCAGGTGTAAAATGCAGCCATTTGTAATGGAAGTTGTTACCAGCCACTGGCTGAGCATTTTCCTGTGTGAAAAGTGCTGATGGTTACAATCCAGTTCCTGGTGGAAAGGTATTCCCATCACAAACTATCTCTGCATTCAGTACCAACCCAGCTGCTTTTGTGAGCAGTCTCTGAAGAAGGACTTAAGACACAAGGGCTCATATTGAGAGAGATTCCTTCTGGCACAAAGTTGAGGCATATCAGCCGGGCAGTATGTGGAAGCTTCCTATGCTGCTGCCTTTGCTGTATCTGTACTGGGGATAGAGACGTTATTTCTGTGTCCACAGCTGTTGATCCAGTTCCTTTCACCACCACTAAATCCGCTATAAAAGAAAATAGCTATGTGCCTGTGAGATCATACTAGGAACTTTTACCACCGCTAGCATGGTACATCGTGTATGCACAGTAGTCAGAGCAGACCTGCTGCTGGCATCAGACAACCTTCACTGCATCTTTAGCTAAATATGGTGCATATCTCAGCCAGCCTGGATGTGTCAGGGTTGGAAACAATGGCACAGAGGCCTATTTTATTTGATTTGTTCTTTCAATTTGTAAGTGAAGTGGGGGAGTTGGTCATTTTCCACTTCCACTGTAAGACACAGGGGGAGTGCTGCGGGGTAGGTACACTCCATCCCATGTGCCGGGTCACGTATGGTGAGAAGGGAAAGAAAACTGTATAGCAGCCAGTTAAGTCCTGAGTTCATGACCCTGACTATAAAACATGGCAGTACGGCGTAGTGGCCAGAGTCAATAAGGGCATCCGGACCTAATGGCCAGAATCAATAACGTAACCCACCTCGGTGGGATTGTGTGGCCGAATGGCCTTTGGGGAATGGGGCACTACTTAGGGGTGTGTGATGCCCAGGGTGGGGGGACTCGGGCCTTCCCTGCTCCTCTGAGTCCCAGCCCAGGGCCCTGGCAGCAGTGGGGGTGCTCACCACTGAGTCAGCGGGGATCCTCCTGAAACACACTGACTAGTTCCCCGGTTCACTCACTGGAGAAATGTCTATGTTCCCTGGGCTGCTTCCTACCCTTTCTCCCTTCCACGGGTTTCTGGGGCCCTCAAGTGGTGTAGCTCCTGATGGCATGGTCTCTTCTCTGGGCTCATCAGGCACCGCAGAGTCCGTCTGGAGCTCTGTGTGCCATGGCTGTGTAACCAGGGCCTGTAGCAACTCCCTGCAGAGAGCCTGCAGTCTGCATCCTCCTCCTTCAGCAACCTGCCCAGAGTGAGTTGCGCTGCTTCCTTTTATACTCTGCCTCCAGGCTGAGCATGCACAGCAAAGTCGGAGGGGCAGGGTTTCCTCAGCTTGCCAGGCACAGTTAACCCTTTCGGGGCTGGTGTGGGGTAGGTACACCTCATCACAGGGCGACAGACAGCACCTCACCTCAAAATTGGAGCTCTTCAGAGCTTTCTTGCGTATCTGAGGAGATGTCAGGTGCAGGCCAGCCTTAGTAGCAGAGCTGGTCACTATGCGTGCTCATCAGTATCAGGCTAGCAGCAGGGACAGAAACCAGCATGGTATTAACGTGATTACAAAAGCAAGGATATTTGGAATTCCTGTGCCACACAGGACAGTCTGGCTTCCCTGGGTAACTTTTTGCCATCCACGAAAAGCTAAATAGAAATGCAAATGTATCAAGTGACATTTGTTTGCCCAGTAACTTGTACTGATTAGTTGGCTATACAGTATTACATACTATTATTGTTACTCTGATAAATGAGCATCCAGTGCATTCTTTGTAATGGGAAGACAATGCTCTGCAGAATATACTTGCTATTGTACACTCCTGATAATACTTTGGGGAAGGTAAGATAATACTTTGAATACAAACATCAATGTCTTAACGAAACCTCACTCAGTGCTCAGATTTCATGCAACTATCATATACTGATCAGTCTCTTAATTGATTTGATTAGCATTTTAATCTGAAAAAAGGAAAGAAAAATGAGTCATGCCTTTGCATGAGTCACAAAGGACAATTTATAGCATGAATTAAAATAGGTTTCCTTCGTGAATCAATACATACATTTTTAGCTGCCTCAAACGACAACTCAGAAAACCATGTTTCTAATCATGACAGTAAATGCATAATTGCACTGTAACCGTGCTAGACGTCCTGCTAGTGGAGTGATAACAGATTTCTTGGTGCGCCTCAGGTAGTTACTGGATTTGTAATCACCCCAAACACACCAAGAAATCTCTTATCTACAGCCAGGCACTCACAGACCACAGAATATGCTCCAAGGAAAGTCCAGGGTTCACACCTAAACAAACTTAAAACAACTTTCACCAAACAAGGACACCACACCATGGAACAGGCCTCCCAAATGCCCTGAGAGAACCTACTTCAATACAGAAGGGAAAAAACCCTCCAACCACACATCCCTAGTTGCCACTGACCACCCCACAATGGAACCCCTATGGGGTATCAGTAAACAATTACAACCCATACTTGATGGAGACCACATCCTGAAAGAAATCTTTCCTGAATCCCCCCATTTCTGACCTTCAAATAACACCAAGCTCATCATCAGAAGCAAGCTCCCCACAGACCAGGACCCACAAACTCAAAGAAGCAGCAGACCCTGGCGAAACAACAGATGTAAACCCTGCAGACAGATGTCCACTGCTACAATGATCAATACCCCTCACCACTCACTTTTCAAGATTCATGGGTCCTACACATGCCTATCACCATGTGTGGTGTACCTCATCCAGTGCACTAAATGCCCCCACTACAATTGTGTGGGTGAAACCTGATAATCACTATGCTTGCGAATGAACTCACGGAGGAAAATGATAACACACTATATTACCTGTGGGCAAACACTTTTCACACAGTCACTCTATATCTGACCTCTGAAGTCCTTGTCCTCAAAGGAAACATGCATAACACTTTCAATAGACCAGCTTGGGGTCTTAAATGCATAACTCTGCTAAACACCAAAAATCATGGACTTAATAAAGACACTGGGTTTATGGCTTTGTGACCAGGGTCCCAGGGAGCTGCACTGAGGTTACTCAATTAGGGTCAACTGAAAAGAATGGGGCAAATAATCCCCAAAGCTGGTAGATAGTCCAATACTTAGATTTACCAAGCCAGCACAAAACAGCTTCTATATTACCTTACTGGTTACCCAGAAGCCAACAACACCATTTCCTTAAAGCAACCCAGTCTCAGGCCTCCACCCAGACACCCAAGTCAAATATGATGAGGATTACTGAAAATCTTATTTATCATATAAGAAAGTTCTACCAATCCCAAAGGATCAGACACATTACCTCCCAGGTTAAGGAATATTTCACATCTTACCCAAATACACACTTACAGCCAATTCTTATTAACTAAACTAAAATTTATTAAAAAGAAAAGAGAGAGAGTATTGGTTAAAAGATCAGTACACAGACAGACATGGATACAGTTCTGAGATCAGATTCATAGTAGAGATGGTGAGCTTCATAGTTGCAAAGAGTTCTTTCAGAATTACTCCAAAGGTTATACTCCAATGTTCATATTCAGGGTGAACTTGATAGGACAGGAGATCTCAGTCTTACGACTTAAGCTTCCCCGGCATGAAGCATCAAGCAGATTTGAGATAAAAAGGATCAGGACCCAAGACATCTTTATATAGTTCCAGGTCTTCTCCTGCCAGCTCAGAGTCCTTAGGTGAACAACAGGCAATTATGGAGACTTTGAAGTAGACCTATTTCCCAAGCATCACCAGTAATTAGCTACACCGATTAACATAAGGCAATTTATCCATTAGGCAGTTTATCACAAACGTTAAAGAGACATATAGACAATGACATTATTTCACCCAAGATTCATCTAAATGTTAATATTCCCTTTTGATCTCTGAATCAATAGCTATAGTGACAGACAGTCTAACACCTAATAAGATATAAGTACACACATACAATTAGTATCACCTCTAATTCTCTAACAATACAGGTTTTCATTTCAAAGTTCTAGCCCATCTAACATGGAATGGCCCTAATTACCATTCACATACTTTTCTAACATGTCTCTAAAGGTTGTTTCTGGGTCATTTAGCCTGCGAGCCACTTAACCCTTTCTATTGACACTTTCTTGGCACACTTTGTTATATAATTGCAATGAATTTTATACAGTGGTAACAGCAATGATTTGCATGGTCATATTTTAATCAGATAATGTCACAGGCTTATTACAACAATCTATAACCCACTAACCCCACTTTTTGACCCATGTCTGCAAAGGTGTTAACTGGCCGCTTCACCTTGAATGGTCTCTTACAATATGTGTTAACTACTTATGCTAAACAATCTGTTCCATCTTGTATTTAGCTGTGACACTCGAAGTACCCTTCCCAGACCTTAAAACAAATTCTGTATAGCTCAGAAGCTTGTCTTTTCACTAACAGAAGTCAGCCCAATAAAAGATATTACCTCACCCACCTTGTCTCTCTCATAGATTGATCTGTTCCAAAACCAAAAGGGACCACTGTGATCATCTTGTCTACTTCCTGTATAACACAAGCCACAGAACGTCCCCAAAATAATTCCTAGAGCATATTTTTTTAGAAAAACATCCAATCTTGATTTTAAAATTGCAAGTGATGGAGAATCCCCCAAGACACTTGGTAAGTTGTTCTAATAGTTAATTACTTTCACTGTTAAAAATGTACACCTTATTTCCAATCTCAGTTTGTCTAGCTTCAACTTCCAGCCATCGGATCTTTGCTAGATTGAAGAGCCCGTTATTAAGTATTTGTTCCCCATGTAGGTACATATAGACTGCAATCAAGTCTCCCCTTAACCTTCTCTTTGTTAAGCAAAATAGATTGAGCTCCTTGCATCTGTCATTAGAAGACATGTTTTCTAATCCTTTAATCATGCTCATGGATCTTCTCTGAATCTTCTTCAATTTATCAACATCCTCCTTGAATTGTGGGCACCAGAACTGGACTGATTATTCCAGCAGTGATCACACCAGTGCCAAATACAGAGGTAAATACTACTACTACTTCTACTCAAGATTCCCCTGCTTATACATCCAGAGATCGCATTAACTCTTTTGGCCACAGTGTCACACTGGGAGCTCATATTCAGCTGATTATCCACCACGACACCCAAATCTTTTTCAGAGTCATAGATTATAGGATAGAGTCCCCAGTCATGGAAGTATGGCCTATATTCTTTGTTCCTACACATATACATTTAGCAGTGTATAAAATGCATATTGTTTGATTGCTCCCAGCTTGCCAAACAACCCAGACCGCGCTATATCAGTGACTTCTTTTCTTCATTAAAAGAAAAGGAGTACTTGTGGCACCTTAGAGACTAACCAATTTATTTGAGCATAAGCTTTCGTGAGCTACAGCTCACTTCATCGGATGCATACTGTGGAAAGTGTAGAAGATCTTATTATATACACACAAAGCATGAAAAAATACCTCCTCCCACCCCACTCTCCTGCTGGTAATAGCTTATCTAAAGTGATCACTCTCCTTACAATGTGTATGATAATCAAGGTGGGCCATTTCCAGCACAAATCCAGGGTTTAACAAGAATGTCTGGGGGGGTAGGAAAAAACAAGGGGAAATAGGCTACCTTGCATAATGACTAAGCCACTCCCAGTCTCTATTCAAGCCTAAGTTAATTGTATCCAATTTGCAAATGAATTCCAATTCAGCAGTTTCTCGCTGGAGTCTGGATTTGAAGTTTTTTTGTTGTAAAATAGCGACTTTCATGTCTGTAATCGCGTGACCAGAGAGATTGAAGTGTTCTCCGACTGGTTTATGAATGTTATAATTCTTGACATCTGATTTGTGTCCATTTACTCTTTTCTTCATTATTTACCACTCTCCCATTTTTTATATCATCTGCAAACTTTATCAGTGATAATTTTATGTTTTCATCTATGCCATTAATAAAAATATTAAATAGCATAGGGTCAAGAATCAATACCTGCAGGACTGAACGAGAAACACAAGTTCAGTGATGATTCCCCATTCACAATATCATTGACACCTATCTGTAAGCTGCCATCCTACATAGATGCTACTTCCTGGGGTGGGGTGTGTGTCTGATTCAGAGAGATGATAATAATAGAGAGTTCTGAGATTATAGCTAGAGTGGATGGCTCAGTAGTTGAAGCATCAATTTTGGAATATCTAGACTCCCTTGAAGGGCAGGTTCACACTCTGACAAGATTAATTATGTTTCCATCTTAGGGTTGTTTTTTTTAAGGTTCCTATCACCTTAGTGCCTAAGCACCAAACAAGATATAAATAGAACATTGAATTAGCCCATCATCCTGCTGATAACATTGGGTACCATGTTATTTACTGCATAAGGGACTTTCAGATAAGATCTTGGCCTCTAGCTTCAAGATCTCCACAAACAGATTGCTAGAGTCAGGATACTAAACTATATTTAGGTACCAAGTTAAGTGACATGAATTTCAAAAGCGCTGAGCACCCAGCAGCTCCCATTGGCCACAGCTCTTATCTGTCCTGCATGGACTTTAAAGATCCCATTGGACTATTCAGAAGAGTAGAGGCTTGCCTGGATGTTCAACATTTCCCCCTCTCGCTATTAGTATGTGCTTTATTCCAGCTGCTTGCCATCCACCCAGGAAGTGGCTGCCTTTCACTGGTGTATAGATAGCTTTTTACATGATTTGGGATCCTTCAGTGTTAGATAAATATAAAATATTATTATTATTATCATCATCATCTCCATTAGAGCCATTTTTGCTTTTCCAATAGTAAAGCAACAGCCACAAATGCATGTCCAGAAAACCGAGCTATAAACAGGGGAGTTTGAGTAGGAGTTCTGTTGGAGGGGAAGGGAGGAGGATAGCCCCTGCTCCTTTGGGGGCAGTGTGTGAGTTTGTAGTGAAGTGATGACTCACCAGCATGGCGCCTCCTGCTGGTCGTCCTGGGAAATAGCTCATTCAGCACTCGGTGCACCCTCGCAGGCCAGTGTCTCACCTGCTGCTGGCCCTGTGTCCCTCCTGGATCCTGGTGCCCTTTACCTCGGGGTTCTACCCCAGCAGTACGCCCATGCCCTGGGTCTCCCCTCCCAGGGGAACCCCCAATCCTCTAAACCCACCTTGCCTAGGTGGCTACTGCTGTCATCATTTAGCCCCTGTTCACTGGGGAAGACTGCAGTGTAATGGCCACTCATTGGCAAGGGGGGTTTGGACCTGCTGCCTTTCCCTGCAGCCCACTACCTCTGTAGGCCGCAGCCTGGGAGGTCGCCAGGCCTGAGCTCCCCAGCTCAGCCTGCCTCTTCCCCAGCACTGCTCTGTCCACAGTAATCTTCGCTCCTTCAGGCAGCTAGGTCTATCTCTCTCCAAAGCTAGAGAGGGACTCTTTCAGCTCCTTGCCCCCAGCCCTCTTATCAGGGCCAGCTGGGCCCTGATTGGGCGTGGCCCCAGCTGTGGCTGCTTCCCTAATCAGCCTAGCTTGGCTGCTTTCAACCCCTGTTCTCCAGGAGTGGGGCAGCCACCCCACTACAGGGTGTTTGTGTTTTTCTGGGTTTTTTTTGAGGGGGGGGGTGTTTTGGCGCTCTGTACCTCAGGGGAACACCCGACAACCCCATGTTCATCTTTATAAATGATTCTGTGGTATCCAATGCAAAGTTTGTCATGTTGGGTGTCTTCGGAAGACTCATGATGCACTGAGCATGGTTGTTATAGTGATGTTATAGTAATTGTTACAGTAATGTTATAGTAAGGTTATAAGTTATAATTTCATATATATATATATAGTTATGAGGCTGAAAATGTATCTTCATGGCTTAAAGCAAGCCCAGGCAAAAACTCTTCAAGAGCAGAGAGGCAGTTCACACCTCATCAGGGCAGGTATGGGACAAACCCAGCCCAGCCTCACAGGAACAAAGGACATTGGCCTAGGCAACAACAAAAGGATCTCTTAGACTCTTGAGGGAGTCACTCCAATTCCTTTTGTCAGTTTGGAACTGTGATGAGGTAATGCTCACCTGACTCTGAAGGGGGGAGGGCAAAGCCAAGAGGGAAGAAAGGACATGATAAAAGGGAGGGACATTTGCCATGCTCTTCCTCTCTCTTCCGCCTACATCTACAGACACCACACCAAGTGACTGAAGTGCTGATCAAAGGGGAGACCCTGGCTGAAGAGCAACCAGCCAGCCTGTGGTGAGAAGCATCTAAGTTTGTAAGGGCACTGAAAGTGTTATGATTAGTTTAGAATGCATTTTGCTTTTATTTCATTTAACCAAATCTGACTTGTTATGTTTTGACTTATAATCACTTAAAATCTATCTTTATAGTTAATAAATCTGTTTGTTTATTCTACCTGAAGCAGGGCGTTTGGTTTGAAGAATGTCAGAGACTCTCCTTGAGATAACAAGCCTGGTACATACCAATTTCTTTGTTAAATTGACAAACGCATATAAGCTTGCAGCATCCAGCAGGCATAACTGGACACTGCAAGCTGGAGGTTCCTAGGGTTGTGTCTAGGACCAGAGATATTGACTAGTATCATTCGGTTGTACAATCCAAGGAGCAGCTTACATGCCAGAGGCTGTGCGTGAACAGCCCAGGAGTGGGGGTTCTCACAGCAGAGCAGGGTAAGGCTGGCTCCCAGAGTCAAGGATTGGGGTGACGTAGCAGATCGCCAGTCCAGATAGCAGCAGAGGGGAACGTCATGTTTGTTTGTTTGTTTGTTTTTCCTGTTCAATTTGTAGAGACTGGTAGGGGACAGTGTGCTGTGAGAGAGGCAGAGCCCTGTTTAGGGAATGGGATGTCCCTGATTAGGGGGCGGGGCTTCCCTGATGAGGGGTCCTATAAAGGCGTCCAAACAGTTAGCCAGCAGCATAAGAGTAAGTAAATAGCTGTAAACGGGTGTTTGGAAGAGTACAGGGGGAGTGTGTGGTGTTCCAGTTTTGTTTTGGTGTTTGTTGCGGGTTTTGGTTTTGGATTGGTTTTTTGCTTGACAGGAGCTTAGGTGGGAAGATTATGACAGACACAGAGGCAGCAGTGGTAGTGACCCACGCAATGGAAGACACAATGAAGATGACTGGATATGGAAGCTGCAGGATGTACATTATCCTGGAACGTGTACCTTGAAAAAAGCTTTGGTGGTATGAAGTGCCACCTGATGGAACTGATGTAAGAGAAGATCTGAGGTTTAGAGATGCAGGTGGAAACTATGATTGAGTTTCTACGGGGATTCGAGCAGATGATGGAGGGAAGGCAAGAGGAGGCTGAAGGGAAAAGCTGAGACTCGCGGATGCAAGCTGGACTGAAGAACTCGGAGGGGAGATTGCTGGGCGAGGAAAGTAGCCAGGGGAAGCATGTGACTACAAGAACCAGGCAGAGGAAAAGACCAACTAGCAAAGGAGAAATAGAGCTCGGGAACAGGTTTGCCAAGTTGGAGAAAGAAGAAAGGGCACAGCAGGCTGTAACTGAAGGTGGGAGGGCAAGGAAGAAGAGAAGAGTGGCTAGTCCTATAAGAAGATGGGAAGAGCCAATGGAGATACCCTGAGTTCAGAGCCTCAGGAGGATACAGAATGACTCACAGAAGATTTCAAGGGAGAATAAAAGACAAGAGGACTTGCAGCCAGAAAGAACACAAGGAAGGCCAGAGAATCGCACCAGCACCAGGAAGAGGCCAGTCTGCATGACTGGGGACTCCCTATTAAGAAGGACAGACAGGCCTGTCACCAGAGCTGTTCTGGAGAACAGAAGGTGCTGTCTGGCGAGAACTAAGATACGGGATGTTGTGCTGAGGTTGAAGAAAAACCTAACGGGAGCAGGAAAGACTCCATTGATTCCCCCTCACATGGGAACAAATGATACAGCTAGATTCTCACTGGAATGTATCAAGGGAGACTATGCCAGGCTGGGGAAGACACTTAAAAAAATGGATGCTCAAGTGATCTTTAATGGGATTCTACCTGTCCCTAGAGGAGGAGGACAAAGGTGAGACAAGATTATGATGATCAATAGATGACTCAGGCAGTGGTGCTATAAAGAGGACTTTGGGATGTTTGACCACTGGGAGGCATTCATGGACAGAGAACTGTTCTCATGGGATGGAATCCACTTGAGTTGGGAGGGAAATAGACTTCTGGGATAGAGGTTGGCACAACTGATTAAAAGAGCTTTAAACTAGGAACTTGGGGGAGACGGTTGGGAGATGCTCATGTAATCGCCACACCTGATTTTAACATTGAGAATGAAGAAAATCAAGTAAGAAAGGATACAGCAATGGAGAAAGGAACAACAGTGGGTAGGAAAATGGCCATTAAGAGGAAAGATAGTGCCAATACCAATGAAGCTAACAGTCAGTACTGGCAATACTGGCAGTAAAATGACTGTGTCTAACCGGGCAAGAAATCTGGGTGAAGCCAAGCAGCAACAATTAAAATGTTTGTACACCTTGCAAGGAGCCTGAGTAACAAAATGGAGGAAGTAGAGCTACTGGTGCAGGAAGTGAAACCAGATATTATAGGGTAACATAAACATGGTGGAATAGTAGTCAGTCAGTCCAGTACAGGATATATGCAGTTCAGATAAGACAGAAATAAAGGGAAAGGTGGTGGAGTAGTATTGTATATTAATGATGAGGTAGACTGTAATGAAATTAGAAGTGATGGAATGGATAAGACAGAGTCTGTTTAGGCCAAAATCACTTTGGGGAAGAAAGCTACACCCTTGGGCTAGTGCTTGGGGTATACTACAGACCCCCAGGATCCAATTTGGATATGCATAGAGGCCTCTTTAATGTTTTTAATGAAATAAATATATTGGAAATTGTGTGATTGAGGGAGACTTTAACTTCCCAGATATAGACTGGAGGACAAGCACTACCAATAACGGTAGGGCCCAGATTTTCCTGGATGTGATAGCTGACAGATTTCTTCACCAAATAGTCACCGAAGCAACTTTTGAAACTTTTGATGTGAAACTCAGGCCTAATCATGAAAGATTTCACAGCACTTTTTTCCAAGATTAGGTGGGTTGGCACTAGTTTCCTGCCCAAATCTCAAATTGGGCAATTACATTCTGTCTAGCTAAATTTCCCCTGTAGTTTCAATTGGAGAAGTCATGCTTCATTCCCTTCCTAAAACTGTGTACTGTAGCTGGGAAAGAATAACTGTGTCGTTGGACCCAGAGATGGCTGCATTTCTGTGGCATGAAATGACATAGTGAGAATGTTCTGCATTGCTAGAGTCCCATCTTGCAAGATACCAAGTGCTCACAAATCCTACAAAAAAGAAAAGGAGTACTAGTGGCACCTTAGAGACTAAACAAATCCTACGAAGTCAATGCAATTCTAGGGCACTCAACCCCTCACATGATCAATACTCTATGCACTTTCCAATCTTACACTTTCTTTTTTGACTGATGGGTTTGCTAGGGAATTCCATCCAGCCCTCATTAGAGGCATAAAGGCTATGACACAGCTGCATGGGGAGGATTGCTATGAAGTTAGAGAAAATGAGGGTCTCTGTAGAGCTCCAGTAGGGAAACAGATGGAGCCATGTGAGCGTAGAAAAAGATAATGAGTCTTTGACATTGCTAAACTGAGCCAGGCATCTGTACTCATGTTGCAGATTGTTCCAAAACAATCAATTTTGACCACTGGAAAACAGTATGTCAATTTATAGTGTGGCCTCCAAAACACACAGAAAATAATTTCACACATCTCAAAGCCAGCCAAAGCATTTCCACTTATTCCCAGGGCCAGACAAGAGCTTCTCTATGAAATAGCTGTGGGCTACCCAAGAAGTCTCAGCTTTTAAGTAGTGAATTGATGGCTACATTCAACAGTTCACTGCAGCAGTTTATAACCCGGTCATAAACTTACAGGATTTATTTTTACAGTGCATCTAAAGTAGGCACAAGTATATTCTCTCACTCATTCTCTCTCAGTCAGAGTCTGAGGACACAACTGAGCATAAACTGCTGGGCTGGACAGTGCTCCAAGACTGTCAGGTGCTTGTTTTAATATTCAGAATTCATATTCCAAGAATGTCAGTGCACATCTTCAGAATTTCACTCTACATCCATGTGCCACTGCACATGTATCCTGCTGTTACAGACCCCAGCTTGAGAGCCTGACTCCTATAAAGACTTATGCTTTCAACTCGGCAGATCTATGGTCCTGACCAAGATGTCAGCCATTGCACAAAGACAGGGGTTGGCAACATGTCCGTGGTAAAAATTTTGAGGTCCGTGGGGGCGCTCACCTCAGGCGACTCCCCGCAAGTGGCTCCCTGTCCCTGCTGGTGGTGGCAGAGGCGCGGCCAGGCGGCTCTGCATGCTGCCTCTGTCCCCGGTCCCTGAGTGCTGACTCTGCAGCTCCCAGCCCATTGGCTGGGAACCATGGCCAATGGGAGCTGCGGGGCGGCACCTGCAGACAGGGCAGTGCACAGAGCCACCTGGCCATGCCTCCGTGTAGGCGCTGGAGGGGGGACATGCCACTGCTTCTGGAAACTGCTTGAGGTAAGCACCGCCCGGAGTGTGCACCCTGATCCCCTCCTGGGCCCCAATCCCCTGCCCCAGTCCCAGCTCCAATCCCCCTCCCATCCTTCAATCCCCTCGATCCCAGCCTGGAGCACCCTTCTGCACCCCAAACCCTCATCTCCAGCCCTACCCCAGAGCCTGCACCCCCAGCTGGAGCCCTCACACATCCCCAACCCCCTGCTCCTGCCCGGCGCCCCCTCCTACACCCTGAACCCCTCATTTCTGGCCCCATCCCAGAACCCCCACCCGCAGCCCAGAGCCCGAACCCCCACCCACACCCCAACCCCCTGCCTCAGCCCAGAGCCCACTCCTCCCTCCGCCAATGTCTATCACTAAATCCGGTAATTTTGTCAAGTGTCCATCGCGCAACATGGTGGTGCTGACCCCTGCACAAAGATCCCTCCAGAGCACACAATCCTCAGAAATTGACTATATTTCCTATCTAATAAAAAAAGCAATAGGCAGAGACAAAGTCCGGATAATCAGAGCATGAGACAGAACCTAACAGCTGGGTCCCCCTCACCTCCCAGCTTTTCACCAACTCCCTGTCTTTCATGAACAGACTTTCTTCTACTGTATTCTTCCCCATCCCTATTTATGAAGTTCTGTAGGTGGTACAAATATTTTAATTCACATTTATCTTAGCGGTTAATCCTCAGGTGAGGTGACTGGGGAAGAAGCCGATAACTGAGGATGGGTGAAGCAGGTGAGGCTGGCAGCATTCTCCAGGGTGCTTTATTCCAGTGTATGGTTCTCCTATTGCTGAAGGAAATGGTGCACAATCGCACTAGGTCTCACGCTGTGTCTCGGTCACCCTATCATTCAATAACCCCACTGATACTCTCAATAACCTTCCACACGGCCTTTTACTCACCCCACTAATCCAGCCCCCACCACCACAACTCATTCACCCAGTTACCACTGCAACCAGTCACCCACCACACACACAACCCTACTTCCACCACTCGCTCCTCTCAGTCGCCCACGCTCAGCTCCACAAAGGGACATAGATATTGCGATGCTCAGTATCATAAGGCCTAACTTTTAGGAACCAAGAAAGCCACAGGATCAACACTGTGATCAACAAAGCCTGAGACAGGTACCTAGGCTCCCCTACACAATGACTAGGGGAGAGACAGGCCTCCAAATGCGATCCACAAAAGCCAACATGCTAGGACAGAGGTGGGCAAACTAAGGCCCGCAGGCCACATCCAGCCCATGGGACCATCCTGCCCAGCCCTTGAGCTCCTGACTGGGGAGGCTAGCCCCCAGGCCCTCCCCTGCTGTCCCCCCAGTTACACTGCTGCGTGGGGAGCGCGGCTGGCTCTGGCCAGGTGGCGAGGCTGCAAGCTCCTGCTGCTCTGAGCGGCATGGTAAGGGGGCAGTGGGCGGGGGGGTTGGATAGGGGCAGGGGATCTCGGGGGAGGGGGCAGTTAGGCGAGAGGGAGCAGGGGGCGGTTGGATGGGGTGGAGGTTCTGCGCGGGGGGGCAGTCAGGAGATGGGGAACCGGGGGTTAGATAGGTGTGGAAATCCTGGGGGGCCTGTCAGGGGGTGGGGATGTGGAAAGGGGTTGGGAGTGTAGATAGGGGTCAGGGGGCCAGTCAGAGGACATGGAGCAGGCGGGGTTGGATGGGTCGCGGGTTTTGAGGGGGGCAGTCAGAGGGCGGGAAGTGGGAGGGGGCGGATAGGGGGCAGGGGCCAGGCAGTTTGGGGAGGCACAGCGTTCCCTACCCAGGCCTCCATACAGTTTTTCACCCTGATGTGGCCCTCGGGCCAAAAAGTTTGCCCACCCCTGTGCTAGGAGCTGCCTAAGCCAGCCAACAGGAGATGCTGATGAGAGGGGGATGTCTTCAGCCCCACCTCTCTCACAATGTTGGGCACTTAACTTCAGGCACTTATCTCTGCAGTGACCCACAGCCAGGAACACCTCTCCTGGAGTCAGGCAGCCAAGACGCCTAAGTCAGTCTTTGTGAGAACGAGTCAGGCACCTGCCACACTCTACACAAAACAACCAGAAGAGGTAGTGCAGGTGCCAACCTTTTAAGTTTTAGTCTAGTGATCAGAGCGCTTCCCTGCCAGACCCGGGTTCAATTCCTCCCTCTACCAGAGCGGGAGAAAAGAACCTGCTACCTCTCAAGCAAGTGCAACCATTGAGCAATGAGACAGTCTGATGTGGGGCTCCCTCAGTCTTTCCTGCTGAAGCTGTTCCACTGTGGATAAATAATCAAAGAATGACTAGGCCAGAGAGAGAGAGAGAGAGTGAGCAATAGGACGACAATGACTCTGTGGCCTGATGTTTAAGGAAACCCACAGGGAAGGTGGGAGACCCAGGGTACAGGCCCCCTGCTCCAATGGCTTTTTAGGTATTTATCCACAGTGGAACAGCATCAGCAGGAGAGACTGAGGGAATCCCCACATCAAACTGCCTCATAATTCAGTGGTTAGCACATCCTCCTGAGAGGTGGGAGACTCCTGTTCAAATTCTTTCTCCCCCTCAGGCAGAGAGGGGAATTGAACCTGGGCTATCCACAGCCCCAGATGAGTGCGGTAACCATTGGGTTACAAGGTGGGCAGCAGGAGCACCTTCTCCTCTGGTGACCAGATTTTTGAATGGGACCTGATCTGGTGGGCAGCCTCTGAGTATGAGAAAGGCAGGTGAACACCGATCTTCCCCCGTTTTGTGGATCATTCTGGGGCTTAGGTGGGAGAGAGGCATCTGGACACCTAGAGTGTGCAGGGTATGCCTGGAAGTAGAAACTTAGGCGCTTCTGGAGATTTTCCGTTAAAACATAGGTGCTGAGTGAGTTTAGGTGCCTATCGGGTTACATGGGAATTTTGTGGATAGCAGTAGAGCCAAACCTGGGATTTAGGTGTCTAATCCCCAATACGTACCACATCACAACACACAAATACCTCACTCTCTCACTCACCCCTCTCAATCACCCCACCACACACGCCCTCTCTCCACCACTCCCTCCTCTCAGTCACCCACCACCACTCTTCACTCACATTACTTTGCTGATTGCTCTCCCAGATAGTGGGGAAAGGATCTTCTCTTCTTCTCCCACAAGTGGAAGGGGAGCAGGAGCTATGGGAATCGTCTCCCTTGATTCCTTGCAGGATGCAAGAGCTTCTTCTCCTCATCCTGGGAGAGTGCAAGGAGGCTTCTTCAGCCCATCTTCCTTCCCTCTCCATCACAAAGGGCCTGGGTCTTCAATTTCACATCTGTCTGTACGCCTCTCTTCCCCAGAGCCAGCAAGTCCTTGACTGCCTGAAACATGCCAGGGGAGAGAAAGGATTCAGCCACCCCTTGCTGCTACTTGATTTTAAAAAAACTTGTTCAGATTAAGTGGGCTGGGCAGCACACAGGTTAGTGAAATAAGACGAAGTGAGTCCATGGGCAGCTTCTGAGCAGGTTACTAATTTGGAAGTAGTTAGCATTTTTGTGCTTACCAATCACGGTCTCGTCTGTGCTATCTCATCTCTTCAGCTTTCTGTGCACTTGTGTCCAAATGTCAGTCCTGCTGATAATAGCAAAGCTCTGATCAATTTTGATGGGAGCAGCATTTGACCTTTGATCCATGAAGATCTGGGATATTGACATGAAAAATAAACAATTCTCCACCCCACATTTGAATATAAAAAACAGCTCCTGTTTATAATCTAGTCCACAGATCCCTGACGACCTGGAATGATAGATATAGACACAAGCATTTCAGCATGTGTGTGTGTGTGTGTGTGTGTACAGGTTGTCAGGGAACTGTGGACTAGATTATAAACAGGTGTTTCTTATATTCAGACATGGGTTGGCTATTTGTTTACTTTTCATAATAATATCCCAAAGCAAAATGTATTATTTGTTAATCATATATTTCTCTCCCCCTTTTAACAATAATGTTCCTGCTTCTGTCTCCATTCAGAGCTCAAGAGGAAAACGTGACTATGATGTTTGCCTATGGTATGGATAATAGCAAAGGTTCTTTTGTTATCCCAACAGTCCTGCTACCACTACAGAACGACAGCCACTCTGAAACCTCTATGTCTCTGGCAAGCCATGAGATGACAGACGTAGCCACGGAATACAGAGCCAAGAGGAACAGTACTGTCTTGCAGTACGAACTGAGACCAGGGGAAATAGTAGTAGCCAGCATGGTTTTTGGAGCATTATGGCTGTTCTCTGTCTTTGGAAATTCCCTCGTTTGCTTAGTGATCCACCGGAGCAGGAGGACTCAGTCTACCACCAACTACTTTGTGGTCTCCATGGCTTGTGCCGATCTCCTCATTAGCATGACGAGTGCTCCGTTTGTGCTGCTCCAGTTTACAGCTGGCAGGTGGACACTTGGGAGCGTTATGTGCAAGCTAGTGAGATATTTTCAGTATCTCACTCCCGGTGTCCAGATCTACGTGCTGCTGTCTATCTGCGTAGATAGGTTCTACACAATTGTCTATCCTCTGAGTTTCAAAGTGTCCAGAGAAAAAGCCAAGAAAATGATTGCAGCATCTTGGATCTTTGATGCCGCTTTTGTGTCCCCAGCTTTCTTTTTCTATGGCTCCAGTTGGGACAACCATTGCAACTTTTTTCTCCCCTATTCTTGGGATGGAGCTGTCTACAGCGTCATCCATCTTTTGGTGAGTTTTTTGATTCCATCCATTTGCATCATCCTATTTTACCAAAAGGTCATCAAATACATTTGGAGGATAGGAACTGATGGCAGAACAGTCAGGCGGACCATGAATATAGTCCCAAGGACAAAAGTGAAAACCATCAAGATGTTCCTGATGTTAAATTTAGTATTTCTGCTATCGTGGCTCCCTTTTTACGTGGTGCAGCTGTGGCACCCACAGGAGACAGACTACAGAAAGAGTTCTTTGGTTTTCATGGCTATCACTTGGATATCCTTTAGTTCGTCAGCCTCGAAGCCCACCCTGTACTCAGTGTATAATGCAAACTTCAGAAAAGGGATGAAAGAAACATTTTGCATGTCCTCCATGAAATGCTACCGAAGCAATGCATACACCATCACCACCAGTTCAAGGATAGCCAAAAAAAATTACGTTGGAATCTCAGAAATCCCTGCACCAACCAAAACTGTAACCAAAGACTCAATCTATGATTCATTTGACAGAGAAGCAAAGGAAAAAAAGCTTGCTTGGCCTATTAATTCGAACCCACCAAATACATTTGTCTAATTGATTTGAATAATTATTATGCACCACTAGATCTCTTTTTTGAAAAGACATATATTTACATATTTTTGCATACAATTTAAAGGGAGACAAAATATGCTTTATTTTATGAAATGCATTGATTTTCTTGTGTACAGTATTTTTTTTTTAATTTTCGTTATATTCTGCTTTTTGGAACAATTATCCTAGAACCATGAACAGTCTTTTCAAAAATCTCATACTATCTACATGTAAATAAAATAAAAACTGCTTTTTACTACTGCATGTTGACCACTCTGTATAAACGTGTGAAGCCACCCAAGTCCATATAGACTACCTTTGGTTACTATCCTAATGAGATGTTGTTGGAGTGTGTTTTTTCTCTTTGTGGGTGAGATCTTCGGAAGTGTTCAGCTTAGCTTAACTTTGCTCCCATGGAAGTTAATGGTAAAACTCACACTGACTTCAAGAGTAGAGTTAGCCCAGTGCTAAATGCTTTTGAATATCCCCCTGCCTGTATCTAAAGGGCTCCTGTTGCTTTTCATGCCTTCGAAAAATCTCTCTTTTGTCTTGGGTGCAGTGGCTTCTTAATATTTCTATGAGACATTTCCCCCCACCACACACCCACATGTTGGTCTATGAAAGAAAGGCAATCCAAGGTCTGCATCCTTCAAACACTTACACGGGTGAGTGACTTTGCACATGAGACTAGTATCACTGAGTTCAATGGAACTGCTCACATGTGTAAAGTTACTCATGGATCAGGACTCAAGCACCATGTGTTCCAGGGGAACTAGCATTTGGATCAAGGTTTTGAATAAGTAAAACCAAAACTAAAAACAGAAATTCACTGCATATTACTGCAATAAATTTGGGGCAGGAGGTGGGGCCAGAGTGTGGGTTTTTACTACATATTTGTGCAGCAGCTTACACAATGGGGTCCAGTCCCTAACTGGAGTCTCTAGGTCCTACCATGATACAAATTATTATTAGAGAGACTAAATTGCCAGACCCAAGCATCCATGGTGTTCACTGGAGGTGTTTTAAAAGCAAATTCCATCACTCAAATATGTTTTATAAGTGTGTGTTGTCCTAAAAGCTTTGCACACATTCTGAGTGGGAAAGGAATTGTTCTGATGCCTCAGAAACCCTCTCCTTCTCTCTGTCAAGTCTTGACCCCCTGCTACCAAAGAAGGAGGAAGAGGGATGAATAACAAGTGAGGATCAATGACACTTCTAGGATCAGAGGATGTAAGTAAAGAATGATGCAACGTGCTTCTGCCCATCCTGTTTTACACACACACACACATACACACACACACACGCTTTCTGAATAGTTTTCCCAGGATCATGAAGCCCAGGACTGAACTTGACTCCCCTGACATTTTGGCGCACATTAAAAATGGTCCCTGCATATCTATGACTCACAGTGATGAAAAACAGGCTAGCGTGGTCTGCATCCTTTGTCATATATAAGAGTATCAGCTTCTATAGCCCTATAATAATAATACACACTTCTACAGCACCTTTCATCCAAGGATGCAAAAATGCTTTGCACAAGAGGCTTACAAATATTATCCTCATTTTACAAGTAGGGGAAACTAAGGCACAGAATACATTTGAAGTTACTGACCGAAAGTAGTTGGCAAAACTGGAAAGAAACCCACATTTCTTTGCTCCCCGGTCCCTGCTCTAACCACTAGACTTGCTGGCTCCCCAGCAAATATGACATTGTCGAGATACTTGAGCTATATAGGTTACATTGTCAGTCCTGTGTCCATTTCAGGAGAGTTATAACGTCTGCAAAGGCATTCAGTGTAGCTTGTAGTACCTCAGATATAACAACTCTGCATTGCATTTGCCCCCTGATGGACCTGGAGACTGCGGTTCTGGAAACCTTTACTCTGATGTGATTTGAAGGACATTAACATCGACTGCTACATTTGTTATTAATCCTTATTGCACCTGCCAATCTGTATAACAGATTTAGACGGCATTCCCCTCCTGCTCAGGACTACAGCCACTTGCTGATGAACAAGGAGGAAGGGCCATGGCCAGGCTTCCCATCCACTTCCAAGGATATAGTGCTTCCAGTGGCATAAGCACTCCATCACCTTGCACTCAGGGAATAATGGCTGCCAGCTGGTGGCTGCTTCCTGGGTGAGAGGACCGAGAAGGGACTCCCATACCCACTCTCCATGCCAGTGCACCCACACAGAGATAGACTCATTATGGAGAACGTGTACTAACATGTACCTTATAGACATCTTGGAAGAGACAAATTGGCATGTAGACTTTTTCACTGACAATAAACAAGGCTTCGGCTCATATCTCTGTACAGAGAAGACTTTCAGGTTTGTGTGTTGGGGTGTATTAGCCCCACACTGGTGCAGCAGGATTTAACCCTTCTCTCTTGACTGAGGAGGCCACACCCCGTCGGTTCTGCTGAGCATGCTCTAGCTGGAGACAGGATATAAAAGGCAGGAGACCAGCTCAGTCTGGGCTGACCATCAGTGAGGAAGGTGCTGTGCTGCTGACTCCTTGGGGAGGAACGCCTCCACTCCAGGACACAGGGGCCAGCCAGATGGAGACGGACCCCGACACACAGGCTTGGGACACCACAGAGAGGGGTGAGACCGTGGAGACCCGGACATGGCAAACTGCAGAGAATCAGGTAGGAAGTGACCCAGGGAAACTTTTCGCTTTTCACATACACTATTGACTCTGGCGGCTGGGCCGCACTGCTCTGATAGCAAGGGCCATATTGCTGACTCTGGCCACTAGGCTGTACTGCCCTGATAGCAAGGGATGGGCTATTGACTCTGGCCACTAGGCCACATTGTCCTGCACACAAGGGCTGGGCTACTGGCTAAGGCCACAGGGCCACGGAGCCCTGAGACCGGGGCCAGCCCTACAGACTAAACCACAGGGCTGTCACACACCTCTCTCCTGCCCCCAAAGGGTGACGGGATGTATCAGCTCCGCAACAACTGGTGGAGAAAGCAGGCAACAATCGGAACCTGCTAAAAGTCCCAAACCAGATGGATGGAGGCCAAGAAGCTTCTGAAATGGTTACTAGAGGACCAACAGCAGACACAGCTGCTCCAGCAGCTCCCGTCCCAGCAACAGCTCCAGATGGAGCAGCAGCAGGAACAGCAGCACCAGCTCATGCAAGAGTTGGCCACCCAACCACATTTGCAGCAGGAACATCTAGTCCAACAGATGGCATCACTGTTGTGTCCCCCCTCCCACCCCAACACACACACACCTGAACCCTTCCCCTATCCCAGCAGGAACAGAGACAGGGGACAGTCTGACGGGGATTCTGGTACGCCTGACAAAGATGGGACCCAGTAATGACCCAGAGGTGTTCCTCATGACCTTCGAGCAGGTCGCCACTGCTGCCCGGTGGCCACCCAAGCAGTGGACCACACTTCTGGCCCCTTACTTAACTGGCCTAGCACAGACCGCATACAGGAACCTCGAACCTCAGGAGGCGCTATCCTGGACCAAACAGGCGTCAACCCCAAACCATACTGCCAGTGACTCCGCTATGAATGGTACCTGCCAGGAGCCAGACCCAGGGCTGTGGCACAATGACTCTGGGATTACTGTTGGTGGTGGCCTGAACTGGAACACCAGACTGGGGTCTAAGTGGCCAAAGCCATGGCCCTGGAACAATTCATCCAGATCCTGCCTGCTGGGGGGGAAAGAGTGGGTGCAACAAAATCGCCTGGCAACTCTCGTTGAAACAGTCTCCCTGACAGAGGACTAGATGGCCGCTGAAGGATCGGGCCATAAACCGGGGACCCCAGGAGAGCGAGACCGACTGGCAGGCCGGGGGCCCCGCAAGACCGAAAGAGGGAGTCCCCGCCTCTTCACCAGTATGCCAGCACCCACAATGGCACTCAGTACAAGGGACCCAATCAGGACAACCCCTGCCCAGGGAAGAGATGACCTGCTGTGGGGACAGAGTGTACTCCAGACCACTCCACCTACAAGGGTAAATCGTGACCAGTGTTATGAGTGTGTACAAGAGGGACACTTCAGGAGAGAATGGCCCTACATGGACTATAACTATGGGCAGGTATGGGTGGCCAGTCACCATACCTGCAAGAGGGAACTGGGTAAGATCTTTGGGTGAACAGGGCATCGACAATGGCCCTAGTTGATTCAGAATGCAGTCAAACACTCATCCAGGCTGGCCTAGTTGAGATCACAGGCCCGGCAGGAGCACCCATACATCTGCAGTGCATCCATGGGGACATGAGACCCTACCCGACCACTTGGGTGTGACCTGAGGCCACCCATCAGGAAGGACTATGCTTAGTTGGGATGGTCCTAAAGCTAGCCTACCTGGTGATCCTGGGGCATGACTGGCAAGGCTTCACTAACCTCTTTCAGGAGTGGAGTGCACACTCCTCAGAAGTTAGGGGACATGCCCCACAAAGTGGGGGTTGCTGGGCCTTCCAAGGCTGGACCACCCAAAAGACGGACCCTCGGGGAACCCCAGGACGCTAGAGGCAGGCCACCCCCTGGCTGAAGGCCTGAGAAGGGAAGGGCTAGGATGGCTGAACATAGACAGGGACTTCCTAAAAGAACAAAGGGAAGACCCAACCCTTAGGCAAGCCTGGGAACAGGCAGCGGGCCCTATCCAGAAGGAGGACCAACCTCAGCACTTTCCCCAAGGACCCCGGTTTGAGATCCGCAACAATCTTCTCTACCAGTTGGTCCAGGACCCGCAGATGAAGGAAGACCTGTGCCAACTGCTGGTCCCACGGTGGTTCTGGCAAGGCTTGCTCCACCTGGCCCACTCAGTACCCTGGGAGGGAGAAAATGCTGCAGAGGGTGGCCCAAAGATATTTTTGGCCTGGTATTCACTGAGAAGTTCAGGACTACTGTGCCTCTTACCAGAAAGCCAGCCCAAAGGGGGTACCGAGGGCCCCCCTTGTGCCTTACCCAACCATATTGGCCTGGATCTGGTCAGGCCCCTGGAGTAGAGCAGTATGGGCCACAAGTACATTCTCATCATAGTTGACTACACAACACGGTACCCCGAGGCTGTCCCTTTGTGGACTGCCACTGCCCCTGCTATCGCTAACGAACTCCTGAAGATCTTCGCCAGAATTGGACGAGCACATGAGATACAGACAGACCAGGGAACTAATGTAACATTGAGGTTAATGGCTGAGCTGTGCCCCCTGCTAAATATCCATGCCTTCAAAAACCCCTGTTCACCACCCCCAGATTGAGGAGTTAGTGGAGTGGTTCAATGGGACCCTGAAGTCGATAATGGAGGACAACCTCCAGCACTGGGATAAGTTGCTGCCCACACTACTCTCTGCCATACGAGAGGTCCCACAGGCATCCACTGTTTTTTTCCTATTCGAACTACTCTATGGGAGGCAGCCTCAGGGAATTCTGGACCTCCTGAGAGAGACTTAGGAGAAACAGGAAACCCAGGTCAGAGGATCTATCCAGTACATACTGTGGTTTTAAGAACAGCTCCAGGAACTGGGTACCTCAGCGCCGGACAACCTGTTGAGGGCCCAACGCGCCCAAGAGAACCAGTATAACAGTAGAATAAAGATGAGGACCTTCGAGCCCAGAGACCAGGTCCTGTTGTTATTACCATTCTCGGAGTCTAAGCTGCTGGCCAAGTGGCAGGGCCTCTTGGTAACCAGATGGGTAGGGCCTGTTGACTATGAGATACAGTTACCAGGACACCAGAGAGATGTGCGGGTCTACCACATGAACCTCCTCAAGGCCTGGAAGGAATGGGAAGACCTGATGATTGCCTCATACCCTCTGGAACCTGAGTTGGGGCCACTGGTTGACAAACACTCTGAGTCAGGGCCAGTGGCAATCAGCCAGGAGTTCGATCCCAAACAGCAGAATCAGGTATGATGGCTAGTATCAGCCTTCCCCACTGTCTTGTCAGCCCGGCCAGAGAGAACGAATGTGACGAGCATTCACATCACCACCATCCCTGGCCAGAAGGTGAGAAATAACCAAAAAGATGTGGAGGGTTATACAGAAGGAACTAGAAATGATGCTAGCCCTGGGAGTGGTCAGGGAGTCCAGGAGTTAGTGGCGGAGCCCCACAGTCCTTGTCCCCAAGCCCAATGGAGCAGTCAAATTCTGCATTGACTTCAGGAAGCTGAATCCCATCTCTTGGTTTGCTGCAAACCTTATGCCCTGGGTGGACAAACTGCTTGAGCGACTGGGTGATGCGGAATTTATCTCTACATTAGACCTAATCAAGGGATATTGGCAGATCCCTTTGACACCAGCCTCCAGAGAGAAGACGGCCTTTTCCTACACCATTTGGCCTATATCAGTCCAACATGATGCCTTCTGGGTTGCATAGGGCCGCAGCCACATTCCAACAGCTCATGAATCAAATACTGAGCTCCCATCATTCATACATCACCATGTACATCAACTATATTGTAATCTATAGTGCAGGCTGGGAGGAACATCTCCAACACCTCACCAGCATGCTGCGAGCCCTGGGAGACACAGGCCTCACCGCAAACCCAGCCAAGTGTCACTTGGGTCAGTGGGAAGTGACTTACTTGGGCTACACCATGGGTAAGAGAAAGCTACATTCCTTAATAGAAAAGGAGCAGGCCTTAAGGGACTACCCCACCCCCACAACAAAGAGACATGTATGGCAATTCTTAGGGCTGGCTGAATATTACCATCATTTTGTACCCAAGTTCGCCACACTTGCTGCCCCACTGATAGACTTGACAAAAAACTTCCAACCACAGAAAATCCAGTGGTCAGAGGACTGTGAGGCCACCTTCCAGGCCCTATGAGAGCAATTGACTTGGGAGCCAGTGTTGTCTCAGCCTGACTTCACAAAATCCTTCATTCTCCAAACGGATGCTTCGGAGGTAGGTCTTGGAGTGGTGCGGTCTCAAGAACTAGAGGGGGAGGAGCATCCAATCCTGAACCTCAGCCACAAGTTGTTCCCCCACTATTCCACAATAGAATGAGAGGCCCTTGCTGTTAAGTGCACAGTCGATGCCTTAAGGTATTACCTCTTAGGGAACCTCTTTCTCATGTACCTGACCATGGACCCCTCTGATGGATCTATAGTATGAAGGAAAGCAACACGCAATTCATGCAGTGGTACCTCTCCCTCCAACCTTCTGCCTTCCGCATCCTGCACCAGCCAGGGAAGGCCCATGCGAATGCAGACTTCTTCTTTGGGGCGAGAGGAGAAGAGGGGGAAGGAAGACGGCCCCCAGGCAGCATCTTAATGGGGAGAGTGTGTGAAGGGGGAGAGTGTGTGACGGGGTGTATCAGCCCAACACTGGTGCATCAGGGGTTAATGCTTCTCTCTTGGCCAAAGAGGCCACACCCCCTCAGCTCTTCTGGGCATGCTCCAGCTGGAGACAGGATATAAAAGGCAGCAGAGCAGCTCAGTCTGGGCTGACTGCTGGTGAGGAAGAGAGTGTGCTGCTGACTCCTTGGGGAGGAATGCCTGTACTCCAGGACATAAAGGCCAGTCAGACAGAGATCGACCCTGACACACAGGCTCGGGACACCACAGAGAGAGGAGAGACCACGGAAACCTGGCGATTGCAAACTGCAGAGAATCAGGTAGGAAGTGACCCAGGGAAACTTTGTGAGAAAGTGGTTGTAAAACCAGAGACAGGCTCAGAATGTTTCAGTAGGATCCCCACTGAGCTGGTGGTGGGCAACCCTGCCACTGACAGGGCCCTGGGTTGGGACCTGGTGGAGAGGCAGGCCCAGGTCCCCCTATCCTGGCCACTAGCCATGCTGGTGTGGCGGCCCAGCTCACCTGCACTATTGATTCTGACTGCTTGGCTGCACTGCCCTGATAGCAAGGGCTGTATTGCTGACTCTGGCCACTAGGCTGCATTGCCCTGCACGCAAGGGCCAGGCTACTGACTAAGGCCACAGGGCCACGCAGCCCTGAGACTGGGGGCAGCCCTACAGACTCAAGCATGGGGCTGTAACGCACCTCTCCCCTGCCCCCAAATGGTGACTGAGTGTATCAGCCCCACAACAGTTTGTCACAAAGAAACCAATCAGTAGTTTGAAACAAGATGGGGAGCAATCACTGTCCCAGCTGAGGAAGAGGGAAAGCTGTGCTTATCCAAGCCCAGGAGGGGAGCGGGAGCTCCCCTGTGCTTTTAGCAAAAGGAGAGAGCTGCAGTTTCCCAATTTCCCCTTTCCTCTAAACCAAGGTTCCAACTAATGGTCTATTTTAGTATCTTGTCTATGACAAGCAGGACACTTCAGAGGAAGTTGTAAACAGCCCATCTCTTTAAAAAAATGCACATACATATGCAATTCCTGGAGCTGGCTACCCACAGAAACCTCAGGAATTATGTCAACACTTTAAGGAATCAAGCCAAATCAGTGCAGTAAAAATATACGTGCAGCTTGGTCAATCTCCATTGCCAGTTCCTAATCTGTAGTCCCAACCCCACAGTCCTTATTCAGCCCCATGGTTGAGTCACTGAAGAGTAGGCCTTGTGTTGGGTTAATACAACTGATACTATACACACACACATGCACAAACATATATGTATGTACTGTGACAAAGTTCCTCCTCTGCCTTGGTGGGTCCTGCGCTTACTGGCAGATTTTCTTGCCTCAGAGGTTCACAGCAGCCCTCAGTTTGCCCACGTTTGTGGCTCAAATCTGCCATTCACTCAGTTAGCCTCATCACTGGCCCGCACGGAGAAAGGAAGGAGAACAATCCCCGCGGTCTCTGCTGATCCACCTAGTGGATCGGGGAACAGGCCAGAGACCTTCCCCTCTGGTGGAACCCACAGTCCAGTTCAACTCCACCGGTATCAAGTAGGGAGTTGGGGGGTAGAGGGATGGGGGGAACCCGGGCCTGCCCTCTATTCCGGGTTCCAGCCCCGGGCCTTGTGGATTGCAGCTATCTACAATGGCTCCTGTAACAGCTGCGTGACAGCTACAGCTCCCTGGACTACTTCCCCATGGCCTCCTCCCAACACCTTCTTTATTCTCACCGCAGGACCTTCCTCCTGATGTCTGATAATGTTTGTACTTCTCAGTCTTCCAGTAGTACACCTTCTCACCCTCAGCTTCTTGCGCCTCTTGCTCCCAGCTCCTCGCATGCACCTCAAACTGAAGTGAGCTCCTTTTAAAACCCGGGTGCCCTGATTAGCCTTCCTTAATTGATTCTAGCAGCTTCTTGATTGGCTGCAGGTGTTCTAATCAGCCTGTCTGCCTTAATTGTTTACAGAAAGTTCCTGATTGTTCTGGAACCTTCCCTGTTACCTTACCCAGGGAAAAAGGACCTACTTAACCTGGGGCTAATATATCTGCCTTCTATCACTCTCCTGTAGCCATCTGGCCTGACCCTGTCACAGTATACATGTGCACACAAACCAATTTGTCCTGCACGGGCTCAACACTCGATTCTGAAAGTATAAGGACTGCTTATTCTTCGAATATCCAACCACACAACCATAATTTTAGACATTTCTCTTTTCTGATTATACATAATTAACCACTTGGTGGCACTGTGGACACTGGGCAGATAAGTCCAGCTGTTAATAATGCTCGTCACATCTATCATGTAGGTTAAATGCCAGTTTCATAGCAACAAGGCAATAAGATCATGTTTAAAAATCATGAGTACCAAAAGACAGCTGCAGCAGCAAAGGATAACTTGATTCATCTCTCACTGTCGTCAAAATACAGACCAATGTCCAAGTGCTGCGTGAAATTCCAAAACCATGCCCGCAGCAGCCTGAAGATTATTTCAATTTCTAACCGACAAAATCCAGCATGCAAGTTCCTTAGTTACCAGCTCGGCCCAATCAAACTTTAAATTGACCTTAACAAAAGTATTGGGCAAATGCACCTCAGATCCATTCACTTTGTATGGCTGACTCCAGGGATAAATTTGTCCCATTATGTCTGGACTACAAGTACATTTCTTGCATATACTAAAGGGCTGGGAAATGGTAGCTCATATGAACCAGATGACAAGACCTGGTTACAAAAATATGGGGGATAATGAAGATTCCTATTGTAGATTAAAGGTTGACTAGAGTATGAGAAGTATTTGTTTCTTCCTGATGCAGGTATCAACAGCATTATTGAGAACTTGACAGTGTATATGTTTGGAATAAAAACTTTTAGAAAACTTATAATGTTGCTTCAAGGTACTGTATTGACACCTTTGGAGAATGAAGAGAACTATACAGTCGCTCACAGAACACATAGGCAGCAGCAACACAAACTCTCCTCCCCCTCTCCCATCAGCGTGCCTCAACTGTGTATTAAGGGAATTGTCTGCTCCAACAGACACCCCATGGCTTCAGTTAGGTAGGAATTTTGGTTAGCTGGATTTTGGTGAATTGGGGTTTTTTCAGGGTTATACATTAACCATCAAAAATTCTGTTCAAATCCTAATTCAACAAAACCGTGCCACCCAGGACTTCAGGTTTCTCACTATGCTGCATTGCAGAGTCACTCAGATCTTATTAGTAGCAAGAGGATAGAACCCAAATCCTCCTACTCCAAAATCTCAGGCCTCTACCATAAGATTTAAAAGGACAATCTCTCTTGAATGCAAGCTCTTTAGGTCAAGGACTGTCTCTTTGTTCTGTGTTTGTAAAGCACCTAGTACAGTGGGGTCCTGATCCATGATGGGATTCTAGGCAATATTGCAATACAAAGAAATAATAATAGCTCTTAGCAAGATAAGGCCGATGACACACATTTGAAAAGCTGTGCTTCCATCCAGCAGGGAGTGGTGGTACACATGCATACTAGCCACAGATTACAATATTTAAAGGGATCCCACCATAGCATGAAGGAACGCCTCTCTTTGCAAGTATTTCTGCAAGCGTCACATACTTCATATATTTCTCTTCCTCCTTTTTTTGTTTTTTAATTCTATGAAAACAGAATTGTTTTCCTTAGAAACATTTTACATGTTTCATGCACCCCTAGAAATCCCATTGACTTCAGTGTTAAACAATTGTATGTGCAAGGAATATTCCTAGGAATTGAGGGTCTGATCCTATTTCCATTGACATCAATGGCAAAACTCCCATTGACTTCCATTGCAGCAGGCTTTCAAAATGAGGGAAGACAAATAAAATATACATATTGGCTCAAAGAGAAGTTGCTCTAAGTAAGTTGTTTCTCCATGAAACATCAACATTTGTTGGTTTTTGTGTGTCACTTAGTTACCGCAAAACCTGGAAATTCAGACTTCAGGGTTTCCATGGTGGCTACTCAGGTCTGGTCAATCCCACAGTGTTATTTTAACATTGATTTGCTGGATTAAAATCCCTTGGTTTGTTCTTTCAAACAGTAGTTTCATTAAAGGCGTCAGTCTAAATGGAATCATTATGACTCTTCCATTGAGATCATACCATCTCCATTAATGGAAGGCCATGAGGCAATATTACTCAACTCTCATTGGGTCTCGCTGCAGTGCAACTCTTAACAGTTCTTCCATTGAGGTCAAATGAATGGAAGTACATGAGACAGCCCCATTATCTGTGGCACATTGATGAGACAGACTGTAACAGCGGCTCTATCTGTCAGTGCATACCAAACAAGTCCTTAATCTGTGGATCCCCAGTGCTGAGACATTCCAGTGTATTGTGCTAATGCACAGAAAGTTGTGGATCTGAGTATGGAGAATAATTCTCAAAGTATTACAAATCCTGAAGGATAATAGTAACTGCACTAACCACAGGCAGGGACTGGTTTTTTTCTAACTTGTTCTATTGCTTTGAATGATGGGGGGAATCTACCTCCAAGCACTAAAACCACAGGATGAACTAACGAGCTGCTAGATATAATTTTAAAAATCAAAATGCTTTTCAAGCTACAGAAGCTCACTAATGGGTCTGAAACCACAACTTTCTTCATTTTTAATTGTTTTTGTTATAAAATAAAATACAGTTGGATGTATTTCGCCCACCTCACCCCCCCAAAAAATGTAAAACTAAACTGAAAGGACAAGGAAAACATCTATCACCACTATTATTTCACAGTTTGGAATTCCACATCACCATTTTGAAACTGAGGGCAGGTTTACACTTAAAACTTCTGCTGCTATAGCAATGACAGTTAGGGATTGATTTTTTTTTTTTTACATTACAATGCCACTAAAACCCCTAGCATAGACACAGTTTATACAAGCATAAAAGTGCGCAGGCTGGTATAGCTTATTTCACTCAAGAAATCGGTATAAGCTATACTTGCAAAAAGTACTTTTTTGCTGGTGACGCTAGGAAGGTTTGTCTGTATAGCTATGCATCTACTGCTTTATTGGGCTGGCAAAACTTTTCTTAAAGGAACCTTTTCTTAAAGGCCTTAAAGGAACAGCTTCAGCTACTTTAGGGCCCAAATGTGGGTTCTATTAAAAAAAACTAAATAACCCAACAGTCCTTGAGTTATCAAGTAAATTCTTCAATCACCCAAGGCTAGACTCTTCCCAAAGCCACCTCCCCCATAAATTAAAGGAACAGTTGTGTGCCTTTTATTGCGCCCTGTGTTTTCTTGTACCATTAGCTTTCTATTCAATAGCTTTTTTTAAAATCCTAGATGGCAAGCTCCTTACATCGGGCCTGACTTCAATGGAACTAATAACAGTTCTTCTATCGAGGTTGTATGAATTCACATGTAACATGATTTATTTGTATCATCAACTTTAATAGAAAGTGCAGCAAAAAACTCCACACTCTCACTGTGAGCTTTACTTTACTGCTCCAACTTACAGGCTAGCTGTAAGAACCTAGCCTTAAAACTAAAGTATACTGTGTTTGCGCATCGGAGATGCAAGGGCCTTTTCTGAGCAGGCTTCTCCTACAGTCCCTGGGCGCATTCTATCTGCCTCAGCACTCAGTAGGCAAAATGCCTCCAGCCAGCCCTGGTTTGGTGCTACCAGTGCAAAAGCCAAATATAGCCCAGCAATATTATACAGCAATATTACTAAACCTTTAAAGGTCAAGTTTTCTGTGACAGTCACTGCCATGTACATTGGCCAAACTGGACAGTCTCTACATAAAAGAATAAATGGACACAAATCAGACGTCAAGAATTATAACATTCAAAAACCAGTCGGAGAACACTTCAATCTCTTTAGTCACTCGATTACAGACCTAAAAGTGGCAATTCTTCAACAAAAAAACTTCAAAAACAGAATCCAACGAGAGACTGCTGAATTGGAATTAATTTGCAAACTGGATACAATTAACTTAGGCTTGAATAAAGACTGGGAGTGGATGGGTCATTACACAAAGTAAAACGATTTCCCCATGTTTATTCCCCCCCACACACACACTGTTCCTCAGAGGTTCTTGTCAACTGCTGGAAATGGCCCACCTTGATTATCACTACAAAAGGTTTTTTTCCCCCTCCCGCTCTCCTGCTGGTAATAACTCACCTTACCTGATCACTCTCGTTACAGTGTGTATGGTAACACCCATTGTTTCATGTTCTCTGTGTATATAAATCTCTCCACTGAATTTTCCACTGAATACATCCAATGAAGTGAGCTGTAGCTCACGAAAGCTTATGCTCAAATAAATTTGTTAGTCTCTAAGGTGCCACAAGTACTCCTTTTCTTTTTGCGGATACAGACGAACACAGCTACTACTCTGAAACCTGTGTACTTAGAGTTTACCTGAAAAGTTTCTAGTGAAAAGGATAAACTCATAACTAGAGACTAACAAAGATGACTTCACATTACCGGGCAAGTAGAATTTTTTCAGTATTTGTGTGTTTGTTTTTACGTTTTCTGTCAGTTTAACATTAATGAAAGATGATGGCTTGACAGCACTGGAGACTATTTCAGCTGCAACTCTCACCCTGCCATGGCTCAAACATAGGCTACGAAGTGTGACAAGGACCCAAGAAGAGAGACAAACAAATCATTCAGCAGTAGGTGTAAAATGCTGCTGGATTCACTCCATTAATGTAAATGGCCCTTTCTGCAATCTCCATTTCATGATTCTTTATTTTGATGTAAATAATTTTCATCAATAAATGAGGTGGCATTAAATTCACTTTGGGTGGAAAGAACTTTGGGATTAAAATGAGCAATGTCCCTCAAAATGGGTAACTTTGAGAGGTGTGATTTAGAGCATGCCTGAAACACTGCCTCACAAACCTCTCTCAGCTCTGTTGTGAGGGAGCACCTATGAGGGTGAAAGAACAGTTCAGTCTCTGTGGTCCATTCATTCTTTGGTCTTAAATGAAAGGGCAAATTAGGTAGTGCCAATCACAAAGGTGTTTTTCTTTAAGTTGTGGACACCCTGTTCACTAGGAACTCCTCCATTACCTATGAGTTTCATATATGTCATTAGGCAGCCAATATATTGGAAGAACTTTTGGTCACTATTTGGGGAAGTTGAAAATATTCCATCAAAACTGTTTTTTGACAGAAAATTGGGTTTTGAATTAAACATTGTTTTGGGGAAAGTGCCTGCAACAGAAAATTTAGATTTTTCGTAGGAAAAAATGAACACCCCAAACCAGGGAGAGCACGTGAGCCTGGCCAATACAGAGTGGGAACAGAACTACAGCTCCAATGGGCACTGCAACAGCATTTCCAAATAGAAATATTTTGGTTTCAGTCAAAATTTTTCATTTTGCAAATTTCTGCTGAAAATGGGGGAGAGGGGTGTCATAAATATAAAGGGAAGGGTAAACACCTTTGGAATCCCTCCTGGCCAGAGGAAAAACCCTTTCACCTGTAAAGGGTTAAGAAGCTAAGACAACCTTGCTGGCACCTGACCAAAGTGACCAGTGAGGAGACAAGATACTTTCAAAAGCTGGGGGAGGGAGAAACAAAGCCTCTCTCTCTCTGTCTGTGTGATGCTTTTGCCGGGGACAGAACAGGAATGGAGTCTTAGAACTTAGTAAGTAATCTAGCTAGATATGCGTTAGATTCTGATTTCTTTAATTGGCCGAGAAAGTAAGCTGTGCTGAATGGAATGTAGATTCCTGTTTTTGTCTTTTTGTAACTTACGGTTTTGCCTAGAGGGATTCTCTGTTTTGAATCTAATTACCCTGTAAGATATTTACCATCCTGATTTTACAGAGGTGATTTTTTTTACTTTTCTTTTTAAGAATCTGAATGCTTTTTTCATTGTTCTTAAGAGCCAAGGGTTTGGGTCTGTGTTCACCTATGCAAATTGGTGAGGATTTTTATCAAACCTTCCCCAGGAAAGGTTGGTGTAGGATTTGGGGGGGAAAGACATTTCCAAACAGGCTCTTTCCCAATTATATCCCTGTTAGACATTTGGTGGTGGAAGCGAAAGTCCAAGGGCAAAAGGTAAAATAGTTTGCACCTTGGGGAAGTTTTAACCTAAGCTGGTAAAAATAAGCTTAGGAGGTTTTCGTGCAGGTCCCCACATCTGTACCCTAGAGTTCAGAGTGGGGAAGGAACCTTGACAGGGGGAAACATTTTTTCAAGCAGCTGTAGTCACTATGAATCCAAGGTAGATTGTAACCAGTCACTGGAGCTAAAAGGTTCCATGTCTTCTATTAGCAATCTCCTGAGCCTTTCAGTCCCCTCTATTTGGCCAACTTAATTTTAGATTAAGTTGGCCTTAATTCAGGAGCTGATTTTCAGAGGCATTAAGCTCCTGCCATTGACTCCCAGCTGAAGTTACGAATGATTGGCTCTTCTGAATATCTGGCCCTTTTATCTCTTAAACAACAAAAACTATATATAAAATCCAGGTCATAGAATCATAGAATATTAGGGTTGGAAGGGACCTTAGGAGGTCATCTAATCCAACCCCCTGCTCAAAGCAGGACCAACCCCCAACTAAATCATCCCAGCCAGGGCTTTGTCAAGCCTGACCTTAAAAACCTCAAAGGAAGGAGATTCCACCACCTCCCTAGGTCTGTATGCTCAATGGGAGGACTATTATCCCGTCAAGTCATTCGGTGAGGTAACATGTCTTTATGAATTAGCTTTTTTTCAACCTACCAAATGCTGTGGAATAGATCATTATAAATTGCATCATTGTTATTTGAATTGCCTTGTAGTAAACATAACTCATCCCCTTCTGGTGAGTTGTCTAACTAAGAGTCAAGGAGAGTTTTCTCTAGCTTATAGCTATTGTACACAAAGTTTTGTTTTGTTTTCAAGTAACTGAGCTCTGTGGGTCAAATTCAGAGCTGATGTAAGTTGTTGTAACTCCATTAGTTTCAATGGCATGGCAACTGCTTATACCATCTCTGAATTTGGTCCTGTATTTGCAGCAAAACAAATTATAACACCAATTTAATTTTCCCTCATCTCAGACATGGTTGGAAATTTGCTTCATTAGTTTGCGAGGCACTCCTGTTCGCATGGGTTTGCTGCATTGCTTGAACAGAGAGAAGGGGCTTGTCAGGGCTTTCTCTTTTTTAGTTCTATGTATCTATGGGCAGCAATATACAGGTTAGGCCAAATTCAGATCTGGCATAAGCGGGTGCAACTACACTAATTTCAAAGGAGTTGCACTTGCTTATATCAGGTTTTAATTATGCCCGATATATGTGCTGTCTGCAGTGCTACATGTACACTGAGTCCCCCACACCCCACCCCACCCCAACCAGCCTGACTAGCATGGGAGGATAAAGAGTAAATGGTACCTGGATTCAATAAGATTTCAACTTCTCATCTTCTGCCATGACACTTCCTCCCATGTCACCTCTCTGGGCCTCCGTTTCCCCACCTGTAGCATGGGAATGATGCTATTTACTCTCCTTAGTCAGGTGTTTTAAGATCCATGCATAAAAAGTGCTGTATAATACTTAGCTCTAAGTATTATTTTTATTCCAATTCCCCAACACCTTATAATAAGGGTCCATTTATAAATAGTTTATAAGGGGTTAATAAATGATTAACTGATGTTTTTAATAAATGGTTAGTCAATTGTTTCAGAGGCCAACAGATCAATAGATGTTTGTAACTATCTATAATAACTTTTCATGCCTTTAATATGCCTATGATATTCATTAATTATTAATCTTTTATGAACCATTCATAAACGCATCCTTGATATAAAGTGTGAATGACTCAGGATTTCTTACTGACTCACCATAGTATCAGGCACCCCTTAGACATAGGGATTCTGCCTTAATCTGCCCTCTGCCCATCTGCAACAGCATTACAGAACTGGCATTTCATTATCCATTTATGAGGATTTCTTAAATTAAACGCTAACAAAAAAAGAGAGAGGCTGTTATTGATGGGATACTCCTGGTGTGTCTTTTAGGCCTGGATCCACAAAGGTACTTGGGCACCTAAGACCTGTTTTTAGGCATCACGGCAATCCACAAAACACCTGCTCAGTTGCCACCTAAGTTCCTGCAACTGGACAATTTTGCTCTTCTATAAGACCTTCTCAGTCCACATTGCCTAAGCCACATCTCTTCTGCTTTGGAACTACTGGACTAGTGACTAGCCTCTCCCTGAATTTAAGACTGCTTCATGTCATTTTCAATGATGCATTGGCAGGTGACTGGATCTAGACGACAAGTTTTTTCCACCTCTAAGTTCTACAAACTCACCTATCTTGTGCTTATTTTATCTTACCTATAAAACTTACTTATAACTTAGTTAACCTGGGATGAATCTTTAGACAAGTTTAAATCAAAGCTTAAAACTCATCTTTTGGCTTTGCTCTATAACCTAGGACAGCAGAGCTGTATAGGAGGAGGGCAGAAGATAGTCGTAACAGACACACAAGCCCATACATTACAGGGTTACCTCTACATTATCTCAATACCAGTAAGAGATGACGAGAGGGGAGTGGAGCTCTTTTCTATATCTGAGTGATAACTGACTTTTAACTCGGCGATAAGAAAAAAGAGCACAGCCTGGTGCAGTTTTAGCCCAATGGGAAGATGATAACCACAAGAAGGGCTAGTGGTGGCTCTATGGAGGGAACCTCCACCCTGCTATTGTAATCAACATCACAACGGTACAGCTGTGAGTGTTGTAGTAAACCAGTCCCAGCACGCCAAGAACCAGGCTCTTGGGTTTCCGTGAAACACTCGCATGCTTTGAATAAGCAACATGACTTTTTTGTTTAAACAAGGCTGGTAGATTTTTTTTTTTAAAGTGTGTAATTATAGCCCACTGGTGTGTTACAGGGCTCACTCTGTGCCTGAGCTGCAGTATATAGGATTTGTTACAGCCACTAACTATGGTGCTTTAGCAGCTCATGTTTTAGGCTTTGGAGGTGCCTAGTTCAAACCCCAGCGTGTCAGACAAGATAGCAGCCATCACATAAACACAAAAGATACAAGATATAAACAGATTAAGAGTAGTTCCAAAATCAATCAGAGGGGTTGTCTAGCAGAGTGTGTTCCCAGCTAACTGTGCCCCCTGGGTTTCTCAGGCCCAGGACCTGGGGTAACCTTTCTAGTCCATCCTTCCCTCAGAGGGCATTGAAAACTGGCATGTAAGTCCACCCTGTCATCTGGTGTCATGTCACCCATATGAGGCAGTTGCCTCATGCCCCCTGCTTGCAGGCTGCTGCCCCTGTATCCTGCTGTTGCTATTATTAGAGCTGGTCCCTGACAGAAACAGCCTGCTTTTCAGGGCCAGCTTCCCAGCCTTCCCTTCACAGACCGTTCCCTGCCTGTTGCTCACAGTCTCATAAGAACATAATGGCCATATTGGGTCAGACCAAAGGTCCATCCAGCCCAGTATCCTGTCTACTGACAGTGGCCAATGGCAGGTGCCCCAGAGGGAGTGAACCTAACAGGTAATGATCTAGTGATCTCTCTCCTGCCATCCATCTCCACCCTCTGACAAACAGAGGCTAGGGACACCATTCCTTACCCATCCTGGCTAATAGCCATTAATGGACTTAACCTCCACGAATTGATCCAGTTCTCTTTTAAACCCTGTTATAGTCCTAGACTTCACAACCTCCTCAGGCAAGGAGTTCCACAGGTTGACTGTGTGCTGAGTGAAGAAGAACTTCCTTTTATTTGTTTTAAACCTGCTGCCCATTAATTTCATTTGGTGGCTCCTAGTTCTTATATTATGGGAACAAGTAAACTTTTCCTTATTCACTTTTTCCACACCACTCATGATTTTATATACCTCTATCATATCCCCCCTTAGGCTCCTCTTTTCCAAGCTGAAAAGTCCTAGCCTCTTTAATCTCTCCACATATGGGACCTGTTCCAAACCCCTAATCATTTTAGTTGCCCTTTTCTGAACCTTTTCTAATGCCAGTATATCTTTTTTTGAGATGAGGGGACCACATGTGTATGCAGTATTCAAGATGTGGGCGTACCATGAATTTATATAAGGGCAATAAGATATTCTCCATCTTATTCTCTGTCCCTTTTTTAATGATTCCTAACATCCCGTTTACTTTTTTGACTGCCACTGCACACTGCGTGGACGTCTTCAGAGAACTATCCATGATGACTCCAAGATCTTTCTCCTGATCGGTGGGCAGCAATCGATCCAGCGGGGGTCGATTTATCGCATCTAGTCTAGATGCGATAAATCAACTGCTGAGCCCTCTCCCGTCGACTCCGCTACTCCACCAGAACGAGGAGCGCAGGCAGAGTCGACGGGAGAGCGTCAGCTGTCGACTTACCGCCGTGAAGACACCACGGTAAGTAGATCTACGTACGTCAACTTCAGCTATGTCATTCACGTAGCTGAAGTTGCGTTTCTTAGATCAACCCTGTGCGGTAGTGTAGAGAAGCCCTCAGACAATACACCCAAGCCCTCCTGCCTGACAGTCATTTGATTTTCTAGTTCAACAGGCATCATGGAGCCCTCTACAGGCCAGATTCTGAAATGGCTCCCTTTCCCTCCCAGAATGGACTATGGCCCAATCCAGCTCAGTCTGGGGAGGGTAACCAAGTAATGAGACATCAAGTTCCTAATACTATGAACTTGGGCCCAGATTAGGGTTACTACCGTTAAAATGCACAAAAAAAAAGGCACCTCCCTCTCCCCCCACCACACAAACACAAAGCAAGCCTGCCACAACCTCAACCCCCAACCACATGCCAACTCTGCAACACCTTTCCCCCTCCCACCTTCAACAGGCACTTATAGTACCTAGAGAGATAACACATATAGATAAAATTGATAACATCATTTTCTTACTTAAACTGCAAAAGTGAGAATACTGCAGCATCTTTAGCTGGGCACAGAAACTTTTAACATTAGATATCCCAATGTATATTGTGATGATAATGCAAATCTTTAGACCCATGTAAAAAATATGGCAGATTAAATTATTTTTCTGGCAACTAGCATATCCACAAAAAACTGGCCAATCTGGTCAAATACCAGCTAGGTGGTAACCCTAGCCCAAATCCATAAAGGTACTTAGCCACCTAAACCCCAGTTTTAGGCCCAGGTCCTAGTTTTAGCCTCCACTGCGATCCACAAAACTCCTACTCAGCTGCCACCTACCTGTGGTGCCCAAACTCACTAGATACCTTAACTTTCAGGGTAATAGAGGGAGAAGGGATTTGAATAAGGATTTCCCACATTAATTAATAAGTCATTGGAGCAGGGGGACTGGACTCTGGAACTCCCACCTCTCTAGTAAGTGCTCTAACTATCAGGCTATAGACTCATTCTTTCTTTGGCCCAATTATTCTATAATTATTACGGATTCGATTTAGTCACAGAGGTCACGGATTCCGTGACTTTAGCAGACCTCTGTGACTTTTCTGGCTTTTGCTGTCAGTGGTTGTGGCTGGGACAGGAGCCAGGGCTGTGCCTTCGCCCATGGCGGTGGGGCTCAGGCTGTCAGTCCCCGCCCCAGTTATTTTTAGTAAGAGTCACAGATAGGTCACAGGCGCCAGTGAATTTTTGTTGTTCACAACCTGTCCATGACTTTTACTAAAAATAACCATGACAAAATCTTAACCTTAATAATTATTTATCTGCAGTGGAATAGCTTCAGCAGGAAAGACTGTGGGAGCTCCACACCAGAATTTCCCATAGCTCAGTAGTTTGAGCATTCTGCTGGGAGCTGGTGACCACTGTTCACAATTTATATAAGGGAAAGGGAGGAATTGAACCAGGATATTCTACATCCAGAGCAGGTGTGCTAAAAACAGGGTTAAAAGTTATAAGGCAGGCACTGCTGCCGCTTGAGGCCATTTTATGTGGAGTGAGGCAGGCACCTACTCAGCCTCACAAGAAAGGACTTAGGCACCAAAGCCACCGGACTCCAGGAGAAGTGTGCCTGGCTGTGGTCACAAGCAGAGATAGGCACCTCTCATGGGTTAACTTAGGCAAGGAGCCAATCAGCATGCTGGGTTTGTGGCTCACGCTTTAAGGCACCTATCGCTCCCCTTTCATTCTCTAGGGTGCTAACTCGGGATTTGTGGGTCCCAGTGTTTTTGCAGTGATTTTTCCATTGCAGTTAGGCATTGCAGTGCTTTAGTCCCTTAGTCCCTTCTGGTGTCTTTGGAAAGGGGAAGGAGGAGCAGGCCCCTAGAGACCTCTGATCCACAAAACTCCAGAGAAATGCGAAAACCTGGCCAGCAACAGCACTTCACAAAACTCCCTGCTGCATCAGCCTCCACTGGCACAGCCAAACACTTAGTATTGTTTCCCATAGTTCATTGTAATGGATTTTCTTTCTTCACAGCACTATATAATAGGGATTGATTAGCACTGTCTCCTTTGCTACTGTAATACCAGGATTGTTCCCAACACAGGGTAATCATCTCTTCTTAAATAAGAAATATTTCCCTTTAGCTGAGAGGCTTATATAACTACAAGATTCATGCAGAGTAACAATTAAAATGAAAGTTTTATGAGCTTAGGCCCAGATTTTTAGGCATTGTTCCACTCAGTTTTATTTTCAAAAGAAAATTAGGCATATAGGTAGAGGCGGATTACCGTTTTGTGGGGCCCTGGGCCAGAGCAAGTGTGGGCCCCTCCCCACCCCTTCTGCCTGCAGTTGTCCCTTTCCCCTCTCACCACCCGCCCAGCGCTCCTGCCGGGGAGCAGAGGAAGCCCCCGCACCCCAACCCCTCTCCCTGGCAAGAGTGCTGGGTGGGCGGAGCAGGTCGGGGGTAGATTAAAAAATTGTGGCATGTTTAACCTTGAAAAAAGATTGAGGGACAGACCTGATAACAGTCTTCAAATATGTTAAAGGCTGTTATAAAGAGGACTGTGATGAATTGTTCTCCATGTCTACTGAAGGTAGGACAATCAGCTGAATCCACAGCATGGGAGATTTAGGTTAGATATTAGGAAAACTTTCTAACTATAAGGCTAGTTAAGCACTGGAACCAAGGGAGGTTGTGGAATCCCCATCATTGGAGGTTTTTAAGAACAGGTTGGACAAACACCTGTCAGGGATGGTCTAGGTCAGGGTTTCTCAACCCATGATTCAGTACCCCAAATTGGGTCTCCAAAATGTTTCAAAGGGTCATATGGCAGCTCCTATGGCTCCTGTCCCATGGGGCTGGCTGCGTTCACCTCTCTGCTCCAGACCACAACCTCTGGGGTCCCAGCACCACACAGGTTTGACCCAACCTTTGTGATGACAGGAGTCCAGGTAAGCCAAATTTGAGTGAGTGGCACTGCAACCCCATTAGCTAGGTCACAACTCCACTCATGCAAATTTGATCCAGTCAGGGGGGCAGAGCCAAATCTGAGCAGTGCTGCAACCCCAGAGGGTGCAATGCGCTGAGCAGAGAGCCAAGCCCAGCCAGCTCCACAGCACAAGAGCTGCAGGAGCCACCACTGTGGGTAAGTGCCAGAGGGGCAGGATCCGACCGAACCCACCCAGGGCAGGACTGTAACTGGGGCAGGGAGAGCAGGGCAGCCGCCCAGGGCACAAAGCCATAAGGACAGCTCAGGCCAGCCCCACATGGCAGGGCTCAGGGAGGGAACACCATCTCCACCCACTGACTCACCTCAGTGGGCCATCCAGCCTGTCTGGGTTGGGGGGCGGGCACAACCAAAATATATTGCGGGGTGGGGGGGGAGGCATGTGCCCCCACACGCTCCCACCGCCCCCACACATCATCTCTGGTAGGGGATGCACATATGCTTGCTCACCCTAGTTACAGCTCTGCCCCAGGGCCTCCACCCCCAGATTATTTACTGGGTCGCGACAGGCCATAAACATTTACAAATGGGTCCTGAGCCCAAAAAGATCGAGAACCACTGCTCTAGGTATACTTGGTTCTACTTCAGCGCAGGGGGCTGGACTAGATGACCTCTCAAGGTCCCTTCCCTTTCTATGGTCCTATGATAAATTCAAGTACGTGAGAGGATGTACATTTTTGAAATAAAGCAGACTATCACAGTTTCCATAACTCTCAAGTGTAGTGAGCACACTGCAAGAGATTTATTATCACTTGTCAAGTCCTAAAGTTACCTCCAATTCCACACAAATTTGATGTCTCCTCACTTTTATTGTTGAAAATTGTTTAAATCACAAATAATCATGTAGCTGAGGTGACAGAAGACTCATTTACACCAAAGGAATAGTTCCCACAGCATTTGAAAGTGTCCTGCATGATTCATTTCTTTGTGGCCTTCCTATTTGGTCTTTGTCACATGTTCTGCCCCACATTTGGGCCTTGGTAGGCAGTGGCAGATTATCCAATGGGCCAACGGGGCCCATGCCCAGGGGCCCTGGCCAATTGGGGGGCCCCAGCAGAAATCCACGGCAGAACAGCGGAAGCCCGGAGACCTGGCAGAAGCCACGGGATGGACAGGGGTAGCCCCAGCACCCTGACCCGGGACATGGAAGAAGTGCTGGGCAGGGCGGGGTGGGAGAAGCCTGAGTGTCCCGATCCCGGCAGAAGTGCCGAGTGAAACAGGGCAGGTGGGTAAAGCCCCCGCGCCCCCACCCATCCCCAGCAGAAGTGCCGGGTGGCCGAGGCTGGAGAAGCCCGAGCCCCCCAACCCTGGTCCCCCACAGAAGTGCAGGGCAGTGGGGGAATTCCCAGCACGCAGACCCCACTGCAGCCCTAGGACTGGAGGAGCTCTTATTCCCTGCTGTGGCCTCAGGCGTGGAGGAGCTCTCACTTCCTGCTGTGGCCCTCGAACTGTGGCAGGGGGACAGAGCTTCTCTGGTCTTGGAGACGGAGGGGGCAGAAAAGAGCAAATGGGTTGTGGGCTGCAGTGTGGGGGGGGGGGCCACGGGGGAAGGGGCAGAATGGGGTGGGGCTCTGGGCTGGGCCACAGGTGGAAGGGGAGGAACAGGAGTGGGGCCACAGGCAGAAGGGCCCGGGGCCACAGGCAGAAGGGCCCAGGGTCCCAGGAAACCTTAATCCACCTCTGTTGGTAGGTTGAGAGGTAAGGTTTTGTCTACAGTGTAAAATAAAGGTGTCACTCACAATGGCGGTTAGCAATGGTTTTAGCTGAAGTTGCTGAATGCAGTACATGCAGCACAGGACAAACCTTCAGCCGCATTTCATTTAATGCTGATAAACCCTGCTCCAACAAGATAAATGAATGACATCAATGGGTAGTAAATGATTGTCTAGTGGTTCATTTCCTGTTTATGATCTGAACATTTTTTTTGTAAGTGAGGTTTTTCCTTTTCAAGATAATGGATGTTTTTTACTCAGAGGAAGACACATAAGTTTTATCTTTCCAATGTTAAAAATTGATTCAATTAATCTAGCAGTATTTAGTATTTAATTAAAATATGTTGGGGGAATTAGAAGGTTTTCTTTTGTGAGAACCTTGAAAGACAGCAAGGAATATAGTTTCTTGATCAGATATCCCTTTCACTGATCCAGTGAGAATCCATTTTGATTTGGCTGAGTTGCAATGGCTTAAAAGATATACTTTGTGCACTGGCTTTTGTGGTATGACATACAGTAAAAACTCAGAGTTACGAACACCAGAGTTACAAACTGACCAGTCAACCACACACCTCATTTGGAACCAGAAGTACACAATCAGGCAGCAGAGACCAAAAATAAAAATAAAAAATTAAAATAAATTTTAAAAAGGCAAATACTGTACAGCACTGTACTGTGTTAAATGTAAACGACTAACAAACTAAATAGAGTTTTTAAAAAATTAACAAGATAAGGAAACTTTCTCTGCTTGTTTCATTTAAATTAACAGACTAAAAGCAGCATTTTTCTTCTGCAGTAAAGTGTCAAAGCTATATTCAGTCAATGTTCAGTTGTAAACTTTTGAACGAACAACCATAATGTTTTGTTCAAAGCTACAAACATTTCAGAGTTACGAACAGCCTCCGTTACCGAGGTGTTTGTAACTCTGAGGCTCTACTATACTAATGATCCCCCACTGTTCCATTTGGCTTCAAATGGCTGGGTAAGAAAGCTGAGTGACCTCCTAGCTGGCAAACACAGCAGCAGTGATGTAAACAAAACAAGGTCACAAAAGATCAAAACACACCTATTAGGACATAACCGTTCATCTTCCTAAAGCACTGACTTAAAGGTGAAAGCTTCTCTGTCCTATTATGAAGCCTCCCATCTATCTCATCCCCCAGGTCTGATTTTATATAATTTCCAGAATGGGTAACTCTGTTACCATGGCACCTTCACTGGATTTCCTCCAAGTTCCCCATGACAAACAGAAAGCCCTCTATATTTTTCATGGATATCTTAAATTAAACACAGGGGGCATAACATTCCATATGGAAAGGGGCAATAAGGAAAGAAACAATAAAAAAATGGAAAGTCAGTTTAAAGTAACATGTAGTCATCAAAAGAATGATGACATCATTTATGTTGGGAAATCCTATCAACCAGTCGCAGGCAGTCACAGAGGGCCCTCACTATCTTGCAGGATAGCTCTCCAAACGTAAACAGGGTCCCAATTCTGCAAACACGTATGCACATACAAGCCCTCACATTTTGCAGCATCAAAGCCCCTTTAAGGAGATTTTATGAACACGAGTCACACTTGCGATTTTCGCTTATACACAATGTAGGGCCAGATCCTTAGCTGGTGTAAATCAGCATACCAATATACACCAGCTGAGAATGGGTCAAACTATCTGGGGAAAAGAACTGTGTATGATATGAATGAAAGAGATTGGAACAATTAAGCCAAAACCTTCCATATTTATATCCCAGTTCAACTAAAAAATGCAACTAGCTACAGCATGAACGTAAGGGTTCTAAGGTGAATTGGTTAGAAGTGTACATGAGAATCCAAACACTGACCCAACGCAAATACTGGGTATTAACTATTACTATTTTAAGAAACAGCTTCTTCTGTAAAGATATTTAAAGTATGTCTTTAAAGTGCAATTTTAAGAAATAAAAAGATCTTTCCTTTTGCTCAGCATTTTATTTTATAATAAATATACAATGCTCTATGGGGTGGGGGGAATCACCCCATATACCAGCATTATATTTCTGTAAAGTGAAAGAAAAATCCACGGTGGTTTCCTATTTTAAAATAGCAGAAGCTCTAATGCAACTCACCTGTTAATTTCACATTCACAGAAGATGAATATTTATACTCAGTCATGAGTATGGTTGTCTTCCATTATCTATACATCTTTGATTTGATTTAAGAGGACGCTGCAAGGTCAAACTGGATCCAAAACATAGATTTTGTAACAAATCTTTTACAAAGTCTGAGGCCAGAAAAGGGTTTAATGAAATTTTTTAAAATTCAGATGGTAACAGTTTAAACTCCTTAAAATTCAATGCCAACAATGCAAACTACGCAGCATTGTGTCAGCGAATGAGAACATGAAATGAAATTGAATAGAAAAAGCATGAAAACTAACAAGGATGTTTTCATTGTTCAAGCTAATAGAAAAAAATTAAAAAGGAAACTAACAAAAGTGAACAGTAAATTAGAATTTTAATTTTTTTCTGCACATAGATTAGATGACTAAAACTACCAGAGTGACAGTTTTACAGTCTGAAGTGTTGATTAACACAGGTAAGGATATTTTTATGGTTTTTTTTTTTTTAAATAGGAGGCTAGATCACTCTCTCCCAAAAAGAATCTCTCTGGATGGGCAGGGTGATAGTGGGGGAGGAGCAGGCAGGCAGAGAGGCTGAAAACTAGGAGGTTAATGTTGCAGTAGCATCTTAAGCTTTTTGAGGGGGGAGGTGGAAGGAGAGAAAAGGAAGAGTGGAGGTGGGGAGATGCAGAGCTTGCAGGGAACCAGACTTCTAAACAGGTTCTTTCAGGCAGAAATATGGTCCCTAACCTGTACTCTAGCCTGTCACCTTCTCTGGCAGCCTGATTTCTGCCCGAGCCATGCTGTTCTTGGCAGGGTCCTCCTGTGGTTGAAAGGTAGCAGCCATAAAAAGAATCGATGGATCTTGGGGTTGTATTAACTACCTATTGGCATGGATGGCGGATATAGTAGGCCCCAAGCCCCCCACACCGCGTCCCACTCTTCCTCCATGGCCCCACCCACACTACTACTCTTCCCGCCCTCCCTCAGCCTCTCCCTCAAAGCTGGCAGGGCTTAGAGAGGGCAGGCTGAGGTGGCTGGGGCTGGAGGGCCGGGACTCGGGGCAGCTGGTGCTCAGGCCAGCCGTCAGGCCAGGGCTCCTCTGGTCACGGTGGGGGGGCTTGGGGCTCTGGCAGGAAAGGGATGTGGAATGGGAGGGGCCTCATGCAGAAGGAGCAGGGTCAGGGGCTAGCCTCCCCAAACAGCGGGTTCACGCATCACCCATGCCTACTGGAACTCCATAACTGACCGAGCGCAACAGGCTTGATCCCCAGCTCTGTCCCCAGCATTTCAGTGAGGAGCCTCGGAAAGGGTCGTCCATGGAGTCCCAGGGAAAGATAGCATGTGTCGAAGAAAAGATGCCATAGGGCAGGAGCACCCTCCATGCTTTCAGGGGCTATGGAAATTCCAGAGGGAATAATCCTGTGTATAATTTGCAGCCTGGCAGAACCCCTTTATAATAAAAGAGACAAAGATATTTGAAGTAAAGTATACGCCACATAATATGAGGGTGGGTGGGGGAAGAAAATCCGGTCTTACAATGTATATTTTCTATATACTAGTTAGTGGTGGTGTTTCAGGTTGCAGTTTGTGACAGCAAGGTTCTGCCTCTCTGACAACGGCAAAGATGTTAATTAGTTCTTTACATTTTGGTTTGTACAACTTATTTCATGCAACCAGCGTGATGCAGAGAAAAACTGGGATGAATTCACCATTCATCACTCTGCATACAAACTTTTTTTCATTAGTATGTTTACAAAACTGTCACTGTGCTCATTCAGTAAGAGGAGTGAACGTCAGAGGGATTAGACAAACCACTTATCTCCTCCTCCTGCTGCCACTCAGCTCTTTGTTATTTGTCCAGGTGAGTAGGAAACTTCAGATCCATTACAATACCACTCCTGTAGTGGCTAAGGGAAGGATTGTGTTGGATTTAATCAATGACAACATTAATTGGCATACTTTAAACAAACACAAAACGATGGAACTCAAAAACTCCAAACTGCTTCAGTTTATTCACTACTATTAAAAGGCTAATTACTATTTTATTTCAAGAGATGACAGATCAGACCCAAAGAATAACCTGTGTGAAATGAAGGAAGTGATAAAGATATTACAGTGCAGAGATGTATTTTGGAAAGCACAAACGACTCCAAAACCTCACAATTTGTGAAGAAAATACTCGTCTTAGGAATATTAGCTTGTCCCAGATGTGTACCACCCATTTCCACCCTTTTCTGTTTTAAAGTATCTGGAAATTGTTCTGATTTCAAACCAAATTAATATTGTAATTTTGTTTACTGGGGTGAAGTTACTCTTGGTTTACACTGAGGCACACTGTAGCTTAGTGGATAGAGCACTGGACCCTCCCCTGGAATATAACCTTGTGGCAGTTATCACCAGGTGGTGCTGTTACACAGAATCTTACAAGATCATCTTCCAGCGTGCGAGTAAATGTTCAGTTTTGGGAAGATGTCTATGATATTAGTTTTGTTATGCAAGGTTCTGGCTAGAGGGAGCTGTGTGAGCAGCCTGAGCATTCTCTCTCTCTCCCCCTTTGGCTCTACTTGAAGTCAATATTTGAAGCAGAGTTGCTCCCTGGAAACTGGGCCATGGTTTTGGCTGAAATTCCTGGAAAAGGGGATCGCTCTTCATGCTGTTTGTGACCATCACTGCTCCAGGACTGGAGTATATATGTATATAAAACATGTTATACTTAAGGCTTATCTACACAGACACACTCAGGAGACCTGAGTTCTATTCCTGGATCTTCCACCAGCCTGCTGGGTAACACTGGGCAAGTTACTTTCCCAACTGTGCCTCACTTGCCTCTCTCTGTAAAATGGGTTGATACTGTCCTCCTTTGTAAAGTGTTTTGAGATGTATGGATGTAAAGCACTATGTAAGAGCTAAGTATTGTTTACATTATTGCTGATGATGAGGCAGATGAATTAGGCCCTTTGGACCAAATACTCTTCTCACACAAGTGCATTTTCCTTTGGCTTCAACAGAAGTTTTACTGATATAAATCAGAGCAAAATTTGGGCTTCTGTCTTAGGGCACATCTTCACTAGCACTGCTAAGCATCGCTAGTGTAGTCACGGCAGAGCTCTCTCCCAGTGCTCTAAAAAAAAAACAAACCACCCACCTCTGTGAGGGGTGTAGCAACCAGTCTGGGGCACTGTCTACACTAGCATGTTACAGTGCTGAAAACTGCTGCGCTCAGGGGTGTGTTTTTTCACACCCCATGAGCAAGAAAGTTGTAGCGCTGTAAAGTGTCAGTGTAGACAAGGCCTTAGTAACACTTTTCACTACTGACAAAGCTTGAAGTGGGCAACACAGGAGTTTAAGGAACACATAAACCAGCATAATCCAAATCCTTGAATGCTAAAAAAAGACCCACAAATTTGCAAGAGACAGAAATGTTTAAAGTGTGCCCAGCAGATTTCAAACACCTAATAATGCTTTTAACTGCTGTACATTGTTGTTATAGGCTAGTGGTGTTATATCTTCCTCAAAGTGTAGTCAGTAAGCCAAGTGTTTTCAAGTAACACCAGAGAACTGACATTCAGAGAGACATGACAACTTCTGATGGAAGCTAAGATCAGGCCTACTCAGTCAAAGGGGCAAGGAGTGTCATAGCCAGGGAAGAAGTGTTACAGAAGGGCTCTTGGTGGGGCGGCAGAGATAAGGCACATGGGGCATTTCCAAGTACTGCCTAACAAACAAAAAAAAAGAACAAAATGAAAACCAATCCAGCAACATAGACATACACAGGAGGATTTATATGTGGAGAAAAAGGTCAGAGAGAAGCATTCTCACAGCAGGTATTAGGAACATTCCATAGCTTTTCCCATCAAACTAGATGGCAAAGCTATAGGACACCAATGGTAAACCCCACCACAGAATGTGTAGCATTGCTGTGGCCAGCACCATGTATTTTTAAAATTAAATTATTTGCCAGCTTCCAGAGAAGAAGGACTGAACGGAGAAACCATCATCCATACCAAGAAGATCTTCGCATTTACTTCAAACATGCTGGTTCATTGAATCATACATTTTGCAATCCACTTATAGCCTCCTGTCCCAGAATGGAATCTTACTTTATCATCAGAGCGCCAGTTAGCTCCACTGTTGCTAACGGTTGGTCAGCATTTTCCACCCTCACTTTGTTATATCGCCCACTCAAAGACAACATGGCATATACATAAGCTTGGAAGGATTTGATTTTTATTGGTCAATGTCCATAAATGTCAATTTTACCATACACAAACATATGAAAAAAATATTTCCATTGATAACTGAAATTTACAGATAAGCCAAGTTCTCAAGCAGCATTTTCTTATCAGGGTTTGATTTAAGGATATTTATTTTGTATATTTCAACATATGATGTCAATTTGTTTTAATGGCTATAAAGCTTTAACTTTTTGAATCTGTCTACTCTTGATTGTCTTCTCCCCTCCCCCCCATTTTCTGACCCACCCCCATAATTTCCTGCAATTGTCAATATTTAAATCCATAGAAATAAAAAAAATGCTAAAAATCCATAATTTTGTGCACCTGTAAAAAAAAAATCACTAAACTAGGAAAAAACCCTTACAAATAAACATCAATATTATTTTAAAAAAATAATCAAATTCTGCCAAGCCTATGTATGTAAGAACTATGGCTTGAAGCCATCGTTAACTGTGTCAGTGTAATTAAAGTCAGTCTTGAGTTAAAGGGGAAGATAAGACCAAGTGGGTCTACTCCTTCATTCTACGCAGGAAAAGCTTCCATTGACTAGGGATCAGACCCACTGTAAGTTCAGTGACTTCAAAAATAACTGAAAACCAGCGTTTCTTTTTTTAAAAATGAGGTGTTGCTGCAATTCATGAGTAAAGAAACAAAGCTCTTAATATTTCAATTTAAACGAGGCAAGATAGAGAACAGCAATGCAAATGACAGTATCACAAATACATATTAACAACTTCTGCAAGAATGGTTAAAGGAAGCTGTTTCAACGTATGCCACACATGCATACGACAAAAACAAATTTAACTTGATCTTGGTCTACTGATGCAATATCAGGAGCGTGAGGCCTCATATCATCCTGCAAATTAAAAGCACCCTCCCCTCAAGTAACCACCATAAAAAGTAATAAACAAATTCTACAAAAAGCAAACACCAAGAGAACATTACATAGTATTAACAAGAGGGAAATTTAGTGTTAAGGCTAAAATTTTGTCTTCCCCCTCCCTACAGAAGGGGTATCGATATCAGATGATCTTACATGTCACATATGCTACAATACTTAATCATGCATTGATTAAAGTCGAATTTCAGCCTTACCTCTGAATTTCTATACATTTGTGGGCTAGTGTCAAACTCTTTATTATGATATTAACACTGATTTTGTGGTGTAACAATTAAAAAGATCACACAGAACAGATAGCAAACAGAACTCTGAAGCAAAATTATTTCCATTCTTTCATGGGATGCCAAGCAGGATTGGATTCATCGCTGACTTCCATATCAGCTGAACAACTTTCACCCTGAAAAAGAAAATTCAATCATAATCACAAGGACTCTTCTACACATAGTCATGGTTTCAGCTGTTAAGAAAAAGAAAAGCCTTTTGAAATCTAATACATTTGAATAACTACGTGTAGGTTATAAAGTTCTTTTAAAAAGCACTTCATGAAATCCAGATTCCTTGATGAATGTTTATTATCCAATTATGAAAGCAAACCATGACTGATGGGTCTTAAAAATATATAATTAGGCAAAATGTTCTCTGTGAAGTGACAGATACACAAAACCCATCCCCTCACATTTTTCATGATTTCATACATTTAATAAATACCTGGGATGAAAAAGGGAAAGATTTACAGTGGTTATTTTCTTACGGTTATTTAAGAATTCCTTGGACCTGATTCACACTGCTTTACTCCAACTGTATACCCGTGTAATTCCATTAGAATCACTTGAGTTCATTAGCATACTATTGCTATATAACAGTGAATCAGGTCCTTCCTGTCTACTTCATGCACATACAAAACATGGTAGAATAGTAGTGCATGGAAATTAAGTGCTGGGTTTTGTAACAGACCCAAGAAGTGCTAGGGTTCACCTAACAAGGTTTTTAGAAGTCTTTGGATAATTTCTATCCCCATACCCACACTCCCCCCCAACAGGCCTAACGTCCTAACTAACTTTTAGATTTCTTTTGTGATAGGTGGGGATATGAGATGTTCTCCCCTTCTTCTTCAATCTCTCCATGAGATAGCCAGCTGCCCGCAGGACATTACCTACAATGGTAGAAAGGGAAGAGGAGCAGGGAGGGAAGGTCAAACACCTCTTTCACTGACAGGAATTATGGAGGAGAGTCACTTTATTATCTAGTGTACTGGATGGCATCCCAACTTGAAGGACCAGATTTCTTCTTTGTTGGGAAGCAGTTCTGGGAGCTGTTTTGTGTCTAGACAAGATCCACAGTTACAAGGTACCATGTGTCAAGAATAAGATTAGTTTTAAAACACCAGTTTCCAAGTGGAGCAGATGAATTTAATGAACCCCAAAATGAAAAGCTCATGAAGATTATAAATGTTTCTCACCTTAAAATCTGTTAATCTAGTTTGACTTCCTGCATAACACAGGCCATAGAATTTCATCCAGTGATTCCTGAATCAAGTTCAATTACTTGTTATTGAACTAGAGCAGGGGCGGGCAAACTTTTTGGCCTGAGGGCCGAATCGGGTTTAGAAAATTGTATGGAGGGCCGGTTAGGGGAGGGGGGCATGGCCCGTGCCCCCCCCCTCAGCCCTCCCCCTGCTTCTCACCCCCGACAGCCCCCCCGTCCTTCCCGGGATCCCTGCCCCATCCAACCACCCCTACTCTCTGTCCCTGACCACCCCTGGAACCCCTGCCCCTGAGTGCCCCCCCCCGCTGCCCCATCCAACCCCCCTTTCCTTCCTTACTGCCCCCCAGGGACCCCTGCCCCATCCAACCACCCCTTCTCCCTGTCCCCTGACTGCCCCCGGAACCACTGCCCCTGACTGCCCCCCGCTGCCCCATCCAACCCCCACTCCTTCTGGACTGCCCCCGGAACCTCTTCCCCCATTCAACGCCCCTGTTCCCCACCCTCTGACTGCTCCTATCCACTGCCCCACCCCCTGACCACCACCCCAAACTCCCCTGCCCTCTATCCAACCCTCCCTGCCGCCTTACCGCGCAGCACAGAGCACCGGGTCAGACCGGGCTCTGCAGCTGCGCTGCCCCAGGAGCTCGCAGCCCTGCCGTGCCGCCCGGAGCATTGCACCAGCAGTGCAATGAGCTGAGCCTGCGGGGGAGGGGGAGTAGCAGGGGAGCGGCCTGGGGCCAGGCAGGAGGGTCCCGTGGGCCAGATGTGGCCCACGGGCTGTAGTTTGCCCACCTCTGAACTAGAGTGTCTGCGGCAAGCCAGGAGGATACCAAATAGACTGCTGTTTGGACCCATCTTTACTAACTGTCTAGTCATACCAGCATACAGCTGTCTGATACAGACAGCAGAACCTGTGTGCCTACACTTTTTTTGGTTTGCAGCATAGACAACTCTATTACAGATCATGGTCGTGACATAGGCTGTAACATATTTCCCTTACCTAATTCTATAACCATTTTATCCCACCCAAAAATGGTGGTATGAGAACACGAATACACTATATGTGCCAGACTGACTGTGGACTGGCATTTTAGACAGGTTTCTAGAAGTCCAATAGCTGGCTAATCCAGAAAGCCACATCCATTAATGATGTGAAGGGCAGCAAATGGGGAAGCCATTGCTCACCATGATGGGAAATTTAAGGTGGGGGTGAAAATTCCAGCTCCTGTTTCCCCCCCCCCCCCGCCATAAAACAAACTTATTGTACAAGAAGCCTTCATAAAAAGCTATCATAATGAAATAATAAAGAATGGAGGGAGGGAGCGAGGAAGGAGGTATAGTATTTTTGATGAGATGTAAAACCAAAGGTTTGTCCACTTATCACATATCCAGCTCTGAATTCATCTGGAATCCAGCTCTTTATTCATTATTCCTCTAATGAATAAAGTAATTGATCTGTGTAGTTTCTACAGCACTGATTCAACAACGAATTTAAAGTATGTGCTTAACTTTAAGCTCATGCTTATATCCCACTGGGGCCACTGGCATTTAAACATGAACTCAAGTGCCATACAGTTTAAATTTGTGAAACACTGAGATCCTGTGGCATGAAAGACACTAGATAAATGTAAGCTATACTCAGAAATCAAGAAAAGGTTCCTCACCCTGCACACTAACTAGTTCTTCAAGATGTATGTCCCTATGGGTGCGCCTCTTGATCACAGATTTTCCCTTAGCAGTGTCCATTCAGCTATCTATACAACCTCACACTGCACAATGAGGATACATAGGGCTGCACAGGCAAACTACCCTCAGCAGTTCCTTCTCTATCCAAATGTCAAAGAACTGTCCAATCAGAGAAGGGCAGGCAGTGGAACACCCATAGGGACACATCTTGAAGAGCTACAATTAGTGTACAGGGTGAGTCACCTCTTCAAGTAGCGTCTCCGTGGATTCTTCACTTCAGGTGACTCCCAAGGAGTATCCCCACAGGGAGGAGGGAGCTTCAGAATGGAGTCCAGGTCTGAAGACAGTACCACATTACCAAGCACCACATCCAATCTGGCAGCATGGATCAAGGCATAATATTTAGAAAAAGCATGCCCTAAGGCCCAGGTAGCAGCTCTACATATCTCAGACATTGGAATGATTTTGAATAAAGCTGTGGATGTTGCTTCTGATCCCATAGAGTGTGCTATTATCCCCAGGGTGGACAGAGCACCCACTGTGTCATAGCAAGTTACCACACTCCCAGAGATCCATCTTGAAAGTCTCTGGGCAGAGACTGAGAATCTCTTGGATCTCTCTGCAATGAAGACAAACAGTCTAGGTGATTTCCAAAACAGCTAGTTCCTACCTAGATAGAAGGCTAACGCCCATCTAACATCTCAGGTATGAAAGCAGGTCTCCAGCTGAGACTTACGTGGTTTTGGGAAAAACACCAGAAGATGAATGGACTCGGTAAGATGAAAATCCAACAGCACTTTAGGTAAAACAGTGAAAGATACCGCAAATGGGGGGGGGGGGAGGGGGAGGGGCTGCCATCACGGCCCCAGTTTCACCAACCCTACAGGCCCACTTGATAGCTACTAGAAAAGACCTTCTTCACAGATAAATGAAGTAAGGATCAGGTTGCCATAGATTGAAACGGAGGTCTTATGAGATATTTGAGTACCAGGTTGAGAACCCAAGTTGGAGTGGGATCCTTAACCCGGAGGTAGAAGCTCCCCAAAATGTTGAGGGCACAAGGTGAGCAAATATGGAAAGTCCTCCTAGTGAAGGATGAAATGCCGATACTGCGGCCAGGTGAACATTAATCGAGATAATTGATAACCCTGATTTCTTTAGATCCAGCAGGTAATCCAGCATGGCTGTAAGCGAGGTGGATGTAGGGCACAAGTCAGCAATGGTGACATCACTGGTTGGATCTTTTCCATTTCTGAAGATAAGTTATTAGAGTTGATTCCATTCTGTTGTTTAGTAATACTTGTTGTACCTCTGTTGAGCAGGTGCACTCCAATCCTATAAACCACGTGGAAGCCATGCTCAGAGGCGGAGGACTCCTAGGTTGGGGTGAAGCACATGACCTGCATACTGGAAGAGGAGAGGAGGGGTGGTTGGAAGCTTGAACACCAGATGGACACACAAGTGAAGCAGGTGAGGATACTAAGCTTGTCTCAGCCATGTCAGTACTATAAAAATAAGCCTGGCCTTGTCCTGTCTGATCTTGTTCATCGCTCTTAATATTAGCAGTATTAGAGAGAATGCATGGAAGTTCAACTCCCATTTATAGTCCTGGGAGAAGCTCCTCTGAGCACATGGGCTGTGAAATTCTGGACTCCAGGAGAGTAAACGGTTGAGATCTGAATCTGATGGGCTATATACCATTTCCATAAATTTATAGCATTGGCGTACAGGGTGGGGAATCTTGTTCCTCCCTGTTTGCTGATAAAAAACATGTAAGCCACATTGTCATGATCCTGATTGATCTGCCCCGATAAGGGGTAGGAACCGAAGGCAGGCATCCCTGACTGCCCTGAATTCCAACAGGCTGACATGGAAACTGGTTTCTCAGGCCATTCAGGTATGCTCCCCAATAGTGATGCATCCGTTCACAATTATTGTTGGACCAGGGCAACGAAAGGGATGTCTCCACAAACACTGAGTTGATTTTTGAGCCAATCTAAGGAATTCTTCAACTGGAGGGGAACCATGACCTGTTTGTCCAGGCTGTGTCAGGTTGATGAATAGGTCCTCCTGAGCCAGCCCTAGAAGCAGCGAAGGCATAATCTTGCATGCTCAGTCACAAAGGTGCAATCAGCCATATGATCTAGGAGCTGTAAACAGTTCCTTATTGTACAGGGGCTTCCTTGAATTGTTCCGACCATCCAGATCAGACACAGTTATGAGTCTGTCTGTGGTAAGGTAAGCCCTGGCTGCCAACAAATCCAAGTACTCCCCTCTGAATTGTATTCTCTGTACATGTGCTAATATGGATTTTTTTTTTATATCTATCTATCTATATTTAGCTGCAGACCCAACTCCTGGAAGAGAGGAAGGGCCATCTGGGTACAAGGCAGTACTGCTTCATAAGGTCAGCCCCTGAGTAGCCAATTGTTCAAATATAGGAAGACTAAAATAGTTTCTCACCAAAGGTAAGCAGTTACTGTGGCTAGAACTTTGAGAACAGGGAAGTACTCAGTATCAAAAATTATCCTGGCCCATGGTAAAACGCTGGTATTTCCTGTGGGGGGTAGGGAGCGTATCACTATATGGAAATAAGTGACCTGTAGGTCGAGGGCCAAAAACCAATTTCCAGCCCCTAAATAAGGAATTATAGCTGCCAGTCACTATCCTAAACTTCTGAGACTTTACGAATTTGTTCAGTGGTCTCAGATCCAAGATCCAGCTCCACCCTATGTCTTTCTATGGCATGAAGAAATACTTGGAGTAAAACCCTTTCCCCATGTGAGGGGATGGACTGGCTTTATTGCTCCTAAATTTAGAAAAAGATAGTGCACTTCTTGTCTCAGTATAGTCTTGTGAAACGGGTGCCTGAAGGACAGGGACTAGTCGGGGGGAGGGACAAAATAAATGATATAGTCTGATGTTATGACCTCAGACGCACTTCTCTGTTGTAATATGCCACCAAGCCAGATGGAAATGGGAAAGGTGGTCTACAAAGGTGGGGAAGTGGGTAAGTAGTTGCCCCTCGTGAACTAGAGGTGAGGGAGATATCAAACTTTCGACTGACCCATCAAAATTGCTGTTTCAATGATGACTGGGTACTCACTGAAGGAGAGGAAGTAGCTCTTTCTCTCTCTGGAATTTTTGTCTTTTCCTAGCGAGTTCAGTGGTATTGCGAAATCCTGAGAACTGGGTATGACAATCTTTCGGCAGTTTGGGATGTACTAAATCTGCTTTTGTTCGCAGCAGTGTATATATATCCAAAAATCTTAATGTGCCCTGGAGTCCTTTAGTGTATGCAGGGATTCATCCATGATCTCCAAGAAGAGCGTCCAACCATCAAACAAGAGGTCCTCAGCACTGTTTTGAACCTCCTTCAGGAACCCTGAGAGCTGGAGCTATGACACCATGAGCATAATAACCGCTGTGGAGATGGATCTGGCAGCAGTGTCCGCGGCATCAACGGACTCTTGAAGAAAGGTTCTGGCTAACAACTGACCTTCTGCAATGATGGCCTGAAAATGTTCTCTATGCTCCTATGGAAGATGTTCAATGAAAGCAGCAAATTTATTACAGTCCATGAAGTTGTACTTGGCCATGATCACCTGATTGTTTGTGATCCAAATTCAGAGGGTCACAGATGAGTAGGACTTTCTGCCAAAAAGGTCTCACCTCTTTTGGTCTTTGTCATAAGCGGCAGACCTGGAGTAATGCTGTTTTCCCCACTCATTTACACCACCCACCACCAGGGAATTAGGTGGGAAAACACAAATCTGAGCCACTGGGAAGAACAGACTATTTCTTATCGCCCATTTACAAGTTGGTAGGATGGTGGCAGAAGTTTGCCACCCAGTCTTTGCTGGATCCAGGAGTGCTTCATTAATGGGTAGCACAACCCAGGTGGATGTTGTCTATTGTAGAATGTCCAGCTGCTTGTGCTGTGAGTCCTCGATCTATTCGTGAGCTATAAGAAGGGAGTCAGCCACCTTCTTCACAAGGTCCTGGAACTGGAGAAAACTGTCAGCCATAGATGGTGGCAGAGGCATGACTACCTTGTCTGGAGACAAGAATGAAATGGGAGTTTGACGGGCAGCCTCCTTAACCACCCTAGCCTCCTGTTCCTCAAATGTTTCCTCATACTGGAAGGTTGGTTGGGGGAGGACTGTGCAGCTCTACCACCTTGATTCCCCAGAGCCAAAGGTCTGGCAAATTGCTGCCAATATGCAGCCCAAGGGTCCCAGTATAGCCATTGGGGAGGTTCCTTGCTACTAGTTCCTGGCATTACCTTTGAGCAAGGAATTGCCACGGAAGAGGCATCCTGAACTGGAAGCTAAGACTGGGGAGAAATTGGCATAGATACCAGAATATAGAGGCGCAGGACCAGTTGGTGGCATATAAAGGAGGCAGTACATGGCAAGTGGGATTGGGAGGCAGTTGGCCCACTGGTGGGGGTAGGAGTGTAGACATGGTTCAGTTATGGGAAGGGAAAGAAAGAAAACTGCAGCAAACGGGGGTGGTGAAAGTTCTGAATGAAAGAAAAATACTTGTCTTTATAAGCTCAGTACACAAAAAGTGTGCGCATATGCATGCACCTGCACAGTATTATAGGGGCTGCTGCTAACAGCCCCTTTATTTAGACAGCCTAAAATGCTTCATTAGAAAGAATTCTTACTACCTTTTCTTTGGGAAGTTCTCACAACTCCATTGTTTGCAGCAGGCCTTTGATATTCAGCAGGGGAAATTCCTTCACGCTTATGAAGTGCCTTTTCTTTGGCCCATGAAATTCATTTAACTTTTGCTAAGATATAATTTGTTAAAAGTTGCTGTTTCCCTTCTCTTGCTTGCATTCTACAGAACAGGTCAAATGTTTAAAATTTCATCATAGGGGAAAAACATCATCTGCTCTGAAACATGTCAATTTTTCTTGAAAATTATCACCCATCTTTGAAGGTACTACAACTGCATGTGTTGTACTTGTTTATGTAAATATCGCAAAGTCTTTATACATCCCACTAAACCCTTTGTCTCAATGCTACAATTGATCATTTGTGTATGAGAACACATCCTTATGCTTCTGCCTACCACCATGGCACTCCTACACGAAGAAAGACTCAGTTCCTATTTTGTTATCACAAGCATGATACTCACAGGGATTGTTACTGTGTGTTTCTGTCTTCCCAGTCTTGGCAAGTTTGGTTGAGTTCTGCTGTGCTTTGCTTTGCTCCTCCCCAGTTAGCAGGGCTTTTATTTCAGAGGGGATTTTCCCTTGGTCCATTGCCATGCACCACTGTTTGTACTGAAATATGCAAACACGTTAAGTACTAGTAAACTGGCAAGATCACATTAGCAGACAAAACAGAGCTGTAATCTTTACCTTCCGGTGTCTTCATTTAAGGTTTGAATGTACTAGGCTGGAGCCTTTTACATGATTGCTGATGAGTCAAGCATGTGTTCATGATTACACACCTGGCCTGAGCAAATCTTGCTTCAGTTAATAAAACTACTACTGATGGCAGTGCTACATACTACAATACAGTAATTATTAAACTGCCAGGAACACTGTATGCATTTGCTGGCATGTCAATAGCCAGAATACTCTTCCAGCTCACCACCTTTTAAAGCAACGATTTCACATGAATCTAATGCTGGTGGATACTCCGGAGTTCTTTTCTGGTACTCTGCACGCCAGAATTATGGGACGCTTCCCTTCCTTTCAGCCACATCATAACTGATTAAAACTTCCTCATGAACAGGCTACAAAACATACAAACTTTTTTTGGTTCTCAGGGACAGAGGGATGGGAAAGTAGAGGTTACCAACCTAACCTCTGCTGATTAAACTATGAATAAAAGCTACCAATCAAAGAAGAGAAAGTAAAGGATTGTTGTTGGACTATCCACTGATTCTTAAACAAAGCTGATTATTTTGGGTAGCTCAGAACACAGCTTACCAAAGACTAAATTTCCAACCAAAGCCTCCATTTTTCAAGCTCACTTTTGCCCACCAACTTACTGTGCCTGCAAAAGTGTGCATACACCCATTTTGTGCACACGAGAACTAGACAGCTGAGCAACCAAGTACACAATCTACACATGCAAATACAATTTTGTGCATGGAGAGTCAGCCACATGCACAAAAGCAAAGGCTGGCTGAACATGTCTACAAACTACAGATGACTCTACATATCAATATTTCAGTATGCCCCTTCCCAGCCCTTGAAATCAGAGACTTTCCAAGATATAAGAAATAAGATTTTAAGATGACAAATTTATGCACAGCAGTCACCTTGCTTACCTATATCTAGTACAAATATGACTAATCTTGTAAACCGCTTCTTATACCAGGATCATATTCAACATGTAAACCAAGCAAGCACTTAACATATTTGTTTTTGTGATTTTTACATTTCATGACCTAGTCATGCTCTCATTTAAGTCAATAACAAAATTCTCAATGACTTCAATGAGAGCAGGATCTAGCCCAAACCCAGGTTTAGGTTAGAAGAAAATTCCTTACCATTTCCAGCTCTTCTCTCAGTGCACAGATTGCTCTCTCTCTGCTTGATACCAGCTCTTCCAGATACTGGTATCTCAGCTTCTTTCTCGCTCTGCATTCTCTCGCACTCTGACGACTTCTCTCAAGTTTTGCCTTCAAATCTATTTTGGCTGGTTTACGACCTCGTTTGCCTGGTTTCTTTACTTTGCCTCCGACCACCTATAAGATGACAGTAAATTAAACTTCCATTCAGCTTGGGGGGAATAAGCATGAACTTCCTCCTGTTGTGCTGGATTTGCATAGCAAGAGGGGAGCCTACTGCTGGTAAATTTACCGTGAAGGAATAAAAGTGGTGTATGAAAATCAAAACAGCAATATTCCATCAAATTCTCTGATGCCTCAAGTGTAGTACTTCACTATTTTAGTTGATACTGGATTTACTTTTTATTTTCGGGTGCTGATGAAAGTAGTTAAACAGCAGCAGCAGTAACAAGGACTTCTTAATGTGAAGCACTGCTCAGGCAGCTGTACTGTGCGCTATATGACCTGGAGAACCATTTTGCAGAAGCACAAAAAGATCAATCAACTCCCCAGCCAAGTATGAGGGCCTGCATAAACTGCCATTATGAACCATGACATGCAGTGAGGAATCCTGTCCACTAGGAATATTACAGAGCCCCAAAGTCAGAATGGAGTTTAGCATCTTAAATAGGAGTTTATGATTATATAATAATCCTAAAACTATTTTTTTAATAAAATTACAAGGTTGATTTCCAAATCAGATACAAATCATGGCTGCAGCTGAGCTTTGTAGGGTTTCATGCAGACATAAGTCTTAAAAAAAAAAAAAAATCTATTCATCAATATGAGATAGAGCCACTTCTTGTTTCCAAAATACACTTTACAAAAGGAGTCTCAATCTATATACACAGACTTATGCTTCTTAAGGTCAGCTCTGCAAAGTTTCACTCGCCCATGACAGATTTTTGGTTTTCGATAGATGACAAAAGTATCATCTTCATAGAGATAGGAAGGTAAAGTAGATTGTCTGTGTTCGTAAGCTTTCACGATTTTCCAAAGCAGATCTTAAATGCTTTATTGATACACAGAACAGCAATATTGTAAAAGTTAATAAATTAAGAAATATTTCATGTTGCAGTTTCTCTATAATCTTGACTCTCTCTCTCCCCCCCCCCCGCCCCTTAGGCTTTTACCAGTCCATCTAACCGTATATATAAATATATTTTTTTATTCTATAAATCTTCATCAAAAAGACAATAGTGTTAATGATTTAAACCAAAAACCATTGCCTCACTATAGCTATAACATTACATATAGCAACTTGAAATAATTGTATAGAGCTACAGCATATTCCTATTTTACAACTGTATACTGTAGCATCTTCCATCTCAAAATATATACACTTACGCTCATGGAGCAGGCATTGTCTTTTTGTTATGTGTTTGTACAATATCTATTATGGGGAGTTGGGAAATAAAGTGTTATGGCAATAAATAAAAAATAGTAATAATGCAGTACCACCAAAGTACAGCCACCTCGGTGACACAGATTAGCTACGCAACAGTGAGAAGTGGTAAATGTTGGCCATGGATACCAGAACAAAGCTCTATTCTTTCAAAGAGGGCCAAGTGATGTTCTTGCAAAACAGGCAGAACACCTCAGATGTTAAAGTTTCATACCTGAAAGCGCACACACACACACAGCAAATTATGTGACACATTCTATTTATGTGCAACAGAAGAATGAAGGGCCAAGTTGACCCTGATGGGATTTGAAACCATAGTTCCAGGGAGTCTATTCTAACCCCAGTCCATCCCACGCGCATCCTCTTAGTCCTGAGTCATTTCCAAAGGAATCTATGACAGATTTTAGTTAACTGGTAATTTGGTTACGTTTCCATTCCCAATTTCTATTCCACTCTCTCTCCTGTCCCAATACTGCTACCTCCACAGGAATTGAATGTATACTCCATGTAAAGTACCCAGCTACTATTACTGAATTAGGAGAATCTACTTTAAAATGTACTACATTTCAAATACAGCAGTGTGTAGAAAGGAATAATTTTTCTACCATTTACTCCTCAGTTCCCCTCCCGACATATTTTGCTTCTAATGCAGAATGCGGCACCTAGATTTCTTTCAAACCCAATACCGGTGCAATTACATGGAGTTGCCTTGCAAATGTTTTGCTAGGCATGCAGCCCACGCTACCAACCAAAAAGAAACTCTCACTGTAGGGTGATTAGAATCCTTCAGTTTGATGAGCAGAGCATTGGGACTTTCCTCTACACCCAATACCTTCATGGATCCCCGGTTTGATTTTCCCAGATTTCAAAAACCTGTGATGAATACACCAGTTAGTATTGCACCTTTAGCTTGCGATTCAGATGTAGCAATTTATGCATGCACTGTATTTTTCTTATAGGCAAGTGTTCAAATGTTCAAGTGTTACAGCAGGTTTTTATTGCACAACACAAACACTGTAGAACAAGTGATATCTGTGATTATCAAAGCAAGTTTGTTTTGTAGCATCACACAGTAAAAACAATTTATCACTAAGTGAACTCTTTCTAGAATAAAAAGTGGATTAGACAACAGAACTCATTCTTTATGTAGTGAAATGATTCAGCAATCACTTGGCAGCCTAATCCTATTCCCTCATATATTGCCTTTTCTAATTTATTCACAAGTGGCTGCCTGCCCTGGGCAAACAGGGAAACACAGCGTACTTCATGAACTTCTATTGATTTTGAAACAAATATGATGAAGTCATAAGATCAGAAGAAAATTCAAATCCTTTGTCAAGTTTGAGCTGCAGAATGTTATTTTAATTGTTAAGTTCCCTGCACCCTTCCTATGACAGAAGACTCCAAAGCATGTTATTTAAGATTTCCTATTTTAAATTCAAATAAAAAATGCCAATGGAACAAAATTCATTCTCACATTCCTCCATTGATCTCACTAGGCTATACCTGTGGTAAATCTGACCCAAGGCAAAAAAAAGTTTTCTTAGCACCTTGTCAGACACAGTTATAATAATTAGCTGGTTTCCATGCAAACTAAATGTTTTGCTTCATTGCAATAACTAAGGCTTGGTTGCTTATTCCAATATGGGTTACTTGTATAATGCTTTATATGTTTGAAGTGCGACGGGAGTTATATATTATATTAAAATAAATAAATAAATAAATAAGAAGGGCCCCAGGCACTCAGAGTACATGGTCTTTTTTACCCATCATCCAAAACACGATCATGGGACTGGAACATTAATATTCCCAAAGGAGATTCCACAGTTTCTGGATATTACATTATCCCAGAGATCACATCTTAATGATCTAAGCATCAGGTTTGAAACACTTAAGACTCTATGGAACCAGAAGAGAGATTTGCCTTTGTGTTCTTAAGCAAAAGCTTACCTCTTACACTGTTGTGCAATGTGCTTAGTTGGCTGCTGCCATATTTCCCAGGAGTGGCTACATTAAATTTCTGTGACACTGTACATACACAGTTTATGAAGCAGTTAGATTATCCTTTCACCTTGACAGACCTCTACTCATGCTACACAACACTTTTTATATTTTGGTACACTATTTGCCCTCCCTTCCAAGTTCTCTGATCACTTAAGTTGCCCTGTACACAGGGCTCTATCCACAGATGGGAGGGCAGCAGGCTCTGTCTTTAAGGTCACTACTCTCCTATGAGTTAGCCGCCACGATTGTGGTAATTTAAATTTGAAGCATCCTCCCCTCTGATTTGAGATGGATATCAACAATTCCATAATATTCTAATCGCCACACAGCCCAGGAAGAGTCTCAAGGTTTCAACCACAGGTTCTCACATGATTCTGCTCCACTTTGCACATAACCAGGTGATTTAATACAGTCCTGCTACCACAACAGGTATTTTTCTTGGGAACACGGGACTTTTCGTTCTATACTGTAAATTTGAGCAACATGGCTAGAAAAAAATCTTGGTTAAATCCTTTGTATTACTGTCTCTTCCTTAACTTCCAGTCATGTTTGCTTAGTTGGTTGCTATGTTGATATGACAGCAGAGAATGACATAAGACAGTACTGCAAGCTGAATCCAGACATGGATGACAGAAAAAAAAATAACTCCCAAACTCCCTTTCTATTTGCTCTGAGTTAATATAGTATCAGGAGTTATTAGCATTCAGCAACTGTCTTTTTAAACAGTCTTGTGATCAAGAGCCAAAAGAGAAAGATCACCATTAGTAATCATAATAATGACATCTATTTGTTGTAGCCGTGTTAGTTACAGGATAGTAGAGAGACATAAGGTGGGTGAGGTAATATCTTCTTTTGGATTAACTTCTGTTGGTGATAGACAAGCTTCCAAGCTTGCACAGAGCTGAAGAAGAAGCTCTGTAACTCTCTCACCAACAGAAGTTGGCCCTATTAAAGATATTACCTCACCCACCTGATCAGTTTGTCAGAAATCCAAGGTTTATGTTTCAGTTAATTTTTTTTTTTTTTTTTTTGCAGATTTCAGAAACGAAGGAAAAATGTCTTCTCCCCTTTCTAATACCATATCGAGATCTTCATATCACTCTTGCTCATGAGAGGTATCTGAGTTCAGGGCATAGCTACTTGGCTTGGGAGGGATATGAAGACAGCAATCAGCTTTCTGAGAGGAGGAAAAAGGGCAAAAGACCAATGGGAAGAGACCTGGCAGAAACCCAAAGCAGCTATGCTAGATTCCAGAGGGAACCATGTACAGAATCAGATTCCTCACTGGAAAGACAGATCAACAGGACATGCAGAATATGAGCACTGGTGGGGAAACTAAGGGCTGAAGCACATTGATAGGGTAATGTGGGAAAGCTCACACTGCTGCTGCATCAGCATATACTGGACCAGGGTGATGTTTTGGGAATCTCTCAAACTAGTTAGAGGTTCTGTTGCCACCTGCTCTGTAATCTTGGGTGTCTTAATGCTATGCTGCAATGACTCAGAGCCCTGACATCAGTAGCCACCCCACAAGCATAAAGGTCTCACCCTGGATTCCATCAGACTAATTACTCCTTCCAGGTTGACACCAACAACCCTTCCAGTCCTGAGTCTCTCCAAATCTGTCCACCCCAAGTTCTTAACTACCAGGCACTTGGACTTTTCCCCTCTGGCTCATCACCCCTGAAGACATAAAACCAACCCCCCAACACTAGCTTTGCTTTGGCACATGCATTCCACAGTTTGCACACCACAGACCTGCTTGGAGTAAAAATAAACAAAAGGTTTATTTAATAGAAAAAAGGTTACAGATTCAAAGATAAAATAGGAAATGCAAACATACACAAGGTACACAGAAAATAAACAAAGATGCAACCTCAGGCTTTACACTTTCAAATTATATCAACTCCCTTTTCTAACGCAAGTTACCTATTGCCTCTGAACAGTTTCCCAGTGTTTCATGGACAGCACCTGTCAAGTGACAGTCCCTCAGTTTCTGGAGGCTGTTCAGTTCAAGCCCCTTCCATTTTTAAAGGTTTGCAGTTTTGTTCACTATAGATATTCAAAGTAGGGGAAAACTCCTCCCATTCTTAGTTTTCCAAGACTGGGGTTTTCTTTTCCGTTTCAAATTGTTTCAGTGTTTTCCCATTAACTTTAATGGCCCATAATTTGTCCTTTCCTGGATTGTACAATCCTAGATGTTCAAAGCTACTCTCCTCTGATTGGGGAGGCGGCCCCTCCCTGCCTGGCTGCTCACCATCCCACTGTGAGGTGGAGCTGAATGCTACACCACAAATTATGAGCACAAATTTTATATATACACAAATACCTAAATTCAAAACCACTCTGTACACATATCTCATAATGATCATCAAGTTCAGAACACTACACACATTCATAAAAGACCTTATTTTACATTTTTATAGCACAACAACATTGTATTACTCCCGAGGGCATTCTGCACCAAAAAATTAAAAATTCTGCACACAATATTTTTAAATGTTTCAAGTTTTGTCAATAAATAAATGCGAGGCAGTGGGTAGCACAGGCCACTGGCTGCATGACGGTGGGAGATCACCCTGCAGCACTCCCACCCCACACCTCCTGAACAAGGACTCAGCACAAGGCCTGGGCCTGCCCCAGAAGCAGCCTCGGGCCCTGCAACTCTGCACCAGGTGTGGGGCACGCAGGCTCAACCAGACAGGATCCAAGTATTGAGGGATCCAGGTGTGAGGTGAAATGATTCTGTGTGGAACAATCTGTGCAGGCCGCTCAGTGTGGGGTCTAGGTGTGGGGGGATCTGGATGCACAGAACCTCGTTTTGGGAGGGGGCGGGTGGTTCCCAGATTCTGGGGCAATGGGACTCTGCAGGGGCTTCCAGGTGAAGGTGGTTTGGGTTCAGTGGAGTGGTGTGGGGGACTCAGCAGGGGGGTCTGGGAGCTGGGGGAGTGGGGCTTGGTGGGGTGGGGGTCTGGGTGTAGCTAGTTGGGGGTCTGGATGTGGGGGCTCATCAGGGTGGGGACTTCAGTGCAGGGAGCTCAGTGGGGGGTGGTCTGGGTGCAGGGGTGGGGGTCTGGAAGCAGGGAGGTATGGGTGCAGGGGGCTCTAGATGCAGGGGTTGAGGTTCAGTGGGGTGCGGTTCGGGTATGGAGGGCAGAGGGGTTGTGGGTGTATGGGGTGAGGCTTGGCAGGGGTGCCTGAGTATGGGACGTCCAGATGCATGGGGTTAGGTGGATGGGGGAGCGGCTCCTCATACAGTGACCCCTCCCCCCACAGCTGAGGAGCGATGGGGGCAGGAAGCAGGGGAGGAGGACGAGCTTCCTGCATCTGGGGGAGGTTTCTGGGAGGTGGGTCTGACACAGCCCCAGCCACTCCTTGCAAGGGAAAAGGAAGTCGTGTCCTCTCCTACCTCCAGCCCAGCCAGGACTAGCAGCTGATCCTGGCTCAGGGTAGGAGCCACTAGCTGGGGTGTCCCCAGCCCTGCAGTGATTTACCTCTCCGCCGGCTGCTCTGGGGATCTGAAATAATGTACCTGCGCAGCTAGGGAGTGGTGCATGACTGCTCTTGCAACTTCCCTTTGCTTCCCTGTCAGAAAGTCTTATTTCTGCGGGGAAGCAACTAAATCTGCAAGGGACATTAATTCTGCACATGTGCAGAGGCGCAGAATTCCCCCAGGAGTAAAACTGTATACTCAACTGCTTATTCTATAGGGTTCACACCCCATATCCACAACACAGGGTGTCTGGACCCTGATTCTCACAACCAGCTCTATGGATTAATACAGGATTGCACTCCCCACAGCCATCAACATCTCTCAGCAGCTCCCAATTCACTTGAAAAGAAATTATTAGTTACTGAACTGTGCAAACACCATTTCAGCCAGCAGCACTTGAGGTTAAACTAACAGAAAGGTTTCTTGTACGTTCAAGATCTCTGCATACACAGAAATTATATTCTCTAGCATGGGGGCAGAGTGTCACACAAATACCAGAGTCTACATGAAAATCAGAAATTGCATACATACAAGCAGAATGTTGTAGCTTATATGGTGATTCAGGTACTTGCTCTTATAAACTATAATGGCTGGAGGTATACAGACATGCCAACTCTCGCAATCAATTAATTCTGAGTAACATTAAGCCTCACTCATGATCTCACAATAAAACTCTCAATGTCAGGATTTTTTTTGAGACTGAGGCACATTCTAATGTGTTTCCAGTCAAACAAGAGTTACTCCACCCTAAAAAAAGGAATGCAGCTTCTCCACCTGGCTTTTAATTAAAAAGTACTTTGAAAGACAATGAGAATTCATTTACATATCAGATAAACAAAGCTATCCAGCTAACAGGTGGCTACACTCCAGCAGGAAAACTTCAAATAAGCAACGGAATCAACTGGTGGGGGAAAACTCCTGACATTTGAGAGTTCTAAATGTGAGGCTTAATTTTACTTAGAAATCCTGCCAGCCCGGAAGTGGGAGAGGGGACCCCAGTGCAGCCCCACCAGGCCTTGGGAGGATGCAGAACTCTAAGGAGCAGAGGTGAGACTGGTGGCAGCAGGGGGGCTAAAGTGAGGGGGGTTGAGAGACTGAGACTGGAGTGAGACTGGTGGCAACAGTGGGGGCTGTTGGGGTAGGGGACTGTATTGATGGTGGGTTCTGAGCAGATGGGTTGAGTGCTGGGAGGGTGAACTGAGGGTGGTGAATATCAATAGAGTAGGGATGTTGAACTGCTGGGGTGAGACTGAATTGAAGGGGGGCTGAACTGAGGTAGGTTGGGTTGGGAGAGAACTGAAGGGAGACTGGGGGACAGGATTAATTGCTGGGAAAGAGATGGGCAAATGTGGGAGTGTGCAGCAGGGGCCAAAATCACCTTATCCAGCACATGTGGGTGAGTGGGCAACACTGTCACATGTACACACCCTGGGAATGGACAGGGAGAGTTCAAATATCAAGAGACCTAAAAAAAACAAAACAATATAATCTTTTATTAAAATGTCATGATATTGGGGCCAATATCATGATTTTAGGGGTCCGACTCATACTTTTTGACCTCTTGAAGTTGGCAATTCTGGGTATAGGTTTGCAGTTTCCCAGGTAATTAGTCTTTCCCTAACCTCAGTCATCTACACTGACCCACTTGTATCTGTTAAAAGTTAGGGCTTAGATGGATGCCATAGACATATATATGTTAAGCAAAACTTCAGTCATGATACATAAAGAATTCACTTAAATACCTTAGGTAAAGATATTAGTGAGAATTATATGGATCCAGTGCAGTTCTATCTGCAAATGACAAATGTCCGTAAAACACATGGGCTAAATTATAGCTGCCCTTGCACAGATGTACGAGAAGACCCTGTACACTTTCTCCTCCAGGCTATCACTCGCACAGTTTGTCTAAGGACTCTGGACTATAACGGTACTTGTGGAGGCACACAGCAAGGTAAGCAGTGTTCATCACCCTGGGTATGTATGTTAGGAGGAAGACAAGGGCGGTCGGAGGGCATGGCAATGACGTTATAGCTCCCCACCCCCAAATCAGCAGCAGCATTTAGTGTAGGAGCATGTGTTACACCTTTTCTATCGGTTCACTAGGGGCTTTCATCATGCTTTAAATGGGCACTACCATAAGGAATGCGAGTGAAGGTGAGATGCACCTCCTTATCCTCCCTTTTGCAGATCTATCTATTTAGCCTTCTGTGTGACAATGTATTGGGGAGAACACAACTTTGGTTTCATGATCCTTGCCACACTGTGCCACATTAACAGCATTAACATATAGCAAGGCACTGATTATTCATCTACAGATTATATTTTAATATCTATACCTATATCTATAAAGGCTAAACACACTACACTTGTGATGGCAGGAAAAAAATTCTATCCATGTTCACAAGCTCTCTCTCTGCAATGGTAATCAAAAATGCAATAAGCCACAAGCCCTAAAATAAAAATGATGATACCTACCAAGTTGCAGTATATCACTTACATTAATACAATATAACCCAACTGCACACAATGCAGGAGATTCTGATATTATGGTACATTTCATATTTCACATTAACTGACTTCCATCTAATTCTTGGACCTGAGCCATCAGTCCTTGGATTCCTGTCTTCACTGGTAGGCCCAGTTTCCCAAATCATAAAAAGAAAGCTATCCAGACTAAGACTGATAGCTATTCAAAAATAAAAGCGTTCAGTTAGCAAACATACTTTTATTGAATCTTAAATTGCATAATACTTAGTACCAATGATTCCCTACAAAGTTTAAGCATTTTTATTATGTAAAAACCTTTATAGTACACATTTACACAGAACCCCCAATTCTACCCAGCATGCTTTCAGAGACACCTATTATTAAAAAAAATAAAGGATTTATATTAAAATAAATACAAAGGATATTTAAAAAATTAAAGACCTGGGCCAAGCACTACAGTGTTACGCTTTGTCTACACTGACACTGTCGAGTCAGCGGTGGCCTAGAAGAACTGCATGCATCATGCCACTGAAGATGCTATTGCTTGGCTAGACAACTATGCACATGCTAAATAAATACACTGGCAAGTGAACGACAAAACTTTCATCACTCATAGGTGTTAAAAACACACACACACAGCCACCCACCCCCAAAGACAAAAGTTTTGTTGAGAAAAAGCGCTGGTGTGAACAATGCTTTGTTGGCAAAGAGCGCTCTCCTGCCGACAAAGCTACCGCCATTCTTTCAGGGTGGAAATTTTATTTGTCAATGGGAGAGCTCTCTCCTGCCAACAAACATCGGCAACACTGCGCACCTTTCAGTGGCATGGCTGTAGCGGCACAGCCGTGTCGCTAAAAGCTGCGTAGTATAAACAAAGCCTTAGTGTTCTGTACTGCCCATCAGGAAATGCAGTAGGTTCAATTTCAGTACCACTTTCTAAACCAGGGATGGGCAATAATTTTCACAGGGGGAGCCACTCCACAAATTTTGGTAAGTTGTCACCAGCTGCACATTTCTACTATATTAATGGAGGGGGTGCGGAGTCTGGGAGGGAGTTTGAGTGCAGGAGGGAGCTCTGGGCTGGTGCAGAGTGTTGGAGTGCAGGAGAGGGTGAGGGGTATGGGCTCTGGGAGGGAGTTTGGGGTACAGGAGGGGGCTCCAGGTCTCGGAGGGAAGAAGATGGGTGCAGGAGGGGGCTCTGGGCTGGGGCAGAGGTTTGGGATGCAGGAGGGGATATGAGGTGCAGACTCTGGCCGGGAGGCGCTTACCACAGGCAGTTCCTGGCTGGCAGCGCAGCAGGGCTCAAGCAGGCTGCCTGCCTGCCATAGCCCCACACCGCTTCTGGAAGCGGCTTCAGCTGGCTGCTGCTGGCACATCTCTGCGTGCCCCTTGGGGGTAAGGGAGGCAGCGGGTCTCCATACAGTGCCCGTGCCAGCAAGCCCGCAAGCACCACCCCCCGGTTTCTGGCCAATGGGAGCTGTGAGGATGGTGCTGGGGACAGGGGCAACACACGGAGCCACCACCTCCTCCCACACACCAGGGGCGCGCAGAGACATGCCAGCAGCAGCTGGCCGCTTCCAGGACCGGCGTGCCGCCACGGCAGGCAGACTGGCTGCCTGAGCACCTTAATGTACCACGAGACTTTTAGCGGCCCGGACTAGGAGATCACAAGGGGGCAGAGGAGGCTGGACAGAAATGTTTGATGGGCCAGATCCAGCCCATGGGCCATATTTTGTCCACCCCTGATCTAAACTGTCTAGCATTACTCTGAGTGCTTCCTATTGCTCAAAAGTCAGCAGCCTCCTTCTGTCCACTAAGGAACTGTGATCTGACATCAACATGTTACACTACATAGAGTACATACTGATTTAATTGCTTATCTATTCTAAACAAGCTCAGGCATTTTTTAAACCCACAAGTCAAAGCTACTTTACATTTAGGTTTTAATCTCAAAGCAAATATCAAGAAGAAGAAGATTTTAATGTCGCTATAGGGTCCATTCATCCCAAATAGCAAAAGGCACTTTACTATTTACTATGGCCCCAAACCTTAAGCTACATATCCTGAAAAAGCTTCAACTGGTAGGAAACAGAGCAGATCATCTTTAACAACACAGGTCTCTATGCAAACACATCCCAGGGCTTCACTACACACACTGACTGCTGAATGAACAAGAGTCCAATTTGAATGTCACATAACAGATACCTCTTAAGTACTGCATAGGATTGGCCTTATTTGCCTGGGAGATCACCTCTCCCTCAGTGACCACAGCCTATCACAACAGCTAGGTACCACAGCAACAGAGAAATTGTTAGAAGGAGTCTCATGAGTGACCAAGACCAAATTTTCACAGGAGCTTGAACTAGACTATGTAACCCACTTACACTAGAGATATGGATGACTGCAGGCCTCACCACTTAGAGACAAGCACAAAATTAATTTCACTAATTTTGCTTTTCCTCAAATTCCTCACATCCGTTCATACCCAAGCATAAAGGAAAAAATCCTATAAATTAATCAAGCTATTTCACCTATAGCCTCAGAAGAGAGGGGCAAATATTATTGTAATTCCTGTTTGTAAATACTTAGAAGGTACATAGATTCTACAGTGATGGGGACTATATAAGTAAGCACCTACTAAGACCCTTCTTCCTGTACAGACTCCCACTGAACTCAGCTTTGTCATCAATTATATTATGCAGTGTGGTACCCAGATTAAAAACAAGTAAGGTCACAAAAATTAATGGGACTCTGCACAGGTCCACGCCTATGGTCCCTTTTGCAGGATTGGGGCCTACAGGATTTACATACAGAAACACAGCCAACTCTGGGGTATAGGGCAGCAATCAAGCAGTACTACACTTGAATACTGGAACAAATCCTAATTAAATAGAAGCATCACAGGAACTAATGTCTATGCAAAGTTAACAAAATTTGGTTTTTAAGGTTCCACTGGTAAAAACTATACACCACTGTTCAATTGGCAGCTTGCAGGCCAGCTCCAGCCATGAGGGTCTTCTGTTTGGTCATCAGGAAGCAACAGGCATCAGCTCTTCCTTCATGCCTCCTGGGAATCAGTAGCCAACCAGAGCTGCAGTAGAAAGTTCTCTGCCCCTCCTGTCAGGAGCCTAGCCTATTCTCACAAGGGTGGGGGGAGAAGGAACAGTCCCTGTTCACAGGAGGGGAGAGAGGAGGGAGGAGGAGGAGGGAGCAGAAAGAGCTCTGCAGCTCAGGGCTCCTCCATTCCTTCTTCCCCACCTCCCTTCCTGTGTGCAGGGATACCTCCTCTGATCCCACTCCCTGTCACACCCAGCCAGGAAAGGAAGGTGAAGAACCCCTGTAGCTTCCCCCTTCCCCCCGCTCAGCCTGGAAGGGGAAGGGGGACCTCGCTGCAGGCCCCTTCCCCCCACTCTCCAGCCTGGGAGAGGGGGGTGTAGAACTCCAGCAGCCACAGAAGTGAGGCTGAGGGCCACAGCGGATGGGAGGCAAACTGAAAGGGACTGAACAGAGACCAGACTGGATAAAAATCAATGATTTAAAAAAACACATCTGATTTTTTAATTTAAATTGAATTTTTTTGATAAAATTCTTTTTGAGGAAAAAAACGTATCTAAAGACAGTTTTAATCAAGATACATTATAGCTCAAAGATATCTCATCATGGAATAGGGATTATAAATTCTAATTCTATAGTATGAGACAATATATTCATGTAACGTTTAAGAAAAGTTTTGTAAATGAGTTCCAACAGTTCATGGATTAGGGACCGAATCTTATGGGGTGCCACAGGCTGTTGTATAGATAATTTAGCTTAATCTTTCTATCTACGTAATCTGCTCAGTCTAGAAGATACCATTGGAGATGATTCGTTTTGCATTTCTCAAACGGTGGATTTGTGTCTCCAGAGGTAACATGCTTGTTAACAGCAAAAATGTTTTAAAATAAATGAATAATATAGAGAGGTGAGAAATAACAGACCTCGACTCTGTTGTCCCTCTGCAAATTTGTGTACACAGAGTCAATCCCTTGCCTCTCTCTAAAAGTGCAAAGTTTCAAAACGTTCAATGCATAGAAGATTATTGGGGATGGAATAGATCTGGACAAGGAGAAGAAGTCCAGAGATAAATGTGAGAAGCGAGGGACATATGCTTGTTTTGTTAAAATATTATATTTGCTGCTGAAGAAAAAAAACAGAATACTTAACATTGTTGTTTTAGTTAAATAAAGCAATTTAAATGTCTGTCTGGTGATGTTCTCCTCCTAATACAGCATGGCAAGAAAATCCTCTAAATACTAATGATTAACCTGTTGAATTGGAGATAGTTCACCTTCCAATGACTTCATAAATATCTGCTTTAATTACCTTTGGTAAATGAAATAACCTAACCACCATTCATTTTCTGATATAGCTGTAAAACTAATGTGAAAAGTTTTCAAAATAAATCACTGTTTGAAAATGTATAGCGTGTACCTTCTAAAAATGAAATCTACATCTATCTCTGAGTTATGAAGAATATGTGTTAAGGGTATAACAACCAACAAGAATGCACTTTTATGTAGAAAACGATGATTAAATCAAGACTTCCTGACTAGTGATTTAAATCATGATTTAAATCAAATCCACCCTGACAGAGACACTTCAGTTTACTTTCCCTCTATTTACTGACATGCCATGTATTTAATTTAGAAACTTTTCATTTGCATTTAAATATGTTGGAGCTAGGATATATTGATACACTTCAACTTACAGTGGTACACTTTTAATTAGACTCTTATGCAAAATCAATCAGTAATTGACATGCTTTCATTAGTTAACTTGATTGCAAGCTGCACAATCTTTTTGGGTGGGGGGGGAGGGAGACGAGATCTAATGTCAAAAGTTCAGGCAATAAAAAAAGATTAGATGTCCATTCTTTTCTCCTGAGTTTAACTTCTAATTTTAATTTCATAGTTTTAATATAATTAATACTAATAGCATGCTGTAATACAAGCATTACAGTGTATTCGTATAACTATTTGTTTACAGGATTTCAATAGAATATTTTGAGTTTAATAAATACAATCTGGCACACCACTTTTGAAAGGTTGCAACCTCTTCAGTGGCAGGATCACTTGATAGCTAACACCTGAACAGCCCTTTGGCCCACCAACATTTGGATACTGCCTTATCCACCAACCAGAAAATGTAATTGAATACCATTATTATACACTGGACACTGAATTGCAGCTGAACTGGAGATGCCATGGAGCACACATTTTCCAGACTTGATATTTAGACCACTATGCCTCTCCCTTTGATTACTTCCAGAGTTTCCTATTTTAAATCATATTTGTTGTCAAACATGAAGCATAAAATACATCTTAAGGTATTAAGTATCAGAGGGGAAGCAATATTAGTCTGGATCTGTAAAAGTGGCAAAGAGTCCTGTGGCACCTTATAGACATCTTAAGGTATTAGGTTTTAATCTTTTATCCCTTATAAACACAACTGTAAACTAGGGAGTATTTTTGCTTAACTCCCAAATTTGAGCCTATATACATACATTCTATTTTATATATACACACACACATATATACACATGGGATGTAAATATCAGTTAAAGTTAACCAGTTAAACAATATAAAATTATATTGTTTAACCAGTCAACCGTTAACTGAGGTCCCTCCAGACGGACAGCGCAGCCAAGGCGGGGTGCTGCCAACCCGGCTGGCGCAGCAAGGCCGGGGCTGGGGTCCCCCTGGCTAGCCAACTGGGATCCCTCTAGCTGGCCGGCAGGGCGCGGCCGGAGCTGGGATCCCTCTGGCCGGCCGGCACATAGCGCTGCTAGGGCTACTCTGGCCAGCGTCCCTCCAGGGTTAACGGTTACGGTCGGTTAACGGTAAGCCTAATGCTTACCAGTTAACCTTTTACATCCCTAATACACACAGAGTCAGGGCACTGAAAACATAATTTACCAAACAGAATGACTGAACTCTGGTGGATGCAGCTATAACATGCCTACTCCCATGCTAATGCAACTTTATCATCTCAGCTTTTATAAGGAAATTCCTTTTCCAGGCGTAGTTGTTCATACCACAGATAAGGCTGGAAGTGAACCTCTAAAATCACCTACTTCAGCCGCTGCAACAAGTAGGAAAACATGAGTCAGCGGAACTTTCAGCAGATTACAGAGATCAAACTATGCTGGCCTTGAACCACATCAAACTGCACACCTAATATGATCAGGTACTATTACAGTGCCTGTCCCACATTGACACAGCAGTCTCCGGCTGTACAATTCAGTGAGAACCCTCCCCAACACAAGATGGGAACCACTGAATTTAGCCACCAATGGTTCTGACTAATCTGCAATGTGAAGAGTTGTTGCTAAGGGCGTCGGAGCCCTTTAAGAGCGTTTTGACAATAAAACCTTTCTAAGTCGGGTGCACAAATTCAGTAATACAAGTAATGTCTGAAAATACTTGTTCAGTCTCTCTTCCCATTCAATTCTTATCCTTTTCAGATGAAATTGTTGGTGCTTGACACTTCCCAGGATTAGATCCTAGAGATAATCTCTTATGGATAGCACTTCCCCTTCCATTTAAAATTGTTAAACATCCCCACTGCAAGTATTGGAATGTTTACATAGAAAGTAATACCAGGAAAGTGTATTTTAATCTGAAGGTAGGAGTGATAGAGAAGCCACCATATATTTGCTTTCCTCCTCCACAAGCAGAAATTTCTTCTAGGAAAATTATCAATACATTTAACTTCAGCTAAGATCTTCTTATTTATGGGGTACTAAAATTCAGTTTGTTTAGTGAATATGGCCAGTAGCCCTTTCAAAGAAACCAAATTAATGTGTATGTTGTTTATCATGTGACAATCTTGACACCTCACAAAATACACTTAAAGCTAAAAATTTTAAATATACCACAAATCTCAAAGATCTTCAAGCCTTTGTGAGTTAATTCTGTGGCAGGACAGAAGAAAAGATTTTCCAGGAAAAAAAATAAATTCCAGCAACACCATTTTGCGTTAAATGTGTCAAGGACCAAAACCCTCATGGCCCTCTAAACTACAGTCCTGATCCCATACGCAGCTTCACACAGGCAGACCCTTGCACCCACACAGAACCCTGCTGATTTCAATGACAGTGCACCCATGCGGAGTAGCTTGCAAAATCAAGGTCTAACAGGGCAAAATAGTATATAATATTAAAAGCTTAACATGAAACCCTTAGTGAAACAACATATTTACAACTTCTAAAATAACTTAGCTGTAGTTGTGACCCTAAGTCTACACTATACATGTTTTAAAACTATACATGTTTTAAAAGCAAGCGTTTTTTAATTATTTATACATGTTTTAAAACTATACATGTTTTAAAAGCAAGCGTTTTTTAATTATTAATTTGCCCTGAGGACTTGGGATGCATTCGTGGCCAGTACAGCTACTGAAAAAGACTGTTAACGTGTCTGGGGATGGAGCAGAAATACTCCAGGGACATCTCCATGAAGCTCTCCTGGAGGTACTCTGAAAGCCTTTGCAGAAGGTTTCTGGGGAGACCAGCCCTTCTCTGTCCTCCATGGTAGGACACTTTACCACGCCATGCTAGTAGCAAGTAGTCTGGTATCATTGCATGACAAAACCTGGCAGCATATGCTCCCGGTGTTTGCTGGCATTCAAGCAACATCCATTCTTTATCTCTCTGTGTTATCCTCAGGAGAGTGATATTGTTCATGGTAACCTGGTTGAAATATGGCAATTTAATTAAGGGGACCTGTTAGAGGTGGCCGTTCCTGCTGGGCTGTTTGCCTGTGGCTGAAAAGAAATCCTTGCAGTTAGCCAAGCTGGGGGGGGGGGGGGGGGGCACCACTGGCGCTGAGCTGTTTGCGTTTGGCTAGCAGGGATCTTCCCTAATACCAGCCAGGCGGTGGGGGGAAGGGAAAAGTGATCATCCCAGAGAATTGGATGGGGGGAAGGGGTTAGTTTGGTTTCTACTGCTGCATATTAACATGAAAACCGCAGCACTAAATGGCCAATTCAACGGGCTTTGCTTGGTATGGGAAAGGAGGGGGCTGCTGTTATGAAGGTTGCAGAAGCCGAAAGACTATGGCTTACCATGGCCGCCTGCAAGCCGAATCCTGTTGCCCGGCACTGCGTGTGTGATCTCTGACACCAAAGCCGCAGGCACTCAATATAAGATGCAAAATGCGACCTTGTACCAAAACCACATGTGCTATGTAATGTGAATAGTGTTGTTCACCGTGAAAGAGTATAGCCATTGTTCTGTAAAAATGTATCTTTTTAAATACTTCACTCTGTTTTTTTCCTCCCGCAGCTGCAAATGTTTCAAGCCTCCCTCCTCCGTCCCAAAGGCTATCTCAGATAAGGTGGCAAAAAAAAAAAAAAAAAAACCACACATGTGCGATGAAATGTTCTCTGACCTCATGCAGTCATCCAGCACTGACAGAGCTCAGCAGAATGTGTGGAGGGACACAGTAGCACAGTACAGGAAAGCGGCCAATGAAAGTGAGGACAGGAGGGACAATTGAGATGAGCGGTGGCGGCAGGAAGATCAGAGGAGGCAGGATGCAAGGCTGGGGCTACCGCGGGATCAAATGGACATGCTCCGGCATCTGGTGGAGATTCAGGAACGGCAGCAGGATCACAGACTGCCGCTGCAGCCCGTTTAACCGCCCTCCCTCCTCCCCAATTTCCATAGCCTCCTCGCCCAGATGCCCAAGAACGTGGGGAGGGAGGAGGCGGCGGCTCCGGGCACCCAACCACTCCACCCCAGTGGACAGCCCAAGCAACAGAAGGCTGTCATTCAACAAGTTTTGAAGTGGCCTTTTCCTTCCCTCCTACCTCCTCCCACACCCCACCCGGGCTACCTTGTGAGTTATCTCCCTATTTTTATAATCAGTTGATAAAGAATACCTGGTTTTTAAACGATAGTGACTTTATTTCCTTTGCAAGTAAGCTGTGATCGAAGGGGGGAGGGCGGGTGGATGGCTTACAGGGAATTTAGAGGCAATCAAGGGGGCGGGTTTTCATCAAGGAGAAACAGACAGAAGTATCACATGGTACCCTGGCCAGTCATGAAACTGGTTTTCAAAGCTTCTCTGGTGCGCACTGCTTCCTGCTGTGCTCTTTTAATCACCCTGGTGTCTGGCTGCGCGTATTCAGTGGCCAGGCAATTTGCCTCAACCTCCCACCCCGCCATAAACGTCTCCCCCTTACTCTCACAGAGATTGTGGAGCACACAGCAAGCAGCAATAACAATGGGAATATTGGTTTCGCTGAGGTCTGAGCAAGTCAGTAAACTGCACCAGCGACCCTTTAAATGTCCAAATGCACACTCTACCACCATTCTGCACTTGCTCAGCCTACAGTTGAACAGCTCCTTACTACTATCCAGGGTGCCTGTGTACGGCTTCATGCGCCATGGCATTAAGGGGTAGGCTGGGTCCCCAAAGATAACTATAGGCATTTCAACATCCACAACAGTTATTTTCCGGTCTGGGAAGTAAATCCCTTCTTGAAGCCATTTAAACAGACCAGAGTTTCTGAAGACGCGAGCACCATGCACCTTTCCCGGCCATTCCACGTTTATGTTGGTGAACGTCCCTTGTGATCCACCAGTGCTTGCAGCACCACTGAAAAGTACCCCTTTCGGTTTATGTACTGGCTGCCCTGGTGGTCTGTAGAAAACTGATCAATGAAATTGTTTTTAATTGTTCATTTTATTAATATAACTTCATAAGCAAAGTTTTATGAATGAAACATTCATTCATAAAACCAGTTACCCCAATAACTGGCTAATTGAGTTTCACTTTCAATCCAATTGCTGCTTAAATTGCTGAAACTTACACTGTTTCAACATTGTAACTTCCGCTCACTGTTTGTCATTATACTTGTCTCTATTGTAACTTCTATTCACTGTTTGCTATTCCTTACACTTGTCCATATTGTAACTCAAACTCCATTTTAACTTGTCCCAAACTCCATTTTAAAATGCCCACTTCGTTTTGTAAAAGCTTGCTGCAACCTTCATTTTTGCAAAACCCTGCTGTAATCTTATTAGTTTAGATGTGTGAATGAGGTATGTATGGATGATGGAATCAACCTCCAGCCCCAGCCTGTCCTGATGAAATAAAGTGTAAACACCCAATGGCTGAAGATGCAGACAACAGCCCTGACAAAGTAAAAGGGGTCCACCCTCAAAAGAAAAGAACAAAAGTACGATTGAAGAAACATCAAAGCCAGGTCCTAGGCTGAAAGTCATGTCTGCAATAGAAGGGTGATCAATCACACTGGACCCAGAGGCAGCATGCCACAGCAAGACCTATAGACTCTGGATTCAAACTAAAGCCTACAAACAGGATGGGTGAGATGGAAGACTTTGAAGGGTAACATTCTGCTGCCAACATGGAAAGGCATCGGTGCATGCCCAACAGAAACCCAGCTCTTCCTTGTGCCCCGCTTTCCTGGACAGTTAGCCGCCACAAGCTACGAACCCAAGCCACAAACTCAAGCTACATTCAGGACTGGTAACTATAGAGCAGCTGCAGAACCTGTGTGTGTATTAACGAACCTGTGAATGAATGTGAAACTGAATGAAATGTTACAGCTATAACTGACTGCCTACTATGATTCTTTTTGTATTCACAATAAATGTGACATTTTGTCTTATCGCCTTTAATAAGATCCCGCTAGTTTTTATTTTATTGGTGTAACAGGTCCAGTCCCAAGATAGGGATATGCATTCCGTCTATAGCCCCACCACAGTTAGGGAATCCCATTGCAGCAAAGCCATCTGCTATGACCTGCACATTTCCCAGAGTCACTACCTTTGATAGCAGCAGCTCAATGATTGCATTGGCTACTTGCAACACAGCAACTCCCACAGTAGATTTGCCCACTCCAAATTGATTACCGACTGACCGGTAGCTATCCGGCGTGGCAAGCTTCCACAGGGCTATCGCCACTCGCTTCTCAACTGTGAGGGCTGCTCTCAACTTGGTATTCTTGCGCTTCAGGGCAGGGGAAAGCAAGTCACAAGGTTCCATGAAAGTGCCCTTACGCATGCGAAAGTTTCGGAGCCACTGGGAACCATCCCAAACCTGCAACAGTATGCGGTCCCACCAGTCTGTGGTTGTTTCCCAGGCCCACAATCAGCGTTCCATGGCATGAGCCTACCCCATTAACACCATGATCTCCAAATTGCCGGGGACCGCGGTTTTAGAGAAATCTGTGTCCATGTCCTCAGCACTCGAGTCACTGCATTACCATCGCCTCCTTGCCTGGTTTTTCAGGTTCTGGTTCTGCATAAACTGCACCATAATGTGTGAGGTGTTCACAAATGATCATAACTGCTGCGGTGAGCTGAAAGGGCTCCACGCTTGCCGTGCTATGGCATCTGCTCGGGGAATCCAGGGAAAAAGGCTTGAAATGATTGTCTGACGTTGCTTTCGTGGAGGGAGGGTTGACTGATGACATTTACCCATAACCACCAGTGACAAATTTTTGGCCCCATCAGGCATTGGGAGCTCAGCCCAGAATTCCAATGGGCAGCAGCGACTGCGGGAACTGTGGGATATCTACCAACAGTGCACCACTCGGAATGTCGACGCTTGCCACAGTACTGTGGACACACACTGCCAAGGTAATGTGCTTAGTGTGGACGCATGCACTCAACTTTATACAATCTGTTCTCAAAAATTGAATTCTGTAAAATCAGAGTAATTTCGTAGTGTAGACATACTTAGAGTCCCTGAATGCCCACTGGCTCAGGGCCTACCATACTGTAACTCACAAGGCCTGACACACTCATTTCCCCTAACGTGCTGTTGTTATACGAGTCTAAAAGGCACATTGTAAGGAATTCATATGTAAACCAGTGACACACTGGTTCTGAAAACCATCACTTGATGTATGTACTGGTTATGTATAATTGTCAAGTGATTAAAAAATTAATCGTGATTAATCGCACTATTAAACAATAATAGAATACCATTTATTTAAATATTTTTGATGTTTTCTACATTTTCAAATATATTAATTTTTATTACAAACAGAATACAAAATTTACAGTGCTCGCTTTATATTTATATTTTGATACTATTTCTTTTGGGTTTTTTTACAGTGCAAATATGTGTGTATTTTTCCAATTCCCCCATTACAAGTACTGTAGTGCAACCTCTTTATCATGAAAGTTGAACTTTGAAATGTAGAATTATGTATAAAAAAACTACATTCAAAACCAAAACAGTGTAAAACTTGATAGCCTACAAGTCCACTCAGTCCTATTTCTTATTCAGCCAATCGCTCAGACAATCAAGTTTGTTTATATTTGCAGGAGATAATGCTGTCCGCTTCTTGTATACGTCACCTGTCGTAGCCAACATCACACAATATTTACATGCCAGATGCGCTAAAAATTCATATGTCTCTTCATACTTCAATCACCATTCCAGAGGACATGAGTCCATGCTGATGACGGATTCTGCTCGATAACGATTCAAAACAGTGCAGACCAATGCATGTTCATTTTCATCATCTGAGTGAGATGACACCAGCAGAAGTTTTCTTTTTTGGTGGTTCGGGTTCTGTAGTTTCTGCTTTGGAGTGTTGATCTTTTAAGAAATCTGAAAGCATGCTCCACACCTTGTCCCTCTCATATTTTGGAAGGCACTACAGATTCTTAAACCTTGGGTTGAGTGCTGTATCTATCCTTAGAAATCTCACATTGGTACCTTCTTTGCATTTTGTCAGATCTGCTGTGAAAGTGTTCTTAAAATGGAACAACATGCGCTGGGTCATCATCTGACACTGCTGTAACATGAAATATATGGAGGAATGTGGGTAAAACAGAGCAGGAGGCATACAATTGTCACCCAAGGAGTTCAGTCACGAATTTAATTAACGCATTTTTTTTTAAACGAGCGTCATTTGCATGGAAGCAAGTCTTCTGGAATGGTGGCCGAAGCATGAAGGGGGCATACGAATGTTTAGCATATCTGGCATGTAAATACCTTGCAATGCTGGCTTCAGAAGTGCCATGTACATTTTCAGGTGACATTGTAAACAAGAAGCGGGCAGCATTATCTCCCGTAAATGTAAAGAAACTTGTTTGTCTTAGCAATTGGCTGAACAAGAAGTAGGACTGAGTGGACTTGTAGGCTATCAAGTTTTACACTGTTTTGGTTTTGAGTGCAGTTATGCAACAACAACAAAATCTACATTTGTAAGTTGCACTTTCATGATAAAGAGTTGTACTACAGTACTGTACAGTACTGTACTACAGTACAGTATATTTGCAATAAAAATAATAATATAAAGCGAGCACTATACACTTCGTATTCTGTGTTGTAACTGAAGTCAATAGATTTGAAAATGTAGAAAAATATCCAAAAACATTTAATAAATTTCAACTGGAATTCTATTGTTTAACAGTGCAATTAAAACTGCGATTAGTCACAAATAATTTTAGTAATCGCGATTAATTTTCTTAGTTAATCGCATGCGTTAACTGCAATTAATCGACAGCCCTAACAAACAATTATGTGTATGTGCTGGAAATATGTTCTTAAAACGCAGGCTGGAGGCAGTGCATAAATCCAATCTGTCCTGGACAAAGGAACGTGGATTCATCTGTGTAACCAGCTTCATTACAAGGAGGGGACAGTGAAAGCACATTCACATACAAAGTAAACAAAGCATTCAAATCAACAAGCAGCATCTTAGCAAGTACAAGGGGGCCCAGAATTTGCACCCAGGAATCTTGAGGCAGACACAATGGTCTTTGGATACTATAAGAGGAGCAAAAAGACATTTTAGTTATCCATCACTCAGGGGACACTGGGTACAGCAACCTCTGAATCTGTGAAACTTGGACCCCCAGCCTGGACGGCTAGAGATATTGGTGACTTGATGTAAGAAAGAAAATTGCTGAGGCAAAGATCGTAACTTGCTACAATTACATTTAAGTCATGAGAAAGCGTTTTGTTTTGTTTATAACTACTGTATACTTGTCTCTTTTTCGTGTGCTTAATATCACTTAAATCTCTGTTCTTTGTTAATAAATGTATTCTTATTTTATAAAAAACCACTTTCATGCTGGGCATTAAAGTAACGTGTGACTCTTCAGCTAGCTCTGTCTCTCTGGGGGCAGCAAATTTAGTAATTTTTTTGTGTTCAGCGAGAGGGACTAGACACTCCAGAGATACATCTCTGGGAGAATTTGGGTTCACTGTATGTTACCTGCAAGTCAAGGTTTAGACTGGCAGGAGTTTGGTGGTGAAGCAGACAGAATGGTCTGACAGTGAACACACAGTCTAATCCCCAGCAAAGCTCTCACCTGGTAACACAGTGGCTTACAGTTCTGGCTGTCCTGATCAGAACATCACAGTTGTATCTTATAATATACATATGTGTTTTTAAAAGAAGTGATGCTATACTGTTTTCCGATGCAATTAAGACAGATTAGCACAGGTAGTAAGAAAAGAAAAGAACTGGATGGTCCCAGAATTCATAATGGGATATGTGCCTTTAATTTCTACATTACTGGCTTTAACCCAACCCAGGTCAGAGTTTAGCAAGTGCCCGACAAAACTTTTTGGTAGCCTAACAGCAAGTTAGAGTTAGAGAAGTTAGAGAACAAGTGTCTATGGCTCAAAACTATCACAGCCAGCACGCAAACGAATCAAAACACCAATATTCTGCTGGCCATCTCAGGTGAAAAACTAAAGATTGAATGGGAACAGAGACTAAACTAGTCTCTCATCCTAGCAATTGCTCTCTAGCTCAGGTCTGAGGCACAGTGGCACTAGCAAGTGAAGGACAAATTTGTGCCACTGTTTCTGTGGTATTTAGGGTGACCAGACAGCAAGTGTGAAAAATCAGGAGAGCAATAGGAGCCTATATAAGAAAAAGCCCCAAGCACCAGGACTGTCCCCATAAAATCGAGGCATCTGGTCACCCTAGCGATATTTGCTGTGTGTAACTGAAAGATCTCACTCTCCAGAGTCATAATCATGTTTTTATGAGCGTGCCACACAGAAAGGCAAGGGAATAACAATTCTCCCTATTTTTTGACACCTCTACCTTCTTTAATTTGCTACTACAGTACCTTGCCTTTATTATAATTGAATTGTTTACATTGAAAAGACAGATCATCACAGGAACCCAGGATTAACCATACCCCATCAGGCCACTGGTCTGGTACTAGTGGCCCATATCCAAAGCGTTTACAGGTAGATTAGAAAGCAAGAATTGTGCAGTGCAGCGCATGGTGGGTAGGGGTGGAGAAAGGGGGAGGCCTTCCTCACACCTACAGCGAGGGTGACCACGCCAAGCAGGAGAGATCGGCCCCCTTTTCCCAAGATTCACGGCTACAAATACCCGCTGAAAATGGCTAGAAACCAGTGTAAAAACAGCAAACCAGCTTCATCCCACCACCCGCAGCCCCCGCGTGATGCTGCGTCACCCCGCCCGCCTTGTTCCTCCTCGGGCCCGACGGGAGGGGGTGCGGGGGGGTGTCACAGATTCAGGGCCTAGTTGCGGGGGGAGGGGGCGGGGGGGGCACTTCGCTGTCACACCGACGTTTGGCCAAACCCACTGAACAGCCACGCGAACCGAAGCACGAGGCGGGGCCGCTGCCGGGCCCCGGCGGCCGCCCCGGGCTGGCGGGAGGGGGCGGGCCGGGAGAAGGGGGGGGGTCCCCAGGCTCACACCGCCACGCGTCAGCCGCGCCCGGCCCACCTTGCTGTCATCCATGGGAGCCGCCAGGCCTGGCCCCGGAGCAGCCGCCCGCGGCCCAGGCAGCCGCCGCACGAACAGCCGAGGGCCCGCGCCAGCAGAGTCCGCCCCGGGCTGGCCGGTCACAGCGGCGCCAGGGCAGCCGACACAGCTCCTCGCCCCGCCCAGGAACAGGCCCCGGCCCGCTCCATCGCGCGCCGCGCGCTTGCTGGCTTTCTTTCCAGCCCCGCCCCTCAGCGGCGGGCGGGGTGAGCGCTGGGCGGGTGCATCCTGGGAATTGGAGTTTTGTTTTCCTCCGGCAGCCTCCGCAGTCTGGGCAGGCCGCTCGGCCGGAGAACTGCAGCTCCCGTGGGGCCAGGCGCCGGGCGGGACGCTGCGTGGCGCGGCGCACCCTGGTCGTGGTAGTTTTGTGCCGTAGGGGAGCTGATAAGTTAGGAGGAGGAGCCGCCAAAATGAAAACTACGTTTCCCAGAAGGCAGCGAAGGGGACCGGCCCGTACAGGGCTTGCCGGTCTAAATCGGGCAGATACCCGGTCGCTGTATGTCGGCGGCAGCTATCTTGGTGAAGAGAGGGGAGCCTCCAGCAGGAATGGCTGCAGAGCACCGCTGAGCTAATGGGTGGCATCTCCTGGCGCCACCTCCCTGCACTACAAAGCACCTGGGAATTAAACATTGCATCCAAGTGAAGCTGTGACACTGCAAACCACATCCCTTCCTCTCCAGCAATCGCCCTTCCACATACACACACACACACACCTGCTCCCGGGGCCTCACTGACACTAACCTCCTGGCCAGGGCAGAGCAAACATCCCGACAGAAAACCAAAAACCACTTGCCATGCTAGAGCAACACCAGTCACACCGACCTCTGACTCCTTGGGAAAAACAAAACAACAGTCAACTATAGTGCCATACACAGAACTATTACGCTATGAGACTGGCAGTGTGCAATGAAATGTAAATGTAATAAAACAGCAATAATAATAATGGGTGATTTAAATAATTTAAACTAATCACAATTCACATCAGGATAAAGCGTAGAGAAATATTTCTATTTTCACTGAATGTATGGGTTATGTATTAGTACATAAACTACATTATTACCTATAACTGGTGTCATAGAGGCTTGGAATAAATATCATGACTGGAGTATTGATATAGAGGGGTATAGCTTGTTCACAAAGGACAGGCAAGGGGGAAAAGGGAGGAGGTGTTTCCTTATGCATCAAGAATATATACACTTTTTCTAGGGTCCAGAGGCAGGTGAGAGGCAGACCAGTTGAAAGTCTTCAGGTAAAGATAAAATGAGAAAAATTAGGAGTGATGTCATGGTAGAGGTCTATGATACACCACCAAATCAGGAAGAGGAGGTGGATGAGGCATTTCTAAAACAAATAACAGAAATATCCAAAACACAAGACCTGGTAATAATGGGGAACTTTAATTCCCCATACATCTGTTGGAAAAGTAATATAGCAAAACACAAAATTTCCAATAAATTCTTGAAAGGTATTGGGGACAATCTTGTTTCAGAAAGTGCAGGAAGTAACCAGAGTCACAGCCATTTAGACTTTATTCTGACCAGCTGGGAGGAATTGACTGACTCTGAAGGTGGATGGCAATTTGGGTGAAATTTCATGATTCTAGGGAAAGAAAGAAGTGAGAGCAGAAGAATAAATACAATGGACTTCAAAAAAGCAGACTTTAACAAATTCAGAAAACTGATAGGTAAGGTCCCATGGGAAGAAAATCTAAGAGATAAAGGAGTACAGGAGAGTTTATAAAATTGTCGGATGACACCAAGCTGGGAAGGGTTGTAAGCACTTTGGAAGACAGAATTAGAATTCAAAATAACCTTGACAAATCAGAGAATTGAAATCAACCAGATGAAATTCAATAAAGCCAAGTACTACAACAAGTACAAAATGGGAACTACAAAATGGGAAATGACGTCTGAAAAGGATCTGGAATTTATAGTGGTCACAAATTGAACATGAGACAATAGTGTCATGTAGTTGCGAAAAAGGCTAACATCATTTGTGATGTGTTAACAGGAGTGTCGTATGTAAGACAGAGGAGGTAACTGTCCTGCTCTACTCAGCAATGGTGAGACCCTCAGCTGATGCACCACACTCCATTAGAGATATGAACAAATTGGAGGGAGTCCAGAGGAGAGTGACAGAAAGTTTAGAAAACCTGAGCTACGAGGCAAGGTTAAAAAAACTGGGCATGTTTAGTCTTGAGAAAAGAACACTGAGGGCTCGTATACACTGAAAACTTACATCAGCATAGGTCTCACAGGGGTGTGAAAAATTCACCCCACTGAGAAATGTACCTATGCCAACCTAACCCCCGGTGGAGACAGAGCTAGATCAATATAAGAACTTTTCTGTCAACCTAGCTACCACCTTTTGGGGAGGTGGATTAACTACAGCAAAAACAAAAAGTGTCTACACTGAAGCACTACAGTGGTGCAGCTATACTGCTATAGTATTTTCAGTGTGGGTATACCTTGATTGGGGACCTGATAATGGTCTTCAAATATGTTAAGGGTTGTTATAAAGAGGATGGTGACCAGCCATTCTCCATGTCCACTGAAGATAGGACAAGAAGTAATGGGCTTAATCTGCAGCAAGGGAGATTAGGTTAGATATTGGCAAAAACTAGAGATAGCCAGACAGTGATGCCCAGGTTAGGTTTCTGTCCCTTTCTTCAGGGCTGTGTTTATTGTCTTCACAACCAAAGAAAGAAAAGAGTGCAAAAAGCAACACAAACAACAGCCTGGTTAGGAGTTCAGACTGGGGCCATCTGACCTCCATTAGTTACCAGGTAGGGCTGTCTCCAACCTAAGGGCAGGCACAACAGCCCTGGTTACCAGGATGGTGAATCAAGCTAAACCTTCCCTCCACCCCCTTGTGGGGCTGAGTTCTTTTTTATATTGTCCAGCTGAGATTCTGAGCCAATCCGTGAGGTGCTGATCAGCTATCACTGTCAGCTGATTCCCATTACCTGTCTGCTGGGCTTCTCTGGAACTGGGTTGGCTGCTCCCTGTTCCCACCACTGGACTATTAAAGGGGCGATTGCCATGTTGCACACCTCCACCCCAAGAGTGGCATCACGTATACCAAAGCCCTTCCCCTCTGCCCCATCCTGTGAAAAAAAGTCCACATTCCCATGGGTGGTTCCAGGTTCATGGTGAACTGTAAACATATTTAGCTGCAGGGCTAGATACCATTGTATCAGACCAGGATTAGTCTCCCACATGGCATGCAGTCACTGCAGTGGGGCATGGTTGGTGATGAGAGTGAAGAGTGCTCCGAGTGAATAATACTTCAGGGCCTCAATGGCCCACTTTATTGCCAGGAACTCCTTTTCAATCACCACATAATTTTGTTCCTGGGTTAGAAATGTTATGCTCACATATAATATGGGGTGCTCCCCATCTTCAAACACCCGAGAGTCAACAACTCCCAGACTCACTAGAAACTAGGCCTCTGCTTGCTTGAAAGGTACATTCCACAAACGTAGCCTGTGTTTCAAGTTGGCAACGAAACAGACTGAAAGCGTGTTGCATTTAGCTCAGGGGCGGGCAAACTTTTTGGCCTGAGAGCCACACTGGGTTTCCAAAATTGTATGGAGGGCCAGTTAGGGGAGGCTGTGTCTCCCCAAACAGCCAGGTGTGGCCCAGCCCCCGCCTCCTATCCGACCCCCCTGCTTCTTGCCCTGACGGCTGCCCTGGGACTCCTGCCCCATCCAACCCTCCCTGTCCCCTGACGGACTCCCCCCCTGGGACTGCTACCCCATCCATCAACCCCTGCTCCCTGTCCCCTGACCACCCCCTGCCGCCCCATCCAACCCCCGCCTCCTTCCTGACTGCCCCCCCCCCCGGGACCCCTGCCCCATCCAACCCCCCTGTTCCCCGCCCTCTGACCGCCCTGACCCTTATCCACACTCCCACCCCTGACCACCCCCTCAACTCCCCTACCCTCTATCCAACCCCTCCTCTCCCTGCCCCCTGACCGTGCTGCCTGGAGTACCAGTGGCTGGCGGCGCTACAGCCGCGCCGCCCAGAGCACTGGGTCAGGCTGCGGCTCTGCAACTGCGCTGCCCGGCCGCTCAGAGCATTGCGCCGGCAGCGCGCTGAGGCTGCGGGAGCGGAGGAGGGGCCTCTCAGGCCAGCAGCTCAGGGGCCGGGCAGAAGGGTCCCACAGGCCGGATGTGGCCCACGGGCTGTTGTTTGCTCACCTCTGATTTAGCTGGATGGCTTTTTATTTGTGAACTTTTCACACAACTCTATTCACAATAACATCCCATGACTTAATTCTTCATGTCATATGTACAGCTGTTAGGGATTAAGAACAGGGGATTTTCCCCTGAATTGAAGACGTATCTCATGAAGGGGAGGCATGTATCCTTTTTTTCTGATGTGAGAGGCCAAGTGCTTTGCACAACGCTCAGTGTTTGCCTCTCCAGAAATGCTGCTTACGCCATCCCAACTCTAAGGAAATTCAAAGGGAAGAGATGGTCAATGTGGCAACAAAAAGAGTATCAGCTGAGGGGGCACCAGGTCAAGCACTTGACCATACTTGGAGAAAGTAGTTGAACTATACATTTGCTGGTTCACTCTGATTGTGTGTACTTATACTAAGCCAGATCCTTGGCCCTGTTCTGGCCATTTTACCCCACTCTGGAAGGGCCATGGGGCCAGAAGGCAGGTATAACAAGCCAGGTGGGGGGGAAATTACAGGGTGGCAGAGAGCCTACATACCCAGCTCTAGACTTCTGCACTGCACACTTCTTTCGGCATGTAGAGTAGACACAGCCTCTGTTGAAGCATGGCCAGGGGAAAGGACCATAGATTGAGTGCTGATGCATAAATGCCACTAGGTTTAAATTAAAGCAGCCTCAGGTCAGTTGCCTTCAACAGGCTCTCCCATGCTCCTTTCACTGTTCCCTGCCAACGAACCGCCCCCTTCAGAACTCAGAAGCACAGCCCCCAGCCTCAGGCCAGGCTAAGCACAGACTCCCTGAGTGACTTAACTTCAAATGATTAAACTTTTCAGCGTTGAAAAGATAAGGATGTGTTTTCAGTGTGATTTTTACAGACCTGGATGTGTGTAGTGTGGTTGTGGATGTGCATGTATATTAGAAGTGAAAAGGAGTTTGTTGTGGAGCTGAGAAGTTTGCAGGTGGGTTTGGATATTATGATGTCTAGGTACTATGGAATGTGAATTGAGGTTAGTGAGTGTTGGGGTGTAATTTTGCCTTAACTCGTGCCATTTTGGCCAGTGCACCAGGGACTCAATAGGAACTGTAGAGCCAAAAGCACAAGTTTCTACAGCTTGAGCTAAACAGCCAGACTCAGATGGTGTGTGGATTGGACACATAAAACCCACTAATCAATAGGTTACAATTGCACTGACAGGAATTTATTTTGAGCAACGTTAGCTCCAAGTTAACAAAGATTTTTACGTATGAATTATTACACTTATATATGGATTGCACGTGGTGGTTATAAGCTAGCCAGAGTGATTCACACCAAACAAACATTGGTTTGCATTAATCCCAATGACACAAATGTCATAAGCAGTAATTATTGTCAAGCTACAGCAGCTCCCTGTTCAAGTAAATTACATTTCCTGAACTCGGAGTTCTGCTTTTCACTTAGGACTGCAGATCTAAAGAGACTTTGAGGTCTATAATTGAGTTGGGTTCAGCAGTGGTACAACTGTTTAAAATCATTACCTGTGTCAGCATGACTGAAATGAGATAAAACTCATTGGGAGCTTTGCCACTGTGTGCTTGCATTACCCTGACATTATAAAGAGATGTTTCATCCTTTTTTATTATTATTACTATTTGCTCAATCTTTTTTTTAATTTGAACAAATGGAAGGCCACATGTTGTTATATCCCTTACCTCAGAAACTGAAATAAGCATAATTCTTTTAACATATTAATGTTAACATCCTGAATTTGATGGAAATCGCTTGTTTATGGTGCCCCATTGTTGAGTAGAAACAGATTTTGAGGCCTTGGAGATCAGTTTCCCAATGGATGAGAAATTGGTGAAGCAGAGTCAGGGTATTTTCTCAGTGAAACTTATTTATTTACAAAAAGTACACAGATCCTAATTCCTTGAACAGGGGTGGTAACAAACTATACACAGGCAATCCTTGCAGCCTCTCTCTTTTTCTTGAAAGGCAATGGAAAATCAAGGCCATTGTTTTTCAGGGGACTGAGAAGTGTATATCTTTAAATCTGATACCCTATGCTGGTTTCATTTTTGAACATAAAAAAAATTCTACGTTTTTCACTTTTCAGAATCTATTGACACTGAGACGATGGAGGAATCTTTGCATTTACTGTGATTTCTGTGGCTTAGAAGGTTAAAAGTTCATATTGCTAGTCACTTGGGAGTGGCACAAAAATATTCACACACACTTTTTTTATTCATACAAGTAGGCTAAAAGTGTACCAGGGTCTTTAGCAACAGTAAGAAGATAGTAAGATCCCTGGCCCAATGAGCTAACAGTCTAAATAAACACATGTATAAGTCCATACTGAAGGGAGCAGTGTGGGGGAAAAGAGTGTGATGTGATTGAGCACCAAGTCGGTACTGTCAATAAGGGTTTCTACTTAGAAAGTACGCAATTTGAGACCAGGACCATCTTTATGTTATGTGTTTGTAAAGCACCTACTTCAGGACTGAGGCTCCTACGTGCTACTATAATAAAACAAATAATAAATAATATTAATAATTAATAAATAAACCCTGAGGCCTAGAAATATTGGCTTGGCACCCAGAGGAGTATACCCTGCTAACCCAACTCAATATGGAAAATACAGGCAAATCAATAATTATCATGAATGGCATAAAGGGGTTCTCAAAAGAGTTTAGTTGCACTGCATAGAATCATAGAATCATGGAATATCAGGGTTGGAAGGGACTTCAGGAGGTCATCTAGTCCAACCCCCCTGCTCAAAGCAGGACCGATCCCCAATTAAATCATCCCAGCCAGGGCTTTGTCAAGCCTGACCTTAAAAACTTCTAAGGAAGGCGATTCCACCACCTCCCTAGGTAATGCATTCCAGTGTTTCACCACCCTCCTAGTGAAAAACTTTTTCCTAATATCTAACCTAAATCTCCCCCACTGCAACTTGAGACCATTACTCCTTGTTCTGTCATCTGCTACCCCTGAGAACAGTCTAGAGCCATCCTCTTTGGAACCCCCTTTCAGGTAGTTGAAAGCAGCTATCAAATCCCCCCTCATTCTTCTCTTCCGTAGACTAAACATACCCAGTTCCCTCAGCCTCTCCTCATAAGTCATGTGTTCCAGTCCCCTAATCATTTTTGTTGCCCTCCGCTGGACTCTTTCCAATTTTTCCACATCCTTCTTGTAGTGTGGGGCCCAAAACTGGACACAGTACTCCAGATGAGGCCTCACCAATGTCGAATAGAGGGGAACGATCACGTCCCTTGATCTGCTGGCAATGCCCCTACTTATACATCCCAAAATGCCATTGGCCTTCTTGGCAACAAGGGCACACTGTTGACTCATATCCAACTTCTCATCCACCGTAACCCCTAGGTCGTTTTCTGCAGAACTGCTGCCGAGCCATTCGGTCCCTAGTCTGTAGCGGTGCATGGGATTCTTCCGTCCTAAGTGCAGGACTCTGCACTTGTCGTTGTTGAACCTCATCAGATTTCTTTTGGCCCAATCCTCCAATTTGTCTAGGTCCCTCTGTATCCTATCCCTACCCTCCAGTGTATCTACCACTCCTCCCAGTTTAGTGTCATCTGCAAACTTGCTGAGGGTGCAATCCACACCATCCTCCAGATCATTTATGAAGATATTGAACAAAACCGGCCCCAGCACCAACCCCTGGGGCACTCCACTTGATACCGGCTGCCAACTAGACATGGAGCCGTTGATCACTACCCGTTGAGCCCGACAATCTAGCCAGCTTTCTATCCACCTTATAGTCCATTCATCCAGCCCATACTTCTTTAACTTGCTGGCAAGAATACTGTGGGAGACAGTGTCAAAAGCTTTGCTAAAGTCAAGGAACAACACGTCCACTGCTTTCCCTTCATCCACAGAACCAGTTATCTCGTCATAGAAGGCAATTAGATTAGTCAGGCATGACTTGCCCTTGGTGAATCCATGCTGACTGTTCCTGATCACTTTCCTCTCCTCTAAGTGCTTCAGAATTGATTCCTTGAGGACCTGCTCCATGATTTTTCCAGGGACAGAGGTGAGGCTGACTGGCCTGTAGTTCCCAGGATCCTCCTTCTTCCCTTTTTTAAAGATGGGCACTACATTAGCCTTTTTCCAGTCGTCTGGGACTTCCCCCGATCGCCATGAGTTTTCAAAGATAATGGCCAATGGCTCTGCAATCACATCCGCCAACTCCTTTAGCACTCTCAGATGCAAAGCATCCGGCCCCATGGACTTGTGCAAGTCCAGCTTTTCTAAATAGTCCCTAACCACTTCTTTCTCCACAGAGGGCTGGTCACCTCCTCCCCATGCTGTGCTGCCCAGTGCAGTAGTCTGGGAGCTGACCTTGTTCGTGAAGACAGAGGCAAAAAAAGCATTGAGTACATTAGCTTTTTCCACATCCTCTGTCACTAGGTTGCCTCCCTCATTCAGTAAGGGGCCCACACTTTCCTTGACTTTCTTCTTGTTGCTAACATACCTGAAGAAACCCTTCTTGTTACTCTTAACATCTCTTGCTAGCTGCAACTCCAGGTGTGATTTGGCCTTCCTGATTTCACTCCTGCATGCCCGAGCAATATTTTTATACTCATCCCTGGTCATTTGTCCAATCTTCCACTTCTTGTAAGCTTCTTTTTTGTATTTAAGATCAGCAAGGATTTCACTGTTAAGCCAAGCTGGTCGCCTGCCATATTTACTATTCTTTCTACACATCGGGATGTCCCTGTAACCTCAATAAGGATTCTTTAATATACAGTCAGCTCTCCTGGACTCCTTTCCCCCTCATGTTATTCTCCCAGGGGCTCTTGCCCATCAGTTCCCTGAGGGAGTCAAAGTCTGCTTTTCTGAAGACCAGGGTCCGTATTCTGCTGCTTTCCTTTCTTCCTTGTGTCAGGATCCTGAACTCGACCATCTCATGGTCACTGCCTCCCAGGTTCCCATCCACTTTAGCTCCTCACTTGGCAGGGTGTGTTGTGCTGAGGTAGGTCAGTAACATGCAACTGTCCAACCAACCCAAGAAAACCAGAGATCATTTTGACAAAGAATGAAATCGACTCAGAGTGCAAATCAAGAAATGACCCTGTGTTGGGTTTTGGCAAAATCAAAAGAGAGAGGCTGGAGGAAACTAATGCTCCAACACTGGAAGCAGAGAAACAACAAACAAAAACATGGAGAAAGAAATGATTGAGCATAGACTCACTGGACAACAGAGAGCTTTATTCCAAAGAAGAGAATTTATGCAAATGGAGATTGAAAGTTTAAAAAGGGAGATTAGTGGTGTTAAAACACATATGAACATATTGGTAGAAGCAGTGATACAGGATAAGCAAAGCAGCCACAAATGGAGGAAATATCAAGGACAAATTTGAGTGAAACGGCACCTGAAGAAAGTACAGGAAGTACAAATGATTTGTTGATTGAAATCATGCAGAGTGTAAGAAACACTGAGCACCAACCAGAGCTACCAGGCATGAAATTTGTAGATGAGCAAAGACTGGATAATACAGTGCAAGCATTGAATGAAGCGCTTAAGGAAGCTTAATGAATATTAGCCAGATGAATTACATAATTTATGCTACAGCAACAGTTACACAGGGGTGCTGTAACTACATGTGCTCAGGGGGTGGCACCACGCCCTGGCTTGAAGTGGTTTCTATCATATACAGGGTTTATAGGTTTGTTCAATGGCTTTTGGCACCCCCCTACAAAAATTGTTCCAACACCCCTGCAGTTACAGCTCATCAGCTTAACGTCAAGACAGCTGAAGAAGTGACGCATCAGAAAATTCCCTGTATTCAAAGAATATCCATGGAACAAAGGTTAAACCAGAAGGTTAGGTTTTTATATCGCGATATTAGCCTATTGGATGAATTTGAGAAAAATCATTTGAAGAGAGAACAGAAGCAAACAACCCTGGAGATAAAATATCCACTGAATGAATGGGATGTGAGAGTTGAAAAGCAAAAATGTAAACAGAAACTGATCAGACAGATTCAGAGGACTGAAAGATATTCAGCAGAAAGCTGTCAGTATCAAGAGAACAAACTCTTTGTGAGAGATCCGAAGAGATTCTTTGATCAGATCAACAGTAAAGGCAGAATAAGAAAAATTAGAGAGCCAATAAATAATGTGGAAGAGTTCCAGTGCTACTGGAAGGAAATCTGGTCTGAGGATGTACAACGTAAACAGACAGTGGACTGGACTAACAATATGAGAGAAAAATGTAAAAACCAGACAGTAAGGGAATATATAGGAATATCAAAGAAAGAAATAGATGATGCACCTCGAAGGATGAAAAATTGTGTAACCTCTTGGGGTTTAGAGAGCACAGCCCCTTTAAAACCTCATCCTGAGGCAGAGGAAGTGCCGGTTGTTCCTGGAAAAGGGAAGTCAAGAGACAGAGACAGTGACGGGGCATGTGTGTGTCTATAGCTTCAGACAAGATGTCCTACAGCAAGCAGGCCCTTACGTAGTGAAGCCCCTGAGAACCAGCCAGAAGCCTGGGAGGGACAGAGCGACCCCCAGGGGACACCCTAGTACGGGAGCCAGGAGGAGCACTGTGCCAGGAAAGAATCACCTGAGAAGGACAAACCGGAGCTGGACCCAATGTCACCACCACACAGAACTGTGGGGCTGTGAGTACTGGGGCTTGTGACTCTGCATTGGGAATAAGGAGAGAGGCTGTAGCTAGCTCAGTGGGAGGTTGTCGCTCTGTGTAGGTTTGCAGAATGCAGCAAAAGAGGGCACCGGAGGGGTTTGCTGGGGAAAGTTTACTAGTACCAAAGATGACCAGTAGCACCCAAGACTCACTGCCGGATTGGAACTCTGCCTCCTGAACTCTGAGTCTAGATGCAGCGCTCAGTGTCTATCCTTTCATATTGTGGAACCACTGAGCCTGTGGGTCCTTGTGTTGGATGTAACCCGGTTCTACCACTCCCCCTATCTCTTCCCCCCTGTTGTTTTTCTCCATTCATCTGTCTGTAAATACATATGTCTCTTTCCTATATTATCTGTAGTATTCTGGGGAGGTATGTATGTTTATTCTGGGGGGAGCTGGAACAGGGTTGGAACAGGGTTGGTCGAGGGGATTTTCCCTGCTACATTCCTGAGTGTACCTTTTCTTGTCCGGAGATGCCCCATAGAGCAGACTCCATCTTGCCCACAAGGGCACAACTGGAAAGCACACAAACCAAATAGGGTGCGGGGATTCTGGCTGAAATGCCTAACTTCCTACAATTGTTTACGTGAATAACTTAATAAATGTTTGAAGAACAGATGTCCAAGACGGATGGTGACAGGGACAGTGGTCCTCATACAAAAAAAGAAAGAAGGCCAGAATGATCCTATGAATTATAGACAGATCACATGGTTACCAACTATGTGGAAACTTCTCACAGCAATTCTGGGAAAGAAGAACTAGATAGTGCTAGCTCACAATGGAATAGTGCCTCCTGAGCAAAAATGTTTCACAGTAAACATGAAACAGGAAAAAAATCACCTCAAGTTGAACAGGAGGATCACAGAAGATGCAAAACAAAAGAAATATTCAGAGATGGCGTGGACAGACTACCAAAAAGCATATGACAGCTTCCCACACTTGTGGATCATTGAGACACTGCAAATGCACAAGGTTCATCCAAAGACAGTTTCCTTAATGCAGCAATCTATGACTAACTGGAACATTGGACTCTACCTGGAAAGGACTCTCGTTGTTGAGGTCCAGATTAGAAGAGGAATGTTTCAAGGGGATTTCATAACACCAATGCTGTTCATGGTAGCGATGCCGCTGCTGACATGGATGTTCCTTGAGATAAACTGTGGTTGTCATAACAGCAAAGAGCAGCAAGCAGGTAGCCATTTGTTATATATAGATGATCTGAAACTACATGGATGGCCACAAAAGGAAATACAGAGATTTATAATATGATAACATTGAAAAGTTTGGTGAAGATACAAAGCTATGGGTGGGCTTGGATAACTATATGTCGGCATCTGTAAAAAGGAGCCAGCTGCTACAGTCCGATGGCATACAAGTTAACGAAGGTACTATCCAAAATGTCTCTTAGCATGGCCCTGGAAATACTTTGGAATCAGGAAACTGCCAGTATTTCAACATAAGGAATTCAAAGAAGAAGTGAGGAAAAAATATTACAGATGAATAAGAAGTACTCTAAGGACAAAACTTAACTCAAAGAATTTTACCCAAGTCATTAATACGTGGGCAATACCAGTAGTACATTACACGGCTGAAGTGATCAAGTAGAATCAAGAGAGGAAGAAAAATTTGACATCCAAACAAGAAAACTCCTGGAGATACATAGAATAATGAATAGCAATTAACAGGCGGACAGGTTGTACATCTGATGATGTCATGGGGGAAACGGTCTGCTATCTATGAAGGAAGCAATTCACAATGAAGAATATAACATCAAAATATATGAGGATATAGCCAGAGTAAAAGATCATCTGATTGCAATAACAAGTGATGGCTGAGCATCAGGGCCAGATTAAGACCTTTAGAGGCCCTAAGCACTGAAAAGATTATGGTGCCCCCCCCATATGTAATTCAAAATAAAAACAATACTATACTGTAAAATAACATTTTATTTTTCGAAATGACACAAAACTTACATGTGTGCTGAAATTAAAATAGCTTCTTTCTAGATTTTCTGATTGCAAAATTCTGGATAAGTTCATCGAAGCTGACTCGACGAAGCATGTCTGCTTCCATACACAATAGGGAAAGTGAATCAAGTCTGTCCTGACACATTGTTGTTCTCTGAGGGTTTTTTATTCTTTTCAGCTGAGAAAAAGAGCCTTCTGCGGAGCAGTTAGTAATCATCAATGTTAGAAAAATACATAGTGCGATCTCTACATTTGGAAATACACATGGTATTCCATCTTTCAATGTTGTGTCATGAAGATCAATGTGACTGAATTTCATTTTTCCTGTTTCATTAAACTTTGCGTGCATATAACAGTTGAACTGCCATACTTCTCTACAGAGATTCATGTTCAAGTCAGCAGGGTATGAGTCAACTAGCTTTTGGAAACCTTGTGAATATTGTTCGTCAGATAAGTCCATATCGTTTAGAAAAGAAAATCTACTTGATGCTTCTTTGTACACTTCACCTCCCTCTTCATATGAGCTTCAAGTTATCAATTATAGCTTTGTAAGTAGATACGCAAAATTTGTCTCTAGGATTCAGTGATGTTTCTGTTGCACTGCTATCATTTGTTTGTTTTTTCCTGATTCACTTGCGGGACTGGGCTTCTTTGTAGTTAGTATCAGGCAAGATATCTTTTGATATGTCTTCAAATCTTCCGAAATCATTCCTCAAAGTGTGTAAGTGGTCTGCTAATGATTGACAGAGGCCTGCACGTGTTTTCAAATCCAATTCTTTTTCTTGGAGAGCTTAACTTGTGTGGTAAAAGTGTTATAAAATTGCATTCCACACAGTCAAAAGAAAACAAACTCTAATTCTTGCATCTTGTTTGCAATGTTTTCTGCTTCTGATATAGTTTCTCTCTTTTGTGATTGGTCTTCAGCTATACTTTCTAATGCATCCACAATCTTTGAGTAGGACTCCAGAATTGCACTTGTTGCCACTGCATGTGCCTCCCAGCGAGTATTAGAAAGAGATTTCAACACACGATCATTGCCCAAATATGTTTTAAGAACTGCCCATCGGTGTGTTGAGGCAGAGAAAAATGTATAAAGTGACGGGACTGTTGAGAAAAAACTTACTGCCACCGGACAACAATCAACAGCACTGCGGCCAACAAGACTGAGAGAGTGTGCAGCACATGGTATGAATATGGCATATTTGTTGTGTTCTAAAAGCTTCTTCTGCATTCCTTGATAACGCCCTGACATGCTGGCAGCGTTGTCGTAAGACTGACCTCTGCACTTTGAGAAATCTGTTTTGCAAACTTGGCACAGATAATGCAGTACTTGGTTTGCCATTTCTTCACCAGTGTGGCTTTTCCAATTGAGGAATGTTATAAATCGTTCAACTGGTTTTCCATCTGTGGGAGACACATATCTTAGTACAATACTCAATTGATCAATATGTGAAAGATCAGGTGTAGAGTCAACAGATAAACTGAAGTACCCAGCAGTACTTATTTCATCCACAATAGCTGAATGAACTTTGTCACTCATTAGACCAATGAGTTCATCACATATTGTCTTGGATAAGTATGATGGGTTACCTTTGCCAGCATTCCCATATTTTGAGATATGGCCTGCTAAAAATGGGTCAAACTGAGCCACAAGCTACAACAATCCCAAGAAATTTCCATTCTGCAATGATCCAAATGTGTCATTTGATCCCCGGAAATGCAGACCACGTTCAGCTAATGTTTGAATAACAGCTATAACATGCTGCAAGACATGTTGCCAGTATTCACGCTCCCCTTTGATTTGTTCTTCCCATTTTTGTGTCAATCCAAAGCCCTGTCTTCAATTTAAATATGTCAACACTGAATCTCTGTGAGTAGTGCTATTTTCATGTTGTTCAATTAAAACAGTATTCCGCCAGTCACTAAATCCATCTGCAGCAAACCAGGATGTTGAAGGTTTATATGCAAAAGTTTGCAAACAAAACAGTACACAGACCCTGTTGATGGTGAATACAGTAGCCATTCTCGAGTGTATTTCTCACCATTCGCTTTCATGCCAAAAAATATTTTTTGTGGACAATATCTTGTTTGTTTGCCATTGGTAAAAGTCCAACGTGATTTCTCAAATGGCCCAGTGTGGTGTTGACAGTCATTTGGTCTGCGATCTATCCAGTAAGCTACATCATCAGTACTGAAATCAACCCACATACCAGGATCTTTTCTCCTATTATTTACAGCATGAGCAGATTCAGTCTTTGACACATCCACACCTTCTAGAACAATGTCTGTTTTACCACCAGGAGTAGGATGATCAGTTACAGTCTCTGACACATCCACATGTTCTGGAATGGTGTTTGTTTCACCAATAGAAGAAGGGTCAGTCTCTGAAACACTACAGGTTCTGGAACGATGTCTGTGCTACTGAGAGAAGGTGTTGCTTTTTATGGATTCACTTTGAAAAATGATGTCAGCTTTGGAAGATTTTGGAAAATTTCACTAGTTTTTTGTTTCTTTTCTTCCACCAGTTTACGTTTCTGTGCTCCACTCAGTTGGTTTTGTTTCATCCTGCCCCTTATCTCAGTTATCTGAACTTAAAAAAAAAAAAATTACACAACATACACTATTTTTATGTATATATATAATATAAATATAAGAAAGAAAAAAATGAACCAAGTATGTATAACTCAGAAGAATATATCAATAATAAAACGTAGATTTATTGCAATACATGACAGGATCTGATTGCCTCACATTATTTCAATCTACGTTAGTAGAACGCCCCCCTGGTTTAGGTGGGGATAAGTAATAAAAAGAGAACAGAAAAATGGGGGAAGAGTGTGTAAGGAAGTCTAACAAAGTTCTGATTTTTCCCATGATGGCTACTTTGATGCTTTTTTTGAAATATCAAATATCAATTTTTTTCCAAAAAAAAAATCTCATTTTTTTTGGTGCCCCCTGCTTTGCTGGTGCCCTAAACACATGTTTAGTCTGCCTATTGGGTAATCCAGCCCTGCTGAGTATGCATCCCAAAGAAGCATAAAAGAAAGGAGAAAGCGAATCTCTGAAGAAAAACTCAAAAGATTTACACAGAAATCAATACACAGACAGTGGTGTCGAGAGATCAAACCCACTGGTGATCGAAGATTAACAAACTCATGGCTGGCAGATGGATATCTCAAAAGAGAGAGAGAGAGACTCATTATCAGTTCACAAAAGCAGTCCTTAAGGCTTAATTATGTTCAAAACAAAATTGACCAACAGAACTGCTCCCCGAAATCCAGAACATGTTCTGAAGGAGAAGAGATCGTGAAGCATGCATTGAGCACCCGCAGGAGCGTGGCTAGGAGAGAATATATGAACTAACAATGAGGTAGCCAAGCGTCTGCTTTGGAGCATCTAGGGCAAGTATGGATTTAAATGCACCATGCGGTATTATGACCACTGAATTGAAAGTGCTCTAGAGAATGAAGAGGCTAAGATTTTATGGCATCTGGCAATTGTCACATACCAGATAGTGCAGGCAAACAGGCCAGGCATAATTGTTGTAGAAATGAAGACAAACAAGACCACGTTAATTGATATTGCCATACCAACAGACAGAAAAACCGGAAAGAAACAAGAAAAGAAGATGGCAAAGGATAAAGAACTCTGCCATGCAGTGCAACAATTACAGAAAACTCAAACAAAGACAATCCCAGTGATTGCTGGAGCACTTGGAGCAATCCCCAAGGGGATGAATGAGTGGCTCAATAACATGGTAGGACCACAAACCATCACGATCATTGACCTCCAGAAGATAGTAGCAGAAGATAGTAGCACGAGACCTACCACAGAACCACTAACCCAGGAACCTATCCTTGCAACAAAGCCCGTTGCCAACTGTGTCCACATATCTATTCAGGGGACACCATCATAGGTCCTAATCACATCAGCCACACTATCAGAGGCTCGTTCACCTGCACATCTACCAATGTGATATATGCCATCATGTGCCAGCAATGCCCCTCTGCCATGTACATTGGTCAAACTGGATAGTCTCTTCGTAAAAGAATAAATGGACACAAATCAGATGTCAAGAATTATAACGTTCATAAACCAGTCGGAGAACACTTCAATCTCTCTGATCATAGAATCATAGAATCATAGAATATCAGGGTTGGAAGGGACCTCAGGAGGTCATCTAGTCCAACCCCCTGCTCAAAGCAGGACCAATCCCCAATTAAATCATCCCAGCCAACTTATCCCCACCTAAACCAGGGGGGCGTTCTACTAACGTAGATTGAAATAATGCAAGGCAATCAGATCCTGTCATGTATTGCAATAAATGTATGTTTTATTATTGATATATTCTTCTGAGTTATACATACTTGGTTCATTTTTTTCTTTCTTATATTTATATTATATATATACATAAAAATAGTGTATGTTGTGTAATTTTTTTTTTTTAAGTTCAGATAACTGAGATAAGGGGCAGGATGAAACAAAACCAACTGAGTGGAGCACAGAAACGTAAACTGGTGGAAGAAAAGAAACAAAAAACTAGTGAAATTTTCCAAAATCTTCCAAAGCTGACATCATTTTTCAAAGTGAATCCATAAGAAGCAACATCTTCTCTCAGTAGCACAGACATCGTTCCAATTCTGACCTAAAAGTCGCAATATTACAACAAAAAGACTTCAAAAACAGACTCCAACGAGAGACTGCTGAATTGGAATTAATTTGCAAACTGGATACAATTAACTTAGGCTTGAATAGAGACTGGGAGTGGATGAGTCATTACACAATGTAAAACTATTTCCCCATGTTTCCCCCCCCCTCCCCCCGCCCCCACTGTTCCTTGGACGTTCTTGTTAACTGCTGGAAATGGCCCACCTTGATTATCACTACAAAAGGTTTTCTTTCCCCCGCCCCCGGCTCTCCTGCTGGTAATAGCTCATCTTAAGTGATCACTCTACTTGCAGTGTGTATGATAACACCCATTTTTTCATGTTCTGTGTGTATATAAATCTTCTCACTGTATTTTCCACTGAATGCATCCGATGAAGTGAGCTGTAGCTCATGAAAGCTTATGCTCAAATAAATTGGTTAGTCTCTAAGGTGCCACAAGTACTCCTTTTCTTTTTCCAGAAGATAGTAGCGCTATTAGGCACTGTGAGAATTTTCAGGAAAGTCAAAGGAGAACAAGTGCACGTGAGCACCTAAAATGCAGAAATTCTACAGTGGGTTTAACTGACTATCCAAATCTACAGAGTCCGTTCGTGGGCAGGATTTATTGATGACTCGTGGGGAGAAATTTTAGACAGTAGCCTTACACTTTGTATGCTTAAAGATCTTGTACGTTGTAAAGGCTTTTTGTTGTTTGTTTGGGGGGTTTTTTTGTTTTTTGTTTTGGTTGGTAGGTTGTTTTTTTTAATCCCCATGATGTAAACTAAGGGATCCTAATAATAAATGACGTTGGTCTCATTTTTGGTGATTTTTCTGGGCTGAGACTAGCTGGCCTTCTTGTCCACTCAGATAATTTGACAACATAAACAGAGCTGTTGCAAGTTGTAGATTGTTAAGCAGAGAAATTACTTGTAAATTAAAATCTCTACATTCTGCAGCAGGAATTAGCTGGTTCACACTCAGTAACTAGCTACCAGAAGCAAAAAAGCAAGGGTCAGACTCTCCACTGCTTTGCAATTTTACTTATGCAAGTGTAAAGTTGGTGTAAACCACAATCATTCTGAGTAAAAGTCAGTGGTGAATGAGGCCCAGCATCTTTGGAGCTGTTAGAGAAAGACATATTACTAATGTGGATTTTGTTAAAAATTGAAATTACTCAAAGATTATGAGATAAAGCAAAGAACAAACCAAATCATTGATGGAAAGGTTGGTAGAAGGGTGGTCTGAAGCTCAATGAGGTAGTTAAGGGAACAAAAAATTATCTCATTGCTGAAACTACAAACAAAGCAGAGCAGTACAATATGCCACATTCAGGAATGTCCTGGCCATGTTGATATGTGTATCTGGCACTCAAACAACAGAGAATTATTGCGGCTGATATGGTAATTGCAGAGGTATAGAAAAAAGTGGGTGGGTCATGTGAAATTCATGACATACTTGAGGTGAACTCACAGCAGAAGTATTAGTCACTTTTTAAATTGTGTACACGGATCTCTCTGTGTGACTTGTTTTGTAGAAAGCATATTGTTCATTCTCAAGAGGTTTAAAAATCTGCTCCATCTCAGTGCTGTTTTTTGTTCTAGAGATATTTTGCAACATGCTTTCACTCCTTTGGCCTACGCTGACAAATATGCCTACATATGCATACCTATTAGTGCCAGAGAAAGTCTGTGGTCTGTAACTGGCCCATTCAGTACTAGTGCTTGTGGTTGTATTGTAACCATGTTTAAAACTATTTTTGAACACAGTTTTCCCAAACATGGTTTATGTAACATGGGCTGTGTTTACACTCAGAATATTTACAAAGCCTGAGTCTAATATTGCAATCCTATCGAAGGACACGTCCAAGATTTCTACATAGTTTGGAAACAGAGTTAAGGCTCCCTCCATACTACAGGATGGAGCTGTGTTGTAATCAGGTCATGCCATATTAGGCATGCCTTCACTAGGAAATCTTACCATGGTTCTGTACTATTTGTGAGGAGTGGAGTAATGTGAGACTATGCTTAACGTAACTTGTCTTTGTCTACACTGATTAGTCCATCTTAATGGGCATCATGTCAGTGTGAACTAGACTCCTTGCAATCATGTTTAAGCTTGATAGGATTTCCTTGCGAAGTCAAACCCACTGTAACTGTGTCGCCTGACATGACTGTAATTGTAGATGAGTCCTCATCCATGGGATTAAGCCCTGCTGACATGAGTAGTCCATTGACACCAATGGGACTACTAATGCGAACAAGGATTACTTATATGGTCAATGATGCAGGATCAACACAGTATTACAACCATCTCCAGAAAATGTATTGATTTCACTGCAAGGAGCATCTGACATTTAAAATCACCAGTCAATTCTAGCTTCCAAATTGTCAGATGAAAAAGGTAAGATACAAGGAAAATGAAGTACTAATGTGAATAAGTATCTGTTAACTTTATTTTCTTCTCTCTTTCTTTTTTAAATTGATTTTAGCCTCCAGACTGTCTGAAGCTTGAAAGCATAACTAATTTGCTAGAGGTGTATTTTCAGTTTTGGGGAGTTAAAGGTATAAACGCAAAATAAATAAAAAAAAAAACTGTAAGCAACAGTGAAATAAACCATTTGATTTTTTTCTTCTTTTCTTATCTAAAAGGACCATATTTAAACCAGAGAGTCAACCGTGGAATCACTTTTGACTTTTCAAAGTTAAAATACCCCTAACTGAAATTTCAGCCAAAGATTTAGTCAAAAGCAGGACAGTAGCCTTTGCCAAAAACTAATGTAAATTAGAATAAAGCTGCCTGGTTTTTGATTGGTGCTGTCTTACCATCTACTTCAGGAGAATTTAAGAAAGGCACATTTTATTGGTGGGAAGGGGCACAGAAAAGTCATCAGATGATCTTATTATGAGCTCCTAAAGGTGTCCAAGTTTAAGAACAAAAATATGCAGAGCCCATTACACCCACACTGCCCACCATGTGCCAGGTAACTCATGGTCGAATTGCACACTGTGTATCTGCCTGCAGAAGAGGCTCTCTATAGCATTTCCTCTGGATCCCATGGCGGGTCCAGCACCAGGAACTGCATATGGAGAAGCTTTAGTAACTCCTGAATGGATCCCCCTCTGTATGGTGTATTCCCATACCTCCTCTCCTTCCCCCCCTCCCCCCCCCACCACACACACACCCCATATGAAGGTACCAGAATTACTGCCCACAAGGAAATAGGGAGCTGGAAGAAAGCTAAAAGGTTCCATGAGACAGTGCAGAGGCACAGGGCCTATGCACTGATGGTTCCTTTACCCAGAGAATCCTCTGAGACCCACACTCTGATGGCAGAAATTGGGGGATGCTCCATGGATGGAACTCACTGAGTTTTCTCCTTGGATCTTTTCACCAGTGTGGGGAAAGCTGGGCTTGAGGAAGGAGCACACCACACACGTAGAGTGTCACTCAGTTGTCACTTCAAATACTTCAAATGGCCAACTTAAGAGGATTGCCACCAGTCAGATGGGTATTTTGCAGTAAGAAATACAAGTAGTTGTTTTCTCTTTTTCAGTTCTTTACTCAAATGAGCTATTTATTAACTGACCACCTCATTGCTACAATGTCCAGTGTATAAACATTAACCAAGGAAGTGATGAATCTACCCAGTTGCACAGTTGACTGCTGACTTTTCAGCTTGAAATGTTTATCGTTCATACAGTATCTGCCAGGTGAAGATATACTGTATCTTCATCCAACCGAAATAAGAGCAAACCACGTAGAGTTGCAAACTTTCCCATTTTCATTGGAACCATTCCCTTTTTTTCTCTATAAACTTCCTAGAAAATCCTGCCTATTTTAGACAGGGAAGGTCCCATTGCTAAATCTCTAGCAGTCCTGCTATGGAAAATTCTCCCCTGACCCTCTCAGAAATGTCATTCAGAGTCTCTCAGATAGCTTTCAGCATTCTTAAGGGGGACACATTTCACCCTTTTTTCCCCCTGTAATATTTAAAGCGGACAGGTGGCAACCCAACTGGTGGCAAATTCCGAAGTATTTATATCTTTTAACTCACAAATGAAATGAAGATGTAATTGGAAATGTCATGCATTGAGTGCATGAGTAATGTGCCCACAAATCAATCATCCAAAATAAACTGGGTTATTATGTGCATTTGTTTGTAGTGCACAGTAGCTATTTGCAGACAGACAAGCTGAAAGCACTCGCCTGATTCTCCGTTGCCCTGCCCCTTGTGTAGAGATTTAGAGCCAGATTCTCTGGTCTGCCTAGTTCACTTTGTGCCGCTTATGCTTTGCTCAGGCACAGTGGAAAATCTAGCCCTTACACCAAACTGGGCATAAAACGCTTCCAAGTCAGAATTCTGTATTCTATCAGCATTTTACACCCACTTTGGACTCAATACAAGTGTAAACGACTATGCTAGCTACAAGGCCGTGGAGAATCAGTTCCAATGGGCCAGCTGATGTAAACTGGCATAGCATGTGACCCAACCTGTTTAAAGAGAGTCAGGATTTTAAAAATGAAATTAAAAAAAAACCAACAATCAAAAAACAAAAAAACCATGCTTGTGTTGCTAATTTAATGTTAAATTATTAAAATAAAAAGAATTCACCAGGTAAGGCTGGTAGTTTACAATTTTGCACCTCGATCAGCTTGGATAATGAAACGGGAGTTGTCAGTTGATTTTATTTCTAGTCTCTTTCACTTCCTGCACTAGGAAAGTGCCATTGCCTTGGTGTTCAAAACATGTCAGGAATATTTTTTTTTAAATGTTTTCATTGGCAATTTAAAAATATATATGCAAGCATTCCTATTTATATGATGTTTTGTAAAATCCTCTTTTGTTTTCTTTTGAAACCCAAATTTGAAGTCAATAGGCTCTGTTCCCACAAACGTGTATGTGCTTCACTTTAAGTACATGAGTAGTTATACGGCAGCCACTAGAAATAAATACTTAAAGTTAAACCCATATGTAAGTGTTTGCAGGATTGGGGCCTAAAATTGCTGGATAATGCCTCTTTAAAACATTTAGAACAGGCTACGTGTCTTACAAAAATCATCTTCATTTTACATAAATATACTATTTTGTTGCTTCATGTTTAAATGTATTTAGCTTATAAAGCACACCAATAGACTGAACTCTCATTGTAAAACACTAAAGAAAGGGGCCATTTTCTAATTTTCACTAAGGCCCTTTTACACCATGCCAGCAGTGTAAAGGGGCCTTAAAGTGAATGTAAATATATAAGAATTTTATAACCATTTTAAAGCCCCTTTATACTGCCAGAGTGGTATAAAGGGGCCTCAGTCTAAATGAAAATTAGGCCCAGAAACTCTTTAGATATGCTAATGATGTCTATATATTAGACTAAGCCCACTTTACACCACTCAAAGAGAGCCCTTAAAGGGGATATAAATATAATTTACTACCACTATCAGGCCCAATTATAAAACACAAGAAGCTATATTGGGCCAACAAAACCCAGGAACTACACTACATGGTAGAGATGCCACAAAGGAAAAAATATGGAAAAAAATCTAATGTGTCTTTAAAAATCAGTTTACTCTAATCTGGAACTACTAATACTAAAATGGTTTATTCATCATTGTATGATTATTGCATAACTCACTTCACTACAGAGTTAAGGTTGTCTAGCTGGGCCTTTATTACCTTAACTAGTTTGAATTTCATTTATGTATAGATTTAACTCTGCATTTTCTGAGTTTATAATGCTTGGTTTGGGGATAACAACACCATCCCTGCAATATTTTTTTACTGTTAAGTTACTGGTACATACCCTCAACCTTAACTCCATCTTAACATTGTTTTTTGTCTGGAGATTCTGTATATATCTCCTGTAACCGTGCTGTAACATTTGGTAGGTAAATATTATTCCCATTTTCAGGTGGGGAAACTGAGGCATAGAGTGAGTAAAGGACTTGTCAAAGGTCACTGAGTGAGTCAGTGTCAAACGCAGGAATAGACACAGGAATCCAGATTCCCAGTCCCCTGCTGAAACCATTAGATAAAACTTTATTTAGGATGCCAAACTCAGTTATAACAATGAATGGTTTTTTGAACTTGAAAATATGACATCGTTTGACATAGCTCCTTCTGTAAAAATAAGAAGTGATTCAACATGCACTTACTTGAAACTAATAATTAGATGAGACCATCCCAAACATTTCCATTAGAGAATTATTTTTCCATTTATACTTTGCCAAATTACATTTAATTTACATTTACATTTATATTATTTTACCAAATAAATTACATTTACTTTACTATTCCAACTGATTTGTACACAAACAGGATTTATCCTTATAAGGGTATTCTTTGGTGCATCTGCTGACTGAGTCTAATTTTTTTTAATGTCAGCGGTTCCCAGGAAACACCTTAAAAAGTCCTTATCCTCCAGCTGGAATTTCCCATCTTGGAAATTCCCCATCCCCAGTTGATAATCACAGGGATATTAGTCAACATATTTTTATCTGGAACTCATCCCCATATGGTCAGTGGGCTGAAATGAATTTTCAATGACTAGAGAGTCAATGGGACAAATTCAGATCTGAGGTAAGCATGTGCAACCCCAGTAAAGTAACTGGAAGTCTATGGAAGATCCAGAAATAGAAGATAGAGCTCCTAACTTCCAGTCCTGTACTTTAACCTTAGGGACATTTGGGACATTCTTTCTCTTCTCTTTACACCCAAAACTCAAGTCAACCCTTTATAAGGGTGGTTTTTTTTGTTTGTTTGTTTTTAAATAAAGATCTACTTTTGTACCCCACTGTTTTTCACTTTTTAACACCTCTGCACTTTTTGGTTCTAGCCAGAGATGAAAATACAAGTATCACTATACAACCAGGAAGACTTCTCTTGATATATATATATATAGCCTAACTGGAAGCAGGGAGTACTGAAAATCCCTTGATAAAGTCCATTCTTGTGAGATTTCCAACCCAGCTTTCTAGCCACTAGATAAGAGTATCTGTTTCTAATACAGAGGAGTAAAATAGTTCCTGCACATCTGAATGGCAATCAAGAAGAGAGAGTAAAAATAAATGATCAGTCCTTCACCCCACCTCCACCTTAGATTTTTGAACTCTTGAATGTTTCTAAAATAGGCATGAGTTAGCCTTGCACCCTGAGAAAAAAAATTCCAGGCTCCAAAATCTTCACAAGCTTTTTTTCCATGTAACCTGATATTTTCACCTGTCTTTCCTGACATGCTCTACTGTCTGTTATTAGCAATTGGTCTGGCACCAAATTGAAAATGTTCTTGCTGGTGCATTCACACAATGAGGTGCTCTTCAGAGAGAACAGTGACCTTTTCTTACTGTGTTTTTGCTGCTGAGGTCATAATACTGATTTTTGGGTGTTCTCTCCTTTATTGTTTATACAAATGAAAGCATACAAATGAAAGCAAGTTACTGTTCAGAGGAATTCATGCCTTTCTTTCCCACATTAACCATGAACAGTAACTCGCTTTTTTAATAGATCTGAGGTTATGTCTACACTACAAGCACCGCAGTTGCACAGCTGCAGCGCTCTTGTTACGGGGCTATAGTGCTGTAGTGTAGACACTTCCTACAGCAACAGAAGGAAGCTTTCCGTCACTGTAGTAAATCCACCTCCTCAAGAAGTTGTAGCTAGGTTAATGGAAGAATTCTTGTATTGATCTAGTGGTGTTTCCACCAGGGCTTAGGTCAGCTTAACTATGTCTCTCAGGAGTGTTAATATATTTATCAGGTGACAGTAGATTTATTTCCATAAAGTACTTGTATATGCCGATTCTTAAGAACAATTCTTTATTATGCTATTCTTTGTAAATAATGTTTGCTATACTCTCCACCTTCAAATGCCTTCTCCAGATGCAGTTGTGCAGTTATACCTACAAGAAACCATGATGTTTGATGGTGATTTGACTGTTCATCAGTCAGAACAGATGATTTTATTTTATGTATTTATTTAAAAATCTAAGATAATAGGGAACCATTAGGAATCCCCATAGTTAACGTATAGAATCACGTGATTTTATTTTCTTTAGCCTCATCCTCCCTCCCACCTGCAGTTGTTTGTCACACCTACATGTTGTTTCTTGTCCCAGATTGGCCCTGATCCTTCAAGCACCTGTTTAAATGATTAATTTTATTAACATTAGTAATCCTATCGACTTCAATGGGACTACTCATGCAAATAAAGTATGCAAATGCCTAATGGTTTGCAGGGTGAAGGAATTTAGACTTTAAGTTCTTCAGGGCACAGACTGTCTCTTACTGTGCTATAGATGCTGTCACATATAAGTTGTTAGAGTGTTTTAGATGAATGTTATTTTAAATGCCCCCAAAACACCGTTAACATAGGGTTACGGTTGCCCAGTGGTGCCTCGTGCCCTTCCAGAGTGTGGGAAGTGGCTAGACTTAAACCTCTGAAAACCAGGAAACACAAAGTTAAGCTACACACCACCTTAATTCCTCTCCTTGGAGCTGGCAATAACCCCTGGGTCAGTAAGGAGAGTGTCACGATAAGTAGATAGGAGGAAATTCTAAGAGAATGTGCCATTGTTTGTGTGGTGCTCCATGGATTTGAATTCCAGCATTTATCTACATGCGTTCCAACTCCCTTCACTGTGTTAGGTGTAGCTGTAAGGAAGGGTGGAGGGATTAGTTGAAGCAGCTTGATAGAGCTGTTACTGTGACATTGCAAGCGGTGTATGTGCATTTCGAAGGATTGAATATTCCTTGTTTCACCACTGAGTTTTGTAGAGCTGCCGAGGTGATCTTCTTGCCATGGAGATTGGTGGCAGTCCAATGGCACACAGGACAGTGGTCTTCAGGCTTCAGTGATGGGTAAGTGAAGGCAGTGTCTCAGCAAGAATCCTTTAGGCAAGGGTGAGGGCATGGTAACATTTATCAAGTCTGGGGTGGTATGTGAGGAGTAGGCTCAGCATCTGAGTATAGGCCAGGTATAGGTAGCTCCTGTTTGCTATGCCTGACCTAAACCAAAGTTTTGCCTTTGCAAAGAGAAGGTGTTAGACTGTGTTCTATAGGGCTCATGTGATCTCTTCCCAAAGTGTTATGTAACATCTGTGAGAGTAGAGTACTAGCATGTGTGTTACAGGTGTATTGGGGCATTGCTCAAAGAGGGCAGACTTAAGGTTGTCTTGTGGGGGTGGTGTGTAACTTAACTTTGTATTTCCTGGTTTTCAGAGGTTTAAGTTTAATCACTCTTCACATTCTGGAAGGGCACCAGGCACCACTGAGCAACGGGGCATTTAATTTCCTTGTTTTCTAAAAAATGCTCTCTCAGCATCCCCATTTACCACAGCCCAGCTCTCCCCCTCCCCGGCCTCTGGCTCCCTGGCAATGATTACCCTGGCCACAGAATGAACTGGCTGCATGTTATTCCCTTCACCACCCCTGCATTATCTTCTTGTCTCCCATGTCTCTGCCTGTCAGGCAAAGCCTGGTTCTCCCTCCCGAGCTGTCCTCCCCACTGACAGGCAGGTGCCAACGTGGCATACACAGACTGAGGAGCGGAGGAGAGGCTGCAGGAATTCTGTAGGGAGTAGCATGGAGTCAGTGGGCACAGTTTTTGAAGTGGGTGGGGGCAGACATCACAGGGGCATGAGAAGAAGGATGACCCGGTAGGTAGGACCTGGGGCTTGGAAAACCTGGGTTAAATTCCCTGATCTGCAACAGACTTCCTGTGTGACGTATGGGGATGATGGCACTTCTCCACCTTACAGGGGTGTTGTGAGGATAAATACATTACAGAGTCAGGTGTTCAGCTCCTATGGCACTTGGGACCAGCCACCATATGAAAAAGGAGCAGCTGTCATTGGTTGATGGTTGGATACGTTAGACCTGGGGGGACAGATCTGAAACCCCTCCAACATCTCAGCACGGCTCTGACCACTTCCTCTCCACCCCACTCTTCCCTGCACTCTTCCAACACTCCCTCCCCTGCACTGCTCCAACCCTTATTTGCCCCCAACAGCTCAGAAACCCCTGTCACTGCTCCAGCTCCTCCAACAGTCCCTCCAACACGTCCATTGCTCTGAGCCCCTCACGCACAAACTGCTGCTGCACGTCCCACTCCCACATCCCGAGTGCTTTAAGCCTGGCTACACACTCCAGCTCCTAACCCTCCCACCTCCCCAACTCCATTCTCCTCACCACTCCACACCCCTGGTAAGATTGGAGGGACCATAGGGTGGTGGTGTCACTAATCCCCTTCACTACCCCTGCTACCACCCCCATGCTATCGCTCCCACTTCCTCTCATCCCCATCCCTTCCCCCTGGCCTGAGTTCCCCCAACTCCTCTCCCTCACCACTCTTTCCAATTTGTTCCTCTCCCTCTAATCCCTTCCTTTCTCTTCAATCCCAAATCCCTCTCCCCTTATTCCCTGCTACTCCCCCACTCCCAATGTCCCCCCCCTCCTCTCCCAACCCTCACACTCTCAGCACTGGTCCCTCAGACACCCAGTGCTGCTCTGGCACTTCCATGTTCCCTAGCTTGGCCCCCAAAAAGGTATAAGAATTTTAAAATGTTATGAGCATCTCATGTTAAGGGGACTGAGTATCAGGAACCCCCTGACTCAGTTACATTGTTCATTGTACATTGTGGTATTTATTATCTTTCAGAAAATAGTTAGAGCCTCTTCTAAATTTGCAGTGCAAAGTGAAAAACCCAAACCCTTAACAGAAGCAGAGAGTAGCAACATTCAGGCTGCCTGGAAAGCATCTTGCTGTAGTCTTCCTGCACACGCACATTCAACGTCTCTGATTCATGAGTTTTAGCATGTACTGTTCTCAAGAGCTAAATTCTATGGTCAATAACATTTTCAGTATTGCTTCCCCAAAGGGGCAGTGGCAAGTGCTAGTGAGATAAATGTCAAGTAACTGAAATCAGTTGGGGGACAATCAGACATATTTGGAGCCCAGATGTGTGCAAAAAAAGCATTATAACTTAGAAGAACCAATAGTTTTTGTAAAATGCTGTTCTTTCAGGGGCTTTATCTCAGGAACACCTTGCTCAAATGACCCCCCAAGTCTGGACCACTAACACTACTAAGCACCCCTAAGAGACACTGAAAGTTTCAAGACAATCCAAGTAAGCATGCAGATTTTAGAGTACTTAGAAGTATCTACCTCTAAACAGAACCTGCTGCTCAACCTGGACCATACAAAGCTGGTGCTTCAGTATAATAGAAGATAAATTAGGCACTACTGTTGATTTTTTTTAAGAACATAAGAATGGCCATATTGGGTCAGACCAATCGTCCATCTAGCCCAATGTCTTGTCTTCCAACAGAGGCCAGTGCCAGATGCTTCAGAGAGAATGAAGAGAACAGGGCAATTACCTGGTGGTACATCCCTTGGCATCCAGTCCCAGCTTCCGGCAGTCAGAGGTTCAGGAACAACCAGAGAATGGGGTAGAGTCCCTGACTATCTTGTCCATTGATCAACCTACTCTCCATGAATTTATCTAGTTGAATCAATGTTGCAAGAGACCATTCAAAGGTGAAACGAGCAGTTAACATCTCTACTGTCATAGGACAAGGGAGGGTTAGTAGGTTACAAATTGTTGTAATAAGCTGTAAATCCAGTGTCTTTATGAAGACCATGATTTTTGGTGTCTCGGAGAGTTATGAATTTAAGTTCCCAGGCTTATCTTTTGAATCTGTTGCACAGGTTTCGTTTGAGGACGAAGACTGAGAGGTCAGATATGGAATGATTGTTTTGTTAAAAGTGTCCACCCATGAGTGATATGGTGGTTTTGTCTTTTATTATTTTTCTGTACGAATTCACTAGAGAGCATAGTGATTGTCCGGTTTCACCCACATAGTTGTTACTGGGGCATTTAGTGCACTGGATGAGGTACACTATACATGGTGATAGGCATGTGTAGGACCCTTGGACCTTGAAAGGTGTCTTGTGGGGGTTTTGATCATCAGAGCAGGTGATATCTGCAGGTTTTGCATCTGTTGATATAGCAGAGGCGTGATGTGTAATTACTTTGTGTGATATAAAAAGTATATCTAGATGTTCCAGCTTAACTTTCAATTTCTTTTCCTCAAGGTTTTATTGTTGTTGTTTTAAATAAGGAATTTTTCTTTAAAGAAAAGTATTTCTAAGATCTTGGCCCTGATCTTGCAACGATGTCAAAAGGGCTCCCTGCAGACACAAGGATGCTCTACTGGGAAGTCAGCTGAGGGACCAGGAGCCTTGTGGCTATTTTTTTGTTTTACTTATAATTTGATGTAAAATCATTTTAAATTGATAAGTACACATTCTGAAAAGTCACCTGAAGCGATTATTGCCAGGGAGAACAATTATGATTAGTTATCATTTATCTAGCACAGTGTGCAGTGTACCGTGAGGTTATTTTGAATTTGTTTTGGGACCAGTGTCACAATAAAACAATTAGTTTAAAAAATGTGAAGAATGAACAGAAAAGGGAGGGGTAATTAATTCCCCCTTTTAGGGCTTGATCCTTGTTCATGCTGAGTTGTACTTTTACTCCATGAGTAGTCCCATTGAACCAATGTCTACAGCACCTTGTCTACACTAGGGGCTTGTCTACTAATTCAAATTAAAATGCTGCAGCAGCACAAGTGTGCTCCTGTAGCGCTTCAGTGAAGACGCTACCTACACTGATGGGAAGGATTCTCTTGTTGGCATAGGTAATCCACCTGCCCACGAGATGGTAGCTAGGTCAGTGGGAGAATTCTCCTGTCAATCTAGCGCTGTCTACACTAGGGGCTAGGTCAGTTGAACTGTGTAGCTCAGGGGTGTGGATTTTTTACACCTCTGAGTGACGTAGTTATACCATCCTAATATCCTAGTGTAGAGCAGGACTAGGGTTCCTGAGCATGGCTCAGTGGTTAGGGCACTGGTTTAGGATTTGGGAACGTTTGGGCTCAATTCATTGCTCCACCACTGACTTCATGTGTGACCTTGGGCAAATGACTTAGGGCTGATCTACACGAAGAACGGACATCGGGATAGCTGCATCTCTCTGGGGTGTGAAAAATTCACACCCCGGTGAGATGTAGCTATACCAACCGTACCCCCAGTGTAGACAGCACTAGGGTCAAGAGAGGAATTGTTCCATTGCCTTAGCTACTGCCTCTCGGGGAGATGGATTACCTATGCCAACAGGAGAACCCCTCCCGTCAGCGTAGGTAGTGTCTACAGTGTTACACTACCACAGCTGCAGCAGCGTTTTAAGTGTAGACATACCCTTAGTATTTCCATTCCTCATCTCTATGATGGGCTTAATAGCAGTCCCCACCTTACGGGGGTGTTGTGAGCATATAATACAAGGGCTCCTGCTTGTGTTCAGGGTACCCTTGAATTGGGGCTGGGGCTGGTGATAAACTTCCCTAGTGTAGACATGGCCCAGCTGACACTTAGCAGGGTTGGTTTCAAGGGGCCTGTGAGGGAGAGGGCGGGAAAGGGAGACAGAGGAGGATGGAGAAGGGGCTAGATAAAGCCCAGGAGAGAGAGAGAAGAGGAAGGAGACAGGGGAGGCAGGGAGAGCAGGAGGCGGACAGGAGAAGCAAAGGGAGAGAAGAAAGGAGAAGGCAGGGGCTGGGGAAGAGGGTAGGCGTGAGAAGGGAAGGATGGAGAGATAGCAAGGAAAGGAGGCGGGAAAGAGGGAGGGAGAGGAGCAGCCGCAACTCATTTGAATAGCTGCCTCATTGTATCGCGGCTCTCCAGGCTCCTCCCAGGGGCTGCCTCAGAAACCAAGTATTCAAACAGGAGTCCAAGGGGAAGAAATGTGAATCCCGCCCCCTTTCAAGCCGAGAGAAAAAAGCCAGACAGCACTGCCGTGACACCAGCATTAGGTTCACTTCAAGCATGTCCTGAGGGGGGGGGGAGACACAGCAGAGTTGGGGGGGGGGGGGGAAGGGAGAGGGAGAGAGAGAGGAGTCGGGGCTGCTTTGCCAGAGGTGGCTGCTGCTGTCTCCTTATCCTGCTCCTCTGCCTCCCCCCCCCCCACCCCACCGGCTGAGTTCATTCACTGGGATTGGTTTCAAATGACGCCATCTCTTTATTTTTACACCAATGACCTCATCCCAGCAGCTTGAAGTTTACTGACCAGCAAAACTCTCTCTCTTCCCCCCCCCCCACTCCTTGTGTCTGTTTGTTCTAGCCATTTATTAGTAATTGTGTGGTTCCTTTTGGAAACCTCAGCCTTTTAAACTTTCTTTTCCCTTCGCAGCTTTTTTTCTTCTTCTTCCCCCCCTTCGTTTTCTCAAGCCATCTGGAGGGGGGGGGGGGAGAAAAGATCCAAACGTTTCCTCTCTCTCCTCCTTCCCCCCCCCCCGTCCCCCCCTTTAAATAGATCAGAATAAAGTTTTAAAGAAGAAGAACAGCCTGGAGCTTCCCAGCGGCTGGAAGGAGAGAAAGTTGGGTCTGGCAGCAGCTCCAGCAGCGAAGAAGCTGGTGGTAACTTTTTTTTTCCTTCTCCAGGAAACAAACCGGGGGGGGGGGAGTAAGTGTTGAAAAGAAAGTAGGGGAAGGAGGGGGCTGGCAAAAGGGTTTGGGGGAGTTTTCTCCCCAGGTTCCTAGGGGCAGCCCCGCACAAACAAAGGTCACCCCCTCTTTAGCTCCAGTGCGATAGGGACAGCACTCTAGGGTGGGCTGGAGATGCGATCTGTGATCTCTTTGCAAGCGATCTTTAAGATCTCCGAGGTGGGTTGCTCCTCTTCCCCAGTGTTTTGCTTTGTAGTTTTCTTGACTTGTGTTCTTTTGGTGGTGGTGTGTGTGTGTTTCAGCGTGTAGGCCCTAGGAGAAGAGGGAGATAGCAGTTCAGTGAATTGGGGTGAGGGAAGGTGGTGGAAGCTCCTAATAATGATGGGGCTATGGTATTATTCCATGCTCTCTCCTCATCTTCCCCACAATCCTTTTATTCCCCCCCCCCTCATTTTTTTTTTTTATTGGAAGGTTTGTTTATCTGGCCCTGGCAGTCCCCTTCCCCACCTCATATGGGAAGAAAGGGGGGACAGATGAGCTGCCGGTGAGAGACACTTTTTAGGCTTTAAAAAAGTACCAGATCCTAACTGTTGTGGGGTTTTGATTCTCTTAAACACTGCAAGCTGTTTTGTGGTTGTGTGTGGTTTGTTTTGTTTTGTTTTTAAATTCACCTTTGGAAAAAGTACATAGCCACCTGTCTTAAATCCCAGATTTTAAAGGAGAGGGACAGAGAGAGAAAGCAGGGCTTCCTTTTGTGTGAGGAGGAAAAAAACATGATTTTTAAAACAAGCAAAAAATTAGGTCGTTTGTTTACATTAATGTGTATTAAATAAAACAACCTTTTAGGGCTGTTTTGGGAATTTGTTGACTTTTTTTGTTTGTTTTTGCTTCCAGGAACAATAAGTGCTTCTGACCCTTTCAAATTTAGTAAACAGTAATTTGAATTCATGATTTCAAATGTTTTTAATTATTTAAAACAATGAAGTTTTTAAAAAAAATCATCTTTTTTTACAGTACTATCCAAAACTTTAAAAATGAGTGAAAGTACTGCCTTGAACTTTACTAAATATTTTAAGTAAGCAAGCCAACAAAATGGAGGTTGATGTAGAATCTAAAAAAAAAAATTACCTGTGAAACGTTAGCTTGATTCCATTTTAAATATAGTGATTTTAAAACGAGCTTGATTGGTGTTTTATATTACTTCAAGCCCTCCCTGGAATCTTTTTTTCTGAATGTTTTAAGAAGCTCTGGGAGAAGGAAACACCTCCACACATCAACATGTGCTGAATAAGGTGTATGTGACAAGTCTATTGCATAACCTGACCAGCAGTGGTGTTTTCAGTGTTCAACACTAGTAAACTACATCTAAGATGAAGGGCACTAAGCTGTAAAAAAAAAAACAAACAAACAAAAAACGTAATATGTTTTTGTACGTTATTGCAGTTCAAATTGATTATACATGTGTTCTCTTGTCCCTCTCTTTCTCTTCATCTTCCCCCACCCGCCAGATGAAAGGGGCATCGCTACTACATTTTACTGTTTCAGCTATGGCTAATTGTTGCTCAAACATTCGGTGTATATCCATTATAACATAAATATATACGCACACTTTAAACTTGCTGGAGGCATTTTGAGCTGTTTCTCACTGAAAAGATGTTTTCAGTTTCTCTCTGTGGTTTTTTTTTTTTTTTTTTTGGTGATCTTGCTTTTAGAATGTGTTTCTGTTCCTGGCAGCATATGGTTTGGTGGACACAGACTTATGAAGTGACAACTGAACAAGCAGGAGTTGGATTTTAAATGGGTGTATTTTTGGGGAGGGTGGAGAAATGTTAAGGATTAATTTCTTTGTGTGGTTGGTGTTCACCTTGCTGGCTCACTTGAAATTGGAGCGTTCACAAGTCTATTCCTGAGATGAAATATGAGGGAAGTGTGTATGTTTAAAAAGCATATAGAGGTTTTTTGGTGGTGGTGGTGGTGGTGGGAGGAATCAGGAGGAATCTCCCCCCTCCTCCTTCCCCCCCCCCCCCTTCAGCTTTTAGAAACTGGAGACAATTTTAAAGAATATGCTATCCCAAAGAGTTCATATAATGACCAGATATGCTTGTTGGTGGTGGTAGCAGACATTCCATACAAAAATAGAAATTTGCAAGAGGTTTAATATATTCTATGCAGTAAGCTTCATATTACAGTGGTGCTTGCATGTATCCTGATAGAGTGAGTGTGAGTGTGTTTTCTTAAATACAGCAAAAGTAATGGAGAAGGAAGTGTAAGTTCTAGGTGACAGCAGCAGGATTTTGTGGGGCGGAGTTAATATTAAATGTGCTAATGTCTAAAAAGACCGTGCAAGTTTCTAAAAATCCAGTGTACTTTATTCCTTCTCTAGATCAGGGTTTTGTGGGTGTTTGGTTTTTTTTTTTGTTTTTTTTTTACTCAAAATAAATATCTTTGCGGGTCCAGTTTTCTGTTTCTAAGCGGAAGTATTGGGACAAAATCAGTCCATAGTTACTCTGGTGCAACTGTGGAAGTAAATGGTCTTGATTCATCTCTGATTGCATGAAGTACACACTCTTGGTCCAGTGGGGATGGCTATCCTAGTAGGGGCACTGGACCTTGGTAGAAAGTAGTTTTAACCTTCCATAGGAGCCCATCTGTCAGGGGATGTGCTACAACTGCTGGGTACACTGGATGTCCAGCCAAAACAACGCACTTTCTGGTCACTGCCAGTCACAGGCCCTTTGGTGGAGTTGTGGTTATAGCTCCCCTATGCAATTGTAAACTCCAGCACCAAACATGCTTTCTGCCGTGAGAACCCTGTGCTTCAGTTTCTTCCAGCAGAAGCTGGCGGTATGCAGGGTGAATGGAGCCAAGTAAAGTTTCTGGATTTACACTGGTGTAACCAAGAGCAGAATATGCTCCTTCTTCTCTCAATCTAAATAATTCAGCTCACTAAGGCTTTGGAGGGCTAATTTAGGGTCCCTTTAGGATCTCTGGAAGCCTTATTATGTCTCAAATGTACTGTCCAGCTGATAAACTAATTCCAGCTAATTTTCAGGCTCCTGTACCTGCAGGTGAGGCAAAATCCTGTTGCCAAGCAAACAAAAACCTGGTGTGGACAAGTGAAATGTTGTGTTTTACTGCTATAAGGCTCGATACTGACCTGCACTTAAAAATTGTGGCTATGGTGACTGGCCAGTACCTTTGCCCTCAGGCTGAAGATGAGAAATGGCTTCCCCACCTCAGGTTCCATGTAAACCCTACCAAATGGCAAAAGAAACGGATCATTTCCCTCCCTAGGTTCTGATCCTGAAATGAGCTCTAGGACTTGGGATTCTGCCCTGACACAGCTCATTGCACCATTAGGGTATTCTGTTAAATTATTTCTCTGTCTATACTCGGTCCCGTGCATCCCCATGCTGCATTTTGAGAAGAGTGGTTAATTAGTGATGTGCCCCATATTTGACGGTGCTCACCAGGAAACTGAGGCTGGGGAGGCCAGTTTTCACTCCATTATTGCCTGGTGCTGTACTAACAAGTGGGAAATCATGGGCATTGCCCTGAATGCTGACCACCACAAGTGGGCAAATCACATGACAGACCATGGAGGTTGCTAGGGCGAATCAAGATCACACCAGGTGTACTGGTTCAGAGTTATCTTCCTTAGTTACTCGTGTGGCTTGGTTTATTAGTAGTTGTTGTTGTTTTTTAAAATCATATAACCAAGGGAGCAACTAGCCCCAGAGCAGAGCTAAATGAAGTAAGGCAAGCTAAAATAAGTGCATTTCTGAGGGAGACAGGTCCTGGCAGGGGGTGGCATTGTCACCTTTAAGTCATAAGTCCCAGGCTGTCAGTACACCTTTTGATTTTAAGGTAGGTCAGATCAGCAGCTTCCTCTTCTAAGAGGGGATACAGAACATAACTCTCTTCCCCCCGCCCTGCCAAATAATTCATTTGGACTACTTAAAAAAACAACAATAAACTGAGAAACATCTTGTACAACAATGAGATTGGGCCAGATCAGATGCCTTTATGAAAATGCCCATATAGGAACCAGAAAATTCCATGTAGGAGAGTATCTGAATTCCCTCTGTATTCTTCTACTGGGGGAGTTTGACCAGTGGGTTGGGGGGTCAGAATTTGCACATACCCTCCCCTACTACACAGTGAAAAAACCTGCGTTCTGTCCCACGAGCCACATGGATTGTGTACAGAGGGGCCCCTTAGTATGCCGATCCCAAGGGTATAATCTAGCTCGTGTCTGTCTCTATTTTTTATTTTTAAATCTCTTGCGTCCTTGTGGCTATTTTGTTGGGTGTTGCCTGGCCATGCCCTGGTTTTCTGGATGTTTTGTGTAGGAAGTAGCATGTCTCTGTATGTTAGAGTAGAAGATCATTTCTCCCCCCCCCCCCCCCCCCCCCCCCCCAAGACTTCTGGAGTGCATTTAATATGTTTGAGATAGAGTTGCTTGTGTGGAATATGCAAATATCAGAAAGTGTCTTTGCATTCCATGAGCTCTATGAAGAGAAATACTTTGAGTAAACTGATCATCAGAAAATGGCAAATTCATTTTTCATGACTATTAATTGTTGGCCTAACACACGTGTGGCATGTGTATAAGTCTGCATAGTCCTCCTGCATGAATAAAAGTTGGGGTCAAAAGATGTGGCTATTGGGTGACACTCTGATATAAAGCCTCTTGTGTCTGGCTCTGGTTTCAACCCAGCTGAGGACAGTAATGTTTGGAAGTCATTGCCATCTCTCTGAGGTGGGTGAAGTGTGAGTGAGTGGTCTTTGTCATGTTTCTAGTAGATACCTGAAGGACCAAATCCTCAATCTATTACATCAGTTATATAATAGTGTAGCCCCATTCATTTCAGTAAAGTTACCAGGATACAACTGGTGCAGCAGAGTTGAGAAACAAGCCTGGAATCTGAACTGCCTTCACTACTAGAGGTGGTTCTGAGTTGAAGCACATTGCTGGGCTAGGGATAGCAGCCCACTACTGCTGACCTTGCTGTATCTCTGGATAGACATTTTTGGTCTTCTGGGCTCTCTAGAACTTTCATTTAACGTCTGAAGAAAAGGAAACGTATTTTAAGGGACAGTTTGGCTCCATCCTTTATAAATTTCTGTAGTTTAGTCAGAGCATCTCTTAGTTTGCTTAGGGATATGGCTTGTTGGCAGCTGCTGGCATCTCTAGTGGTGACCTTGTTGGCCACCAGTAAGTTATTTTTCCTCAGTGCCAGATGCAAGTCGGCATCTAGAGGAGGAAAGAGGGGGGGCAAGGCCTTGCGTCTCCTGCTGCACTCTGTAGTCTGCTACTGAGCCAAGACTGACCTACTCAGAATTGGCTCTGAGAAGATTGGCTTCGTTCCATTTTGTGTCCCTATGAAATGCTCCTGCAATTTAGAAACAAAGTGAAATAATTGGGCAGGCTAGAGAAGCAGGGAAGAGAGAGCGAAAGAAAGTTGCCATTGGTGCTAGAAGGTTTGCTGTGACACTGCACTGTGTGGTTGTATCTTTTTAAACTTCTGAGGTGCAGTGAGGTAGGCAGAATGATCCTTTCTTAGTTTTGTTACCTTTCCTCCATCTTCCCAGTCCCACACACTGCAGTTCTTCTGATTTTTCTTTCTCGCACTGTGTGAACTAACTGAATCATTAGCTATAGCATTTATGGTCCATAAATATGCCAAATTAATTGGTGAACAGGGTGCTTTAGCTGAGGAAATCCTTAGTTAAATCTATGCCTTTATTTGACACAACACGAGCCGTGCACCTTCAGCAAACTTTTTAAACATTTCTCTTCAGACACAATATTAGAGTTGTTATATAACAGATTGGGTAGATATAGTTTTGATGATCCTTTTTCAGTGACTTGACTAAACCCCCTACACATAGGTTCTTTCAAATGTGTTTTCACACCCTTTTGTTTATAATATTTCACATTTAAGGTAAGACTTTCTCAGTTTTCTTTTTACGTGTAACAAATATTGATCTGTTTTTGTTCCATCTCCTCTCACATAATAGTTTTAATTTTTCTAGATAAAATGATAGTACAAAATACAGCCTGTTGATTTCTTATGATAAATCTCATTTAAAATATTGAATGATAACCTACAAAAATTAGAATATGAAAGACATTCTCCATAAAACTATAACTATTTTAAGTTAGGTCAAATTTCAGCCCTAAACTACTGGACAAGGTCTCGTAATGTTGAGATCAAACTATTGATAATTAGTTTCATTGTGCTGTATTTCATTTTGCTCTGTGCGTGAAATGGGGCTGTTTAGTGACTAAATTATAGTTTAATGTGTTTCTGCACATATGGTCTTTCATTTAAATGCTCTTGCATATTTGTCTTCAATGTTTTATAGTATTTAGTGGTGATGGGAGGCAAAAAGATTGACCTGAGTGCTAAATGGTAGCAACATGTGACTGAGAACTTTTGCAGAGAGCATAAAATGAAGAGGACAACAGAGACTAATTGAATGAAATTCCTTTTATGCACACATTCTTGGGTTTGAATGACTAGTATGTATTCAGCCTGCTGGATTAGAAGGCTTTGGCTCTGCATGGATAGCATAGATGTTGCTCTCAAAATAGGAGAGAATTTGTAGGCAGCTTCCCCCCACCCCTTACTCCTGATAAATTAGATTCTATAAGGAAAAGTTGAAGAAAAATGAAGTAGTTTTATAGTAAGGCTTGTTTAAGGCTAAATCACTATTAATTACTGGAATAGCAACATCCTATTGCTAATATTTTTTTTTGTTGTTTTTGGACTGATCTGTATAATTCACTCCTGGTTTGAAAGGCTCCTGTTTCATGCCAGGATTTGGGTTTCAGGCCAATGAAGATATTGCAGTGTACTATGCATGGGGGAGAGGTAGGGTTGGGGGCAAGTTTAGTGCCACATTTCAGATAAGATGTTAAGGTCCTGCTTGGCTCTGGGTGTCTGTAAGTAAGAAGCTGCTGAGCCCCCAGCCGGACCTCTTGACCCTACCCGCCCACACCAGGATGAACCAGCCAGTGATACCGCTGATGATGCTGGAACCCCCCTTATGCAAGGTAATGAGGACACCATCTACCTGCAGTATCCCCTCGCTGCGGACATGCTCATCTGCCCCATCTGCTCTCCGCCCCAAAGCTTCCACCTCCTCGGTGTCGTCACCAGGCACCTGAAGAGATGCCACAGCAAGCGGGGTTGCCTTCAGCTGTGCCCTCTGCAGCCTGCCCTTCGAGACGCAGAAGCAATGCAAGACGCACCAAGTCGCCTGCAGGAAACGCCTCAAGGGAACAACAGAGTCTCCTGCCCTGGCTCCCAGCCCTCCTGCTGTACGCCGGGCCGCTGCTCCTGAGCCTCAACAAAGAAAAGCGACCTTGCAAGAAGCCTACCCCTGTCAAGAAGCCTGCCCCTGTCGCCAGACCAGCGGAACGGGATGCTGCGATCGAGAAGGTACCAGCTGCCTCAGGGAACATCACCCAGGTCCTCGCCAGCAGGAGGCCCGTCTCACCCTCTCATGTCACCAAGCAAATCTCCATACTGAGACAACTCAGTGCTACCTTGCCACCTGTCCAGCACGTCCCTGTCCCCAGAAGGATCAGCGCCCCACCACGTATAGCTGCTCGAGATCCTGTCGCCGGAAGAGCCAGCGCCGCCCCTCAAACCGCCCTGCGAACTCCAGCAGCCAGAGGAGCCAGCACCATGCCCCAGATCGCCCTACAAACTCCAGACGTTACTGAAGGAACCATCCCTGCAGCCGCAGCAAAGCACCGGGCCTTCACTGCCAGACGGCCCAGCACGGCCCCCAAGTCCATTCTGCAGGACACTGCCTACAGGAGATCTCACACTCCAGCATCAACCGCCCAGGCAGCAGCCACTCATAGAAGGATCAGCGGTGTCCCAGCAACTTCCGAGCCAGACTGCGTCTCTCCGACCACTAGCAACACCAGCATCCTGCCAGAGATCCCGCCCCAGCACCCAACCGAAGGGAATCCTGACCCATGAGATAGATGGCAGGCCGACCACGCAGGCTTTGAGCCTGCACCAGACGTGGTTGAGGACCATGACGGCCAGCAGCCGATGGTGAGGGCTGGACTGAGGAGCTACAAGCAGCAGCTTCCTTTGACTACTTCGACCTCCTCATAGACAGGCTCACCCAAGAACTGTCTGCAGAAATCGCTCCCAGGAGAAGTTCGAACCAGGAGAATGCCCCGCCTGCCCACAGAACGCCTGCTGCAAACCACACCACCACCACCAGGGGAGCAGAAGTAGAGATGCCAGCCGCCACTACGATCCAGTAGCGGCTTCAAGGATCCAAAAGCTGTACCGGGCAAACCGCTCCAAGGCCATGAGGGAGATCCTAGACGGGCCCTCGCCCTACTGCATGATCCCATCTGAGAGTGTCTACAGCTACTTCAAGGATGTATTCAACCGCATAGCCCAGAGTGACGTGCAGCGTCCAGAGTGCCTCCGCCCCTTGTCGACGAAGCAGGTGTCCTGGAAACTGACTATACGCCCAAGGAAGTGATGGCCAGACTCTCAAAAACAAAAAACACAGCTCCTGGGGAAGACAGCATCCCCTACAGCCTCCTGAAAAAGCGAAATCCCGGCTGCCTGGTCCTCGCCATGCTCTTCAACCAGTGCAAGCGATTCTGCCAGACTCCCAGCTCCTGGAAGAAGGCCATGACGGTACTGGTGTACAAGAAGGGCGAGTGGGATGACCCCAGCAACTGGCGGCCCATCTCCCTCTGTTCCACGATGTACAAGCTCTATGCCAGCTGCCTGGCGTTGAGGATCACGGAGTGGTCGGTGAGCAGGGGAGCCATCAGCTCCATCCAGAAAGGCTTCATGTCCTGCGAGGGCTGCTATGAGCACAAATTTGTCCTCCAAACCACCATCGAAACAGCCAGAAGGGTGCAGAGGCAGTGCACGGTAGCGTGGCTCGACCTGGCTAACGCCTCTGGGTCCATGCCCCACCACCACATCTTTGCCACGCTCCAGGAGTTTGGGATGCCAGCGAAGTTCCTTTGTGTGATCCGAGAGGTGGATGAGGGATGCAGCACCACCATTCGCTCGGTCAAAGGGGAGACCGCCGAGATCCCGATCTGGAGCGGAGTTAAGCAGGGCTGTCCCCTCAGCCCCATCATCTTTAACCTCGCCATGAAGCCATTGCTGCGAGCGATCTCCAATGGCACAGATGGCTTCAATCTCCACGGTGAGAGGGTGAGCGTCCTGGCTCATGCGGATGACCTGATCCTGACTGCGGATGATCCAGAGAACCTCCAACGTATGCTAGATGCCACCAGTCAAGCTGCCGATTGGATGGGGCTCCGCTTCAATGCAAAGAAGTGCGCAACTCTCCACATCAACAGCAGCAAAAGGGACTCAGTGCAGACGACAGGGTTCCAGATCCAGGGCGAGCCCATCATCCCCCTGGCAGAGGGGCAGGTGTACCAGCACCTCGGCACGCCGACGGGTTTCCGTGTCCAGCAGATACCCGAGGACACCATCCAGGAGATCTTGCAGGATGCCACCAAGATTGACGCCTCCCTGCTAGCACCATGGCAGAAGATAAACGCCTTGAACACCTTCCTGATCCCCTGCATCTCATTTGTCCTAAAGGGATCTGCCGTGGCGAAAGTGCCCCTCAACAAGGCAGACAAGATCGTCTGGCAGCTGGTGAAGAAGTGGCTGTTCCTTCCCCAGAGAGCCAGCAATGAGCTGGTCTACATCACCCACAGGCATGGTGGTGCCAATGTCCCCCGCATGGGCGACCTGTGTGACATCGTGGTGATCACCCTCGCCTTCCGCATGCTGATGTGACCCGACTCCATGGTAAGGAACATCACGGCAAACGCCCTCCATGACACAACAAAGAAGTGGATCGGCAGAGCACCCTTCAACCAAGACACCGCCACCTTCCAGAGCGGTTTCCTGGATGGTGAATTCGGACGGGACGGGCGCGACATTGCTTCACTGTGGTCCCGTGCTCGCAATGCCACACATTGCCTGGGGAAGCGCATCAGCTGCCGCTGGGAGTTGTGCGAGGAGCGTCAGGAGCTGGGAGTCCTGGTGCTGCAGATCAGGTCCAACAACAACACCACAGTCACCCCGAGCGCCAGGGGCATGCTGGAGGGGACCCTGAAGGCAGCCATCCACTCACTGTACATGGAAACCCTGAAGTGTAAACTGGACCAGGGTAAAGCCTTCGAACTGACCAGCAGGTGGGACGCCAGCAACCGCTTCCTCGCCGGGGGCGGCTTCACCCGTTTCGCCGACTGGCTGTTCATCCACCGTGCCCGGCTCAACGGCGTCCCGCTCAATGGAGCCGTCCGCCACGGGAACCGAGACAAGCGTTGCAGGAAGTGCGGCTACTCCAACGAGACCCTGCCCCACGTCCTGTGCAGCTGCAAGCCCCGCTCCAGAGCCTGGCAGCTGCGCCACAACGCCACCCAGAACCGCCTGGTGAAAACCATCGCACCGCGCCTGGGGGAGGTCGCCGTGAACTGCGCCATCCCCGGTACTGACAGCCCGCTGCGACCCGACGTGGTCGTCACCGACGAGGCCCAGAGGAAGATCATCCTCGTCGACGTCACGTCTCCTTTGAGAACAGGACCGCGGCCTTCCATGAAGCCCGAGCTCGTAAGCTGGAAAAATACGCCCCCCTGGCCGACACCCTGAGAGCGAAGGGTTACGAGGTGCAGATGGATGCCCCGCTCGTCGGAACCCTGGGCGCTTGGGACCCCAGCAATGAGCGTGTGCTGTGGACCTGTGGGATCAGTCGACGCTATACACGGCTCGTGCAGACATCATCCAATGGTCCAGGGACATATACATCGAACACATCACCGGCCACCAACAGTACCAGGAGGTGTGAGCTGGTACGACATCATGCATCAACTATGGGAAAGGGACTGAGAGGCTTTTTCCATTGGACCATATGAACGGGAACCATAAACTCACTGAACATTAAATCCCACCAAATGAGGGTAAATCCATCCTCATCATCGTATCCACTCATTATACTCCACACCTGAACATAGCCATTATATGAACAACATACCCCCATATCTCAATGTCTGTACTTTGACCCGTTAAACTTTTACCCCCAATCGGAGAGATTGCAGATTATGTATTCCTTACGCCACCCGTTCCTAAACTGAATTTTGCACCCCTTGATAATCTGTACCTTATTCCCTGATAACCAGAAACTTCTATGCTTAAAATCTGTACTGTTTTCTTTTTACTTCAACATCATCTTAATAGAATTATTATTCTAACAGTCTAGGATAAATCTGACTGTTCTGACTAACTTGCTCTCTTCCCCATTGAAACAGGTTCTAATTCTGAAGGCTGTGTGTGAGAACTGTTTAAGATCCTGTTATGACTTCAGTGTTTCCCTAAACATCAACCATGCTACCAATTTTCAGTTTATGACTGTAATGCTTATTTGGAATATATGAAAGGTACTATATAAAATCTAAATTGCACTCTAATTCAAATTGTATAAAGAGACATCAGTTAACGAGAAGTAATTCTATAAAAAGTAGATGTGCTTAATGATACTTTCGTCATCCTCCTTCCACCTTTTGAATTCAATGCAACCAATTGCTAAAAGAAAAACTAGCTGCAGCTACACTTGATTTAAAAGTTGATGTCTCCGCCTTACCCCACTTAGACCATAACACAACAACGAATAGACAAGTAAATTAGGAATAGATACTTCCCAGAGCAAAAGAGCATGGCCAGCAAAACAACAGTATCCTAGTATTATCCTATTACTCTTGTTAAAAGTATTTTAAAATTACAAAGTACGTTAGGGCCAAAATTTTAAGAACAGCTTAAATTTAGTCATCACAATCGATATTTAAGAAGCTGCCTGACTTCCTGTAGAGCTGTCAATCCAATAGCTTCCATTCATGCTGGATTTTGGTCTTCTAGGCTCAATGTTTCTTATTTGAAGAGGAGCCAGACCAGAAGGGGTGGTTAAGGAACATTTATGCTTCCTTTCACTTCCCAGAAATATCACCTCACTTCATTGTGTCACCCACATATTGTCAGTTAAACCTGTTTAGTCATTGTGCTGCCTTGTCACTTTTTCTTAAGAGCCAGAACTTTAAAATTTTGCCTTGGAACAATCAACTTCCCTTGTGATGACGACAGAGTTGAAAAACATACGGTGCCTTCCAGAATATTTTTGAAGAGCACTACGTTCATTGTCCGTTCTGGATTTTGTAATGATCCTGGGGAATCTGTTTTTGAAGGCTTTCAGCCTTTTGTCTGATTACCAAAATAGTTTGGAGAAAAGAGTTAGATTTGACTTGTGCCCCCTCCCTCCAAAATCTGCCTTTGGTAATGGTAGGTATGTTCCTCATCAGTACATTAATTGCCCTCATTGGAAGAGTTGCACTAAAATTGGAGAAAATTAGAGGTATCTTCCAAATAAAATGGTTAGAGCAAATAGTATAAACATGAACTCAGTTTAAAAAAAAAACCAAACCAAAACTACTCCCTTCTCAAGTAACTCATAAAGCTGTCCTGACTGCTGAGCAAGGGAGAAAAACGTTTAAGAGAAAATATAGATGCCCAGTCTTAGCACAGAGGCTTAACATATTGTGAGTTCCATATAACAGTCCAAAGATCAAATCCAGAATAGCAGAAGACAAATGGCAAATCAGCTATTCATACTGTAGAGCAGTAGGCACTTTGAAAAAGTTTTGCCTTGGGGTGGGGGGTGAGATTGTATCGATTAAGCGAGACACACGTTTTGGGCCTAAACAACATAACCCAGTGGCTTTCTTTGTTTTGTTTTGTGTGTGGTGGTGGCTGGTGTTTTGTTTTGTTTTTGTTTTTGTTGGACAAACTTGAGTAGCCCTTAAATCTTTTACCCAGTGAACCAATGTGGTATGATTTGACAACACAGTGCAGGTGTGACCTATTCTGGTATGAGGAAATGCAGAGTAATATTCTATCAGCTGCTTTTGTTGAGATGAAACCTATAGAAAAGCAATGGGGAAGTTTAGGTATTTTGTTTGTCTCTAACAATGTTATGAGTTATTAATGACCTCTGCCTGTTAAGGGACAAAAAAGTTAATGGCAAGTCCGTTATGTGCTTTATTTAATGGTGTAGTAACCAAGCATATTTAGCTACTTTTGTCCAAACAGTCTGTATAGCAACATCTGATTTAGGTGGGTATGAAATGTCTGCATTGCTAAATGAGAACACATATGTCCTTTAACTCAAACCTTGAGAGGGGGTGGGGTGGGGTGGGGATGTAGTATTTTGAGAATTTTTTTCTCTCTTTGAAATTATTGAATGACTAACCTCTTTCTAATCCAGCTGTGGCACAAATATTCCAGATTTTACACAAAATAGGCAGGATGTTTCTTGATCCATTGGCTTTTAGGTCTCATGTTCAGTCTATAATTAAGATGTTGTAGAGTAGGAAAGGATGGGGGGTGATGGTGGTGAAATCTTATCACTGACACAATTGAGAGCTAGCCTCCAACCCTTGTTCTAATAAGAAACCTCTGGGTTGTATTGCTTGGAGTTGTATGCACTTATGAGGCCATCACTTAGCAGCACCTAAAAATAGCTGAATATAGTGACATTGTTAGCAAACACTAGTTTAAAGAGACATAATTGTTTGTTTGGGGAATTTTAAAGAGTACGAAGTTTTCTTTCAGAACTCCATCTGCTTTGCCAGAAAAATGGCCTTTAGGGCATTTTAAACCAGGGTGAAATCTTTAAAGGCTTAGGTTACTGAAATTCTTTAATTAAAATAAGCAATTTTTGTGGGGGTCTGGGTGAGGGGTTTTAAAAATTCCTTAGCAAGAGTCCATCCTTAATATGGACAAGTGCTGTCTCTGGCCCTAATTCAGCAAAACATATAAGCTTGTGATTAACAAAACAAAGTGCTCAAGTCCTATTGAAGTCAGTGGGTTTTAGGTATAATAGGCTCTTTGCTGAATTGGTGTATCTTTTAAAGTTGGAGAAAATGTTGTTTTGAGATGTATCTGAAAATAAACAATGCTTAGGGGGGCAGGACACAGATTTTTGGAACATTTATGTCAGAAATCCCTTGCACGGGTGGATTTGTTCTGTGTTGTTTGTCCTATGTGGTAACATCTCTTTTTCCGGAGGGCCAGCCATTATTTTTAGTGAAATATTTGCTGCTTTTCTGTTCTCTCTCTCTCTCTCCTAAAACTCTCTCTTGTATTAATATGGGGGCAAATAACTCTCCCCCCCACCACCTTCCTGAAAGGTCTCTAATTGCTGTCAGAAGTTGGCTGTCATATGCTACAGTTGGGCTTGAAAATTCTACTTACCTGTGGAAAATAGGAGTTTTTAAACAATCCCCCCCTCCCCGTCAGATACCATCCGCTTTTGCAGAATGTAAGCTACAGTAATTAAAAACAAAACATCTGCCCTCCCAACAAATCAAAAACACAAACAAAACTGCTACCACATTCTTTTACCTCCATTTCCCCCCACCTCCCCCCAAAGCTTTCTAGCCATTATGGTTGTAGATAACTTTGCAAACATAATTAAGTATACCTTGATGTACAGTACTATCTTCCCATGTCTGCAGGCTGAGCTTCAGTGCCTCTGGCAACACTCTGAGCAGCAGCAAGCTTCAGTGGGGTGGAAATGGCTCAGTCTTTCCAGTTTCTTCTGTGGCTGTCCACAGCCAGGTGGGCAGTGGTGAAACTGACAAAAATAAAGCCAGTTTGACTTTGCTGCTGCTGTTTAGGATAATGGGGATGAATTGGGTGGGAGGAGAACAAGTAGGGAACACAGTTTAGAGGAAGAGAGGATGTGATATAAGTAGAGAGAAAAGAAGAAACACAGTGGAGACAGTGCAGGAAAAGATGCACTATGATCTAGTATGGGAAAGAAAAAAAGAAAAGTAGAGTGAAAGCTGGTGGGCAAAGGAGAAAAAAAAAGCTATTAAAATGGAATGTTTGAGAGTGTTGTAATACAATTGGGCTTTGTTCCTTTAAACGATAGGGAGTGTGGTTCTAGGTTGGTGACAAGGCAGGTATTTCATTCTGATTAGTAGCCTTGTGCTAGTGGGTATCGAGTAAGGTTGTATTTCCCCTCCCCCCAAAAAAACAAACCCAACTTTGGTACGGTATTTTAACATAGGTTTTTTGCAATTAATATATGGTAGTCACTAGATGTAGTCCAACAATATTTTAGGAAGTATAGGAAAATACAATTTCTGGTAGGATCAGTATTGCAAATACTACAGGTCCAACTAGAGAATGTAAGAAAACTTTAATACTAACTTGCTTTGAGTGGGAGTTATGTTTAAGAGCATACTGTTTTTGTAACTTTGTAATCCTAGTTCAATTTAAATCATCATAATATAACAGGCACACTCAAAATCCTGCATGTGGAATTGGGATATGTGATTGCTCTTGGGGAAGGGTATATTTTTTTCCTTGTCTTGTGATATGGATTTTAAACAGTAAAACTTAGAAAGGCAACCAACAGATGAATTGCATTTCAAATACTACACCATAAAAATAGCCTACCTCTTCGTCATCTGGAGAGGCCTCTGTTTATTTAAGGCCCAAGGACAGTAGGCCACAAATAACTTGCTCTCAGGCACCTGTAAAGAAGTGTCATAGATGCACCTTAGGGGGGGGAATGTATATATCAGTCTTCACTAATTGATTTCTTGATGAATGCATGATTTACCTCTTCTTCTCCCCCCTCCCCCCTTCACTTATCCTTGGATGTTTACATCTGTACAGAACATAAGTATGTGGTTAGTTCGGGTAGAAAAGAGATTTTTGCCTTTAACATGACTTAAACTTTAAATGATACGGTATATGTGACTAGTGATCTGGAGTGCTTCTAAAATATCCAATCCAGGAGACTGATGCCCTCTAGTCACAGCAGGCACAGTGGTGCTTGTGTTAGCTTCCACAGACCACCCTGCTATTGTTTGTTTTTTTTTATTTAAATAATCTAGTATTATATTAGTGAGTGGTGTGTATACACTGAGTGATGTACAAACACATAAGAAGAAATGGTCACTGCTCCAAACAGCTTTAATCTAAACACGCAAAACAGAAAAATTTTGATTGATGCCTTATAAGCAAAATATCAAAGTATAAAACTTCTCTAGATGTTAAAATAAATATTCCTCAAACCATTCTCTCTCCCTCTCTGTTCTGATCTCCAGCCAGCCTGCTCTTCTATTGCTGCCCAAGGATCAGTGGGCAAGATTTTCAACTGAGGTAAATTAACTTAATTTCAGTACACCAGCTGACAGTCTTTCTTGCTTTGTCTCTAGTCTGTCCTGGAGGGACCATCAAGGCATGAAAGGTTTCCCCTCTCCAAACCTATTCAATGCTTGCCTCTCTGCTGAGACAGCCAATAGTTGCAGTTGTGGCTTTGTGATTGGACATGTCTGCTAGAAATGAGACTGAAACAACAAATTCATTTCACATATTCCGTCTAATGGCAGCTATTATTGGTCACTACACACCAGGACTGGATTGAACTGGCTGCTTTTTAAAGTCTGAAGGGTTCTTAATCCATTTTAAATCTCTTGGTCTCCCAAGAGTTAAGAAATTACAAATAGTCTTCACATGAGGATGAATTTCAGTTCCACTGCCTTAGTTAAAATTACTGGCATTTTCTTCTTTGCTTACCATATGTAAAGCATGTTGGAATATTTTGAATGAGTGCTATATAAAACCATAGTCTAAATAGATCTAGGGACAGCACGTTACAGGAAACTGTTTAATATTAGTTTATTTAAACTTTTTTTTAACAGTCTTGCAGACCTATCCTTTTGGGCTGTGTTTTCTTCACATTTCACAAGCTGAGCAGGGTTGGGCCGAGATTCAGACAGCACTTGGATATGGGGTCTCAAAGGAACATTTAGGAAATGGTGTTGGTGATTCCATAGGTAGAAACACAGAAATTGCTGTACTGGATCTAGTCACTCTAATTTAGTATCTTATTTGTGAGTGTGGCCAGCACCTGATGCTTCAGAAGAATGTGCAAGAAACCCCAGAGAGGACAACTAAAAGTCTTTCTTTTTTAGATCCGACTTGATTTGACTTTTCATTTTCATTCAATCTCCCTGTGTCCGTGCATTTTGAGAATAGGTAAATAGGAGTGATTGACTTTACCTTGTCCTTACCATTGTTTTGTATACCTCTAACGTGTCCCCTCACCAAACAAAATGGTACTAGTCTTTTTAGTCTCTCTTCATATTGAAGACTTTCCATACCTGTAATAACTTTTCTTACCTGACTCTGACCATATTAAAATATATGGTCAGAGACAGACTAAAATATTATTAGATATAGCTATAGCCAGAGACGTAATATTTATCTATAAAATATTGTGCGCGAGAGAAACCAGAACTGAACACAGTACTCCAGGTGAGGCTATGCCATTGATAATACAGTGGCATAATATTTTCAGGGTGTGTGTGTGATGGTTTTTTTTTTTTTTTTTTAATCTTAGCATTTGGTTTTTGAATGCTGCTGCATTTGATTAGACATTTTTCATTGAGCAGTTCCACAATGATGCCTGGATCTCTTTTCCATGAGCAGCCACAGTTTAGAAACTGGTCATTCAAATTATTCCTTCCAACCTTGCTTTTGTAAACACTGATTTCAATCTGTATTATGCTGCCCATTACCTAGGTTGGATAGGAACCTTTGAAGTTCGTCACAGTAGCCTTGTCTAATCTAAATTTTGTCACTAGCAAACTTTGCCACCTCACTGCTTGTCCCCTTTTCCAGGTCATTAATAAATGTTAACCAACACTGGTCTAAAACAGAAGTATGTGGCAAAAACATTAACCCTGCTGTTAACATTTTTGCCAAGTTAACTACTTTGTCTTGTCTCTTTGTCTCTAATCTGTGGTGATATTTTATCTCTAGCTCCATGATTTAGATTCCTTCTATAGCCTTTTGTTAGGGACTCTGTCAGATTTTTTTTGGAAAGTCCAAATAAATCCCATCAAATAGTTTTTTAGACACTTGTTGACGTACTCAAAATCTAATATGTTAGAGGGGCATGATTTTCCTTTGCCAAAGCGGTTTTGATTTGTCATGTTCTAAATGTTCTATAATTCTACTTTTAGTTATTTCAGCAAGTTCACTTGGTACTAAAGTAGGGCTCACTGACTTAGTTCTCTGGATTACTTTTCGTACGTTTGCAAATATAGGTACAACATGTTCTCTCCAATCGTTCTGAAGTACCTGATTTTAAGGAGAGAGTGCATATTTTTCTCAGCTCAGTCACTTCATTTTTTACTTCCCTCATAACTCTTGGCTGTAGATCCTGTGGATACGGTGACTTACTACTAGTTAATCAGGTTTTAGAGTAACAGCCGTGTTAGTCTATATTCGCAAAAAGAAAGGAGTACTTGTGGCACCTTAGAGACTAACCAATTTGATGAGGCTCTAGTGTAGATCAGGCCTAAAATACAGGAGTTTCTGGTTCCTGCTATTGTGCTCACACCACACCTGTCAGGTTTTACACAAAAAATAAAGCTGGTGTGGGAGGGAAAGAAGATGGGTGAAGTGGAACTTACATGGAGGACATACTTCCAAGCTTTAGAATTAGGCTGGATGATTTAAATTGACTTTAAATAAATTTAAAAAGGTAAAAAAAACAACAAACAAACAACAACAAAAACCTATACTCCATCTGTGGTGATAGATCACTGTTTTGAAAAGACTTGGAAGATGCCAATAAAAACCCCCCACCTAAACAAAAAAACTCCACACACTGCACAAAGCAGGTTCCTTCTCCATTCCCTTTCCCTATAGAGAACCAGACACACAAAAGAATCCCCGCCCCCCCCACCCCCAAAAGAAACCACACCTAAGATTTTACTTAGCATTTTGCTCATACGGGGCCAGATCTTCAGCTAGTGTAAACAGGCAGAGCTCCATTTAAAAAAAAAAAAAATCAAGTGACTACATCAATTTACGCCAATTGAGAATCTGTCACCCCTAGCTACTATGACATCCCAGTGTGGAGATGCAGAAACAACGACGACATCATAACTAAATTATTTAGAAGCTTGTGTGTGTATTGGTCAGAGTGCCACCTCACACAGGCAGAAGACAGAGACATAAGAAGGACTTGGAAAATTTACGGTACCTCTCTAGCCTGAGGAATAAGCCTACTAAACCCAGGGGAAAAGAAGTTGCTTGTGCTGATCACCCTCTCCCCCACCCCAAAAGTCATAACAGTGCAGCTGAAAAGGCTATATGCGGTTTATTCTGTACTATATTCAATTGTATTTAAACAAATGTTTAAAAAAATACGAGGGACTGTCAGATAACTATTTCAGTGTAGGAAAGGCTCACGGACAAGAGGGGAAACAGACTGAACAGACAGGAGAAACGGACTAGAAACATTGCACTGTCAATGCACACAGTAACCACAACCGAAACGGATTTTTCTAAACGGATAGTAATCGTAAGTGTTACTTTGCAACAACTGATGAAAAACCTCAGACTTTTTTTAAAAAAACTGGACATGTCTCTTTAAATAGGGATCCCTGTACAAGAGAAGTGACGCAGATTAATCAATAATTCATGCCATGTTACTGCACACACCTAATTCTGGGCTCTCATTTCCCTATCTGTAAAACCTATATGTACGTATGCATGCATGCAAGAATGTCTCTATCCTCCTCCTGGGATAGCAATCAGGTTTTGTCAGTGCTCAGCACACCTACCAGGCGACACAAACTGTAGGTTACAACAGCAGTTAAAGATGCTACATGATGGAGGAGAAGTGACATTACAAATGCTACAAAGAAGAGATGGTAGGGAAATAAAGTGTGAAGATTTTCATAGATGAAAGTGTAGGGAAAACCCCAGTCTCTTCCCACCTTGTCTAGTGTGACTGGTAATTTCTGCTTCAGGGGAGGGAAAGAGGAAGAGCATCTGAATGATTTAAAGAACACTGTGTTTAACCTGCACAAGAACTAAGAGGTGGTTTCAAATGGTTTGGAATCTTGTTTCATTATGATGTATAAAAGACAGCCTGAAAGATTGTGGGTTTTCCCCATTAAAAAACTCATGTTTTATCTATCCTGATTTCCTGAAAGATTATGGATATCATCACAGGCTTATGATGCCACAAATACCAACCAAATACCCCCAGCCAATTAAGAGAAGTGATTTTTACAGAGACCATTTAAAAAAAGAGGTGGGGCGGTTGCACTATTTAATTCCTATGATTAACAAATAGTTTCTTCAGTTAAGAATGACAGTGCCCTCATGGTATATCTCTGGGGCCTCCAACTGACAGCTTCAGCAAAAAACATACTAATTTTTAGGAGTAAAATGTGGGAATGGGGGGGAAACACACAGACACACAAACTTTCAAACCTTCTATAAATCAAAATGAAGCAAAAAAAGTGGCACAAATCTGCTCTTCCTTCCTTCCCTCCCCCTCCCTTTTCAGGTCACCTTCCAAATTGGCTTCAAAGTCAATATGAATAAGCTGGGAGAGGGGTCACAGTTCACTGTTTCTCCTGCTGTTTAGTTGCATACTGTTTTAGGCAAGGTTGGGAAGTGATTACAACCAATTCATTTAATTAAGGCTTTTCTTACAACAGAAAAGCTGTAACATAGGGGAAGTTTAATGCCATTCAAGAATGGTTTAACAAGCTACAAGAGTAAGAAAAATCTGCCATGGTGATTTTTCCACATCTATGCTCAGAATAGAGGCAAGTCTCTACACCTGCCATACTGATCCTCATGAGATTGTTTTGCATATTTTGCTGTTAGTTTACCTCTCCACCACTGTGCACACAGGGCTCAACATACTAACCTAGTAATTATAAACTACCCAATTTCAAAACCATTGTCTCATGACCTGCTTGTAACTTGCCGTATAGTCAGAACCTTACCTAGGGCTCCTGCATGACAGCTTGGTTAGGAATTTTAACACATCTTCATTACAAATGTAGTTAGTTGTGTAATGGGGGCCTTGACTCTTCTTTTTTAGCAGCATGGACTGTTCAATCTCTTTTCTTTACTCTTTCACCACTGCCAGACTATGCACATCTAGTCACCCTGCAGTAGAATATCCTTTCTAATTAATGGAATGTCAGGGTCTACTAGCTAAAGCAATTTCCATTACAGAGGAAGGCTTCTTGGTAAGGGGTTCCTGATATCAAATGCATTAAACACCACAAATAAAGATGGAGCTATTCTGGTGACAGTGCAGTACAATTCTATTTTGAACGTATGAGGTTGGGAAGAGATTCAGAAGTCAAAAGTGAGGAAATTAAAATCCTTAGTCTCAGCATGGAAGCTACTTAAACAAACCATAAGCGTTACAGAAGGTGTGCATACCACTTATCAAGAAAAGGAAGCAGGAAGGCAAGGGGGGGGAAACATTTATGGTTAAATAGCAACATCCAAGGGGTTATTCATGACAAATGAGTATGCCTCGGAAAATGGAAATCCAAACCCAGTGGAGCAAATAGAAAGGAGCATAATTCAACCACGGCAGGTGAAATGGAAGTGTAGGAGACGAAAAAGTTAAAGATATAAAAACACTAGCATGAAATTCTTTAAGTATACAAAGATTAGAGAAACAACAGTTGCACTGGACCACAAAGGAGCAGTTAAAGATAACAACAGTATTTCTGAGAAAGTGTGCGAGTTTTTTGAAACAAGGTTTACCACACAGGACACTGGGAAAATTCTTTCCTGAAAATAGTAGGCCCAAGGTAGGTTAGACATCAAGGTGTTAAAACAAATTGATTAACTAGTAAAAAGAAAAGGAGTACTTGTGGCACCTTGGAGACTAACCAATTTATTTGAGCATAAGCTTACACTAAGCTTCATCACATTGAAGTGAGCTGTAGCTCCCGAAAGCTTATGCTCTAATAAATTTGTTAGTCTGTAAGGTGCCACAAGTACTCCTTTTCTTTTTACTAGAGCCTGACTTATACATAAAGTTGCACTGGTTTAACAAAAGGTGTGCTCTGCAGAGCAAGATAAACAGCTACAGGTTTAAACCAGTTGAACAGTGCCCAGGCAGGGATTTGCAACAGTTTAATTAAATCCTTTTAAAACCAATTTAAGTTTAAACCTCTGCAACTTCTGTGTGTATATGTGTGTGTGTGTGTGTGTGTATATATATATATATATATATATACACACACACTTTTGCTAACAAAATTTTAAGCATCTTTTAGCACCTACTGTAGACCGGATTTAACACCATCTTGTAAAAAACATTTCATAGATTTTTTTTTTTTTTTTTTTTATTTAGGTCAGAAGGGTCCATTATGATCATCCAGTCCGACCCCCTGCACAACGCATCTTCATTAGATGCTCAGTAGTGTTTAAAACCTTGTTTGTTTGTTTATTTGTTATTATTTATTATATTTTGTAAAGAATAAAAAGAATCCAAACCCTTCAGACACACCTATTCATGGAAGACGCCCCAGTCTAGATTAGATTTTGCTATTGATTCTAACACAGTCTCTGTGCCCTAGAATAAGTTGCTTACCTTTGGTCTCCAGATGCCGCCTCAGTGAAAAAATGGGACAAGAAATACTTCGCACAGCCACCAAGTGACTGACTGATATTTGTAAAGCTCTGTGAAGATCAACATTTCTAGGTATTTGTTATTGTTAAAAAGTTTCAATCACTGTGTAGTAACTTGCTTTTCTTAGCAGATTTTTCTGATTAACAATGGAAACTGACCATGGTTCAGGGAACTTGGTAAACGGAAACATTCTCCTTGCTGCATTTTAGCACTTAATGGCTCCTCTTTGCACCTGATTTGCTTTGACTTTACTTTCCCTGTGGATTTTTTCTTTTTTTAAAAGGATTGTGTCTTTTCAGCTTTATGACACTTAAAGGGTCTCTTCCCACTCTCAAAGTGGGAAAACTCCCATTGATTTCAATGCTGCGTGTGAGGTCACACCACACAGAGGATGCCATTTTGAAGAGCGCCTTGCCAGCAGGACCTCTCGTGTGTGTGTGTGTGTGTGTGTGTGTGTGTGTGTGAGGTCCTGCCAGCGGGAGCAGGGCACTCTTCAAAAGGGCGTCTTCCATGCACGTGACCAGATAAAATCATGTTCAGTTTTGTCTCGGTACCAGACGAGGGACAAACAATAGAAAAACAGGACTCCTCAGCTTAAATCAGGATGGATGGTCTGCCTACTCCCTTCCTTCAGGTGAAACGGGGACTCTTGTTTCATGACACTATCACTCAGTCACCACCCAGCCCTCCGTAGTCAGTGCAGGTTGGGTCTCTTTCACCACTCCCTCCTAAGTCCTATGGAAAGACTTACAGCCCAAGACTACATAAGCTTTTCCCCACCATGTGGTTCCCTGGAAACTGTACCGCCAGATGGTAATCCCTGGTATCATGACTCCAATGGATCTGTGCTGGGGGTGGGGGGCAGAGCCTGTGACTTGAGAGACCTGGGTTCAGTTGCCTGCTGTGCCACAAGCTTCCAGTGTGACCTTGGGCTAGTCACTTAGTCTCTCTGTACCTCAGTTTTCCAAATGTCAAATGGGGATAACAGCACTTCCATACCTCACCAGGGGAGTTGAGGATAAATGCATTAAAGACTGTGAGATACTCTGATACTGTGGTAAAAGGGGCCAGATATGTACCTTGGAGAATGGAGGGGGTGCTGCAAGTGACCAAAGTTGGTGCAGGGCCTCCATGTATGTTCCTGGTATCCCACAGATCCAGGGCGGGGTGGGGGAGGGAAAGGGAGATCTATCAGGTTAGAAAGAATCTTGTCTACACTCCACCCCTGGCAAAATAGTTTGAGGTAATCACCGCAAGAAAGTCCATGTAAAAAGCACCCACCCTACCACCGCCGCTTTTGAAATGGAAAGGCTCCTTTGGGGTTTTTTTTGTTACCACTTGGGCCTTGTGTAAACACACAGGTTGTACCACTTTAATTATACGGGTATAGTTAATGCAGTACAAACCCCACCCTTCAGCGTGAATGTAGTTGCAGTGGTGTAACTATGCATATACTGGTATAGCTTATTCCCCTTCCCATACAGAAATAAGCTACATCATTAGAGGCACATGTACGCCGGTATAACTGCATATTATTTAAAAATCAAGCCAGTCGTTCCCCCCCCTCTCCCCCCGCCCTGACACAATTATACTGGTACAAAAACTGTGTGTGGACCAGGCCTCCTTCCACTCCAAGGCATAATTAACACTGGGGGGGATGTTTTTGTTAAATGCAATGCAACACACGTGCTCCTTCTCAGGCATGGAGACTCTCAATATACCTCTCCTGAGGAACCCATCCACTCTTAAGAAGTTCTCCAGCAAAACCAGGGAAGAACAGACTTGTCATTCCTGATATTTCTAGTTATGTTTTAAAAAATACCCCATCTTGTTTCCCTGTCTTTTGAAGGGGATAAAATAAAGTTTCTAGGCCTAGTTTATATACACACCACACTTTATTAATTATTATTATTATTTTATTATTTATTATTATTTTTTTAAAGGTTTTTTTTGTTTGTTTTTTGTTTTTTGCACGTCACTTCTAAAATCAGTGGGACTGAAATTTGTCTTTTAAAATTTGCTGTGTTTTGAAAATCGGTTTGAATAAATGTGTGGGGCTGGAAATTTTTTGGAAGTGGGGCTACTAGACTACTATGTTGTAAATGGCTATGATGAAAACCCCTAGTATCATAAAACCAATCCTTTCAAAATGGACCTGAGCTAAATATAGCATTAATATTTGGTAGAACTCCCAAAGCGTTCAATAACTGTTCGGATGATTGTGTTTGGGGGGGTATAGATATTACTGGCTTTGGCCTCTAAAGCTGATGTTACAAGTTGTTGGTTTTTTAAATGTGTGATTTTCTATATGTTCCTTTTCCGTATTATGTGTCTATTAATTTAGCACCTATGAGCCCTAGCCCTGGAACAGGACCCACCACTGTGCTAATTGCTGTAGAAACACAGAACAAAGATGGTTCTTGTTCCAAAGAGCTTATGGTCTTAAGTATGAGATATCGGGGATACCGACAGGGGAGTAGGGGGAAACAATGAGACAGTATTGGTCAGCATGATAAGTAGTGGTCTTTGCATACCAGGAGCCTAACCATTGTCTCGTTTTTGTAGGCCTCGTGGCAAAGGAGGGTTTTAGGTAGAGATTTTTGGAGGAGGAGGAGGTAGCTCTGTGGATGGTTGCAAGGAGCGCCTCCAGCATGAGAGAAAGCACGAAGGTGCTCATTTGAAAATGTAACAAGTGAATGATGAAGGCTGACATCATTGGCCGATTTGGAGGCAGGAGCTGATATCTTAATAGTGAATGAAAGATGGTGGATAGAGTGGGGGTAGGCCAGGAAGAGCATTGAAAGTGAAGACAATCAGCTTACTTTTAATGTGATAAAGAAGGGGACACCAATAAAGGTATGCAAAGTCGGGGTGATATAATCCAAGTGACAGCTAGGAAAATGATCTTTGCAACTGCATTCTGATGGATATGGATTGTATTTGTCAAGGACAGAGAAAAGATTGTTGCAGTAATTAAAGATGTGAGTTGATGAGAGCCTGGACAAGAGGTTTTTAGATGTGTGGATGGATAGGAAAGGCCATATTGTAGATATGTGATGCAGAAAGAATTGGCAAGATTGACATAGCCTGGCTGTGAGGACCTAGAGGGAGTTTTGAGTTGAGCTGATGTCCAAATTACAAGAAAGCAGGTGGGAAGGGCTGTGCAGAGCTGTGGGTCTTCCGTACAGAGATGGTAGCTGAATTTGTGTTTGCGGATGAGATTACCCAGTGGTAAGGTGTACAGGGAGAAAAGAGGGATCAAGGGACAAAGCATTATGGAACCTTCCTTCCCCAACCCCTCCCACCCCCGAAAGTTTGAAGGGGATTGAAAAGGATTCTTCAAAGGACACACAGAAGGAGCAGTTAGAGAAGTAGGAGCAGAACTAAGAGAGGATAGAGTCACAGAAGTCAAAGGAGGACAAGATTTCAAGAAGAGGAGCATGGTCATCTGCATCACTGGTGCCTGACAACTTTAGTCAAAGAGGATGATGCACTAGTTCAGATTTTTGGCTAGGAAGAGGTAGCTCAAAACTTTGAGAGACGTTTTTCAGTGGACTGTTAGGGGTGAAAACCAGATGGGAGCGGGTCTTGGATGGAACTAGAGATTGGAGAAACAACATGTTCAGTGAGCTTAGAAGTGTAAGGGAAATGAGGCAGGTGAGATTTTGAAGATCTGATTTTGAGATGACAGTATGCTTGTACTGTGAGGGGAAAGAGCCAGAGGAAAGTGAGTGTTAAGTCTGAGTGCTGAATGCTAAAGATTAGAAACAGGCCTGACTGCAAATTTAATGACCTCTTTTATACCTAACTGTGACAGAAAACTTTGAGATAATGGTGATGTCATTAGCAAATGAAATAATTCTTTTAGATTGGCCAGTGATCTCAATCTTGTTTTTTCCCTTACCACCTTTAATTGCAAAACAACTGGATGATTAAACATCCAAAAGAAGTGTGGGGTTTTTTTTCAATGGTACAGTGACTATTTTCACCACTCTCCATTAGTTAACAAAGGGAAACTTTAGCAAAAGTTGGGAAAACTCCCAACAATTTACATGCATGAACTTCTAAAAGATTTATGTTCAACATCTTTTTTTAAAAAAAACATCAACCACAGTTCATGCGGTTAATTCTTGTCTTTCCATCAATCCTTCTTCCAGTCTGTTGTTGCAAAAAGTGAACGTGTCCTTAGCCAAATCCAGTCTTGTGATATCTGGTTGTTACAGAGCCAGCTTTTGAGACAGTCTGATAGCAATGTCACATGGGGCACCAAACCGGTAAAGGGCAAATTTACTACCAGTCTCCAAAAAGTAGCTTGTGAGAACTTGCTTCTGTTGCATATGTCCTCATCTCTTTTGGGTTGCTGTTAATATCATATATTTTTGTGGTGCATAGATTCTGTTTGGGGAGTGGGTTGTTTTTTGTTTTGTAAGACTCTGATAGGATGGCATTTCTGTGGGCAGAATTGAGATAGTTAAGCTGACTTTTCAGACCTTCAGAGGCTTGGTGAATTGAATGAACCTTGGCTCTGAATTTCCTGTCTTTCCGACTGCCCTTTTTTGTTGTTGTTGTTTTGTTTTTTGTTAACTCTGTTTTTGAAAGAGTTACTCAGAATCATACAAGTGCATCTGCAATTCAACATTACCTTAATGAAGCTTTTTGTATGGCACTCTGTGGTCTCATTTGTTTTGCTCTATATTCCCGTCAATTGCAAAAGCTTTGGCTGTTTGTTTAGATTTATAACTGGTAAAAGTGCTAGTCTCTAAAGCAGATCACTTTCTCAAGTACTAAAAACAGACTGCCAAATAAAGCAAATGTCATGGAAATTACTAGGGCTTTGGAACTTTAGCATCTCTTATCTTGAATGGCTCAGTTGATACCGTGGTATCTTTAATGTGAGTGCAGAGCAGATGGGTCCTTGGTTGCATAACCACCCATGCACTGAATTGGGCAGGGTTCTTAGTTTAATTACCTGATCACATACTACTTTTCCTGTCATAATGCATATGCACAAGGGGGCTGAATTAAGGTTGTATGGAGAACCTTAATCTGTGACATGGCCTAACTTCTGAATGCTTGACTTTACAACTGTATTATTTTTTTGATGTAGATCTCTTAAGTAATTCCCAGGAGCAGCAATTGCAGGGAAAGTCCTCGCTCTTGATCTGGATGATGGTACAAATAAATAACTACTGATTTAATAAAAAATCAGCATAGTATAGCTGCTATGGGTCTTCTACCTGCTTGCAGCTCTGTGGGGCAGACTCAGACCTATCAATTGCTGGCTCAGGAATATACTTATTTTTTTTTTTTAAACATGGGCAAAACATACTTTTCCCTGATCTTGCTGAAGAGCCGTCTAATTTTGTTCTGCATCCACAGCTGCAGGCGGGTTAGCGAGACCTCCCTCTGGATTGAAAAGTGTTTTTTCTCTGAACTTAAAAACAAACCAAAATCTTACATTTCTGATGCAATTGGGCTTTAATTTGGCTGGATGTGTGCCAGACATTCAGCTTGTGGTGTTTGGGTCATTTAATTCTTGGCTTCCAGCAGCATGTGCCCTGGCATGTTGCTTCTCAGTCCCAGTATGGTGGACAAACAAGAAAAGAAGCCTGAAGGGAAAAACCTGCTCTTTCTGCACCTCTTCCCAGGGAAACCAGACAGCTTTGCTGGAATTGTGGCTGAGGGGAAAATGACTCCCCCTTCCCTCCTGCATATCTTGACCCATTCCACAAATATGTCACCTAGGCTTCCAACCTCTGAGTCGGGGGAGAGCTGAGCTGAGGAGACAACCTCTCATTTCCAAGAGGACCTCCTCACCTAGACTTTCCCATCCAAAAGGCATCTGGCATTTATAGGGAGAGACTGGTTCTCCCAGTGTAACACCATTTTTCTTTCCCCACAACCAGCTGACAGTCACTGCTGGGGACAGCAATCTTGGACTTTCCATCCTCTGCAAAATTCCCAGCAGAAAAGCCCAGGAAGATATCTGAATAGATGGAGAGCTGTTTAGCTGATATTTTATTCACTGGATCTTGGCCAACTACTTCCAGGGTACTTATCTCTCCTGTAACAATTTAAAAGGCATACCTTTTTTTTTTTTTTTTGCTCCCATGTACTTGCCCTTGGAAAATCTGTCTTGCCATTTGGTTTGTTGATACTGTATAATGAAGCCTTGAAAAAGGGAAAAACATGGAACATTATTAGTTTGGAAGAGCCAGGTTATTGGGTCTTGGTTTCCCTCTATTCTGTATGGCTAGTTTTCATTTCTGTGTATTCCGCTATTGTTGGAGCTGGTCAGTTTTTCAGAAGAAACAAATATTTGTCAGTTCACTTTTGTGTGAGATTTTTTTTCAGAGAAAATACCACTCCCCCCCCCCCCCCAAGCAGTCCTAGTTATAATGTAGTTTAGCAGGACCACAGTTTTTCATTGACCACTCTACCAGTGAAAGAGAGAACTTAAATCTTATCCATGCTGCAGCTGACACTGGTGCTGGAAACAGCCCTGATCTAGCCTGGAGTTTTCCGCATATAGTGGGAAGGGATATTTTCCCCTCCAATTGCGTGCTAAGGAACCCATGCTACAGCATTGCACCACAGAGTAGTCTATGGTATGGATTTATGACATCGTGTCAGGAAAAACAAACATTTCATGTCGCCACTGGTCAGAAAAACCTGGACTAGCATCACTTCATTACTAGTGTGGACCCTGGACAAGGTGTTTAGTAGACTGTTCTATTGCACTTTCCTTTACACTAGGGATCGGCAACCTTTGGCATAAGGACCATCAGGGAAATCCACCTGCGGGCCGGGACGGTTTGTTTACTGGCAGTGTCCACTGGCCAAAAGTGGTTCGCTGTTCCAGGCCAATGGAGGCCGCGGGAAGCGGCGTGGGTCGAGGAATATGCTGGGCACCGCTTCCTGCAGCCCCCATTGGTCTGGAACGACGAACTGCGGCCAGTGAGAGCTGTGATCGCCCAAAACTGTGGACGCTGCAGGTAAACAAACCATCCTGGCCCGCAGGCGGATTTCCCTGACGGGCCACGTGCCAAACGTTGCCGATCCCTGCTTTACACCCTCATGTATGTTTCAGTGTTGGGAGTCTCTGCTTCTTTTGTCATTAGAAATAAATAAATCCGTTTTTGTTAAGACGCCTACAGCAATAGATAATTCCCCCCCCCCCCCCCCCCCCCCCCAAAAAAAAAAAAATTGCTACTCTCCGTGTAACTGGCCAGATACCCACAGTATTTTTCTGCCTTAGGGCCTAAGCCCACTGTGGCCATTGGGAGTCTTTCCATTGACTTCAATGGGCTTTAGATCAGGCCACCAATGACCAAAGTTTAACTGTTAAATCCGAACTTCACAATATACTTGCAGCCTCATAAACCATCCCTTATGCCAGAATCCCCTAAGTACTTTACAAGAACCTGGGCAAGATCTGTGTCTGAAACAATAAAGATTGAAAAACTAAATTTGTTTTTTGGTTTAAAAACATTATATAATCAACTGAGTTTGCCTCTTTTTCTTTTTCTTTTTCTTTTTTTTTTTTTGGGCCTGTATGCAAAGCGTCTCCAAACTAAGGGCCTAATACTGTGAGATGCTGTGTGCCTTCAAAACTCATTCAGGACTTTGCTAGATCAGGCCATAAAGGTTAAAAACAACTGGAAGCACCTGCTTCCTAGGTGCTCTAGACTAGCAGTTTAGGTTTAAGTCAATAAAGCGCTACCAAAAACCCCCCACCAACCCCTCTGCGCAATATTTGAGAGGAAGCCAGCGTAACTCCCTCGAAACTGAGGTGGCATGCCTGAGTCAGCTTAGTATGAGCTAAGCATCTGGCAGCAGTGTTAAGGTTGAAAGAGGCTCTCAGGAAAGCTATATGCTGCTAAATGTGGCATGTTTGAACAGGAGACTGACATCATTCTGAGTTCATAGTCACCAAAGAACAAAGTATCAGCCATAAATTGGACTGACCTATTTTTAAGTCACTTCTGAAAACTTATTAGTACAGCATGAAGCTTTTGTAAGCTGCTTATTTCCATTCTAGCCTCTTGATTAAGCAACAAGTCATCCATTTCTCAGAGAACTTTCTAGTTTCTTTTTTCATAGGTTTTCTTCCTTGATTCTTCCTATTTTGGCCTCATTCTCCAGATGGAAGAAGTGATTAGAATGACCACTTGTGGTATACCTGATATTCCAGGATCAGTCTCTAGGAAGTAGAGACTGGAGGTATAACAAAAGACATATGCAGCTCATACGTGCTTATCAGCTTCTTAGAGTGAAACTAGAAATCTTTTTAAAAAGATGTAAAATACTCCCACCTTTTGTGAAACTCAAGAAAAGTTTGACTGAAATGTAACTGGCTTATCGTGTATACCTTCTGAGCAAGTCAACTAGGCAAATTTTAAAATTGCATTGTCAAAGAAGCTCTTTATCTTCTTAAGGTTTGTAATAACTCCTCTGGAGACTTAACTCTGAAAAGTTTCTGTCCTAAATTTTGTTTCCCTTCATCATAAATATACATGTTGATAAATACACATGAATGTTGGCACCGGTATTCTGGGATTTTTCTTTATGAAACTGCTTTTGGGTTTTGTTTGCTTTTGTTTTTTAACTTATAAAAAGCACACTCTTCCCAGGATGTTCAGGTCATGTGTGATCAAGTTAATAAAACACAAAGGTATACGTGAGGTAGCTTTAGAGAGAGTGAAAAACTTGCCTCTCTGTGGTGGTGAACAACCAATCTTCCCCCATTTGCTAATTGCCTGCTAAGTTGCTGGGCCTGGCAATTTAGGGTGAGCTTTTCAAAAGTGTTTTGCATTGGCCTTACTTTGCTTCCATGGAAGTTAATGTTTACTTTTTTTCTTTCACTATTTTATTTGTTCTTGTAGAAGTAAAACATTGAACTACTAATTATAGCATAGAACTATTATTTATTTGTATTAGCATTGCACCGAGGAGCAGGAGTCAATGGATCAGGAGTATGAAGTCCAGTACTACTTCATTTGTCATTGAGAACAAATGCTCAACAAAATAACAGCTGCTGACCTACAGTTGCTATTTAAAGGGATCTGTAAAATCATTCATTGTGTAGCTGGAGGAATCTGAGTAAATGTAATTAAATCCAATGTTTTTGTTTTTAAATTCTTTTGTATATATATTTTATAGATGTGTAGACACTTATAGGCGCACTTCGGACAACGAGTATGTCATGTAAATGAATAATAGCCCACGTTGTTCCCTGCATCTTCAAAGCTCTGTGGCAACATTATTGTGTTATCTGCTGCAAAATTATATAATCCCTGTGGGTAACAGATGCTCTAGAAAACACTACATTTGAAAATATTAAATGCTTCCAAACTGAAAGCGTAGTAAGGGAGCCCAACAGATATTTTGAGGGGGGAAAATTGTACGGTTATGGCATTCTTCTATATGTATCTGTTGTTCTATGTATCTGTTACTCTATAGAGAGATAGATAGACTTGGCGAAATTCAATTTGTATTTTTTTGATTAAATTGAAGGATAATAGCAATGCTTGTTTTAAAGTTAATAAAAAATAACTTTCACAGTTGTGGGGAAAGTATTGGTGGGGGGGAAGGGTCAGACAGTAAAAGAGCGTGACAAATGTTTCCTGACAGTAGATGTTAAGATTCAGAAAGTTAAAGCTTTATGACAATTTGTGTTTTAATGGTTAACATCACATGTCAATATACAAAGTGAATATCCATTAAATCAAACTCTAAGTTTCTTTGGTAACAGAAATTTATAGATAGAGAATGGAAATATTTTGTCTGTGTATGCCCAGTGAAATAAACATTTACTGACATTTATTGATTAAAAAAATGTAATCCTTGCAAGCCTATATATATGGTGCCATAGAGAGTTGCAGGTGGGGAACATAAAGCAGAAGTCATATGGCTGGAAACAGTAAACCCCTAAAAATTAAATACAAATTCTGTTTTAGCATTCTGACTACCTGATGGACCTGCCCACTGTGCCATGTGCTCTGGCAAGTTAAATACTATAGTGGCTTTGAGACTACTGCTAAACTTGAACCCTAAATGCAATACCAAGTAAGGTCCTAGCACCTTTCATACAAGCATCTCCAAGCACATTACAATAAGTACATGCTGTGTGCTGTCACAGCCCTCTGTATGTCCATTTTACTCACAGATTTTTCTATTACTGATGTCATTCAAATGACAAATTGGAAGTAAATGGCTGATGGGGAACAAGAAGTATCCCTACAAATGACGTGCATGGGGCTAACCTTGCCTGGAAAATGTTTTCAGTTCTGATTTTTCTGAATTATCCTCTCAGAAGTGAGTGAGTGTTGGTGGAAGGAGCAATGGTAGGAGTTTGGCCCCTAATCTTGCATCTGAGGACCCTCCTGTAGACTCTCTCTGCATTGCAGGGGTGAAAGTAAAATTGATCTCTTACCGGTACGGGGACCAGCTCCGGCTCCCGGAAGGGACAGGGCAGAAGGGGTGGGGTTGGGGGTCAGCGTCCCGCAGCCATCCCATCCACGTTGCCTGGCCCGTGCCACCTGGGGCTCCAGTAACGATTCAAAGGGCCCAGGGCTCCAGCTGCTGTCGCGGTAGCGGCAGTGGTGGCCTGGGCCCTATTAAATTGCCGGCCCCGGGGCAGCCGCTCCTTTGCGCCTCCCCCCACCCCAAGCCACCAACGGGGGAGGGCAAAAGGAGCAGCATTTTAAGCAGGGTCCAGCTTCATTTCTTTGCTTGTTAGGGATGGGCTTAAGCACATGCTTAAGTGCAATTGCTGGACCCGAAAATATCCCTTCAGATCAGAATGGCACATACTGGTAGGGACATCTTGCAGTAGCACTGCTCTGTCTGCTCTGTTAACAGAGGACTTCCCCTGGACTCTCCCTGACACTTCGGCTTTGCCTACACTAGCACTTTTGTTGGTAACATTTTTGTCAGTCAGGGGTGTGAAAAAAACACACCTCCAACCGACATAAGTTACACTGACAGAAGTGCTGGTGTGCGCAGCGCTCTGTCAGCGGGAGACGCTCTCCCGCCATCATAGCTACTGCCGCTCATTGGGGGTGGTTTAATTATGCTGGGGGAGAACTCTTTCCCGTTGGCATAGAGTCGGTACGCGAGAGATCATGTAATGGTACAGCTGTGCTGCTGTAAGCTCTCTAGTGTAGATGTAGCCTTCGCCTCATTTTAAAAAAAATTAGAACAATCTTCATTTTGGGGTAGACTTGTGGAGTGTCTTGAACTTTGTTTGATAATAAGATGTAACTTACATTTAATAGCTATCTGAAACGTTACTTGTGGTAATAAGATTGCTTTTTCTTTTTTACATATATTTTTGGGTGCCGTTCCTGAGAGCTGACTAGACACGTGCAATACTGTGTTTCCAAACGCAAGGAGGAAGAAGCAAGCTATTAAAGCTGACCTACTATTTAAAAAAAAAAAAAAAAAATCCCTGTAGCTTTTCTCATGCCCTGGTGTGAATGAGTTGAATGCTTGTTGCCCTCTGAGAATTAGTTCACTTCCTCAAATGGGTGAAAGATCATAGAAATTAACCCACCGTTTACCACAGTGACAGTGTTTAATGCATTTTTCAGTTTTTAAATGAGGCATGCTTCTCTTGTGAAGGTGATACTTTGTTTAGAACTATTCCTGAAAAGTCACCCCTCCCCCCAAAAGTTTTTCTATTTTTCTCCCACAATAAAACCACCATTATGCGCTCTAGGCTACTTGGTGAAGAGTTCAGCACCATCCTTCCACTTGCTCCCTGAAGTGGCCACAGAAAAAGATACTTTCTTTTGCTGGATCATTGCTGGGGCTTGCCTCTGATTCACTCTCCCAAAACATCCATCCATCATTATACTTGCCTACAAGGTTTTTTAAAGAAAGCTAATCACAACACCCTTTTACTATACCTGCGATCCTAATCTTAAAGGGGGCAGGCATTATCTAAATTCTCCGGGGTCATGCTGGATAAGACAGACTAGTGAAAGAGGTGTTGTACTGGATAAAACTGGAAATACTGTACTTAAGTTTTTAATTTAGCATTCCTCCGCAATCCACTGGCTTTTGTTTTTAACTTGTTCCCTAGTAAAGATGTTATATAAAATCACCGTTTACATTGGTCTACCCAATTAGGGTGGTTCTTGTGGAGCAGTTGTATGCAATTTGATTGTATTGCTTATATATAAAAACCTTGAATGCATTGTAATTGCCCCCATGTTGTAAATGAGTGTGTGGTCTATGCTGGTAAGACATAGGGGTTACTGAAATATAAAGAGCTCAGAGCTGCAGAGTAGTTGGTAACTCTAGTCTGTATTTGTGCATTTTAGGTCTTTGAATCATATGCTAAAATTTTGAGATGATAAACCACAGTGTTACATTTTTGGAATGTATGTGGCCAGTCTCCACATCCTGTGGGATCACATAAATGAGACTCTCTTAAGTATTCTATGTAGGGTTTATAACGGGAAAGAGGCAACTACCATCGACCTCCCAATTTGGATATTTGAGGGTAGCTGTAAATCCTTAAATCCGCCCTACATCTTGTAACTTAGGTCTTGAAAGCATTGTCTTTTGAGAGGAGGATTGTGTGGAATCAGGCAGATAAGTCTTAAGGCTGGGTCATTCTGCTCCAGCTAAACAGTCTGACCAACTTTATATCCGACCCTTACTAGGCAGAGGATTAAACCTACATGGACCAAGACAAAAGATGACCGAGCTCATTGTTAAGAGGCAGTGCCCCTCTAGCTGCGAGGGGAAGAAAGGGTGCTGGGATTCCTACAAGGGTGCTGTCCCTGAACCATGCTAGAAGGCTTGGTGTCTCACGTCAGCTTTTAGTTAGTGACACATTTGAAGCCACACCATTCAACCCTAGTGGCTGCCGAAAGGGAGAGGAGCATTCTGTCTCTTTTTGTTACAAGATTGCAGCACAGTAAAAACTGACCAACTTGGGAAAGCTTTGAGTAGCAGCAGGGCTGAAAATATCCAAATTTTTGGTGCAAGATACAAGCAGAACATAGTACAGTAGAACCTCAGAGTTATGAACACTTCGGGAATGGAGGTTGTTCGTAACTCTGAAATGTTCATAACTCTCTTTCAGAAGTTGTTCTTTCAAAAGTTTACAGCTGAACGTTGACTTAATACAGCCTTTGAAACTTTATAATGCAGAAGAAAAATTCTGCTTTCCTCTTTTTATTTTTTTTGTCTGTCTTGCTGCTTGATTGTGCATTTCCGGTTCCAAATGTGATGTGTGATTGACTGGTCAGTTCATAACTCTGGTGTTTGTAACTCTGACGTTCTACTGTATTAATAATAATTTTAAAAGGCTTGAAGGGTTTTCTTATGTACTATAAATAAGCAAAATAATAAACTTATGTTTTACAAGTCACCTTTATTTACTGTATATTAACTTTTCTGGTATCAGCAGAAAAATCCCTCTTTGTCCCAATGAACAAAAACTATTAAGTGTGACTAACTGAAGTTTGCATTTTAAACTCAGGGGTCTCTCTCACATTTTGCTTAATTATAATATAGCATCTTCCCCTCCCTCCCCCTCACACCAGGCTCAAGAGGAGAATAAAATGCTTCCGAAAATTACAGGAAATGTCTGTTCCTGCAACAACACTGCCAGGGAATTTCCAAACGCACTTAAGTGTGGTTATGAACGTTGCCGGGGCCCAAGCAGTCTCCAGTCATGAGCAATTCCTATTTTAAACATGTTTTACTGGAAAGAGGTAAAGTGCTTTGAAACTGCTAAGTGTGTCTGTTTGTTTTTTATCTGGTGTTCTGCAGAGTGCATGTTGTCTAGTTGTAGAGTGGTACGCTGGAATTCAGGAGTTCTCTGTTCCATTGTATATGCCTGGCCAGAATACTTAGCGTCTCTGTGCCTCATTGCCCCGTGTGTAAAATGGGGAGAATGCTACTCTAGCTCCGCATGGTGCTGGTTAGGTTTAATAATTGTTTCTGAGGACTTTGAGGCCCATGGATGAAAGACACTGTGTATGTGCCGAGGGTTACTAACTACACTATTGTGATGGTTATCTGAGGCATTGTGAGGGAATTTGCATAAGAGGGATTAAGTCAAGACTTTGGCAACCACGCACCATGGCAAAAGGTGTCCTGGGACTATTCCAATACCGACTCTAATAAAGTTTTCTCTAAGCAAAACCAAAGGTGTGTGAAGCACTAGCACCAATTGTTAATAGGCTGTTTCTAGCCAAATGCTGAACCAAGACTGCACAAAGAGCTTTCACTTCTCTTGCCTCTGTCCCTGCCCCACTGCCTTCTATTGGGATCCCACATGGTGGGAAGAGGGGGGAGCAAAGGGAAGAGATTTGCAGGTTTAATTCCTGTGTGGGCTTCAAAGGAGCTCTGCTGGAGCGAGCAGGTGTGAGGACATGTTAAATTGGCACAACACTGAATAGATTATCTTGTGCTGCTGCTCTTGATGTGTACTGCCCTTCTTCCCCCCTTTCCGCTTTCTCTGTTACACACGTGTATGTGCATGCAAGTGTTGCATCCTTAGCCTGGAATTCTGGAGGAGTTTCTGCCACCAGGGAACCTCTGCTGGCATAAATTTAGCCCTTGGTGGCTAACATACTTTTATAAAACTTACCTACCCAGTGCTCCCGGGGACAAACTACCTGCTAACAAAACAAGTTAGAGGTTGTGGGTATTGTTTTTACTGTATCATGTGCAAACATGCCATATTTTTCAAAGATTTTAATGCCTGTTATCACAAAGTAGAGAGGCCATTCCTGCAGGTCCTTCCAATGCAAGATGGCATTAATTTGAGAGAATCTGCAGCATCTTTCAGAATGAGCTCTGCCCTCTTTTGTGATTACTCCTTATGGTTTTGTTAGATTGTATATGCTACATGGTTGAGAACCACTTCTGGATTTCATAATAAGGCAATACTTGGCAATGGTTTGTTATGACAATTAAGTAGAGTTGCCAACTGTAGATAGTGATTTTTGTTTTCTTTAGCCTCCCAGGATCTATTGAGTGTGGAATGAGCATTAGTGTCTTTATTTTTACTTCATTATGATCCTTACTTCCACTTAATCATCTTTCAATAATCACAGGTACTTGTAGAGTTTATACAGAAATTAGTACATATGCTTTAAACTCTGAATAAGCTAAAATATTGGTTCTAGGTAGTTTCCGCTATTGGACTAAGTTGCAACGCGATGGAATTGGGAGCAGTTAGTTACCATTTCATATTCATCTGTAGCCAAAAGACTGTCAGTTAACTTTATTAATAGACATTAAACATGCACCTCTGTGGGCCCTTGTAAATGTTTATATGGGATGCAGTTGTACCGGTCTGAATTTAAGAACTTTCCAGCAGGAAGGTGGGTCAGCCCACTGTTCATAAAGCATTACATTTGCTTTAATGTCCAGCTTTTCATTGTAGTCAAAGGCTAGGATGTTTGTCTCTAGAGAATAGCAGTTGAATCCCCCCACAATCTCTTCCATTTTAATGGGGGGAAAAATCACATTTCTATATCTACAAGTGTTTTTTAATACAGAGAGTTGTGGGGAGGGAGTACTGCAAATTATTGGAAGTTGGAATCGTCATGTGTGTTTTGCTTTTGACTTTGTTTTATGTTTTAGGTACTTTCTTCTCAATGGTGTGTAGGGTGGGGGGGTATCCCACCTGGCCAATGTAGAAATTGGCTTAGATTTGGGTAATCATTGGCAATTGCAACATCCTGATAAGTGAATTGATGATGTTCATACCACCTCTTGACTTCTTACATTCCTTTAAACTTTTTCATAAATTGTAACATTGCCAGGTGAAAGTGAATTAGCTCCAGGTACCTCTGGTGTCTAGAATGAACTAAATTTTGAATGTTCTTATGTTAAAGATCATGTTGGGCTAGTGAACATCAGTTGTAAGTCTTTGCTGGTTGTCTGCAGTTCCCTGAAGATGGGAAGCTAAACATTTGTACTCTGACATTTGGCGTTGAAGCAGATTAGATAAGCTGTCAGTGCAAATGACACATGCTCTCACCCAACAATGAGAAATGTTTCCATCTGGAAACAACTTATTGCTTGGGTGGATGTGGGGAGGGAGGCCAAGAAATAAACTGGGTGTGTGAGCTGCGGCTTATTGAGCGAAGCACTATATCAGCAACATTCTTCAGCGTTTCCCATGACTTCATATTATAGCAATCAGGTTTGGCTGCTATAATAAACATTGTAAATAAGCCTAATTGATCTTTGGAATGAAATAAACAGCTTGACTTCTCAATAAGAGCAAGTGAATGATAATCAATTATGGCCACTCTGAGTTGGTATTCGTGCATTAGGAGGCCTCTCAATAGCATTACACATGGATTGAGAGATAAATAGGACAGTAACAGCCAGTTGTTGAGAAGCATGCTATGTCACTTGTGAAACTGTTTTAAATGACATTTGTATAGTGCGCAATATCCCACCATTGCTTAAAAGTAAACTCCACCCATCTTGCTTAGCTCAGCTATCTGAATCTGCTGGTCGTGAAAAGCACTTCAATGCAGAAATCAGATGAGAGGTATTTTGAAAATAAAGGGCAAGACTTTGCAGACTATAGACCGCAAGGTGACCCGAGTGTGAATCTGAGTGAAACTTTTCAGCTGATCCAGGTAAAATGAAACAGTTCACAAATTCGTGTTAGTTGCGACAATCGTTTTGGTCAAAATGAAAAAAGAAAACATTCAGAACTGTCAATGTCAAAACGAACCACTCTCAAAGCTTTGATTTTTCAGGCTAGATTCACAAGGGGATTTGTGCACCATTCACAAAATGTAGGCGATGGTCGTGGTGGAGGTGAGGTACCCCCTTTTACCAAACAACCCTGTGGTTAGGGCATTCACCTGGATGGGGGAGAACTGGGTTCAAGTCCCTGCTCCAGCTATTCTGAGGCGAGTCCCTCTCAGTCTCTCCAGTTGAAACTGTTCTATGCTTTAAAAAATACTTAAATATTAATTGGAGCAGAGACTGGAACCTGGTGTCCAGTACTCCATGTATTCTATACAAAGCAGAACAGCTTCAACAGGAGAGATCGAGCAATCCCCACCCCAGAGTAAATGAGAATTCCAAAAAGCTTCAGTTTGACCCACACCAGTTTGTGTTCCAATTTCTGAAATTGCCAGCTAACCCAAAAAATCACCTCTACACAGGAATTAGGCACTTTGTAAATCCTGTCGGGTGCATATCTGCATTGTTAGGCCCGAACAATACTTTTTAAAAATCTAGCACCAGGTCTAAGGTTTGTAACTACAACAGTTACTTTGTAACTGGTAATGGCATGCTTTCTGAAAAATGATATTGTTTGGGGCTTCAGACTGCAGCATGTGAGACTAACTACATTTCCAATAAATACCCAAAATAAAAAAGAAATTGTAAGAGGTCTTTTTTTAGATGTTTCTATTCTGCTTTCTATACAATTCAAAAATTTGGACAAGAACTTAATTAATCACTGATGTAATGCTGTGGAATATGGGAATTTATTGGCAGTAGAGTCGGGCATGCAAATTATAATTTTAAAATATAAATTTCAGATACATTCTGCAGGTTATTCATGCAAAGAAGGTGCTTTTGCTCCATCCCGGTCTGAGCTGGGCAGAACAAAATTTGTCCAAAAGTCATTTAAAACTACTAATCACAACTACTAGCAATTACTGATCAAATAGCATGAAGACCAATTTGCTGAGCAATGATGCATTGACAGAAAACTGTCTGCAGTGCATTTCCGCAATGAATTGCACTTTCCTTTATCATAAACAAGCATTCTGTTTATCAGGTAATCAAAAATGCATGCTATCTGCATTAGAGTTGAGCAAACATCCTGGGTTTCACTGCAAAATCTGCCAAAAGGGGGAAGTATTAATTTAAAAAAAAAATGCACAGGGTCAAATTTTCACTTATAGGCACCCTCTGTTCATGCAAGCCATACCACTTTACTAAGACAGAGACAATACAGGTGAGTCGCATCATACGCGCATTTAACTTACACAAATTCAACTTATACGTGCTTGATAAAAAAAAAAAAAAAGAAAAATAACAAGATACCTGTAAATAGCGCGGGTGATTCTGCCCACCATTCCACTCAATGAGCGTATGCCCCGGAGTGAGCGTGAGATGGGAGACGTGAATCGGCTGTTCCCTCAGTCGATCTCAGTTCCCACGTGCCTCTCATAGTATGAGCATCTTACCGTGCTGAGTGTGATTCTAGTGGTTAAAGATTTGTATTTTTCATACAACATGGCCCCTAAATGCAAGCCAACTACTTCATCTGGTGCTCAACTGAAGAAACAGCGATCTGTTCCAACGCGGGAGGAAAAACTGGCTGTGTTGGACTTATTGAGAGACAGTATGTCGGTCTGCAACGTGGCGCGTAAATATGGCCGCAACGAATCTAGCATCCGTGCCATCAAGATTCGAGAGAGAGAGGGAGAGAGAGAAATTCATCAAGCCGTGTCATCAAGTGCTCCAATAACTGCTATGATGAAGAGCCAGGTGTGTGATAAGACTTCAGTGAAGACTGAAAAGTCATTAAACTTATGGCTGGAAGACATGAACCGTAAACGTGTGCCTATCGATGGCAACACATTGCGAGAAAAGGCTCTTGGCCTCTACGCGCTGTTCAAACCTCCTGCCGAAGAGGGACAGCCTTCTGATGAGAAGGAATTCAAAGCCAGCCAAGATTGGCTAACAGTTTTAGGAACCTCTTCAACCTCAAAAATGTGCAGACTCCTGGTGAAGCTGCATCTGTCAATGAAGAGGCAGCAAATGCCTACCCCAAACAATTAAAGAAAATCCTAGAAGAAAAGGGCTAGCTTCCGGAACAAGTTTTTAATGCTGACGAGACTGGGCTCTTCTGGAAAAAAATGCCCAACTGCACTTACACTTCGAAATCAGAAAGACAAGCCCCTGGCTTCAAAGCAGCTAAAGACCGTGTGACTGTGTGTTGTTTTGTGGCAATGCAGCAGGACATTTGGTAAAGCTGGGCTTGCTCCACAGGGCTGCAACTGCCTGTGCCCTAAAAGAACAAAAATCTCCAGCCTGTGTTCTGGCAATCAAATAAAAAAGGCTTGGGTGACGGCAGCATTATTTCTGGATTGGTTCCACAAGTGTTTCATTCTGGAGGTCAAGCGGTACCTCGAAGAAAAAGGACTTGACTTTAAAGTGTTGCTGATCGTAGACAATGCTCCTGGCCACACTGCGGCACTCCGGTTTGTGCATTGACGTTGAAGTCGTCTTTCTCCCCCCTAATACCACCTCCATCCTCCAAATCTCGACCAAGGTGTGATTCCCTGTTTCAAGGCCACATGCACAAGGCTTATGTTCTCACGGATATGTAGTGCTATGGATGCTGATCCCAGTCTTAATGTGATGGAGTGTTGGAAGTCCTTCAACACTGCCGATTGCATCACTTATATTAAACAGGCCGTGTATGCAGTCAAGCCTGAAACAGTCAATGCATGTTGGTGAAACCTATGGAAAGAATGTGTGAATGATTTTAAGGGCTTCCCGACCATTGACAAAGAAGTGAAACGCATTGGTCAGGTGGCCAGGCAAGTGGGTGGTGATGGCTTCGTCGACATTCTTGAGGAAGAAATTGAAGAATTAATTGAGAGCCATAGAGAAACATTGACTAACGAAGAGTTAGAGGAACGGATAAAATCGTCTACAGAAGACGAAGATGACGACGACGAACAGGAAGAGTCAGCAAGTTGGAATCTTCATAAATTTGCTGAAGTGTTCCAAGCAGCGAAACACTGGAATGATTTAATTTCTGAATATGATCCCTCTATGGAACGACGCACCAAAATCACACGTGGTATTGAGGACAATTTGAGACCGTATCAAGAAATGTTTGAGCAGCTCAAGAGACAACAGCGACAGTTGCCAATCACCATATTTTTCAAAGAAAAACAACCAGCAGCAGATGAGCCTACAAAATCAACTTCTCGAGCTGAACCAGAGCCAACCACTTCGTCTATGACTCGCTCTCCGTCACCCAAGCTCTCTGTCACCTCCGTCTCCTGGATCGACATCAAGCCCTGACAACCCCCTGTAATCACCCCCTGTAATTAAAAATACAGTACTGTAAAATTGTATTTTGCATATGTACTCTTTATTATGTAATGTACATTATTGTATACATATTACTGTACAGGGTTGTATACACAAAAACATGTACAGTATACTGTATGGGCGATTTAAGGGATTTTGAAGGGTAATTTTAACTATACATGATTTTCGCCTTACACACTGACTTTAGAACCTAACCCCCGCATAAGATGTGACTCCACTGTAACACACTTGTATTCTGGCTCTAGATGGTTCCAGACATGAATTGCAGATACACTGGAGGAAGGGCAAGCAGGAGCATGTGAAAGTTTTATCTCTGTGCTCAACCACAAGTGCCCAAGTCACTCTTGAAAATAGTACTTGGGTTCTGTGGGCCTGAGATGCTTTTGAAAATTTTTACTTGAGGTCCTCTCTCTCCTTGTCTTCCCTACTGCTCTTTACTATTAGACCAATTTAGAATGCCCTAGTAGGGTAGGGCAAAACCTGCATCTTTCCATGCTCTGTGCTGACCTTAAAGCTTAAGTTGGCCTGTTGTATTCATTCTCTCTGAGGCATCTGGCACTGGCCACTGGCAGAGAGAGGATACTTGGACCATTAGTCTGTCCCAGTATGGCCGTTTTTATGTTCTTAAGAGGTGAGTCTGAGTAACAATGGTGCTGCTTGGGTCATCTGCAGTTATTGAACCCAGGCCCTGTAGGTCTAAAAGCATGAGCCTCTACTACTTGTTCTAATGGACCTAGTCCTTTAGGTCACAGGCAACAGCAGACTCCTAAAAGTCTATGGGTTCATCTACACTACAGCATGGATGTTTTGGCTCCAGCAGAGACTTGGGCTAGTCAGACCGGTGAGCTGGATGGGCTTGAGACCGCAACCTGCCGCCTGAGCTACAATGCCCATGCTGCCGGTGTTTTTAGTGCCCTAGCTCCCATTGGAGCTAGTGCAAGTCTGTCTACCCGAGCTGGGAGGCTCACTTTCCAGCTGCAGTGTAGACCTCCCCTCTGCGTGGTCTAGGCAATGGGAGGAAATGGAGAACCATAACTTGTTAGCATGAATTTCATACGTGACACACGGACTTTCTGCTTTTTTATGCAGCTGGCCAATAGAGTTAATATGTTGTATCTTGCACCATGGATTGAAATTGATGGGAGATTCCCCACAGGACTTCCCTTTGAGCAGGATCCCTTATGCTCCACTCCTCACTGGAAATCATCCACTCCTCCCCCACATACATACAGCTTCTCCCTACTGGTGGATAACAATCCGATCTAGCCGTTTACTGTTGTTTCTGTTGGTCTTGAATTGAAATATACCTCCAACTGTATGGATAATAGACTCCTTTCCAGAACAATTTTCATTCCCATTTTTCTGCGGTCAGTGTGGGGAGACCTCTAGTTGGTATATGGCCCATAATTTGAAACTTGATTCCGATGCAGTTTTGCTTAAACAGCAAAGGTTTTTTCCTTGAGTATTGGAATGTCTTGTTCAGTCCCCAGATAATCTCTTTAGAATGCTGTTGATCACGTGTCTAGGAGAGAACTTGTAAAACAGGTTGCAAAAAGTGGAATTTACCCTAAAACCTATAGATGTCTGACCTCTGCCCGTGTATTATTTTGTTTGGATCCATGACCAAAACTAAACCTCATATATTTTTTTTTCATCTTTTTGCAAACAGCAACAGGAGAAAATCCACTTTTTAAAAAAAACAACATTTTGAAACGGCTTCCTTACACAGGTTTCAGAGTGTTAGTCTGTATTAGCAAAAACAATGAGGAGTCCTTGTGGCGCCTTAGAGACTAACAAATTTGTTTGGGCATAAGTCTCTAAGGTGCCACAAGGACTCCTCGTTGTTCTTCCTTACACAGTTCTACCACATGAGCAATACCTGTGATCATCCTGTAACTTGGGTTTTCTAAGATGTTTCCTGGTCCAAAGATCAGCAATATAATGGCCTGCTTTTGAAAGTTAATTAAGTGCAGCCTCATGACGTTGTCACTTTATGTTGCAATGGAGCACAATGAATTGACAGTCACTCCATGATGCAGTTTAGTACATGAAACTGGCAGCCGTACATGTGAGACAAAACTAAAGTCAAAGTGCCTGTAACATTCAGATTACCACTATGTAAACACAGCCAGAAGTTTGCAGATTACAAAACTGTATTAGAAAATTTACTAAAAGGACTCAAAGAGAGCCATACCTCTTAAAAAAGGGGGGTGGGGGGAGTCCTTACAATCAGATTTTTAGAGTCTTTAAGAAGAATTTCTGGCTTTAGGAGAAACTCGTACTGTGTGAGAAGGGGCTGACTGAGTCAGCAAGAGGGAATAAATTGCCTGGGAATATTGCTTTTTTTCATAGCCTCTTAATTTACTTAATAATCCTTTTCTGAAGGAATGTTTTTAAACATTTGTAAATCAGTAAAATTAAGAATGTTGAAAGTTCATGAAACTTCTTACCTACTGTATTTCTTCTTTGTTATTCAGACTTAAACTCAGCCCTTTACCCATCCAAGCAGAACATCTAGCTCAGTAACGGCGTGATCCAAATCCCATTGTAGCTAGTGGAAAGGCACCCATTAATTTCATCAAGCTTTGGATCAGGCTCTAGTATGTCTGGGTACAGAGAAGTGAATCCAAAATTCAGGGTACAATATATTAATACAAATCTAAACATATTTTTTTCTTGCTGGTTTTAGAAATTAGGCATAACTCGCTAGGCTAACAAGCTCTAGCCATGCTTTATGTTCTTTTGTAACAAGATAGTTTAAAGCCTTTTAACTAGTTTAGCTTTATCCCCTTCAGCCTACTTTTAAAATAAGTGTGGACTTCAGTGAACATTCTATGTAGGAAAAGCATCTGCTGGTCAGATTGCATAGATAGGATTTTGCTAGTTCCTAAAGGTCTGCTATAGTAATTTTTCCCACTACTTTATTTTGGCCTCTAGAGAAATATGTATTTCACTAGGTCTGAATAGAAATGGTGGCAACTTGCCATGAAGCAGTGGGGTCTTGGCAATTAGATAAACAACATTTTATCAACCCAGTGACTGCTTATGTACAAGTCTGGCATGTTTCTTGTGCTGGTAAATGCAACACTGTTCTCTTTAAAACATGAAACAAGTTATTTATCCTAGGGTTGGTTGGTTGGTTTGTGTGTGTGTGTGTTTTAAGACTAACTCTTGCTGTCAGAGTGAACCTTGTTCGCTTTTCTGAATTGAGATTAGATATGGGCGGGGGGGGGGGTATGTGTTTTGAATAATCTTTGTCTAATTAATGGAACACCTACTGCTGTGGGATTTCCCACTGCTAAACACAAATGACCTGTTACTATAACAGAAACCATGTATACAGCCATTTCTGAATTAATTTGAATTCATGAGCTTATCACAATAAAGATGTTGTTTTCTTCAGACTTGACTCCGCAAGGTGTTAAGTGCTTCCTGGAGGGTGCTGAGCTCCTTTAACCCCACTTGTAATCAGTGGGATTTAAAAGCACTCACCACCTTACACAATTGGAACCCCTGTTCATTATGCTTGCAGACCAAGGTGCATGTGCTACTTTAGACCCTGATTCTGCCCTGGGAAGTCTGCAGGCCCATCCCTACCTCTGCACTGTTTGTAGTTCAGGATTAGGGCTGTAAAATGTGTTCTACCCTGGACGTATTCTGGCTAGATTTAGATGAACACTTAAAAGAAATCTGAGGTAAGATTTTTCTTTTTTAAAAAAATCCAACAACTCAGTATTGCAGATGGGGTTGTGTTCAAAGCCTCTTATCTTTGCATGTGCATTGTATATTAAATTTCAGAAATATTTTTTTGCAAAAATTAGTGCTTTGAAGTTTACAGAAATGTTCCAATGCTTAATTTGTATCCCCCAAAAGAGACTGAGCGTTATGGGGATTTTAATAATTTTTTTTAAACCTCGTCCCTCTGCCCCTTTTCTCTAACAATCCTAATGGTTGGATTGCCCTGGTTGCCTATCATCAGTCTGGTACAACCACTAGCAAATTAAGATTGCCTGGGTTGCCGGTCAGATGCTACGAGCCTAGGCTATAGCTAGCTGACATGACAAAGAGCTGCTAGATTTGTACTTTGCTTTGTATCAGAGAGGTACTTCAGTTTTATATATGACATTTCCCTAAACAACAGAAAACAGCATTACTACACTGCAGAACCACTTGTAAACTAGAGAATGCAACCACTTGTAGCTGAGAAGGATATATTGCACAGATTTAAGCACAAATTGTTCATTTTGGGTATGTCTACACTGCAATTAGATACCTGCGGAGGGCCCATGCCAGCTGGCTCGGGCTAAGGGGCTGTTTAATTGCAGTATAGACATTGAGGCTCAGGCTGCAGCCTGAGCTCTGGGACCCAAACACCTACACTGCACTTAAACAGCCCCTTAGCTCAAGCCTTGCAAGCTTGTGTCAGCTGGCATGGACCAGCTGTGGGTTTTTAAATTGCAGTAGAGACATACCCTTTGTGGTCCTGCTAGCCATGCTGAATTTCTGGCAGGTTTGCCCTTGTCTGTTAACCCTAAACTGTGTCCATTGCTGTGGCCTCTGAGTACATATCCCACAGGTTCCAGAAGCAGTGCCCTCTGGGAGACTTCAAAAAGCAGCTGATCGACTGTATTGGGAGGACAAGATGAACCATTTCATCTAGTTTGTACACCACTCTGGCACTAAAACTGTTTAAACTGGATTGGTTCAGGTTAAGTCAGTATTTAGCTCTGCTGAAGTCACCTCCGAATGATATTTAGCAGGCATGTAAACTGTTTGTAACACACCTCTCACAAGTGCTCCAATTAGACTGAACAAACATGGTGAATTTCTCTAGTGTAGACAAGACTTATGTCGTTGATACTGTACGTTGAATGATAAACCAAAAAGTTTGGGTCCTGAAGGCAGCATGTTGCTCTTGTGTGTTCTCTTCACCCACCTTCTCCAACCAGGGGAGTTGATATGCCATTTTAGCTCCTGACAATTTCCACTCAAATTTTTGCCCTCACCTTAAGATGAAACTTTGAAGAAAGACCGTGCACAAGCTCACACAAAAAATCCTTTTCAAAGCATCAAGCTTTTACATTTCCCTAATAAATTGTAGATCTTCTCACTAAATCTGCTGCAATGCACCTAGAAGGAACACCAGTGCTTAGAGCAGTGTCGCATAATTCTATTCTAACGCACAGTCTTGTGAAGCGATTGTTCCAGTGGCAACAAAATTCTTCAGTTAAGACTGACTGACTCTATTTGCCCCAACAGGGCAATTGTACAGCCAGGATAGTTGGAGTAGAGTCAGAAGAGAGTCAGAGCCCACTCTTCCAGATATTACCCCTAGCTCTTTGGAGTGTACAGCAAAGAAAATGTGAAGTTTTAAGTGTATATTAAAAATGTAATGTCTGCAGAGCATGGGCTAGATTGTGATAACGTCAAATACTGAATACTGCAAGCACTTTTCTTTTCTTTTTTTTTCCTTTTTCTTTTTCTTCCTCTTCCAGGCCCTCAGTCCGGTGCAAAGCTGGGAGCATAGGTAAAGAATGATGTAATGCAGTGGCAGCCCAAAAGCATCTTTTGTTTGAATTGTGAAATGGCTACTCCATAGTAGTCTCCTGATGAATCAGATGTGAGGGGCTGCTTTGTGGAACGAGCCCTTTGTAACAGCGCATCAACTGGAAGCAGAAGGAGACATTCACTTGGAGGGCTCTTTCTGAAAATGGGTTTAACTTTTCTTTTGCCAGTCACTACCAGCATGACCTCATACACTTTCAGTACAATGGAGTGGCTAAGCCTTTGAGTACATAGCCATTACATCATCTCTGCAAATTAGAAAGGGAGGTGGTAAAAGAGGCCTTATTGTTGTCATGGCTGATGAGATGATCAGGACTCAACTCGTGGTTGCTGAGAGGTTGGTGGCTTTACTGGAAAGTGGCACAGAAAAATTGCTACTGATTGATAGCCGTCCCTTTGTGGAATACAATACATCCCACATCTTGGATGCTATCAATATCAACTGCTCCAAGCTTATGAAGCGGAGGCTGCAGCAGGACAAAGTGTTGATTACGGAACTCATTCAGCATTCAGCAAAATACAAGGTAAGGATGGTTTCCCCCCCCCCCCTTTTTTTTTAAAGGGGGTGTGGAAGTAAAACTTCAAAATAAAATTAACCTACCTTGTAGTGAAATGAGTAATGATGAACTGCAGTCTTCCACAACTTTATTATCTAGTTCTCAGGAGCTACAGTAAATAAACTACTGGTGAAATTATGCTTATAGGCGATATAGTAATGTTTAAGAATTTAAGACTGCTGAAAATCTCCCCATCAGTTTACTTTTCTATAACCCTCTTAAGGGTTTTTCATGTAGTATGGTCCCTGTATGTAGCTAATTCGTATTTCAAGTGTATGTTTTTGCAAATTAAACTTCAGACATCTTGGTGTATAAAATACAGTGAATCCCATGATAAGGCGCCCCTTGAGAGACCACCACAAAAATCCAGTTGTTGGAAGTTGTTTTCTTATACATGTGGAACAGAACTATATTTAATACTTTCAAGGATTGTTTGGGATGGTCTTTTTTCAGGCAGCAAGGATTGCTTATTAAAGGGTTTCACTGTACGTTGTGGAAGGAAATGTGTAAATTCAAAAAACCCCACCCATTCTGGCTAACTCTAAAATATCTTTTGTTTGGATTTAAAAGATAAGCCTTTCATAGTTAGGCCAATGAGAGAGAATTTTAAGTGTAATTTTAAGTGAATCTATTTGTGGATTTTATTTAAGAGGTCTTCCAGTGTTTCCAAAATATTTTGGGTTGGAAAGAAAAGATTGTGGAGAGGGGGAGAAGAGAGAGAGTGAATGTCTGCATAAACTTTTTGCCACAGGTTGACATGTTATACATGCTGTAATCTGGAAAGTCTAATTTTCAAAAAAGTCAATCAAGTTTTATAGATGTAGTAAAATGTACTTGTAGCAGTTCAAGGTCTTTGGATAGGTAAATAGTTTGGGAGAAGAAACTAAAGGTTTGTTGCTTTATATTTGAATGCAAAACACCTTAATTTCAGGTAAACTTTTTTTAAAGTGGCTCAAATTTGCCCAGTGGATGAACCTCATGCAACAAGCTTCAGCCCTGATCAGATAATCCGTTTACTAAACCCCGAAGCAATACAGTACAGTCAGGTTTACTAAGAGGTGTAAAAGTGTCAGTTTTATTTAAATCTGTATGTAAAATCCAGATACTGGAACCACTGTACAGTAAAGATGTAGGGTCTCTTAATTCTGTTTGGTAAACTTTCCTATCCTTTCCCTTATTTGCAATTATTTGCTTTTCAGATTGAGATTGATTGCAAGCAGGAGGTGGTGGTATATGATCAAAGTTCCAAGGATGTTGCCTCTCTCTCATCTGACTGCTTTCTTACTGTACTACTGGGCAAGTTGGAGAACAATTTCAACTCTGTACACCTGCTTTCAGGTAGGATGCAAGAAAATCACTTGAGCGAGGGAGGGTGTAATTCTTTATACGTAAAGAGTGCACACTTTCGCTTTTTTGCCTGTATTAAGAAAAGCGTTGTACTAAACCTGCTGTAGTCAGGTCACTTAAGTTTATACATGTAACTGTAGGGTTTTAAAAAATAGTTACAGTACTATGTGCAGATGTATATGCTGCACATGCGAGCATCTCTATAAAGCTTAAGGTCCTGACTTCTATTTACACTAGGGCTCTTTACACTATTCTGGCTCTGTAAAACGAGAATTGGGTCCTAGGCTTTTTACCTAGAAATGCTGATTATATTTGACCCGGAAGCAGCTTTAGGAGTGCAGTTCCTGGCTCTTAAAGCCTTGTATACACTTTGGGGGGGAGGAATGTCCCTCTATTGCTGAACCGGAGCATAGAACTAAAATGTCCACACTGGGGAAACAAACACCATATTCTCAGTCTTGTGTGGTTTTTATATTTTTTTCTCTCCCCTTTCCCCTGCTCTCAATTCTCCCCAAGTCTGAATCGGAGAAACAGAAAGCTATAATACAGGGTTAGTTTTTGTTTGGGGTGTTTTTTGGGGGGGAGGGTTGAAATGGAGGGGCAGCAGGTTCTCCTGTTCAGAAGAAGATGCAGTAGACACACACATGATACCAAGTGAAGGGGGATAAAGTGAAGCCAGTGGTGGGAAGAAGAGAGAACTGTATATAGCAGTGGTTCTCAACCTGCGGCCCGCAGGCCGCTTGCAGCCCAATCAGCACAGAGCTGCAGCCCATGTGACATCCTCAGGGCCATACAGGTAACATTGGATGAGGCCCACATAACACATTGAAAGGAGCTCAATGAAAGGAGGAGACTCACAGTGTAGGGTAAGTGGACCAGCGGGAGGCACGCACACATCAGTTTCGGACTGAGTTTGGTCTCTGAGCCAAATAGGGGTCAGCAACACTGAGGATGCAGCACACTCAGCTTTTGGAGATGCTGCTTGTATCTCCTACTCTAGTTCCCACATCCTTATCTGGCCAAGGATAGGGAGAAGAGTTGGTAGGCTAAGGAGAAGGGAGCTGAAAGAAAGGTTTGCCGGGCTTCTTTGGCAGGGGAGGGAAAATTTCAGAAACCTGCCCTCCAAAAACAAAACACCAACAACAAAAACCTTCAAAGAAATTACTTTAGTCATTGGGAAGGGAAAGGTGCATAGAAATTAAGGAGAAAATGGTTATAAGAAAATGAAATGCAGAGGGAAGGGGGAAAGGGAAGAAATTCTAAAGAAATGTTTCTTTGCAGCAGGAGGCTGCATTTGAGGTTTTTCAGTGACTTCATCCAACAGTGGTGGTGAATTGCATTGGTTGCTGATAGAAACTGAGAAAATTGCCCAATTTGAAAGTGGGGTGTGGGGATCTCAGGGAGGTATTACAACAGAGAAACTCAACTAAATGCCTGTTGCTAATGATGCAGTGAGAAGTCTCCCAGTGCTTGAAGCAAAATGAAGTTATAGTTATTTGACTTCTGTGTCTCTGCATAGCTCCCACTGAGTAGACTTGTTTAACTGTGTCGGGGTGCTCGGAGACTAGTTTTACTTCTTGACTGTCTTATCAAGAGTTATGCTTCTGAGCTTTAGTTTCTGTCTCTACAGCCAAGTAATTCTTCTTGTGTATGAGGCCCCCCTCAACCTAATAAACAGGAATAGTTTTACCCTCAGGCACTGGATACATTTAGAGAGAAATGCTGAGAGATTTGACTAATGCTTTATTAAAATTGAAACTGTTTTTGTTTACAATGGACTTGTTAGAAGCAGTTCATGCCACATCATGAAATCCTTTTTCTGATCAAACGTTACAAGTGTCTAACTTGTCCAATTGGCTGTGTTGAGGGTGCTTTTTTTTTTTTTAAAAACGTACACTGCATTGTTGCATCATGCCACAATACAAAGTATTCACACTTAATGCACTCAGAGGGAAGACGTACCAAATTCTTCCTCCTCGAAATGCCATACAGCTCCGTAATAACTAAGGGACAGATCACCGGCAGAGGAACCTGAAGGAGGCGGCCAGAGAAAACTCCATGAGGCTCACCTCCCAGCATTTTCAGGGCACCATTATCCTCTAATGGGAGTGGGGAGATCAGTCATGGGATCAGTGAGGAAAAGACACCTAAGTTCTGTGGAGATTGACTCTCTGCATCTATTGTCGTTTTCCTACTGGTGAGCTCGCTCATGTCAGTTTTGATGGAGGCACAGTAGGACTCAATGCTGCTTTGGAAAAAGCATTAACTCTGTGTGAGTGTGAGTGAATGGACGGATAGCTGGGTGCTGAGCAGGGGAGCATGTTCAGTCTCCTGCTCTACTTTCACCTCCATGTGCCTCCTAATCTCCATGGAGAGAAGACCCCAAAGAGCAGCCACACAGACTCTTCTGTGGCGTCGAGGAGAAGAGTGAGTGACCGTGCAGAGGGAAAGCACCCCAACTCTCCATGGCCAGGGCAAATCCCACTTGTGTAGGTCATGTTTACACTAGGAAGAAAGGTTTGTTATTGGCACGCTAGTTACGTGGTTAGGCCAGACCAGGCAAGTTTTAATTTTAACTATTGAAGTGTTAGCTGATCAGCATAAACCTAGGCTCCCCACTAAAGTTGAGCCCCGACCAGCTAGTGTGTGACTACCCTAGTGTAGACAGGACAATATGTACTTTAACTTGTATTTAAAAACCTGTTTTCTTAGTGAAGGGGAGGCTGTAGAGTCACCCTCACGTAAAGTGGGGATAATCTGGTTTTTGTGGTTGCAGAGTATAAACATAATTGAGAGGTGGAAATATTTACTACATGTAGTAGATTAATAACTGTGCTATTTCAGGAAAGATGAGCCAAATAAGAAACTACTATGGAAAAAAATTGATAACTATTTGTATACTCAGACTACACTGCTTCATCTCCAAGTTTCCTTCTTTTATATCCAACTTCCTCTGTTTTTAGTATTTGTGTAGGAAAATATCTTGTCCAGTCTAAAATGCTGTTTGTTTTTAATAGAAGGTTAGTAACTAAAAAAGGAGCAAGTCTTACACAAGTGGTAGACAAGGCTATAGATTAGGCCACAGTAGGAAATGTAATCTTAGAAAAGTTGCCTTTCCTGCTTGAGTATTTTAAGTATGAGTCTAATGGAATGAATCTTTTTTTTGCCTGTTTAAAAAAAAAAAAATTGTGTAAAATTTAGTGTTTAAAAAAAAAAAAAAGGCAATAGCTTGCTGGTGCCTTGCTCTGTAGAAGACTGGATAAAATTGTTCTTTCAGCAAGTTGATAACAAACCCTTGTAAAACATTTATGGCTAATAACGAGTTTAGGGGTCAATGCACCTTGCAGAAAGGGAAAAACTTAAGTCTAAAGGTTTTTCTTAATCACTGTGTAGCTTATTTACAACAATGACCTGAAATAAATGTGTTTTGGGGGAGGGAAAAAAAGTAAGTCTCAACAGCAGTTAATAGACTTCTTGGGAATGGTCTCACTGATCCCCATTACTGAGGGTTCAATGAGTTGTTTGGTTGTTTTTTTTGTTTTTTTTTTTTAACTGAGGCTTAATATGAAGGCACACCTCCCCCTTGAAGATTACTTTTAATTGAAATTACAGATGGAAAGCTCCTTAAAGGGACACACTTAGCTAAAACCCTGGATTTGACCTAGTAAAAACACTTGAATCTTGTGGGCAACATTCTTAGGATTCTAAAGATCTGTTTTGGCTTTTAAATTTACTACTCATGATATTGAAAAATGGGCACCCACTGCTTATCCCTATTCCCAGCATGCCCTGAGGGAAGGAGGTGGTGTGCAGGAAACTCTGTGCAAGCCTGGGACCGAGCATCAGGCTGTTTACTCCCTCTGGATCCCTAGGCTCAGGTGGGAGGGGGAGAGCAGTTGTCTGGGCTGGTGGGGCTATGGCTGGCCTGTGGGTGGGTTTGGGGGTGTGGCTATCTGGGCAAGAGGGGGGCCTTGCAGCTGGGCTTGTGGGGAGAGGGTGCAGGTATCTGGGCTGGGGAGGCCCTGTGGCTTAGCTCTGAGGGGGAGGGGGTTTGGGTGTATTGGCTGGGGGGACCCTGCTGCTGGGCTCAGGGGTGGAGGGGAGGGGTTGTGGGTGTCTGGCCCCCGGCTGGACTTGAGGGGAGAGGGAAGAAGGTAGAAAAACTGGGTTGTCATAGGGGTTTCTTTAACTCTCTACTCCTGGGGGAATTTTTGTGTGTGTGTATTGTTACAGACATACTTGCTGACAGGTATTTTGAAATAAATTCTCAAAATAATTGAAACTGGTGTGATTATGTAGTGCTGTTTTGACAAAAAAATTGCAGGATTTTAAAATATTGTGTGCAGGATTTTTAACATTTTGGCACAGAATGCCCCAGGAGTAACCCATGTACCACTATAACTAGGATCTTACAACTTACACTAGAGCTCCCACCATTTCTATCGCTGGTGGAGCTGCATCTGCAGTAGTGCAAGAGTAGGAAATTTTAAGAAAAAGCTCAGTATAGATACAGCCTGTCATTGTAACCTATCTTTGAAGTGAATAGGGCCACTCATGTGAGTGAAGGGTTACAGAATTAGGGGAAAATTTTCAAAGGCACATATGATAGGTGCCTGATTGCTATTTGAAAATATTTTCCTGAGGACATCTTTACTTTTGGTAAAGACCTGTGTGCTCTCTTAAGCTTCCCTTGGTCTGTCTCTTTTTGCCTCTCCGGCACACAGTTCCTAGGCATGCTCTGTTACCCCTACACAGAAATAGGTCGCGCTGGCCTAGGCCCCTAGGATGAGCGCTGTAAAGCATCCCAGACAATGGGGCCATGATCTGATTAGGAGCCTTTTACTCACTGCTGTAATATAATGGATTTGTTTTTTAATCTGCTGTAAGAACGCAGCAAAATCTGTGTGAAGGGACCGAACAGGAGAGTGCAAGGAAAAATAATGCTGTCTGCTGAAATGGCAGTGTTCCTAACTGAGTGAGCTGCGTGAGCTTATGTAATGGAAAATGGCAGGCATCCCTGTTTAGCTGAGCTGGAATGCATGAATTGTAATGATCTGAGTAGATCTGCAGTTCATTTAAACAAGGTGGAAACATGGCAGATGCATAGAAGTTCAAGGCAGAAAGCTGACAACTTTATTTTCTTTGGTACGAACAGGGAAAAAACTGCTGTGGCGTTAGATAAGCATTTTAATATGTATGGGGGGAAATATGGAATGGGAAAACAATTTTGAAGGTGCTACTCATAAGCCACAATTGAAGAATAGCTAATCTTACATGAAGCAAAGTATCGCTTCGCTAAGCTTTAGGTATTTGTATACTTATGGGTTTTTATATTAATACTGCTTCATTTTGTTATTGAATGGTACATAAGGCATCTCTACAACCCCCCCAGTCTTAGTTAAACTCTTGTTTGGAGGACAGCAACTTCTTCAATTCTAGTTTGCTCTTCTGGTCTTCGGTTCTAGGCTAGTCTTTTACATAGTCTTCGCAATTGTGCTGAAACAATCCACAAGTGAAAATAGAAATGAGGTAGATAAAAATAGATAAGTTTGCATAAGTTAGACTTCGTTATCAGGCAAAAACATTCTTTAAACAATTAGAAATGTTGATACATAGCTTTAATTTTTTAATGGACTTTTTGTTTGAAGGGGTATTAGAGTCCCACTTTATACAATTTACAAATAGAAGTGGCCCTAGTTGAGGAGGAAAAAAAGAATGCCAACCCGAAAGTTTTTTGGTTAAGTGGGAAACCTTTTACCTGTCAAATGATCTCTTGCTGCTTCTCTAGTGGATGCTTGCTGTTTGGTTTTTGGTCTGTCACCTGGGATTTAGACTTTACTGTCTCTCACTTCCCATGCCTCCTGACCTAAAATCAGTTAAGTGTGTGTGTATATATATAATATATAACACAGAGATTGGGAATGGCTATGCATATCATTTAAGTCAAGAGTGGCAATGCTGAGAAACTGGCAGAAAGATGAGTAGTTTTTCTTTTCCCTCCTGTCCATGTTGACAGAGTACAGTGAAGAAAACTTCCAAGAGAAGTTCTGCCTCACCTTTTAACTCTGATAATCTCTAACAAGAATCCAAGTTGGGAAGGGCAGGGAGGTTGTGGAAAATCAGACCGTTTGAATGACACTAAAAAGGGTGATACAATGTTTGTAACTGCTTTTCTTGGGTATCCCCAGTATGCATCGTTCCTGGGCTCCTCCAACAGGCCTTCCATCCTTTTAAACAGACACTGTTACTGATTGATCTCTGGTTTCAATTGAGTAGCTAAGGAAGGAATTCTTCTGTGAATCTTGCCATGTAACCATATATCTGGCTTTTGGTTTTCCAGCAGTATGTGTTTGTCAGACTGCTGGGAGATTGTGCTAAATATTTCACGAGATTTTTTTTTTTTTTTTTTTTTTTTTTTTTTTAAAAGGATGTGCTGTTTCTTTGGACTTCATTTAATAGGCGCTCTGCATGGATTTCCAATACCCTCAGTCAAACCGCTAAACCAGGGATGGGCAAACTTTTTGGCCCAAGGGCCATATTGGGGTTGCGAAACAGTGTGGAGCACCAGCTAGGGAAGGCTGGGCCTCCCCAAATAGCCTAGCCCCTGACCCCTATCCGCCCCCTCCCACTTCCTGCCCCCTGACTGCTCCCCTCAGAACCCCCTACCCATCCAACCCCCCCCCCCCCGCCCCTTGTCCCCTGACCGTCTCCTCCCAGGACCTCCCACCCCTAACTGCCCCCCCCTGGAATGCCACACCCTATCCAACTCCCCTGCTCCCTGTCCCATGACTGCCCCAACCCCTATCCACACCCCTGCCCCCTGACAGGCCCACCGGGACTCCCAGGCCTATCTAACCTCCCCTGCCCCCCTGGGGCCCCACCCCCACTCAACCCCCCCCCACTCCCTGTCCCCCCTGGGATCCCACCCCCTATCCAACTCCCCCTGCTCCTTCTCTCCTGACTGCCCCCTGGGACCTCATGCCCCTTATCCAACCCCCCACCCCCTTACTCTTACCATACCACTTAGAGCGGCAGGATAGGCTTATTTGAAAGCCTGGGAGATGGGCGGGCATAAGCCATGTTGCCCGTGTGGTGGCGTAGCTGCGGGGGAGGACAGCGGGGGAGGGGCTGGGGCTAGCCACCCCGGCCGTGAGTTCAGGGGCCGGGCTGGACAGTCCCACGGGCCAGTTGTGGCCCATGGGCTGTAGTTTGCCCACCCCTGCTCTAAACCAAGGGTTCTCAAACTTCCATTGCGCTGCCACCCCTTTCTGACAACAAAAATTGCTACACAACCCCAGGATGGGGGACTGAAGCCTGAGCCCACCCAAGCGCTGCCACCCGGGCAGGGGGGCCAAAGCTGAAGTTCAAGGTCGGGGGGGGGGGGGGCTGTAACCTAAGCCCGGGGCACTGGGGCTCGGGCTTTGGCTTCAGCCCCAGGCAATGGGGCTCAGACTTCAGCCCTAAGCCCAGCAAGTCTAATGCTAGACCTGGTGACCCCATTAAAACAGGTTTGCAAACCACTTTGGGGTCCTGACCCACAGTTTGAGAACTGCTGCTCTAAACTGTGGTATCTGAAATTAACTTAGTCTCTGTAAGTTGAGAAAGAGACAGCTTGAACTCCATTGATGTTTTAACCTCTCACAACTGGGGAGTCTCATTATAAAGGTCAGTTTTCTCTGACCCTCCCCCAAATAAAATTCTTCCCTCTTCCTCTCCTCTTGGGCTTCCGGGGTTGTCACCCACCCGGGTTTTACCCAGACAGTCTGGTTTCTGGCTTCTGTGTCCAGATGCCATTTAGGGTTGCCAGGTGTCCAGTTTTTGACCAGAAAGTCCAGTCAAAAAGGGGACCTGGTAACCCTAAATGGCTCCCAAACCACAAGTCCGGTTACCATGGAATGGGGCTGGGTCATTAACCTGCACCAGGCCCTGCTCAGCCGGGGCTGCCTCCTACCTGTAGGCAGTCTCCTTGAGACGATCCAGTGAGCGACAGGGTGGGAGGGGTCTCCCGTTACCAGCAATTAGAAAGGTAGCAACCCTACAGCTCCTCTACCAGATTTTTGGCAGAGGAGAACTGCATTGGGCTCCCTTCAGAGCTTGTGAAGTTGCTCCTCTTTGACAGAAGTGTGAGGAGTAAATTAAGTGAGGAGTGGAACTGTCTGTTCTTCTTACTAACTTTTCATATTTCAAGTTCAATTTCCTGACAGTCTCAAAAATAAGGAATATTTTGGTTTGTGAGGAGATAAGGTATTAAAACACACACCTGCCCACACACACACGTGCACGACTCTTGCTTTCTTGTGCTTTGTCCATGTTTTCAACTCACTTAAAAAGGGCACTCACCTTTAGACACTTATGGGAAAATTTCAGTTGTTGTGTCCCTAAAGCACTTGAGAGCATTAAATAATTAGTGTGCAGTATGTATTAATCTTCTCAAAGTAACTTTAAAGGGATGTTAGGAGGAAGGATTATCTAGTGGTTAGTGATTTATTTGTATTGTAGTTATGTCTAGAAGTCTGAGTTGAGGACAGGGCCCTATTATGTGAGGCATGCATTCATTGAAAAGACTAATTCTGCCCCCAAAGAATTGTTTATTGTCACACGCTTAGATTGTAAAAGATGGATACAAGAGACAGTGGGAGTGCAAGGTAACAGCTAGACTACTCTGATTAGTGTAACCGTCAGTGATGACAGCCCTCCAGCTGCCTACTCATTGCTGAGTATTTTCTAGGCATCACAGCAGAGGTGAGTTTTTCAGAAAGATTTGAAAGAGGATAGCGTAGTGGTCTTGTGGAACTTTACAGGAACTTCCTTCCATGCCAAAGGGGTTGCATGGGAGAAGGGGCAACAGTGAAATTGGACTGCTGGGCAATGAAGGCTGGCATCGTTGGCTGAGCAGGAGCAGAGATTGACCACTTATGACCAGGTAAGAGAGGAGTTAGGGCAGGGCTAACCCAGTTATGGACTTAAAACTGAAGATGAGTAGCTGGTGCTTGTGGTGAAAAGGGGGAGTTTGAGGTAACTGGAGACCAAGAGTTATGACATCTGGATCTTGAGTTATAATTGACTGCCAGGGACTTCCTGTGTGATCACTGTGTCTTTGTTCCCCATATATAAAATGGGGATAAACACCTACCTCACAGGGGTGAGGAGCCTTTATTAAAGGGCTTTTGAGCTTCTCTCAGCAAACATACTATGTAAATTAAGTATTTTTAATCAGAACCTGCTAGTGTTTAAATTTTTGCTGAAATCTTCCTGGTTATCTTTCATCAGCACTACCCGTTGAAGTGTGTATGAAGGCCTAGCTTGATCCAGCTGAAGGAACTAAGGTGTGAATATTCAGAATAAGGCACTGGAACACAGTCTGCGGAGAGGAAGCTTCTCATTTTCTTTTCGTAGTTTTAAAATGCCTTTGCAGTAGGATTCCATCTTGAATGGTTGAAATGGGTATTAGATTGTACTGATAGAGTATTTAAGTTACACATTTCTGTGATTTGTACTTTACAAATCCAGATCATAGATCCAGAACCTAGGAGAATCTGTTTCTATAATAGAGGTTGTTGTCTCTCTTTAGTCAAAGATGCTGGTTTAGTGGCCCTGGAGAAGGGAAATTCTCTGTCTACAGAACTGATATAGTACCTGCAGCAGCAACCAACAATATTTTTCCCCATGTTATCACAACTACCCCATTCTAACCTGGCGGGACCAAAATTCTAGGATTGTGAGAGTAGCTCTGTCTCTATGCCTAGTCAGTCTTTGCATGTTAAACAAAGCAGTTTTAAGGACCTGTCTCAGTTTTCTCCTACAAACTAGTTGTGACAATTAGCCGTGCCAACTTTCCCATCATTCGGGTACCCCGTGGTCGAGGTGTGTGGTGCAGGCCTCTCTCTGTGCCGAGATGATGATGATGAATTTGAACAGGAAAATAACTCCGCCTGAAGGAGTTTGTGAAAACTTTTCATCCCTTCTAGGTTTGGCCCTATATTGTTAGCTATACAATTAGCTAGGAAGTTAGCTAGGAAGGGAGCTGAAACGCCTCTGGTATTAGGATTCCTTAACAATCATAACACATGTAAACTGTATTAGGAATCTGGAGTGCTTTGATCAAAGGGAGGTTGAGCAGCCACCACTTTTCAGATCCATAGCAACAGGGTAATTAAATAGGAGACTGGATTTTGGCAGAAGTCTGTGAATGGAAGTGGAGGCATGTATGCAAGGAAAGCTGGCTTTACAGTAAAGATCGGGGGGGGGGGGGGAGCACACTGTGTGTTTTCTGCCACCCACAAGCATTTTGGGCTGCTAAATCACTGAAGGCTTTTGGCACCATAACATAGTTTCATAGAAACTCCATTTGAGAATCATAGCCACAAGTAATGAACTAAACAAGTCTGCACTAGAATGCACTGTGGTACATCAATATGTGTTGAGTGCGCTGACCGCTACCTAAAATGAACAGATGTTGATGTTTATTTAAAACTGTGAACTCATTGAGGAGAATCCAGTTCATTCTAACAAGCTACCTAATGAATTGATTTAGGTTTAGCCAATTATGTCTAATTGTAATTTCTTGTAGAGTTGTATCTTCCAAACTCCGTTAATAAGTTTACAGAGCCAAAACAAAAAGCTGAGCTATAGTGGATTATTTTTTTCAGATAGGTACAGTCCAACTGACTTTAATGTCAACATCCATTTACCAGAATTTTTTTTTTTTTTGGACATCTAATATCTTCTTCTATAGGACCAGACCTTTCTCCAAACCAAAAAAGAAAATTGCCAAGGCTGAGTGACATTTTTGCAATTATTTGGTGCTGAAAAGTGAACTCCATTATGCATCTGACTGTCTGTACATGCTCTGCAAATAGGTTGCACTGAAAAGCCACTTTGACAGTACAATAATTGACATTAAGTACTCCCTTGGAACTGGCAATCATCTTTTCATACAGTAAATAAGAAATTGCAATTTAGCTTTGATGAATAGAAACAGTTTGCCATTTAGTTTGACATGAGGTGAACTTATCTGTGTTACCATATTTTTATTTGCAGGGCACAGGTAATCTTTCAAAACTTTCATTTTAAAGACCTTCAAATTTCTGCACTTATTGGGGAGATTATTGGTTGTGTTTTGAAAAGAGAATGAAAATAGCGTACAGTTTATACTTCTAGGAAATTCTCCCCTTCTGCCCCCCGTCCATAGTTTTAAAACAAATAGAAGAGAAGAGGCTTTGTTTTGTTGAAAGTCAAAAGACCAAGTTGTTTGATTCCAATTTCACAATAAAGCACAGAAGAACCTGAATGGCTCAATAAGGCTATTTAAAAACAAATATTTCAAAGTTCTTCTTGACTTTTTCAGTCTCTCTAATTCCAGTCCTTTGTGCATTTGGCAGTTGCCCTGATTGCTAGGACTACAAAGAATAGCTTGCCAGATATTTCAAACAGAGGATTATCCTTGTGGTTTAGGCACCCCTGGCTAGAAGGTGAACTGAGATTTACCAAAACTTGCCTCGGAGGTTAGGACCTAGGCCCAGTTAAGTTTATCAAAAGCTTCAGTGAAACTTTGTTAAACTACTAGCTCTGTTAATGACCTGTAGATCTTGCTACAGTTCCAACATGCCCATGTGATTGATTTACTATTTGCAAGGGCTGGAGTGGTAGTAGAGAATGGGTGTTGTTTAGAAATGAGTGCCAAAAGAAAAGCACATTTTCTCTTCCTAAAACAAACAGCAGGGTGCTGCAAATCTGATCTTGCCACTAGCCTAGTTCCAATTTAAGTAGTTATGGAGATGATTTAGAGATTAAGTTTGCCTTGGCAGAAAGGTGATGCACATGTTATGAAAAAAAAAATTTATTTCTTCCCCAATAAGCTTGAATGTGTGATTCTTTTTGAAGGCAGGATTTGTGCTTTGTGTCCACTAAGTTAGTTTTCCAGTTACCTTTACAGCAAGACAGTAGGTAGTATCATTAACTAAAGCTCTGTTCTCGCATAGGAAGACGCTTGTATTAGGAGCATGCTAGTTTTCAGCCTGCAGGTACTCTAGTATGGAACACAACCAAGCTTTGCAGCCAGAGATACTTGAAACAAGATGGGATACTTTTTCACTATCGGAACATTTTTATGTAAAACTTCAGTATCATGATTCAGTATTTCTGATGTCAAAAATCAGCTAACAAAAGTATGGACGGTGCCAGATCTTTGGGCTGGAATTTAGTTTCACTCCTATGTTGCAGCTTAAAGTTATGGTACAGATAGATATTATTGTTTCAAGTTCTTGATACTATGCTCTATATTTGGATCAGAAAGTGTAAACTGAAATTGTTGCATTTCCTCATGACATCTGTCAATATTTTTACTTTATTGAGGCTGTGTTTGTGTGGATAATGTCTGCTGTTTGAATTGGTCTCTGCTGTTGTGGGGAAGGAAAAACAGAAGGTATTTAACAGAAGGGAACTAAAGACACATTCATTAAGATGTTGCATCTGACTTTAAAGGAGTGTGGCATATTAAAGGTAGACAAAGTAATTAAGAAATAAGGATTGGTTCTCACACCCTTTGAAGGCAGTGGCTCTGTGGAAGAGTGTACTCACCGCAGGCACACCGCCTCATGGCTGGGCAGGACATAGTGGCTTCTCCTTTGGCAGCCCTTGAGCTTCAGCCCAACTTCAGGCTTTGAGGGCCTTCCAGCGAGCTGGCTCCAGGCTCTTTGTACCACTGCCTTAGGTGGGCCCAGAGGGGAGCCCAAGCCCACACTCTGCTCTGGATTCCAGACCAGGAAAAAGAGAGAGCCTGTTTCTTCAGACCCTCTCTTCTGTATCTCTGGGCTGCTTCCTACCATGGTCCACACAGCCTATTCCTAGGCTGACTCTCTTCTGCAGATCCACCCCCAAAATGGGAACCAAACTAGTTCAGGGGAACAAAAGAAAGATAAAGGTCCTGCACCAGGCCTGCCTGTCTGCCCTCAGGAGGCTCTGAGACTTTAGAGGCTCTGGTTTGGCTCTGGCCCCAGCTGGGCCTTGCTTTGTGAAGCTAGCCTAAAAGGTCCTCTCACAGTCAGCCACTACTGGGCTGGAATCTTCCTCTTTTAACTCCTCCCTCCAGGCTAGGCATGTCACACCTGTAACAAGGTGGGTCTGATTGGGCCTCTCTCAGACTCTTGTTAACCCTTTCTTGGTTAGTGTGGAGTCTATGTACCCCATCACAGGCTCCCATTGATGCCAGTGGGACAGAATTAGGCAGTGATGTACAATGCAAGAATTAGGAAAACATTTAAAGGAACTGAAAGGTCTTAACATGAGACTGGGTGTAGGGAGAGTCCATTAACAGAATGTCAGTGATATCTGGATACTCGGGGCGAGGGTGAGGGTGTCTCCCTAATGATAAGCTCTATTAGACTAGGGAATAATATCCCAGAGGAAGTACTGGAAGCATCATCAGAAGTAGAAGACGATAGTTTGACTTTGTTTAATCTTCCTTCTCCTTTCAGATGGGCTGCTGAGACTCTGGCCCTACAACATCTTAAATCAGCTACATCTAAAAGTCTTGACCTGCCACATAAGTGACTAAATATTCAAGGATCTCTTTTCATAAGAGGGAAAAGTTGAAGCAATATCTGGTAGACATTAAGAACTCTGTAAATTATTTGGAAAGGGCCACAGTTAGTCCACAATGCATTGCTCAACATATTAATCAAAGGACAATGAATCTCTCTTCTCCAGAATGGAGATGAAGTAGAGTAAAATAGGAATTATCTGGGATGGGAGCCTAACTAATAGGAACTCTTGAAAACACTGAAACCATGAATGCTTTTCTTTTCTTCCCCCTACTCCAAGTGGATGACTGAATTATTTTCCTCATCCACTCATGGCTGGAACTTGCTGCTGGAGGCTAAGGGTATGTCTACACTGGCAAGTTTCTGGGCCACAAGTTATACCACTTTTATTAACACGCTGGAATTAAACTGCTGTTGCGTGTCCACACTGTGCTCCTTGTGATGCTGGAGCGCATCCATGTTAGCAGCTCTTGCAACAGCAAAGACAGCAGTGTATTATGGTAGCTTATGTTGAACTGGCTGCAGGGTGCTTTGGGAAGGGTTTGCAATGCCCCATGGGGCGGACCCAGCATCACATGATGCAGGTTTCCCAATCCCATTGTTCCATGGGCATCCTACTACATTGCCAGCTGCTTTGCAACTGAAGTGTGTGCGGGGGTGGGCGGGAAGAGTGAGTGTGTGTATGTAGGGGGGAGAGAGACAGTGTGTTTTGGTGGACAGAGCGTGTGTCAGCATACTGTCTTGTATATTCAGACAGCGGCAGGAAGCAACCAGTCCTGAGGCGGGGGAGAGGGAAACCCCGACATCAGCAACAGCTGTCAGAAACGGGGGAGGAGCGCATGTCTCCAGGGCAGCCGAGTTCAAAACAATGAGCAGAACGGTCATTTGAGGCGTTGCGGCACAGCTCTGGAGGCCAATTACTGCGCAGAAAGCAATCAGGTGTCTACACTGGCAATAGAGCGCTGGAGCCTTTGCGCAAATAGCCTTATGACTCTCGTTGCGGTGGTTTTTTTGCAGCACTGCAACTGAGGCGTTTCAGCGCACAAAGTGGCATGGCAGTGTGTACACATATCTGCAGTTTGAGCACAAAAAGCTGCTTTACTGCACAGAAACTGGCCAGTGTAGACAAGCCCTGAGACAATACCATCAATGAAACTCTTCTAATGTAAACCTCTCTTCAGCTGAGCTTGTTACCGGCAAGTCATTTGGCGTAAAGAATAATATTTTGGAGACTAACGTTTAGCACTCAGTTATTGAAGACTGATTGATTGAGATCTTTGGCTAATACTCTATTGCTAACATAACAAAAGGGAGACTTCTCTCTGGGTAAAGGGATACGTCTGTAAATAGAATTGTTAACCATAGTATTTTGTCCTGCTGAGTTACTTTTGGATTTTGCCAGACATATATTTTGCTTTTCAGATACGTAGGAGCTGTTAAGAATGTGACTGCATTGTAAGACACGGAAATGCTTTGAAAATCTGAAATAGATGGGATTTAATTTTTTTATTAAACTAAGGGCCTGGCGACACTTGCAGATGTAGAGCGCTGTGAGTTAAACCAGCCCTCAGAGAGCGCAGCAGGGAAAGCTCTGCCGTGTGTTCACACTGTCAGCTGCAAGCGCACTGGCGTGGCCACATTTGCGGCATTGGGAGCGGTGCATTATGGGCAGCTATCCCACAGAGCACTCTTCCCATTCTGACGCTGTGGCTTGTGGGAAGAGGGCGGTGGGTGGGGTGCAGGGCATTCTGGATCCTGTCCCAACACCCCGTGATGCATCGCTTTGCATCCCAGCAGTCCCTGTGCTTCTGTCCACATTTGGCGCCATCTTTCAACATTTTTTTGTACTGCGCGCTGTGGGGATGGATCCTGAACTGCTGAGGAATATGCTGATGGGTCTCACCAACACGTCACGAATAGCAGTCAAGTTACTCCTCAAGCTACTGTAGCTACTGGACACCCGCTCGGGCCCAGAGGGGTTTAAAATAGCCCTGGGAGAGGGCTGGGGCAGGGGAAAAGCTGGGCTGATTGGCAGAGCAGTCGCAGCGGGGGGCCACACCCCAAACAGACCCAGCGGGCCATATAAAAGCCAGGGAAGCCAGGAACAGAAGAACACTCTCTCTAGCTCTGAGAGGGAGGGACCTGATTAGAGGACCTAGTTTGGAGCAGGGCTGGGGAAAGGCCAAGGGAGCTGGGGAGCTCTGGCCTAGGAAAGCCCCAGGCTGCAGGCCTAGGAAGGCCTATTAGGTATGGGGGTTGCAGGGGCAGCCATGGGTAGGCAGAGGCAGCAGGTCCAAACCCAACCTTGCCTGTGATGGGTGGCTCATACTGCAGTCTGCCCCAGGGAGCGGGGGCTAGCTGGTGACTGGCAGGAGCCTACGACTGAGGCGAGGTAGGGATAGTGGGTGGGGGGTTCCCCTGGGAGGGGGAGACCCAGAACTGTGGGGTACTTCCAGGGGGCAGCACCCAGTTAAAGGGGCACCAGGGTCCTGGGAGGGACAGAGGAGCCAGCAGCAAGGCGAGACACCAGCTGACAGAGGGCGCTCTAGAGGCTGGAATGCTAATTCCCTGAGATGACCAGCAGGAGGTGCCGCCGGTGTGTCCGCGCCCAGTTACACTACAAACTGATAGTGAGGAGTCCGACAATGATGTCGACTCACATAACGCATATGACACGAGTTTGCTTGTGGCATTCACGGACATGCTCACCACCGTGGAACGCCACTTTTGGGCTCGGGAAACAAGCACTGAGTGGTGGGATCACATCGTCATACGAGTCTGGGATGAGGAGCAGTGGCTGCAGAACTTCCGGATGAGAAAAGCCGCTTTCATGGGACTGTGTGAGGAGCTCGCCCCAGCCCTGTGGTGTAAGGACACGAGATTGAGAGCTGCCCTGACGGTGGAGAAGTGGGTGGCTATTGCAATCTGGAAACTGGCAACTCCAGACAGCTACCGATCAGTCGCTAACCAGTTTGGAGTGGGGAAGTCGACTGTTGGAATCATGTTGATGCAAGTTTGCAGGGCCATTAATCGCATCCTGCTCAGAAGAACCGTGACTCTGGGTAACGTGCAGGACATTGTGGCTGGCTTTGCACAAATGGGTTTCCCTAACTGCGGAGGGGCGATAGATGGCATGCATATTCCAATTCTGGCATTAGCCCACCTAGCCTCCGAATATGTTAATTGGAAGGGGTATTTCTCTATGGTTCTCCAGGTGCTTGTGGATCACCGTGGGCGTTTCACTGACATTAACACAGGCTGGTCCGGAAAGGTGCATGATGCATGCATCTTTTGGAACACCGGCCTGTTCAGGAAGCTGCAAGCCGGGACTTTCTTCCCAGACCAGAAGATCACTGTAGGGGAAGTTGAAATGCCCGTTGTGATCCTTGGAGACCCTGCTTACCCTTTAATGCCACGGCTCATGAAACCCTACACATGGAGCCTGGACAGGAGCAAGGAGCGGTTCAACAACAGGCTGAGCCGGTGCAGAAAGACTGCGGAGTGTGCTTTTGGCCGTTTAAAGGGCCGCTGGCACTGTCTGTATGGGAAGCTGGACCTGGCCGATGACAGCATCCCCACGGTTATATCCGCATGCTGTACCCTCCATAACATTTGTGAAGGGAGGGGTGAAAGATTCAACACCTGGAGGCTGAATTTGAACAGCCAGAGAATAGGGCTATTAAAGGGGCCCAGCACAGGGCTGCAAGGATTAGGGATGCCTTGAGGGAGCAATTTGAGGCTGAAAGCCACCAGTAATGTCTGGTGCCCTGCACGAGAGTGAAGTGCAGTGGTTCCAGTGTCAGTAGGAATCTGTGTTTGCTGCACTGACTTGCAGTGCCTGTTGCTTTCCTGGGCTAAGGTATCTTTTACTTAATGCAATAATAAAGAATGTTTTCAAAGCCAAAAACTCCATTTATTGAAAAGAAACACAACTGCTTGGGAAACAGAAAGGGCAAGGGGGTGGGGTGGGAACGGTAGAATCACAGATTTGCGTATGTCCTGTGATCATACTCAGCCTTCCTGTCTGGAGTGCCGTGCAATGAGTGTTGCACTTCTGGCTGGCTAAAATGCATGGTGAGGGGGGTTGGGTAAGGGTTGTAGTTTGCAGGGCTGGGTGGTGAAGCTACAGGTGTTGAAGGCAGCTGATGGCGATAAGAACCCGGATGTTGGGTAAAGTGCGTTGGAGGTGACGTGGGGGCACGAGAGAGTTTTGGGACAAGAGCTGCAAGGGGTGGGGCAGGCGCAGAAGTGCTCCGCTTGCATGGCTATGAGCGCCTGTATCGAGTCCGCTTGGCACTCCATAATGCTTAGCAGCCGCTCTGTGCTTTGGTGCCGGCGATCCGCATTCTGCTGGTGGACCCTCCTTTCACTCTCTCGCCACTCCTGCGCTTTTTGATTTTTCATTAAGGGACTGCTGCATGACTTCATGCAGCATGTCCTCTTCCTAATTCTTTGGAGTCTTTCGGCCGTTGATAACAAGGAAGGGTGAGATCTCAAGATTGTAAAGGCAAAATGCAACACTTAACAGAGGCAGCATTGTTCACACCAGACAGAGCAATGATTCGGCCATACTTAAAGTAGACAAGCACAGTCTATACAATAGCAGAAATTGCCCATCCCAAAGTGAGCACACATAACCCACAGGAGCCCCAAAATTGTGAGTAAGCACAGGGGCAAGGGGGACTGATTGTTTCAGGGCTGTACTGTCCTCTGGGGTCCTGTGCCTTGGGGAGAGCCAACAGCGGCAGGGGGCCCCTATACTGAACACTTTCCCCACATTTTCCACAGGAGTTCATCTGGGAAGATATCTCTCTTCCAGGAGGGTGACCTGGGAAGCAAGGGAGGGTCCTCTACTACAATGGGACTTCCACCCTGGCCCATATGCAGCTTGCCTGTGTGCAGCAATGGTCCTCACGGCACAGTGGCATGGACATGTTAGCCTGACTGGGACAAGGAGCACAGTAGCACTGCCAAGGAACCTGTGCCAGCGGATTGCCCAGCTTCTGCATGAGACCTTTTGATGAGATCACTGAGGCCGATTACCATGATGTGAGAGAGCACATGAACGCCCTATTCACCATCTAGGCAAGCATGCAGCCCTAACCCTCCTCACCCCAAGAGCCTGCACTGAACAACTTCCTTCCCAAAATAAAAGCCGCTTACCGGGCACCCCCTCTGGTGTTTGTTCTTCCCCAAGCACCGGCCACCACGACTGGTTACCTTCCTCCTGGCTTGAGAACTGTCCTGGCTGCATGCGTCTAGGGATTCCGGGGTGTCTTCTTCCGCCTCAGCACCCTCGCTCCCGCTTTCCTCCTTGTCCTGCCTTGTTGAACTGGGTTCTGAAGTGTCCATGGTGGTACTCAGAGAGGAGGTGGGGTCGCATCCAGCTCTTTCTAGAAAAGGCAGGTCTCGGGGGCAGCACTGGAGTGACTGTTTGCCTCGCGGGCTTTGTGGTAGGCATTCCGCAGCTCCTTTACTTTAACCCTGCACTGCAGTGCGTCCCAGTCATGGCCCCTTTCCATCATGTCCCTTGATATCTGCCCAAAGGTATCATAATTCCTACAGCTGGAGCACAGCTGGGACTGGACAGCTTCCTCCCCCCAAACACTGATGAGGTCCAGCACCCTGCCATTGCTCCATACTGGAGATCACCTGGAGGCATGGTCACCTGGAAAGATTCGCTGAGAACACTCCCGGCCTTGCTGACCAAACAGGAAGAGGATTTTCAAAATTCCCAGAGAATTTAAAGGGCGGGTCTGACTGTTGGTCACCTGAGGGAAGTGCAGTAGAGATCAAAGTGATGACCAGAGTGGCTAGAACAGGCATTGTGGGACACTTCTGAAGGCCAATCAGAGCGCATTAATAGACCAGGGCGTCCACACTGGGGCTGCGGCGCTCAAGCCAGGGCGCATCAAGCGTTATGCTTCTCGTCGAGGTGGAGTACCAGGAGCGCTCCAGCCGCGGAGTCCGGGCGCTCTACGTGCCTTGCCAGTGTGGATGCGTCATGAGTTAGGGCACCCGGGGCTGCTTTAATGCGCTCTAACTCGCAAGTGTAGCCATGCCCTAAATTTTGGTAAAAGATGTCAGATCTGCCAGCAGTAGAGACTCAATTCCTATATATCCAGAGAACAGATACAACTCAGACGGTGGCAGGACAAGCTTTTTGTCAAAAACAGTATAATTTTGTGAATTACTTAATTTTTTTGTTACCTGTTACTGCAGTTTGTAGTGTTTGGTATATTTAGCATATTAATACTCTATTTTATTGATACAGAGGATTTAGGGGCATTTATAATTATAATCTGTTTAGGATTTTCTCTCTACTTTCCCTACTTGTAATTCTGTATGTTATAAGATCCCATGGGGAGAGAACTGGAGACTCTTATCTTGATTTGTATCATACTTACTGTCTAATTTTGAATAGCACTGGCAAATAAACATGTGCACTGAATAAGTGGCTGGGTACTTTTTAATGGTAATATGTAAATTGTTCATGAGGCATGAGAGGAAAAAGCCCATGCTTTAGTTTAATTTGGTTTCTAGCATGCTAGCTAGCCAGATTTTGCTAGCACATGTTTGCCAACAACTATGTTGAATCATGATTTTTAAACTCTGTAAGGCCAGTGCAGATGGAGCATATAGCGTGGCTTTTTAACACTAACACAGTTCTCAGGGGAAACCTGTCCACACAGGAGAAAGGAATCGATCTTGAACTGTGCTTATATGTTTGTGGCTAACCGTCTTAACCTTTGTCTGCACTAGCACTTATCTTCGTATTTCCTACCAGCAGAGCTACATTAATGGTGGGAATGCTAGTGTAGACAGGTCAGTGGTAACCTCTGGGATTTTAGTCCTAGCGTCAGATAGATGTTCTTTGAGCAGACTTAATACTGGCTAAAACACTAGCAGCCAGTTTATACATGTGATAATGCAATGAGGGGAAAACTTCAATAAAAATACTAGGATAACCATAATGTGAAGAGAATCTAAAGCATTAACCAGAATGATTGAGGGACCACTTATTCAAGATTCGTGTTACTTTTACTGACCAGCTGCCAGGAGAATCCCAGAATCTAGATCTTTCTTTCTTTCTTTCTTTCTTTCTTCTCTTTCTTTCTCTTTCTTTTCTTTCTTTCTTTCTTCTTTCTTTCTTTCTTTCTTTCTTTCTTTCTTTCTTTCTTTCTTTCTTCTTTCTTTTCTTTCTTTCTTTCCTTTCCTTTTCTTTTCTTCTTTCTTTCTTTTCTTTCTCTTTCTTTCTTACGTTCTTTCTTTCTTTCCTTTCTTTCTTCTTTCTTCTTTCTTTCTTTCTTTCTCTTTCTTTCTTTCTTTTCTTTTCTTTCTCTTTCTTCTTTCTTCTTTCTTTCTCTTCTTTCTTTTCTTTCTTTCTTTCTTTCTCTTTTCTTTCTTTCTTTCTTTCTTTCTTTCTTTCTTTCTTCTTTCTTTCTTATTCTCTTTCTTCTTTCTTTCTTTCTTTCTTTCTTTCTCTTTCTTTCTCTTCTTTCTTTCTTTCTTCTTTCTTTCTCTCTTTCTTTCTCTTTTCTTTCTTTCTTTCTCTTTCTTTCTCTTTCTTTCTTTCTTTCTCTTTCTTTCTTCTTTCTTTCTCTTTTCTTTCTTTCTTTCTCTTCTTTCTCTTTCTTTCTCTTTCTTTCTCTTTCTTTCTTTCTTTCTCTTTCTTTCTCTTTCTTTCTTCTTTCTTTCTTTCTCTTTCTTTTCTTTCTTTCTCTTCTTTCTTCTTTTTCTTTCTTTCTTTCTCTTTCTCTTTCTTTCTTCTCTTTTTTCTTTCTTTCTTTCTCTTTCTTCTCTCTCTTTCTTTCTTTCTTTCTTTCTCTTTCTTTCTTCTCTTTCTTTCCTCTCTTTCTTCTCTTTCTTTCTTTCTCTTTCTTTCTCTCCTTTCTTTCTCTCTCTTTCTCTCTCTTCTTTCTCTCTTTTCTTTCTCTCTCTTTCTTTCTCTCTCTTTCTTTCTCTCTCTTTCTTCTCTCTTTCTTTCTCTCTCTTTCTTTCTCTCTCTTTCTTTCTCTCTCTCTTTCTCTCTCTCTTTCTCTTTCTCTCTCTCTTTCTCTCTCTTTCTCTTCTCTCTTCTTTCTCTCTTTCTCTTCCTTCCTTCCTTCCTTCCTTCCTTTTTAAGACTGAGAAGTTTCTACTTGTTGCAGCTTTGAAACGTGAGGCCTACAGGGAGACTGGCTGAATTTTTTTGTTGGGGCACAAGGCTAGGATGATGAAAAATTCTGCAGTCAGTGTTCATTCAGCTAACAATGCATTTTAACACTTTTAAAAACCCTGTACTGATGACACATTCTTCTCCTTTCCATTGCTGTGACAGTGATTGCAGTGAATTATTAAAGCCTTGGCTCAAGGAGAAAGGGACAATGTCATTGCTAATTCTAAGTGATCGGATATCTTGGGGGAGGGGGTGTTGTTGTCTCCATTCCACAAGTAAATATTGAGAATTGAGAGGTACCTCAAGTTTTTGAGGTAATGAAGAGAAGAAACATTTCAGGCTTCTTTTAGATCGTTATATCATTGGTGGGGGGCATATGAAGCAAGACTCTGTGCTGGATTACATACTGAACTTGGCAGTCACAGCAGCTCTGGCAAAGACGCACAGGCAGCTCTATCAACTTGCTTCTCTAGGGTTTTCCAGCTGCATCACATCACCGCCTCCCACCCCCAGAATAATTTTTTGTGTTTGATATTGGGGGTACGCTAAAATACTTTTACATGGCTTTGTCTTACACTCTCCCCACTGCACTGAAACTCAGGTTTTTGCTTTTCTTAGGTGGGTTTGCTGAATTCTCCAGCTGTTTCCCTGGCCTCTGTGAAGGAAAATCTGTTCTAGTCCCTACTTGTATTTCTCAACCTTGCTTACCTGTCTCCAACATTGGTCCAACCAGAATCCTGCCTCATCTTTACCTTGGTTGCCAGCGAGATGTCCTCAACAAGGTGGGTACTTTGAAATTATTATTTACGGCCATGGATGTGTAGTCTTCAGGAGTGGAAAGAGTTGCTTAAAAACAAAACAAAAAAATATACAGATCACGCTTTCTGAAATAATTGCGTCTCAGTTTTTTTTGTGAGTGCATTGTGATGTTGCAGCAGTACAAATGCAAAACACCTAGAGTAAATGCAACTGACAGCCTTGTGTGGCTTAACCTCAGTCAGCTATGTAATACCTACTTCAGCAATCTACCAACCAATGGGAAATTTAATAATCTCTCACTGCAGAAGTTGAACAGGCTTCATGTGTGGCTCCAGCTAGTTCTTCTGGCAAACATACAAGTTATGAACACAAGTGTACTGATGGCAACTACAGGACAAAAAAAATTGTGTTATTTCATGTATTTTCTATAAGTACTAGGAAAAATCTGTTTGAAACACTGGGCATCTTGTAAGGAGATATTACTGCGCATATCTTTCTTTAAAGTCACCTTTATAAAAATACAGTCTTGGACGGTCCATTGGGCCTTTTAAATTCATCCATACTATAGCACTGTAATCATGGTAAAACACTGATCACAAGTATAAATAAGGTTAATAGATCATTGTTCCTTTGCTGCTTTCCTAAAATCAGCAGCCCTGCAGTGTCTTTAAAATAGCCAGTTACACCTTCTGTTGGGGAACTAAATGATGATCTTGCAGTGGGGCAGGCTCATCATTTCTCTAAAAGCTTCCTGGTTTGAGCATTGGCCTGCTAAACCCAGGGTTGTGAGTTCAATCCTTGAGGGGGCCATTTAGGGATCTGGGGCAAAAATTGGGGATTGGCCCTGCTTTGAGCAGGGGGTTGGACTAGATGACCTCTTGATGTCCCTTCCAACCCTGATATTCTATGATTCCTCAATATCTAATTTCTATTGCCCTGTGTGTATACATCAACTATCTATATGCCTGGCTCATGCGTCAGCCCTCCTGTCACCTCACCAGGTAATCACTTTTTTTTAATGTTGAAATGAAGGGGGGGGGGAAACCTTCCCTCTTTCTCAAAATTCCAGTTTATTCCCATTTGACAGCTGCTATTTACAAGGTGTTTAAATACTGAGCTGTGAGAACTATCTAAGACCCACATAAGGTTCCTCCACCCCCACCCCACAACATGTTAGTTCTTCACCCAAGTAGGGAATGTCCAGTTTCATATGCATATGTAAAAACTTGTGTGTGAAGACATTTCTTGTTCCAGTCTTAACAGGCTTGTAATTCTATCACATTCAGATCCCTTTACCATAATTAGATTCTTTCCAGTTCCTTCTGTTTCTCTCTGCTTTCCAGTCTGTTTTTAATAAGGTATTGTTCATGGCTTTTTAGATCCATTATTTTAATGGCGTTCTTGCAGTACAGACAATTTACTAGATACTTTTTTCCACAACACATAAAGAAAGCAGCCATTATGGAGGTTAGTCCATGGCGATTATATTCACTTCAGATATTTCTTTTAAAACTTGCACATATTTTACTGTGCAACAAGCCAGCAGTTTAGACCCGACTTATTTTTGGTGGATGTCCGAGCAATTTATCATTTTTCTTAGTGTGTATATTCTTAGTGGCCCCAGGACAGCACAAATCAAAGATTTTTCTTTGCTCCCTTGCCACAAACCCATAGAACGTCTCCAAGAAACTTTATTTTCTATTCTGATTATTTTAAATACACAATGCTGTTCTCGTCCCCAAGGAGGGTTATGTCCAGGGTCATGACAAAGTCCAGCTGAGCAGCCCCCATCAGGTTCCTGATCAGGGTCCCTGCATTCAGGATGAGGGACAGAACTCTTGCTCTCATGTTATCCATCTGGTTCTGAGGCACTAAATGTTTGCCATTTGTTATGCCTATAGTGGCCCCTAGCCAGTGAATAATCCTGGAGGGGAAAAAAGAAGCTCCTCTCCACACTTACAATAATTTAATGCCTGTGAAGGGAGGAGAGCACTTGCACAGTTGTTCTATGTGTAATCTTCAAGGACAAAGCTTGGGTTAACTTTGGTGAGAAATGGGTATGGGGGAAGGGGAGTGAATCCTGTCAGAGTGGAGGGGTTGCTATAACCACAGTGGCTGTCTGTGGGGGCCCTGGATGGCTCTTTTTTTTGTTCAGCAGAAGCAGGGGACTGTGCAATGAGAATTTCTGATCTTGATGTAAAGGTATGTGGCCACTATATTGATCAGTCCTTCAGTTGTCCATGACTACAGCTAGAGTGGGACCCTAGAATTCCATCAAATCCTGCATTTCTCCATCTATCTGTTGAGGGAATTCATGTCTAAAATCACTATCCACTTTCCATTTCCTTTGGAGAGTCACATAAAAGGTAGAATAAAGTCTACAGAATCTCTCTGCCCCACAGTTGGTTCTTCTGTCCCAGTCCTGGACAGATTATTAATTTCTTCATTTATCAGTTTGCTAGAAGTTCTAGCAGAAACTAGGAACCTGTCTTTTGGGTTTCTTATCAGTTCCAGGGCAAAGCTGCATCTTATGATCTCAGACCTATTTATCCATCATACTTTTTCTTTCTCTCTCTCTCTCTGAACAAAAGGTGGAAGCCTCCTTTTGTGAGCTAGGCATCTCTGACGGGGCTTACACTGCAGTAAGTAGGTAGTTTTAAGGGTATTGATGGCCCTTGGATGCTTATTGTTCTGGTGACTTGCCTCTTCTGACAAGTCTATACATGGCTTTCACCTTGAATATCTGTAGTCTTTTCTGCCTTGTCTATGTAGCTGTGAGAGCAAAAGGAAGATCTCTACCTCTGGAATCCCATTGACACCTTCCCAGGTGATTTAGCAGCAGAAAGAGACTTTCCTTCTCTGTGGTGGGAGATGCCAACAGCCTTCATTTAGCTTTCCTGAGAACCTCAGTTTTCTGGCAGTCTGCTAGTACCAACTGTGAGGGACACGTGAGGTACTACGTTCCAGTGAAGAGGTTAGAAGAGGGCTCACAGTGATAAGAACCTCCAGTGCTTGACCGTGCCTAGATCAAAGGACCACTTTCACCACCTCTGTAGTGCCAGGATATGACTGTTGAGAGAATGCTTATAGGGAGAGCAATCTAGAAGAGACGGATCACTTTAAAAAAATGTTCCAAGTGGATGAAAGTGAGGACTCTCTGCTGGAAGGAAGGAAGGGAACCAAACTTAGTGACAAGTGGCAGAAGAACTTTCTCTGAGGCAGCCATTAGGATTGCATGCCCCTGACTGACCTCTCGGCTTCTGTCTCTGCTGCTTAGGATAAGATACGCTTCTTGTTCATGTTTTTAAATTATGGAAAGTGCAATAAAGTGTATGGGGAATTCTGCAGGAAAATTCTATAAAATTCACAGATCTCTACTGTCCTTGCTTTTGCCTTCTGAGTGCTCTCTGATCATCGATTGTGTTGTGAGCAATCCTAACCAGACCAATTGATCTCCATATCACCGAAACTTATCCAAAATATTCTGCAAAATGAATTATAAATCTGCCATAAGATTCAGCTGTGGATATTGGAGCCTGTAGATGATTCAGTCTAGTTTATGGGGCTGGAGGAGTCTCTGACACATCACTTGGCAAGCTTGCTGAGTGTTGTCCTCTGCAGTCTTATGTGAGACTCCTGGGAGAAACAAAACATTTTATCCTGTTGCAGAAGTTTTTGTACCTTGCAATCTGAAGTTACCAATAATCCCCAACCTAGACCAATTAAAACAATATTCACAATGTTTCTGATTCATATGTATAGTTGGTAGATAGCATCACTTAGGAAAAGGTAAGGCACGCAGAAATGTGTGGTTTCAGTTTTTGTTAGTCATCAAAATTTGCAACTTCTTTACAAAGTCCTAGGGATTCTTTACATGTTCACTTTATTGACTTAAAATATTTGCTTAAAGAAATTGTAAAGAGAACACCTATTTCTGTTTTAGGATTTTATATTGGATAGCTTTTTAGTATTTAAATTAGAAATAGGTACAAAGTTCAGAAATGCTTTTCGTGGACCCATTATGAATTTAGTACTTGAGCCCTGGCACTGGAAATATTTAGGCATTTAACTTTTTGATTGGTCTACCCATATGAGTAATCAGTCAGACTGCGCATGCAAGCAAAGTTGGGTATAAACATTTGTAAAGTCAGGCTCTTATTAACCATTTATACTATTAACTTTCTGTATTTTTGGGTAATGAAAATTGATGAGTCAGTTCCACTTTCTGGGTCTCAAAACATTTAAGACAAAGTTGAGTATTTGCAAAAATGTTACAAGGGAGTATTTAGATCCAGACACACTCTGTTTTTGTTGATCTTAAAATTTTGTGTAAGGACACAACCTACATTTTGGGCATACGCTTACCTGACTGTGTCCCTTTTAAAGGATGGCATATAACGTACAAGTTTTTTTATAGTCAGTGTTTTCAGGTGTAGGCAAGAGTTGCTCAGGCTCATGTATATTTCATGAGCACATTTTACACAAGTTACTGTAAAACCTTTTGCTTTGCTCCTTACAAAACTATTTTGTTTTTCTAGACATGGCTTTTGTGTCCTGGAAAAATATGGCATTTTTGGGTAGTCATTAATTTTAAGATTAAACAAGTCGCAAAATGTAAATAACTTTGATAAAAGAGCATTTACCTCCTTTTCACATAGTTGTTAGCATTAGGATTTCTGGATCTCCCTCCCGTCATAATTCATTTCTTCCTCTTGGGTGCCTTACAGTGAAGTCACTGTTCTGGTTATTACATTATAGTCTGCAGCTCTGTGAATGATTTTATATCCCAAACACAAGGAATCATAACTTCTTTCTTTCGGCCTAGTCCCAAAGATGAGCACTAACTCTTTTTTACTCAAACACACACAGGCTTGGAATGTGCTGTTTTATGCCATCCTCTCCATTCCAATTTACATAATCAGTTCCTCACCAAAAATCTTTGTTTGCGTTGAGGTTCTTAGAGCGAGTAGCCCACCAGCACCATATGAAAAAGCTAAGAAAGAAGCCATTCAATGCCCCATCTACATTCACTCATCTGTTCTCCTTCCACAGCTCATATATCTCCTCCCTCATCCTGAACAAACAGTCTCAAACTCCAGCAATGGTTGTTGGCAGTAAGTTTGGGGTTTTTTTCCCCTGGTGGGCTTTCATAAATTACATTGAGCGTGGTTCTGCCTGTGATTTTTTGTACAGGCTTGTGAAAGTGAGGTACACTGTCAAACTGCAAATGGCAGCAGCGTTCCTGTAACATTTAGGAGAACTTACGTGAGTTGGTGATCTGTATTATTTTTAGTGATCTAAATTTGGTTATTGATTTGGTTTTTTTTTTATAATATTCACACACAGATTTCTACACTGTTACACTGTATTTATGGCCAGAGTTAAGGCTCCATGTTGGTTATTCAGGATGAGTTTGGAGATATGTGAACTGTGCATGGTTTAACCTTTTTTATTTTTTAGCATTTGCATTGATGGGAGTCAAGCAACCTTTGACTCAAACTTAAAAATATTGCGCCCACCCCCACCAAACCCCATTCCCAACCCATGTCACTTTCTGTGCACAGCTCAGATTAGTCCCTACATTTCTTCCATATTCAGATTTAAACATTTGCGTATCAATATGTAGTAGCTAAATGTGATATAATGGGGAGTGGGGGAGCATGTTGCAGAGTGGTGCTGTAGAAGATATGCGGGAAGCAGGATTGGGGAGGAGGGGTGCAGAGCTTATGTGTGATGGAGAGAAATTAGAATTGGGGCTTGGCCTGTGATGGGGGTGGGGAGGAGAGAGAAGCTGTGCTGTGAATTGAACTCCTATGGAGGTGGTGGTAGCAACTCTATGGTTAGGGTAGCATTGAGCTTGGCACTCACATCAGAACTAAAATGCCTGTTTCATGTTGGAATGACTGACTGAAGTAACTTCCAGATTTGGCACAGTAACTCTTCAGAGGACAAATGACTTTTCTGTGTGTGTTTTAAGCAAACTATTTATTGACTCTTGTAGAGGAAACATTTATAAATGCTCCCTGTTAAAAACATTGTGCTCTTTTCCTCACATTTCTCTAGGTCCCTGGCTATACAAGATTCTCAAATATAGTAGTAAAGAGGGTTGTATGATCAATAGTTAAAGTGTGCAACTTGCCAAATATGTGTTTGTGTTCTGTTAATCCCTAAGTAGTTATATCCTTATACTGTGCCAAAAAATACAAACACACACACACACACACACAAACCCACAAGTTTACTACTGCCAAACTGATTTCTTTTTTAAAAATAGAACTGGGTACGCAAACAGGAAAAGGGAGAAATAAATTTAATGGACAAAAGATCAAGTCTGCAGACATCTTAAGAGCCAGCTGTTTGGGAAGATATAATAATGGAGAGGTAGGGGCACTAATTGCTGTAAACTGTATATTTTTAAAATATTTAAATTGCTCAAACCAACATTTTTCTTACTGAGTGTGCTTACATGTAAATCCCAGCCTTAATGTGACAGCAGTATCAATTATTTTTAAACAAATATAAAGTTGTGCAGCAATTAGTCTCTCTCTCACACACACACACCCACCCCCACCCCCACCCCACACACCCCCCAATCTACCTTTACTATTGCATTTTCCCATACTGAGGGCTGTTAAGGAGGTATGTGCCTAGACCTGAATTTCAGTAGAAGCTCAGTGCCTAAGTCCCCTAGGGTCCTTTTGAAAATCCCAGCTGGAAGGGTTTGAATGTGCTTATAAGTGCATTGCTCATCACTGTTCTTTGGAGAATATACACCCTGCAGCAGAGAGCTTGCACAAGTCCTGAAGCCCCACTTACAACTCATGTTTAGGCTGAATTTTACCCACTGAGTACAGCAAGCCAAAATGGGGGGAAACTTTCTCTTTAGCTCAAACTCTTGCGCCTCTAGCCTCCAGACAGTTCTGTTGGAATAAGATGAGTGCATCTCACACACACACTTTCCCTCTCTGATGCCCCCCCCTCCCCCCCGCACCTCTCTTCAAATCTGGTCATGTGCCAGATGTCTTTTGCGTAAGGCCCAGTCCAGTTGGTAAGCAGTCTCAGAGCATGCCTGACTGGGCCCTGCAGGTGAGATAGGTGTGAGACCGCCTACTTTGAAATCCCCTGGGGTTTAAGCATGAGCTAGAGCACCAAGCAGTTCAGCAGCATCAGGATTTAGGCAGGCTTGCACAGGCCCACCAGCAAAAACTTAGGTGCATGGCGACTTTAAGTGCCTATAGGTTAGGCAGCAGCTGAATGGGAGTTTTGAGGATCTTAGTGCTTGGACTTGGGTGCTTAAGTCCCTTTGTGAATCTAGCTGTGAGTGACTTGCCCAAGCTCACAAAAGAAGTCTGCGGCAAAGCCAGGAAGCTAGGATGAAGAAGCCCCGATTCTGACAGATGTTGGGGAAAATGAATTCCAAATCAGGACCTTTAGCTCTTCACTAACCAGGATAGACTGATTTACCTCTGTGTCCGGAAGTATGATTTATATGCAGAACCTACCTTCATACAACTCTCAGAAGCCAGAGATATGCCAATCGGGGAGGTGGTTAACTTACTGCTTGGTGATGAAAGTGTTGGTTTGTTCGTTCGTTCTAGCGGGGATGTTCTCACTTGCCATTATTAAGGCTAAGATTTTGTCATGGTTATTTTTAGTTAGTCACGGACAGGTCACAGGCAATAAACAAAAATTCACTGAAGCCGTGACCTGTCTGTGACTTCTGCTGCTGCAGCTCCATGGTTTTTCCCACCACTGTGGTGGCTGGGAGCTATGGGGGGGCCCCCTCCGCCCGTGGCGGCGGGGAGCTGCAGGGTCACCATATTTCCCAAAGAGAAAATGGGACACCCACATCCCCCTCTCCCCCACCCCCATCCCCGCGCAAGGCTGTTGGCCGTGGCTGAAACCCCCAGGAGGGCCCCCTCAGGAGTCTGTCACCTGTCGCTGGAACTTTGCAGGGGGCCCCCTGTTGCTGCAACCTTGTCAGGGCCCTGCTGGTTGACAGCCCCAGAGTCCCATAGCCCCTGGGGCTGAAGCAGAAAATGTCACGGAGGTCTCTGGAAATCACAGATTCTGTGACTTCCGTGACCTCCATGACAAACATAGCCTTAGCCATTATCCATGCAAAAATGCAGAGAATACTGACTGCAATAACAAAAAGCTGGAATTGCTAATAAGTTACATGCATTTTAGGGATCATTCTTCTATTGCATTAGCAGTATGGGAGCTATCAGATTCATTTCACGCTTTTCAGTGACCCCTCTTTTATACCCTCTCAGTGAGGGCAACTTTATTCTGTGACGGATAACCCAGAACTACATATGTGGTAAGTAAGCCTGTTAATACTGGACATGTTGAGAGGGCCAGTTCTGTTGCCACCAAATGAACATATATTTTAACAAAAGTGGCAGTGAATTCCACCTCTCCTATTAACAACACTTTACACTTGAGAACGGGAAGGGTCCCCCCTCCTTTTTTTGTAAGTCTCCCCGATGAGTACGTAGTCATTCCATCCATTTAAGTGTGTCTTGAGTGTTCAGATGGATTTTAGCAAGATAATCCAACACATAGAAATTTTGCTAGAAGCTGGGAATGGATGACAGAGGATGGATCACTTGATGATTGTCTGTTCTGTTCAATCCCTCTGAAGCACCTGGCATTGGCTACTGGTCAGAAGACCAGATACTAGGCTAGATGGACCTTTGGTCTGACCCAGTATGGCCATGCTTATGTCTAACGTACAATTAGAATTATGCAAATAAGAATTCTGATCTAGCTTCCAGTTAAGTAACATTCCAAGTAGGCTCAGGTTTACTTTTATTTGCTTAATTTTCTTACCTTGCAGAGATAGGGCTGTATTTTTTTTCACTCTTGATCTTTGTCTCTTTTATAGGAGCTGATGCAGCAGAATGCTATTGGTTATGTATTAAATGCAAGCAATACCTGTCCAAAGCCTGACTTTATCCCAGAGTCCCATTTCTTGAGAGTACCTGTGAATGACAGCTTCTGCGAGAAAATTTTGCCTTGGTTAGACAAATCAGTTGATTTTATTGGTAAGATGAGATAAAACAGTTCTATGCTAATTATGCCATTTTTTTTTAAAAAGCGTTTTTATCCATTTTAATTCTTTGATTTTTTTTTTGCTAAGTTTCTCGTCTTTTATTATGAGAAAGTAACCGGAAGCACCTGATCTACCTTCCATATTGCAACTGTCATTTTATATATCACTCTTGTGTCCCTACTCATACATCTCCTCTCTTAAACTCAACATTCCCAAACCTTCAACTTCTGCTTCCAGCTCAGGTCTCTGTCTCTAATTTACGTTCTTGTCTATCTGTGAACCCCTTTCATTTCTGCTATACTTATTTTGAGATAGAATGAGTAGATCTGAACATGCTATTCAGAAACCATCATCTTTATATAATAGCACAATAATATTTTCATTATTTTTGTTCATTCTCTATGTATACGGACATTTTGCTTATTTGGCGGGGGGAGGGGGGGAGCAGTGCTACACACGGACTAGATGGTTTTATGGAGTTGACATCGAAGACTTTCTCCTGCCTGGTTACAGTTACTTTAAGACGTTGTTGGCTTTTGAAGTAGTTCAGTTGCATTTATCAGCATAAAAGGCAATGCCACATACAGGAAGAAAATTACATGTATAAATATAGGTGTGCATGTGTGTTTAAAATATATGCAACCATTCTGCCATCAGAAAACGTTAGTTAGCTGGTAATCTTTGGAATAAATAATGCTGTACCCTCCCTACATGGTCTCTCTGTTGGCTAGGAAACGGCCTGCCTCTCTACATCACACTAACAGTTAAGAAATCAGCAAAGGTACTTCTGCTGACAATTTGTAGAGGGGATTTTGATGGTCCTGGAAGCAGTAAGAGCATCAGCACATACCATAGCAGTGCCATAAAAAGGGAAGTAGAGTCAAGTGCCATTCGCAGATTCCTGCTGAACACACATGTAGCATTACGTAAATGTCAGGTGTGAACAAAGAACTCTGCCATAATCTTTCTTAAAGGGAAATGGGTCAAATTTGGCTTCAGATTCAGCATTTTGTAAAAATAAGCTTATCCAAAAGCTAAGAAACATAACCACAAAGTTTATGTACAATTGGACGGAAGGCTTTTAACAAATAAACAATTTTATAGTGACTTAGCAACAGCATTGTAAGGTTTTCATTCTCCAGCACAGATTAAACAGACAGTTGACACCGACTTATCTTTTGCATATGTCTTAGCCTAGATCATAGAATTTCCCTCGGTCACATACTATGTGATGTAACTAAAATTTTTAAATCATTGCTCTAAGTATGAGTTCAATATAAATGTAAATTTTGGCTTCAGAGGAAACGGAAAGATTAAAGGTTTGGGCTCCCCCCTCTTTTCCCTTCTCTTGTATCATGTCCTCCCTGATCCAAAACAAAGGTGTACGTGTGTGTGTGTTTGTAAATGTTACAGGTTTCCTTTAAAAAAAAAAAAAAAATCTGCATGAAGATCTTGAACTTTCCAACACATTAATGATTAAGCTTCCATTGAGTTCATTGGGTGCAGGATCAGGCTACAACAAAGCTGCTGCTCCATCCGTGGGTTTTTTTTGTTTTTTTAAGGAGAGGGTGTTGTGTTTAGAGAGCAAGAGAGCTGCACTTTCGGGTCCTGTTCTCAGCTTTGACATTGACCCACCACGTGAACGTGGGCAAATCATTTAATTTGTGTTACATTTTATTCCTATACAAAATGGGAACAAATCCCCCCCCGGTCAGGATTATTATTTAATGCATCGTGAGATGGTAGTTTCTGTAATGCTGTTTGTACATAGTAATATTCTTAATACAAGAACAGATCAACATGGATACATGCAATGAAAGACAACAGATCAGTCATAACACTGATTTCTGCTTGAAGCTTCCATGGGATCGGTAATAAAGAGTGAACTTTAAAGTTCTGTCATTTTCACAGGGAGGCTTTAAATATTTCATCACCCTGTGCCATTGACAGTGACATGTCTTGAATTTTTCTTTTTGTTGTACAGAGAAAGCAAAAGCCTCAAATGGGCGAGTTTTAGTGCACTGTTTAGCAGGGATCTCCCGCTCTGCCACAATTGCAATTGCATACATCATGAAAAGAATGGATATGTCCCTTGATGAAGCCTACAGGTAAGGACAGACTTTTCCTTTTAAATGAGCTTTTGTGCTTGTCAGCTTGAAACTTGTTAACATTATTTCGTCCTGTACTCTTTCCTCTTCATCCAAGAATGTCTGAAGTCACTCTTGCTTTAAATATGGGCTTCCTGCAGACTCAGCCCTGTCGTTTGTAGGAAGTAAAAACCTAACATTGATGTGGACACAGCTGCAAAATGAGGACAGCCACAGGCATGGAATGAAGCGACATGCTGCAACTTTTATTAAATTTTAATACAGATGGGGCACTACCCGCCGATCACCCATGCTCTCCTATACCAGGCATTTAATTGGCTCCTGTGTGGGGGTTACAGGGCTCCTTTACCATATAACCCATAACAGGGGGTGGCTTTCTTCGGCCGACCTCTTCCACCCCCCGCTCTGAGTCCCAGCCTCCCTACCTCTGACAAGGGGGACAGAGGCTGCAGAAGGCTTGAGACCTCAGCCCCAAGGTCTGACCCAAGGGCCCCAAGGTCTGACCTATCAGAAGAGCCCAAGGCCCATCACCAAAATTCCCGGTATTATACTTGTGGGAACCATTAATTTTATTCTCTTAACTGCACTGGAAATGGGCCGCAAGTTGCAACAAATAAACTCCACCTCAGTACCTTGGTTAGGTACTCAGCATATTCCTATTTAACCCACTGTGGCTTGAAGGTGCCACAAAGAAGACAAAAACTCCCTGGTCCTCTGCCAGTTGGCCCTTGAGAGAAAAAAATCCTTCCTGATCCCCTAAACAGGTGATCGCCTAGACTCTGTTTAGTCTATCAGCATCTGTCAGACCGGGTTCCCATCCCTACTTCAAGTGGGTAGGGTGAACTGCTGAAATGGAGCCAAAAGAGGCTCCACGTGGCCCCTGTGGTGAGCTAAATCCTGAGAGCTGCGGAATGGTGGCCAATCAGCACCTTTCTCACCCATCTGGCCAATGGGTGCCAGAGACCCCAGCGGGAGAAGCTACCTATTGTCCCTTGGTGAGTGTCTCCCTCCCTTGCTACTGGGACTGTCCCCTTTTCACCACTGGCCCCATCAAGTTCCCCCACCCATTGATGTGGGTGTGTGGCATTTAGCTCCCAACTGCAGAATATAGTCTTGGCCTCTGCTCAGAGTAGGTAAGGGGTAGAATGTTAAATAATAGTAATAGCTAGGAAGAAATAGAATATGCAGATGAGACCATATATAGGCCACCATCTAGTAGTCTGTGCCAATATAAGCCACAAAGAGAGAGGAGAGAAACCAGAATAGCAAATGTTGTTTATATAGTGTGTGCACTTTTGAAAATGCTAGATTGAATCTAATGATTTACTGGTGGTATTGGATGATGATCACAAATGGCTGTAGTGAATGCCTTCTAGGAATTAAGTAAACTGAAAGATGAATAATTTGTTGCCATTGACGTCCGTCAACGATCATTCTGAAAATCTTTTGAAGTAACAGTTCTTTGGGCAGCCAAGGGTTTTGTACAAGAATTGAGCTCCGTTTCACACGAGTAGGCAATTTTGAAATCTAGTTTGACTGTGAATGCTTTGGGAAGGTTGAACACAGACTTGTTACCACCATTTTTGTACTTCATTTGACAAACATTTTGTTCTCAATGCCACAGAAAGCCAGCCTGGCTTTCTTTTTGTTTACTTCTGAGGAGGTTGTTATCTGTAACGTGTACTGTAAGTTCCCAAGAACGTAATTTTGAACAGCTGCTGCTGAGCTGGTTAGACACACCTTGCCAATTACTGCAGGTGTTGCTGTGATAGGAAGAAGGGTATTTGAAAATCTGCCTGGGATTAACTTCTATTTGAGTGGCAGAATTTCTTCTGGATCTAATCAATATTTCATTAGACGGGGGATAGAAACTCTCGTTTTTAAAGGCTGCTTTTTACAGAATGTGGGAGATGTATCATGCAAGATCTGAACACTGCACCTCCTCAGAACTAGTTAGGAACCTACTAATGCAAGGGAACTTCCATTAGATATGGTGAAAGTGGCATAAATAAGGGATGCTGATGAACAAACTAGGAATTAGACAGGACACAGACAAAAAATCCATGGTTTATGTGCAGTGATTACCTGTTTCACAAGGCAGACTAAGATTTTGTGTTAGAATCACTTTAAGCTGGCAACATTAAGAGAAATGAAACTGGAGTTGTATGAACAACAGAAGTCCAACACCTTTTTCTAATGAGATTTCTCATTGGCTCTAAGCACTTGCAGTCAATTGAACTTTTGCAATGAATTCTAGCCTGTCACTGTCAATCAAGTCAAACTTCTGTGCAAAGTTGTGGTAAAGGACTTTTTTTAAAAAAACGCAATTGTTTAGCATTGTTTTGGTGCAAAGCTTTTAAAAACGAAAATCTACAAAGGGCATATTTTATTTTCTGAATTAGTGAAAGGTAGAAGATAAACAACTATAAAATAACTTGTCTGAAACCTTAGCTTTACATTTGTTACCAGTAAAATCCAAGTGAAGGATCAAAGTATTTTCTCTAGTTTATTTTGTACATCTGACAACATGATGGAAAGAAGTTACTGGGTTAATCCAACAAAGGCAACCAGCAGAGAGGAAAACAATTAGAACAAAGATGGTATGAAATCAATGACTGACTTCCTGAACACGTTAGAATGAATGCTTCAAGTTCCTTGCTCAGGAGATTCTGAGATGGAGAATTGTCTGCAGGATGTCCCTTTCTCCCAGCTGCCAGAGAATAATATGGATGCATGTGTAAGGGTGGTAGTGTCAGCTGCCATTTTATGCTTCTTGTCTGATCTTCCCATTCAAATTATTATTATTATTAATTTGCCTGTTTTCACTAGTCACAGGATTAGCACTGAAAGGGTTAGCATAAACTGTAATCAAAAGGTTCCAAGTCCTCTCCATGACTGGTAGCGGTGACTACTGCTAAACAAAACAAACCAAAGCAATCTCTTGCGTTTTTGTAGTTCTTTATTTGATGGTTCTATAACTTAGTTATATGGATTTTTCTGTTTTAGTCTGACTGGAACAGTTTCTTGTGGATACTTTTTTTGCGTTTAGCTTTTTTAATGTAGTATAGTTTGAGTGTTTTACTTTTCCACATGTGCATGTTTGTAAGAGAAAATTACTTTCCCCTAGAGTTCACTAGGTCTTGATGGTTTTTGCTCCTGTTTTAATACTCTTCCTCACCCCATTTCCCAGGATATTCCTAGACTTCCAGATATTTGCCTTTCCCTGGTGGGTTTTTATATTTTCTCCTCCCACCCAAATACATGATCACAGGGACAGATGCATTTGCTGCCACTTCCACTTATACTGGCTTTTTGTGATTGCACCTGCCATTTTGTTACCTGTGTAATTCCAGGAATGAAAACACGAGGGTGGGGTTGGGCTCCTATGCTGGCATGTACAGTAACAATGGTAACTTTTTAGAGCTTATGAAGAGCAGGTAGTATTCATGGGCTACAATGCAAATCAAACAAGTTGTCAAGATGTTACTGTATATAACTTCAGAGGAAGTGCTTGCCCAAACTTCAATATTGAACCTCTGTTTACTTTTGGATTCTAATTTAGCAAATGTACTTTCTTAACTTTAAATATTTTAAGTTCATCCGGTTCAATACTGGATGCTTAAATTTAAGCATGTACATAAATTCCATTGATTTCAATAGGCTGTAAGGACTTGTTTCAGTGCTTTACTGACTGGGCATGAAGCAAATTTTTTACAACATTGCCAGCCAAGGAACTGGGGGGAATCTATTTCTGAGAAATTCTGAAATGTTGACATAGCCCAACTGTGTTGCATTTTTAGATTTAATTAATCAAATTATATAAAAGTCAATTAATTTTCAGTTGGCTGAAGACAGAACTGATGCATCATAGAAACCAGTGGTCCTTGTTGCACAAATTAGGCCCAACATATTGCAGATCAGGCTGACCCTGCCTACAAGAAGATAAAAACAGGACAGAGAGAAGATCAGAAAATGCTAATGTTAGCAAGATAAACTAATTTAAAATATTGAGAGAGAGAGTTAAAGGTGACCTACGAGGGAGAGGGGCGAAAAGAATGAAGAACTCTTTTCTTTAATATATGAAGAAGGTCTGAGAGGCTCTTAAAAAAATCCAGCAGAACAGGGTATTCAAAACCAGATAATCTGAAGTAAAAACTTGCACAGAATAACTCCAAGCCCCTGTTAGGCTTTCTTTATATATAGTGAGGAAGAAAAAATAAAGGCACCATTTCCCCCCTCTTCTTTAAGAAGAGCGGTGTAAACTGTAAAAAGGAGAGAGACTATTTTGGGTTGTCTAGTTGCTTACCTTTGAGTCGTTCAATTCATTGATGTCCCTGCCTTTCCCATGCATCCATTAGTGGTGCTTCTTTGAACCTGAATCCAAATACCTTAATAAGAATCAAGACCCCCCCCCCCCCCCCAGGCCTGTAAGCCTAGTACTTTTAGTGGGAATATTATGCACATTTTAACCAGTAGGGTTTTTAAATAATTCTTGCTTTTCCCCCTTAGATTTGTGAAAGAAAAAAGGGCAACAATTTCTCCCAACTTCAATTTCCTGGGCCAGCTTCTGGATTTTGAGAAGAAGATTAAGAACCAGACTGGGCAGCCTGGACCAATGAGCAAGCTGAAACGTTTGCATTTGGAAAAAAGCAACGAGCATGGACTGGTCCCGGAAAGTGGACAGAGCAGTGGCCTCTCCACTAATCAGCTTGGCCCTAACTCTACCTCCGAGCCTGTGGAGCAGAAGCTGATGGACTCTGGAAGTCTCCCGTACTCGCACTTGCCAGCGTTAGAGGACAGCCCGCTGGTACAGGGCATAAATGGACTCCATGTGTCCTCGGACAAGGTAGAAGATAGCAACAGACTGAAGCGCTCATTTTCTTTGGATATCAAATCAGTATCCTACACAGCAAGCAGCAGCTGCGTGGCTGCGTCGGTGCAGGGTTTTGCAGCATCTGAGGACGCTTTAAAACAGTTGAACGTCTGTAGCATTCTAGACGGCGGCAACAAGCTGTGTCAGTTCTCCCCCGTCCAGGAAGTTTCCGAACAGACGCCAGAGACCAGCCCCGATAAAGAGGCGGCAGATCCCCCTGAGAGGCCGCAGAACACCTGGCAGCTGGACAGCCAGAGCAAGCGGCCGCATATGGGGAGAACCAGCAGCGGCAGCACGACTCAGAGGTCGCTGCTGTACCCGCTGCATCGGAGCGGGAGCATGGAAGACAACTACAGAACAAACTTCCTGTTTGGCCTTCCCACCAGTCAGCAACACGTGGGGAAGTCTGCTGCTGGGCTGGGCCTCAAAGGCTGGCACTCTGACATTTTAGCTCCTCAGACATCCACCACGTCCCTTACCAACAGCTGGTATTTTGCGACGGAATCCTCTCGCTTCTACTCCGCTTCCGCAATCTACGGGAGCAGCGCCACTTACTCTGCTTACAGCTGCAGCCAGTTGCCCACGGGCTGTGACCAGGCTGGCGCTGTGCGCAGGAGGCAGAAGCAGGGCGACAGAGGTGACTCAAGGCGCAGCTGGCATGAGGAAAGCTCCTTTGAAAAGCAGTTTAAGCGGAGAAGTTGCCAGATGGAATTTGGGGAGAGCATCATGTCAGAAAACAGATCCCGAGAGGAACTGGGGAAAGTGGGCAGCCAGTCTAGCTTTTCGGGCAGCATGGAAATCATTGAGGTATCTTGAGACATGGCAGACAATTGTGACACTGTAGCTGGCTTATTTTTCCCCGTTGAAAACAATTCCCTGTAAATCTGAAATTTTTTTAAAAACTGGGGCTTCAGTGTGAAGGCAATGAATAGATTTATTACCAGACATGACAAACTAGTATCTGCAGGGGGGAGAGCCGCTGTATTTTTTTTTTGTTTTTCTCCCCCTCCCCCTTAAGATGGAAGGCCAGATGTTTCAGAAGTTTTCCCTGACAGATGAAGCGATTATATGCGACAAATTGCACATCCTTTAAACGAAGCTTTCTTGGTGATAGGCCATCTCCCTGGTTTCACTGACACACATTACTAAAAATCACAAACGAATTCTAGTGCCCGTCTTCAAACCCTTCCCTTCCCCCCCTCTTCACCCCCCAATCAACAATGCACCTTAGCCCTGAGACTGAGCCGACTTCTGGAGAGAGATCCTTTTCCTTAAGGACAGAGACTGGTTATGAAACCAAACAAGTGGTGACTGATCACAGCAGGGCTGGGCTAAAAACAAAGCTCAGACAATGTAAATATTGACATAACTATCATTCTCATGGACAGGTTTGAGGTGACTTGCCAGAAAGCTGCTTTAGAGCAAAACCCATACCTCAAAAAATAAAGAAAGCTACAGCTTTCATGGCGACGCACTCTCTGGTAGTCAGCTTGTAAGCAGTGTGAGTAGATGACTGGCCACACAGTGAGACTGATTAAAGCGGTCTACGCACAAGTTTCTCAGTTGGTTTAGAGACCAGTGGTAAAATTTAATCTTCTCAAATGTGCTCAATCCCCAGTTCATTTAAACACAAAACCAGACAGAGTTTTTTAGTGTGTGATTCTGAAGTTGGCTCTTGAGGTGTGAATCTGTCACCTCTAAAACTGATACTAAAGGAAGAACTGAATGCTGGTACCATGAACAGTGGATAATATTTAGGGTTATGTGCAAGAGAGAAGTGGCTGGGTGCAAGTAGCACCATCCCTTTGTCTACTGAAAATTAAATAGGTGATAGAGCAGAATTTTTTTAATATTTTTTTTTTTTTTAAGAAAATGAGTAGGAGCCTTGGATTTGACCCCTCAAGTATAGTAACAGTGTGAGAATTGCCCCGTCTGTACTTGTCCCTTTCCCTAAAGGGGAAGGCTTAGTCTCTACTTCCAACCTTTTAAAAAAAATAAAAGTAATTGTTTCCTTATCCTTGCCCAGATCCTGAGGATTCGCACATCCCTAGGCACGTACACATCCCTTCTTTAATCCTCAAACCTTGTCGGACCCACTAACTTCAGATGAGAAGTGGAGCAGCCTGTTAAGATCAAGCCTCAGTCATCCAAGAGGGACAGAAGGGGTTCCACATTACTGTCCTTCAGGGGCTGGGGGTAGAAGATAGCATTTAAAGAAATAAGATTTAAAAAGAAAAATCAAGACCAAGTGCTGGAGATAAAAGAATTTCCCATGACATGTTCTAAGCTAACCTGAGAATCTGGCCATTGCAGTTCTATCTCTATCCCCACTGTAGGCCTTCTATGCTAATACAACATAGTTTTGCTGATGGCGAGAGTTGTAAATCCTGCCACAGCTGCTCTTGTTGTTGTTGCTGGCCAGTACCTGTTTCAGAGCCTTAACTACCTATTGGAGATTCCTGCTAGGGAAGATCTTGTCATTTCCTTGCTGCCAGAGGGGACAGGGATAGGGGTCATTCATTTATTGTATTTTTATTTATTCTGAGAGGGAGAGAACCAGCTGCTTTCTCTCTCCAGCCTGTGATTCTTGTGGTACTCTGGCTGCCACTTCATATGCCTTGTTAGAGGATTATGGTATTAAAATAACAAACGATACGCAGGGGTCTAACATCATGCTTCGTCGTTCAATCCAGCATTGTGACAAAGATCACAATTTGAAAATTCTCCAGATCCCTACAGCGTCCTGCAGTAGGACCCCTGTTTGTACAGTTTCAGTGCAGGCAGCTGAAAATATAAAATACTTTAAAATGATTTAACTGCTTTTTAAAGCAGTTGGCTGAGGTTTTGTCAGTTAAGATCTGGTAGTCACTGAAGCCCTAGTTCAAGTCAGCAGCTTGTTTTTGTTCTTTAAGAGTAGCTAGTTGGTGACTCAAATCTCAGGTTTTACTATATCGAGAAATGGACAGGATTTTGTCTTTTTTTGTTTTATTTGTGGCTAGGATGTGACTTAAATGTCCTATGATGGACTTTTTTAAAACTAGCACTGAGAGAAAGCTACAGAGTTGATTAACTTGATCCTAAAGAGTGCGAGACACACAGACTGCAACTGGAATGGTTGAATCCATAGACTGTGTTTGTTATGTGTGTATGAAATGCAGGAAGGGAGGGTAGTTTCAGCAAGCATGTAGGTTGATACCACATTGTAAAGCATATCAGGTCTTGGCTAATCACTACCCATGCTGCCACTTGTTTTATGTAGCAAGTGAAAGTGACACTGAGCATACAAACACACAATGTTTGTAATATACAGGATACATGTGATCCATTTATCAGATCTCATGTATACCAGATTTCAGTTACAACCACTTTTTTTAAGTAATAGTTGAAATCAAATATTTCACAAGAAGGGGGTTTGGAAAGAATTTTAAAGACATCCCTGCCAGCAGAAACAAAGCTGAGATCGTCCTGGCTTCTGCTAGGAGACTTTTTTTTTTTTTTTTTAAACCCTTTCTTGGCAACTGAAATCTGGTCTCATTGCAACTCCTCATCATTCCAAACATCCTCTAATCAACAGTGAAGTCATGGCTGCAGGATCAGCAGTCTATTGGATTGGGCTGTTGAGCGCACCAGCATGGGAGAAAGAAGCCTTGGAGCCTGTCTAGTAGTGGTATCTCCTTATCTCATTTCTGTACTCATATCCTGTACCTGAGAGATGCTAGAAAATGGGTTTAAGAAGCTTGGAAAGTGAGACGGAGGCTGGGGGGAGCAGTGTGTAAATGTTTAATCTGAATATAATGTTCTTTGGTGTATGGCAAGCTGTTTAAATGGTTCAAAGATGAGTTTCTCATCTTGATGTGTCATGAGCATTACTTGTATGTTATGATGAAATAAAATCAGAAGTGGTACCTGTTTCTATAGAATGGCTGAGAGACTTTTTGCAGTCAGCTGCAGAGCATGCACCTACCGGCTTGCAATACAACACAGTTCCAAGCAAGCAGGAGGCTGGATCTCCTGTATGCTTTGTCAGCGGCTGCTGCTGGTCATCTACTTATTAATTACAGAATGGGCAGCTTTGCTGAAGTGGAGGCAAACGAATGTTGAACTTTAACTGAGCTTAGTCACACTTAGCAGTCAGTCGTGATTCTACATCTTCAATAATCATTTTGGTGTTTTTGCCTGTTCCCACACACCCTCTACCCATTAGAACAGCAACAGCTGTTGTATCCGTGTGTTTAACAATAATTGACGGTTTAAAAGGTTAACACGAATGCACAGTGGTACTTGCTTTACAAGGCAATAATCCAGTTCCCCAAGTGGATACACTGAGGCTTTGAAGAACAGCTGTGCTACTGGTCTTGCTGCAACTGTTTCAAACTGTTTAAATTACCTAGGGGCCGGGGGAGTGCCCCTCATGCTATGCTCTCGTGCTGCCCTTCCCCTAGTTTGTTTAGCATGACTGACAGATGCTGCATGGGCAGGTGTGCGCACACAGTGCCTTGCTGCTGAAGGGGAGTGACACATGCGGGGACCGTGGACATGCCAGCCTGGCCTCACCTTTCAGACTCCGTCGTAGTGCTTTCTTTTCTGGGAAAACCTAGTAAGATTAAACTCTGACAGTACTGAACGGAGGATGTTTCTTTGGCTGAGATGTCAGCCTACCAGCTGGTGAAGGCATTGGTGCTGAAGGTGCTCCTGCACCCCCTGGCTTGAAGCAGTTTCCATCGTATCCAGGGTTTACAGTTTGGTTCAATGGCTCTCAGCACCCCTGGGTGAGCTGTAGCTCAGGAAAGCTTATGCTCAAATAAATTGGTTAGTCTCTAAGGTGCCACAAGTACTCCTTTTCTTTCTGCGGATACAGACTAACACGGCTGCTACTCTGAAATGGTTCAAGAGTGATGCTACTGGAGGCTATGATGACTCCTACAAACCCTTGCGTGCCAGCTTATTAAAATCATTCCTAACTCTCCACCCAAAATTCAGCAGTCTCTTCCTTTTTTTAAAAAAAAAGTTCCATTTATAATATTAAAAGGGAAAGGGCCAAACGTTTCTGTATTTCCCCTTCCCTAGGAGGTAGTAGCACCATGTAACTCGCAATCTTACTTTGTGCTGGCTTTCTGAAAACAAACTACCAGTGCTAAATAACTGCTTGCATCCAATACAGGGGAAAAAAAAATATAGGGCAAGAGCAACGTCTCATCTAAACTGCGTCATGTTCTTAGATGAAGAAAAATGCGCATCTTGAAAACCTCCGTGCAGTGTCTGCCCTCACATGGCTTCACTCTGCCCCCAGCAAGTCAAGTTCTGATTTAAATAGAACATTTTGCACTTGAGTTCTCCTTGAGAAATAGACCTTAAAAGGAACAAGAGTCTAGTTTCAAAATGAGTCTGCTTATCTTCCAATTGTTCCTCACCCCCACCCCGCTGCATGCCCCACCCAGCCTTTCCATGATTTACCGTACTCCTCTCCCCACACCCACCCTCCTGTGCTCCGTGCTGGTTCCATCAGAGCACTGCAACAAGAGACCCCAAGCCCTCCCTGGCGGAAGGGAAGGAGGTGAAATACAGTTGGACTCACCATAACTTTGTCAGCTGCATCAGCAGCTTGCATGCTGCCACAAGCCAGCTCCAACAACATTCTCAAATCTGCCTCTTACTATTTCAGGGGTCTGGCAGCCTACTGATTAAATGCACGACCTTTTCACCTGTGGAACATCTAGGTCTATGCAGCAAAGAAAAACACCGGGCTGTTTAATTGCTGTGTAGATTTCCAGGCTCAGTTTGGAGCCCAAGCTCTAGGACCCTCCGACCTCTCAGGGCCCTGGAGCCCAGGCTCTAATCTGGGCCTGGAAGTCCACACAGCACTGGAATAACCCTGCAGCCCGAGCCCTGGCTGTCTAGTTGCTGTGTAGACATGCCTTTAGCTTCATATAAAGGCCAAGTTCCAGACCTGGTTTGTTCAGTCCAGATTCTAGTGGACAACTTGGTCTACTTCTCCAACCACAACACAAGAGAACTCCATAATGCAGACAAAGGCAATGTGGTGCTGTTGAGTGTAAGGAACTTAATACCAATAAAGTAAAGCATTTCAACTTTGGTAAGAGAGCAGTAAGTAATATTTCTATACAGACATTTTTCCAGATTGTTTAAGCTTCCCAAAGTGTGTGTGCAGAGCGTTCATCTGTCAAAACTGTAACTTACTGTTAGTAGCGAAGGGCTGTGAAACAGTCTGCTGCTAGTTATGAACACAGCAACCATACAACCTGATTTGATTGGTGCTTGTTCTGTTTAAGAAAAATGACCGAAGGGTGGTGTTTTCAAAAGACTCAGTGTTGGCCTAACTCTATGTCCACCGTCTTCAGTAGGAGCAGAGTTAGACGAAGGCTGAACAGTTCTGAAAATCAGAGTTCTTCCTAGGAGCTCCTGACTCTCTCACACATTAAAGCTGAGCAAAAGCGCATCTGAATTTTAAATTCAATAGTTTGGTGAGGGAATAGCATGGTGACTAAAAAACCCAACTCCCTTGCATTTGTTTTTAACCTTTAACTTCCTCCTGAGGTAAAAAAATATTCCATTATTGTAGTACTCTGGTGAACACTCTCCCAGAACACAATTTGTTTTGAAGCCCAAAAGGATTCTGCTCCTAATTATCCTTATTGGACAACTGAGCTCCAGGCAAACTACCCCTCTAGAGTATTACTTAAAGAAAAGGAGGACTTGTGGCACCTTAGAGACTAACCAATTTATTTGAGCATAAGCTTTCGTGAGCTACAGCTCACTTCATCGGATGCATACTGTGGAAAATACAGAAGATGTTCTTATACATGCAAACCATGAAAAAATGGGTGTTTACCACTACAAAAGGTTTTCTCTTCCCCAACCCCACTCTCCTGTTGGTAATAGCTTATCTAAAGTGATCACTCTCCTTACAATGTGTATGATAATCAAGGTGGGCCATTTCCAGCACAAATCCAGGGTTTAACAAGAACGTCTGAGGGGAGGAGGGGGGGGTAGGAAAAAACAAGGGGAAATAGGCTTGAATAGAGACTGGGAGTGGCTAAGTCATTATGCAAGGTAACCTAAGTTAATTGTATCCAATTTGCAAATGAATTCCAATTCAAACAGTCTCTCGCTGGAGTCTGGTTTTGAAGTTTTTCTGTTGTAATATCGCAACTTTCATGTCTGTAATCGCGTGACCAGAGAGATTGAAGTGTTCTCCGACTACTTTTTGAATGTTATAATTCTTGACATCTGATTTGTGTCCATTTATTCTTTTACGCAGAGACTGTCCAGTTTGACCAATGTACATGGCAGAGGGGCATTGCTGGCACCTGATGGCATATATCACATTGGTGGATGTGCAGGTGAACGAGCCTCTGATAGTGTGGCTGATGTTATTAGGCCCTGTGATGGTGTCCCCTGAATAGATATGTGGGCACAGTTGGCAACGGGCTTTGTTGCAAGGATAGGTTCCTGGGTTAGTGGTTCTGTTGTGTGGTATGTGGTTGCTGGTGAGTATTCGCTTCAGGTTGGGGGGCTGTCTGTAGGCAAGGACTGGCCTGTCTCCCAAGATTTGTGAGAGTGTTGGGTCATTCTTCAGGATAGGTTGTAGATCCTTAATGCGTTGGAGGGGTTTTAGTTGGGGGCTGAAGGTGACGGCTAGTGGCGTTCTATTACTTTCTTTGTTAGGCCTGTCCTGTAGTAGGTGACTTCTGGGAACTCTTCTGGCTCTATCAATCTGTTTCTTCACTTCCGCAGGTGGGTATTGTAAGAATGCTTGATAGAGATCTTGTAGGTGTTTGTCTCTGTCTGAGGGGTTGGAGGAAATGCGGTTGTATCGCAGAGCTTGGCTGTAGACAATGGATCGTGTGGTGTGGTCAGGGTGAAAGCTGGAGGCATGTAGGTAGGAATAGCGGTCAGTAGGTTTCCGGTATAGGGTGGTGTTTATGTGACCATTGCTTATTAGCACTGTAGTGTCCAGGAAGTGAATCTCTTGTGTGGACTGGTCTAGGCTGAGGTTGATGGTGGGATGGAAATTGCTGAAATCATGGTGGAATTCCTCAAGGGCTTCTTTTCCATGGGTCCAGATGATGAATATGTCATCAGTGTAGCGCAAGTAGAGTAAGGGCGTTAGGGGACGAGAGCTGAGGAAGCGTTGTTTTAAGTCAGCCATAAACATGTTGGCATACTGTGCGGCCATGCGGGTACCCATAGCAGTGCCGCTGATTTGAAGGTATACATTATCCCCAAATGTAAAATAGTTATGGGTAAGGATAAAGTCACAAAGTTCAGCCACCAGGTTAGCCGTGACATTATCGGGGATACTGTTCCTGACGGCTTGTAGTCCATCTTTGTGTGGAATGTTGGTGTAGAGGGCTTCTACATCCATAGCGGCCAGGATGGTGTTATCAGGAAGATTATCGATGAATTGTAGTTTCCTCAGGAAGTCAGTGGTGTCTCGAAGGTAGCTGGGAGTGCTGGTAGCGTAGGGCCTGAGGAGGGAGTCTACATAGCCAGACAATCCTGCTGTCAGGGTGCCAATGCCTGAGATGATGGGGCGCCCAGGATCCAGGTTTATGGATCTTGGGTAGTAGATAGAATATCCCAGGTCGCGGTTCCAGGGGTGTGTCTGTGCGGATTTGATCTTGTGCTTTTTCAGGGAGTTTCTTGAGCAAATGCTGTAGTTTCTTCTGGTAACTCTCAGTGGGATCAGAGTTAATGGCTTGTAGAAAGTGGTGTTGGAGAGCTGCCGAGCAGCCTCTTGTTCATATTCCGACCTATTCATGATGATAACAGCACCTCCTTTGTCAGCCTTTTTGATTTATGATGTCAGAGTTGTTTGAGGCTGTGGATGGCATTGTGTTCTGCACGGCTGAGGTTGTGGGGTACGTGATGCTGCTTTTCCACAATTTCAGCCCGTGCACGTCGGCGGAAGCACTCTATGTAGAAGTCCAGTCTGCTGTCTCGACCTTCAGGAGGAGTCCCCCTAGAATCCTTCTTTTTGTAGTGTTGGTAGGGAGGTCTCTGTGGATTAGTCTCTAGCGAGAGACTGTTGAATTGGAATTCATTTGCAAATTGGATACAATTAACTTAGGTTACCTTGCATAATGACTTAGCCACTCCCAGTCTCTATTCAAGCCTATTTCCCCTTGTTTTTTCCTACCCGTCCCCCCCCGACGTTCTTGTTAAACCCTGGATTTGTGCTGGAAATGGCCCACCTTGATTATCATACACATTGTAAGGAGAGTGATCACTTTAGATAAGCTATTACCAACAGGAGAGTGGGGTGGGGGAAGAGAAAACCTTTTGTAGTGGTAAACACCCATTTTTTCATGGTTTGTATGTATAAGAACATCTTCTGTATTTTCCACAGTATGCATCCGATGAAGTGAGCTGTAGCTCACGAAAGCTTATGCTCAAATAAATTGGTTAGTCTCTAAGGTGCCACAAGTACTCCTTTTCTTTCTGCGAATACAGACTAACATGGCTGCTGCTTTGAGTCCTAGTGCTGTATTTTGAAGCTAGAAATTATCATGCAGAAAACCTGTTGCCAAACTAACAGTGCATGTGTGAAAAGGTAATACAGGCCTATTGTGATTATTGAACACTTCTATACTTAAAGCACTCTCCTGCAGCTTAGTTGGCTGCTGGCTGAATCACTACAGGATGACCCCATAGGCTGCCTGTAGGACCCACAGCTGAACGCCAAGCATTTTTCAGAATGAGAAGGTTACCTTCAAATGGTATGCATCCTAAAACGCAGAACAGGGTTAAAGACCTCCACCCACAGGATGACACACAGGAACTGGACAGTACTTCTAAAGATAAGAAGTTTTTCCCCCCTGAAGAAGTCTCCACAGAGGAGGTTCCAGCATGAATCACACATCCTTCGTTTATTAATAAAACCCAAACAGAATAAATATTTCAAGTCAAGGTTGTCTCCTAGACTAGAGAGATTTGAAAATGTCCTTAGACAACAGCCCAGTGAGAGAAGTCCTCCTGCTGGCTAGCACTGGAGGAAGCTGCATTTAGTAAATAAACACACACAACTTTCATACAGCATTAAATAAACTGCTGGACAATCAACCTCGCTCAATAACATAAACCCCTGAAGCGGCACTAAAGTGTCGGTGGGGCAGGACAACATCTACACTACAAGTCTCACCATTCCAGTGCACAGTTAGGGTACGGTAGAACATGGCCATCCCCTATCTTCGCTACTCCTATGAGCCCCATTACTATAGTACCTGACCACTCACAATCTTTAACATACTTATCCTCACAGCACCTCTGTGAGGTAGGGCAGGGACATTATCCCCATTTGACAGATGGGGAACGGAGGCCCAGAGAGACTAAGTGACTTACCCAGCATCACAGAGGAAGTGTGTGTGTAGCAGAAAATTGAACTTGGGTCTCTCCAGTCCCAGGCTAGCACCCTAACCATTAAGCCACCCTTCCTCTCTTCCAAGCTTCCCCACTGCAGTTCTAGAGTAATGTCCCGTCCAGACTTTTTCACTCCCGAAGCTGTACCAGACAACCCTACCTGTACCAGATGAACACGGGCTAGTAAGGGTCAGGCTGATTGAACAGAAATTAGAGTATGGCATTCAAAGCTGTAAACCAGTCGCTGCTGACACATTCACCTCCCCATCCCATCGCTGTGACTACTACTGAGTGACCTTATGCCCTTTATTTTAAGCTGAAGAGAGGAGGGGCAGAATTATTGAGGGCGCAAAGATCTGAGGCAGACTGTGGAAGGGGGAGGCAAAAATGGGGCAGCGTCCAACCCAGTAGTACCAGGCTTCCCTTTCAGCAGCCATTGCTGGCCCTCTACCCCCTTTTACCTCTGTGCTACTTTAACAGCCATTCAATATTCCAACTTTAGTTAGAACGGGAGCTGCCAGGTGCCTGTTGGGACAAACTGCTGCTGAAAGGCTTCCTGGCGGGCTGGATAGGGGACCCAACTCAACCAGGGAACCTTCCAAATGGAGAGGGAAAAGAGGAATGAAAACACTCAGTATTTTTCCCTATTTCTTTAAACAGTTTATAACCTTCCCCTGCTGTTTTCTCCTCCAGTTAGGAACTATTTTTCTTAGTGGAAGGATAAACTCACTATCATTATTTGTCCATCTAACCCCCCTCAAAATGGTTTTAATTTTTTTTTTAATCAAACATTTACAATTATAAGGAGCCATACACCGGCACTTCTCTGGTGGCGGAAGCAACACAACGGTAAACTTTGTTCGATGTCTCACTACCACAGCGCCTGCTCTGACGTCTATCTGGGCTTCACACCCTCTAGTGCCGCATGACTTCAAGCAACCCCCAACCACATCTTTCCTCTCCAGCATAGGGACGGTGGCAGGCAATACTTACACACTGCCCTCTACAGAGCTTTGGCAAACTTTTGGCTGCACACCCTCCAGTCCTAACTAGAAAGGCTGACGGAAAGCAGCCAATCAGAATGCAGCAGGCTCAGGTAAAAGGAGCTACAGGGTCAGAGGAAGGGGCTCTGGGAAGTGGCCCAGGGAATAGCAGCAGCAGCTATTGCAGAAAGCCACACCTGGCTGCTATTTATAGGGTCCCTGGGTCAGGATCTGGAGTACTAGGTGGGCCTGGTGTGGCCAAAGCCCTGAGAAGGGGAGAAGGCTTGTTTAGAGGCCCAAGTGAAGGGCAGGACTTAGAGTCTCCAGAGTGAAAGCCCTGCAGGAACTGCTCTCTACCAGGGCAGACACAGACTTAAAGCTAGCCCAGAAATAGGGCTAAAGACAGTAACAAGGTCACAGGGACAGGCCCTGCTGGACCTTTTACCCCAGGGTTCCTTCATGTGTTTAGACTGTGTGTGACTTCGCTGAAGGGCTGAGCCACTGAAGACCCACCTGATGAGGACAAGAGATGCGTGCGCCTTGTCACAGCAACAATCTACTTAGTGAGAACACTGATAAGTCTCTGCACACCCTTAAAGACTCCTGTGCAACCATCTGCTCCTCTGGTATTTACACCCCAGCACCTTGGAGAGGTACTCCAAACCATCTCCTTATAAATAACATCCTGCTCCTCACCCGTTTTACCATCAGAGAGCTTATGAGCCTCCCAGGAAGTGCCAGAAAATGCAGCAGAGCAGACAAAATGCCCCAGTGTTATCCTCTGCCCAGTCCCAACCTCCTGTCCCATTTTGATGGGACCCCAGGGAGCTGACAATCAATCCCCACTCCTTCTGATACCCGTTTTGGTGGCCACCTAGCCAGTTTCTTTCCAGTACTGCATCATATTGTGTCAGACAGATGGGTCCTAAAGATCATCTCCAGCAGCTACACAATAGAACTTCCTTCCATCCCTTTCACAAAACCCCCTTCCCCATCCTTCTTCACGGATCCCTCTCACAAGAGGATCTTCAGACAGAAGGTAGACTCCCTGATCCAGCTAGCAACTGTCGAACCCTGCCTCCTTGACACAGGGGGACGGGTTTTCACTGGAGATGCTTCTTCGTTCCCAAACAGAAGGGAGGCTGGAGACCCATCCTGCTCCTTAGACAACTGAACATCTTCATACGCTGTTCAAGATTCAGGATAACCACCCTCGCATCAAACTCCTTGAACTGAGAGCAGTACATGAAGCCTGCAAAAGGTTCCTTTCATCTGTGCCCTGCATGTTCAGGTCATGTCAGACATTATAACCATAATATACTATGTCAACAAACAGGAAGGAGTGAGGTCCACCCCTCTGTGAACAGAGGTGACCAAATTCTGAATCTGGTGCATCCAACACCAGATCATCATCTTGGTAGTGCACCTCCCGGGAGTAACAAACATGTTGGCGAACAGTCTCGGCAGGCATTTCAACAGTGAACACAAGTGGGGACTGCACGACTGGGTGGTACAAAACATCTTTCGACAGTGGGGATTTCCAGCGTGGAACCTCTTCATGTCCCAAGAGAAGAAAAAATGCCAAGCCTACTACTCCCAAGCAGCTTAGGTCCTAATTCACTGTTCAGAGCCACTAACGTATACCCACCCATCCCTCTTATCTTGAATACTGAGAAAAATAAAGCAGGACAAAGCACTGGTAATTCTGATGGCACCCTGCTGCCTGAGGCAGTTTTGGTTCACCAGCATCCTTCATGCAGCAGCATGTCTGTGCCTATGACTCCAGCAGTTTCCAAACCTGCTGACTCAGGACAAAGGCAAGACCAACCATTCCAACCCAGCATTCCTCCATCTATAAGCCTTGTATTTGGATAGACAACAAGCTTAGAAAGGTCATGTTCACAGGGGGGTACAACACATCTTCTAATAACATCAGGAAGATCTCCATGAGAAATGTTACGCCGTTAAATGGAAATATTTTCTATCTGGTGCCAACGTCGCCCAATACCTCCAAAGCACTGGGAGCCCTACCATTTTGGACTACCTCCTTTCCCTAAAGAACTGAGGCCTATCTCTAAGCTTACTGTGTGCATTTCACAGCAATCAACGCTTTCCATACTGTGGTGGTGATCTATTCAGTCTTCACCCACTCTCTGACTTCAAGGTTTTTGAAAAGGACTTACCAGAACACTGCCTCTGGTACCAGAACTGGCACGAACCTGGGACCTCAATCTGGTGTTGTCAGCACTCACGAATCCTCCTTTTGAATCTTTGGCTTCCTGCTCCTTTATCTGTCTCTGAAGGTGGCCTTCCTGACTACAATCACCTCCACAAGACTCGATGAGCTCGGCGCCCTTATGGCAGACCCTCCAGACAAGGTCTTTCATAAGGATAAGGTTTCTTTGAGGTTACACCCCAAGTTCATTCCCAGCGTTTCCTCTGAACTCCTCTTGACTCAAGTCATATACTTGCCTGTTTTCTACCCAAAACCCTCACAGCACCAAAGAAGACAGGAAGCTCCATTCTCTGTATGTCTGCTGTGCCTTAGTTTTCTACCTGCAAAGGAGAAAATCCTTCAGGAAATCTCTGAGATTCTTTGTTTCCATTACTGAGGGGACAGAAGGGGAAGCAATCTCCTCACAGAGGCTTTGTAAATGGATCCCAGATTGCTTCCTGCTCTGCTATGAGCTGATGGAGACTCCCCCACCCCCCCCCAAGAGGCGGAGGACTCACTTGGCTAGAGCTAAGGCTACCTCAGGGGCTTCTCTTCAGGGTGTTCCCCTCCTGGATATTAGAGTCTGGTACAAGCACATCCTTCAGCGTGGTATACGGGTCCTGCAGTCTGTAGCGCAGCATGGTTCCTTGCACCCTCCTCCTCTATGAATACTGATTGTGAGTCATCCTCAGTGGAATACCCCATCAGGACCACCACTCAAAGAAGAAAGGAAGGTTACTTACCTTGCAATAACTGGAGTTCTCTGAGATGTATGGTCCCTATGGGTATTTTGCTGCCTACCCTCCTCCTTCTCCTTGGCTTCAGAGCCTTTCCTCAGGTGATTCACAGTAGAGAAGGAATTGGAGAGGCGGTCAGGCTATGCCATCCCTTATGCCCTTGGGTCAGAGCATGAGGTGACAAAGGCATGGACAGTCTCAGTGCATGAAGCCCATAAACACCCACAGTGGTATACCCATGGGGATCACACATCTCAAAGAATTCCAGGTACTGTAAAGTAAGTAACCTTCCTTTCTCCAAATGAAAAGAGTTTGAGTTAAATAGGTGTTACTAAAACATACAATGTTTAGAAAATCTACTCACGTTTCAGTCCCCTATGACAGTGGTTCTCAACCTTTCCAGACTACTGTACCCCTTTCAGAATTCTGATTTGTGTTGTGTACCCCAAGTTTCACTTCACTTAAACGACTTGATTACAGAATTAGACATAAAAATACAAAGGTGTCACAGCACATTATTACTGCAAAACTGCTGACTTTCTCATTTTTACCATATAATTATAAAATAAATCAACAGGAATATAAATATTGTACTTACATGTCAGTGTATAGTATATAGAGTAGTACAAACAAGTCATTGTCTGTGTGAAATTTTAGTTTGTACTGACTTTGCTAGTGCTTTTTATGTAGCCTGTTGTAAAACTAGGCAAATATTTAGATGAGCTGAAGTACCCCCAGGAGTACATAGACCCCTGGTTGAGAACGACTGCCCTATGATATCAGAAACCCACCTTGTTCTCCAGAGGATTTTCAATCAATAACAGGAGGCCAACGACTAATATTTCTAGTTTAAAACAAAAGAAACATAAGCCACCAAACATTTTTTAGTGACCCCCAAACCATCAGACCTTTTTTCACATCATAATGCAGCCGCAAAGGACAGGAATGTTTATTTTCCTTTTACAGTCACCTTTGAGTATTATTAGTGCCAGGGTGTGGGGCTGCATCTCTTCCAGAACTACTGGCCAGCTGTGTTTCATGGATGACATAACGGAGAGTGTTATTGGGACTATTTTTGATGCTGTTTGGGAGGAGGTTTGGAAAAGGAATTGCATTAGTAGGCTGGTGACTCAAGGCTTACACCAAATGCCATACTAAACAGCATGAAGGGAAAAAAGATCATCTAACACCTTGAGTATTACATATGTCTGAGATGAAGCCAATAAGCAGGACATGGAGCAAACTGGAGAGCAGCAGCAATTAAGAAAACCAACAGCAGCAAAATGACCAAAGCAGCAGCTTATGGACATACAGAAAGGAGTAGCTTTCCCTCCGCAAGTGGTCCAAAGACTTATGGGTTACAAAATCTAATGGTGGAGAAATGAAATAAAATTGTGAACAATTACAGAACGTGTACATGGCATTTTACAAAGCAACTGTCACATGTACGCTTTCTGTGCCACCCATTGAACAGAATGGCTGACACTTGTATACACACTTTTGAGGATGTTTGGCATCAGGGCCCAGTTATATTTTCCAGTTAAGCTACTGATTTTATTGGTTTGTTTTGATACCCGACACGGAGGCCTGCAGACCACAGTGTTGTTTCCTTGCTATTTGTAAAGCACTAACAGGGTGTTCAGCAGTGTCCAGAGATCTATACAACCAGATTCTCACAAATAAGAATTTTTTTCACAGTCAGACCATTTTCTAAATGTTTCATGGCAACAGTGCATAAATTAAGAAGTTGCTGACTTGCTGTGGCATCTAAGTTCCCTCTAAGCTGCGTGGCCACACAGCAGGCTATCAAGGACCTCACAGGCAGGGAGAAGCGCCTCTCCCCTGGTCCCAGAGATGCTGTGGCCAGGGAAAGGCACCTCTCCCCCAGCCCCAGGCTGCTGCGACAAGGGCCGGGGGGAGTTCTCTCTCCCGGCTGCAGCCTGCACCCCAAACCCCTCATCCCCAGCCTCACCCCAGAGCCCACACCCTGAGCCAGAGCCCTCACCCCCGCACCCCAACCCTCTGTCCCGGCCCTGAGCCCCCTCCCCACACTCCGAACCCCTTGACCCCACCCCTGCCACACATCATCTCCATACTGGTGCACATAACAAAATTAATTCCGCACATGGACGTAAAAAATTAGAGGGAACATCGTGTCATCTGCAGCAAAGTTTACATCACTGCCTTAGTTTCTGCAGCTGTAGTAAAATGGAGAGAATACTCAAGACACCTGCCTCACTTCTGCTGCTAGGAGCAATATTGGAAAGTACTTAGAAGATGGGAAGTGTTGTGTATGCATATGTGCGCCACACTCAGAGAGACAGAACAAATTGCGGAACCACAGGATATATTGCATCTTTGATATAGTACCTTAATACCAGGACTGTCCAACTGTCCAGACCTTTATGGGAGAGAAAACATTTACAGTACCTACCTTCTAAAAAAAGACCTAACAAAATGTAAGCTCTGGTATCTTGTGACCTACCCAGTGGTATAAGCTTCCAGCATCTAGCTCTGCACAGCTGTGGGATATCGATCATTCTACTCATCATTGGTCTAGGACTGAATATTGCCCATCCTGGATCTCAAGCCAGTGTAACTCGAGAGAGGAGGTAATACTTGTGTGTCAGGTTGACTTAAGGAAATATGGCAGCTGTTTGAAGCTGCTCGAGGGAATGTCACACACCCAGGGGTGATGGAATAGTGGGCAGAGATCAGGGTTGCATCAAGGTGCATGATAAGGGATCTTATTACAGTGCTCCCCAATTTAGCAAATGGATCTCTCCACTACGGTGGAGAGGCAGTGTGTATTATATGGCTTTTGGCTTGCAAGTGTCTTGACAATCTAGGAAAGAGCCCAGGACCTCGGGGCCTGATTCCCCCTTGCCTTGAACTTTGTGTTGTCATTAGCACTTATGCAAAGCTACCATTGGTGTGAGAAAGGGGGGAATTTTGATTTGGCGGTGTTTTGCTCACAAGTACACAAGGTATAAAGCAATGGAGAACTGGGCCCATTAAACTGCCTTTACTTGCATGTACCCTGCCAATAAATCTTTTGCCAAATCTGAATCATTAATTGTTCCTCATTTCAAAGGGACTCCATTCCCACACAATGGTCAGAGGGCTTGAGTCCAACCATTGCTATGTTTCAAATATAAGTCAAAGTGGGCTGCACTCTACAATATGGATACCAATACAAGACCACCTGGCCTTAGGTAATGCAACAAGAGAGAACAATAAGCAGCTTGCTGCCAACAGGCAGCAATTAATATTGACAGGAGCCTGAGCCACTCTTATTCACCAGTGCTTACACATAAACTTTGGCTGAATAAATTCTCTACATGTACAATAATGTTTTCAAAGCCCCGAAGGAAGCATTCAAAAAACCCTTTGGGTAAATTACCTAACCATCCACTACATGGGGAGGATGCCACAGGAGGTTCTCAAACAGAACTACGAGTGGACTATTAACATTCAAAGCAGCCAGCAGGAATCACACCCTGCTTCAGGATTCCAAGATCTAGGCCTGCTGTAGCATGCTCCCTGTGGAATGGTGTAACGACTACCCAAGCCAGGTACAGGTGTGCTTTTCACCCTCCGTGGCATTTTCTGGTTAAAGTAACAAGCCCACATTTGGGCCTGATTGTGGGTCCTGATTTCTTTCCTCAGGCCGATACAAGCCAAAAGCAGGGAAGGGTTCCTCACTTTTAAGACTAATCACGAAGCAGCCATTCAGGTCATTACATATTTGTGGCTTACACAGCGCCGTTCATCTAGAGAGCTCAAAGCACTGTACAAAGGTGAGTAAAGTATCATTACCCTGATTTTAGAGACGGAGAAACCATGGCCCAGAGAGGTGCACTGACCTGCCAAAGGTCACCCAGCAGGCAAGTGAAAGAGCTAGGAATAGAGCCCAGCTGTCTATGTCCCAGAGCAGAGCTCTTCCAGCACCAGCACACTGCCTCCCTTCCAGAGCTGCGTGGTGTTTGCAATAGAGTGAGAACGTCCTGTTGTCTTTGGAGCAGTTTTCTGAGCACAATCCCGAAGGGCTGTGTGGTTTTAGTCATGAAACACTGCACTCACAACTGCTCTCAGAATGAAGGCAGCTGAGCCAACACACCAAGCTCAATGGACACTTCAGCCTCCCTTCCAAGATAGAGAACTACAGTCTTCCAGCTAAAGGCAGCAGCAAACAATCTGACTGGCATGTTAAAGGCTCCCATCCCCTCACATTCATCTCTTGATGCAAAACCAAAGGATGCCAAGGTTTCGACAGAATTGCTCTGGGGTAAATGTCCCGGATTAGCGTCACTACGTTAGAGCAGGGCCTGTATAACAATAATGACACAGACACATGGAACTGGAACAGTTATTCATTTACAGCCCCACAAATTAGTAAGACCATAAAAATAGGAGCCTCAAGGAAAGAGATGCTGACTAGAACTGAAAGGGAAACTTCCTTGCCACGCAAACCATGTTACTTACAACAACAGGCAGATTTAATAAGCCTGTTCCTGGTTCCACGTTTTCACCTACAAAATATACATGTTTCCAGGGCTGGGGAATATTGTAAATATCTGCCAGCCATCTAACTGTCCACTTCTCCAGTGGCATGGAAAGTACACTACAGGGTTTCTTACACCCAGTACCCCTTTAAATTTTTTCTAAAAAGATCAGATGGAGGAATCGCTCCTCTTTGAGGCTGAATCTAGTTACAGGAACGAAGCACATGTTTCAGTACAGATGGTGGTGCTATGGGGATAAAGGAAGGGTAAATTTTCTTCTCCAAACAATCCGAATAGGGAGCTCCTTTATTCCTGGCTGCACTGTTTCAATGCACAGTTCTGGCAGCTGAGACGGCTCTTCCTCTGAAAGCCTGGCAAAAAGTCAGGCAACAAAGCGGTCTGTTCCACGGGACTGCCAATCGGGCATGCTGGAAGCGCAGTGTTGTGCTGAATGTGTGAACGAGAAGGGGAGGAAAGGGAGTTTGGAGCCACTATAGCTTGAGCTCCCGGTCAGGTCTCATGGTGAAGGGTTCCAGCCTCTCGCTTTCAGGCAGCATGCTGTTTAGCTTCTCCATGAGAGGGACCGTCTGGTCAATGCCCATCTGTATGCGGCGGAGGATCGCAGACATCTCGTTGACCTTTTGGATCTGCTCTGCATACTTGGCGTACCTTTTCTGGCGCTCCTGCATGAAGCTATAGAGAGTTTCCACTGAGAGGTCCATCTGTTTAAAAACAAAACAGGGAGGGCCACGTTAGGCTAGAGTTTCCAAATGCCTTTCGGTGGGGCACATGACTCTTACCAGTGATCAAGTGTATTTGTCAGTCTGCCAGATCTACCAGTAGCTAAAAAGGCGCTTCTCTAGCCGCTCTATCTTGCCCATCTTTACAATTAAATATAATATGTACCTACCGATCATGAAAGTGGTATGGATCAGTTAGTGCTGGAATAGCACTCTGCATTTATATCACTTATTTCATCTTCAAAGTAATTCACAATGCATCATCTGTTCCCAGCTTTCTAATCTACAATTTTAAAACCTATTAAGTGTTCCAGCTGTTAGTCATTTCTGATGAATGCATGACAGGATAATTCCTTTTTTTTTTTTTTTTTTTTTTTTAAAAGGATTTTGAATATTGACAGATCTAGTGTATACATCTCTCTCAGTCACAGCAGTTGGGAGTATTTACATTCCAAACCCTCAGGAACCATCTAAGACCCCAAATACCCAAGCTTGCAACGGCTCAGTCATACGATCACACACTTGCACACACTTCAGTTTGCTGACTATTCAAACTCTGGTATTTCCAAGCACTTGGGCACAGGTCATGTCTCTGGCACGCAACATTGGTAAGTGGGAGTCCTCAATCATCAGTTGAAGTAGGATAAATATACAGAATTGTGAAAGTACTACATTCAGTCTCCGCAGAAAACTACCTCCTCAGTCACGAATGAAGAAATGCTAGGTGGTGGCTACCAGATGAAGGGGAGAAAGCGGGCATGATGGCTTCACTTTAGCCCACAGGCCTTCTGCTCTCATTGTCACCGGTTCAAGTTACCATTGTGGCACTTGAATTGGCAACATCACTGCAGTGAATTTCAGGAATCCAGTCACACTACTGTAATATGGGGAGGAAAAAAAGCATTTTTGATCATGGAACTCCTTTCCTATTTCCTCAACCAGCACCGCTTTCTGTTGTTCTGCTGGTGTGAACAGGCTTGACCAAGATTGCTTATTTTAACTAACAGTGGACATTAACTAATAGTGTTAGATGGAAGGTGCTGACCACAGTAACTGGAAGCTCAATAGTGATTTACAAACTAGCTAGCTTTGCTGATCATTTCTGCACTGTACACTTTTCCACACAGCACTCACTAAACAACTGGGTTCTGTCCCTGCATGCACTAGGGAAGGATACTCTGGGAGCAGACTCTTTAGCTGCTCCAAAGTCCTGCTTGTGAATCGGGAGGGGATGTCCCCAAGACAACAGAGAGGAGGAGTGAGCCAAGGTTTTGTTAAATGACCGTTGAATTCAGTTGATGCAGTCCACATCAGCAATGTCTGGCAAGAGCTCAGGAAGAAAAACAGCCGGGAAGGAATCAAGGCAAAAGTAGTCAGGAAATAATATTTTGCTAAGGAACTGAAGTTACAAGTAGTATTAAAATAATATATGTCTGTTTAATTGCCCTGCAGATTTAGGAGCATTTTTTCTATCACCTCCACCAGTGCCGGATACAGTATCAATTAACCTTTAATTCTTTCTAGCCTGCTTTCTGTCACTCTCAGGCTGAAATCCTTACTTTCCCCTCTGTTCTTTCCTGTGGATTCCTCCCGCTACCCTTTCACACATGGGACAAAATAAAAGCCAGCAGAGCAGGAAACTCCAAATCGTGTGGAAACAATTTAAGCCTGCTTAGGGGTTTCCATTAAAACTTCAGCTTAATACTTTGATGCTAGTTCTGTAAATTGTAGTGTGTAAAAGCAGATCACCACCAGGTTGGCTTGGCATGGAAGTAAATTCAATCCAGTGCTTAAAAATGAGCCACCTAATGAGAGAGTGCTGCGGTATGGTAGGCAGTTGGAATCCTTTCAAAAGTCAGCATGCCTCATTAAACAGAGCAACACGGGGGCTGAAGTAGAAATCTCCCCTGGTTTTAAAGTTTTCCTCAAGATACGTTCTTCACATGGCCTCAAAACCCCAAGCAATAGGCAAAGCTCATCTTTACAAAAGGTTTGAACATAATAAACAATCAAATAATCAGAATTAGCAGCTTCTGTATAGCACACTTTATTAATAGATCTCTGGGCACTTTGTGAATGTGAGTAAGAATCATTATCCCCATTTAGGGAAGTGGAGGCACAAAAAGTTTCCACTTGACCTGCAAAGAGGAAAAAATAATGGGCTTGTGCTACTTTGGATGTGCACACAAAGGCTAAAAAAGAGCCGGTCCCGCCCTCAAAAAAGGTGGGTGAGGTCACTTGGGGTGGTTGGGTTTTTTCCACATTAGTAATTCAGGTTTTGTCTGCTCTGGAAGACTATGGCAACTGCAGAGCTGGCGATCTCACAAGAAGAGGGAAATTTGCGCGTTTGATTGAGGGGAAATGGGATTTTTGATCAGACTGTTTCAAAAATAATGTTTTGTGTTAGCATCTGTTTATAATGCCAGTGCCTATCTGTGTATTTGGGCCTGTCATTGTTACAGGGCCATCTGCACCTCTGAAGTCAATAGGTGTCTTTTCCTTTACCTTAATGGGCTTTCAGGTCTTAAGCAACATGCCCAAGGACAAATAAGAAGTCTGCATCAAGAGTCCAGAACTAAACACAGACTTCCCAAGTTCCAGTCCAGAGTGTGAGCAACACTACAGTCCTTCTTAACTTGGACTTGAGGAAGAGGAAGTGTTTATCAGTTAGGGTGCAAGAACTCAAAATACACATCCTCCAAGACTTCCTCCCTTCCCTCCTCCTGTCCAAAAGAATTCCTCCTGCTAAATTTAGGCTTCCCTGATTTTGCATTTTTATAGTAAAACAGGATTTTTCCCCCACCCCCACATAAAAAAGTTAAGTCATAACAGTGTAACACAGTAAAAACAAGTACAAGCCCAATGTTTTTTAAATATGTTCTTTTGCAAGTCAATGGCAGAGTCAGCAATAGAATCTGGGTCTGCTGGTTTCTAATCCAGGGCCCTAGTCACTTGGCCAGTAATGTCGAGAGAACATTTCATGCACCTAAGAAGTAAACAGGCTGTGTGTTTACAGTCATGAAAACTGGATCTCAGCCAACTGTGGTTGAAACACTGCAGAGGACTTTGGAGGCGAGAAACTTCTTCAGACAGGAGATTAACTTTTGTTAAGTTTAGGCTCCAGAAAACGTGGTATGATTTTGTTTTATTCTTACTTCTATCATTTGAATCTTGAATCTTTGATAACAAATGTATTCTGATTTTCACTCTAAATATATCTAAGTGCCGTGATATTAAGCAAGGTGCTAATCCTGAGCTGAATCATTCAATCTGGTGTGTATTGTTCCTTTGAGGCCAGCAGACCTGGTATTACTGTGAGCATTCAGTGGAGAATGGACTGAACACACTATAAGGGAATGTTTCAAAAGGGACTTGGGTGTCCCTGTTGGTAACCGGAAAGGCAAAGTAAGGGCTGGTAAGGGCTGGCAGAGCTCAAAGGAGAGTGCCTGGGTGGCTGATGGTGCTGGTGCTGGAAACTGACACCCAGTTAAGCACAAGAGTCCCTCATGATGAGGCAGGGGCATAACAAGGTAACATTCAGTCCTGGGTACCCCGAGAGCTGATGGGGAAAGCATTACAAGTGTTTAATGATATGGATGTAAGTGAAGCTATATGAAATGTGATGTTTTTAAATTATTTCCATTAAAAAGGTTTCAAATTACACCAGAGGCTTATCGCCTCATATTGAGGAACCTTAAAATGCTTGATATATTAAGTCAAGGAGAATATGTGCATTAAATGGTGGATTATTTGAAAAAAACAGATTAAGAGTAAAGGGGCAAACACCCGTGACAAATCGGTGGATTTAATAGCTCAAGAGCAGTTCTCTGAGGTTTGCACTGAAGAAGTGTGAATTGCTGTGTGGCAGAAAACTCCTGTATCAGTAGAAGCAGCTGCAGAAACAGCTGACTTATACATACAAGCAAGGCAATGCAAGGAGCACAAGCCCCAAGGAGAAGGACAAAGATTTGGAGTAAAAGTGGGTCCCTGGTTTGTCCGTAGGAATAAGGAAGAGGGGAAGTGAAGTCCACCCAACCCCAGTACCACTCTCCTCCAAGGACCCCAGCCCAAGAAGATGGTCCCTGAAAGTGTTACCATGTGCTTCCCCTGATCACATAAAAAGGGAGTGTCCTATGAATGATAGTTCCAAAGTCACTCAACAATCTGTTCGGGTTAATATATCTATCCTGGAGTCAGAAATTTCAGTGGTGGCAGAGGGAGCTCTGGTTAACTCTGTCAGGTCTGACCTCTCGGAGGAGGACAAAGAGTTCATTAAAATGGCCAAAGTAAATGGCAAAGTCTGTCAAGGCTAACAAAACACTGGTGCTCAGATCTCCCTAATCAGGAGAGATGTGATTCAGGAAAGCAACATGCTCTCTGGGGAAGAAGTGAACCTGCTACTGTTAGGTCAGGTTAAAATGACAGTGCCTTTAACATGCATTCTACTGGAACGGGAAGGTTTAAGGGGTAACTTAAAAGTGGGAGTTCTTGAGAATTTACTAGCTGATGTGCTGGTTGGTAATGATATGCTCTCACTGCTCAAAGCTGTTACTATTGTGACACGTAGTAAAAAGGAATATGTCTCTCAGTTCCCAGAAGTGAACACTGAGGAAGGAAAGGTGGATTCTCTCTATCAGCAGACAACAATTTTGTGTCTCAAGGTGCAGGAGGAGGGGGATCCTTTCTCCTTATTTGTGGCCAGACCTCCTTGCAAGCAAAAGCCAATCAGTTTTTGATGTTGAACAGGAAGCAGACTCTCCCTAGAAAGCATAAAAGGAACCATATTCATCAAGCCCCAAATCAAGAAAACAGGGGAAAGGTTTTTTGTACACGAGGGAAAGGATGTACAGAAAAGCACCTTTAGGGAAAAACAGAAGGCCTGGGGAGCCCTACAAACAACTGACTGTGCCACTAAGCATTGTGGGGAGTTAGTGTTACTAACCCATGACTCCCCTGGTGCAAGTCAATTGGCATCAGAGGGGACATATGAAAAGTTACAAACAGCCCAATACTCTGAGTATTTATGGCCCAATATTCAGAATGAGGGAAAGAAATATTTGTGACTTATGTCAGAAGTGGAAAAAGCCTCTAGGGCCCCACAAGGCTTCCTTGCACTCATTACCAATAATCAAGGAAACACTTTTCCAGGGTAGCCATAGATATTGTTGGGCCAATGCCCCAAGCGACTCAGAGAGGAAAGAAATATATGCCAGTAACAGTGGACTTCACCACAAGATACCCAGGGGCAGTTGCTCTGTCTACTATAGAGGCTGAAAGGGCGGCCGGGGCTTTGTTCACTATATTCAGCGGAGTAGGTTTTCCAAAAGAAATCTTATCAGATAGTGGGTCAAATTGCGTCCGGGCTGTTTACTGTCTCAGTTAGGGAAGATGTATCAGTAAAACAGCTGAGCTCTGCCCCATATCACCCATGAACAGTTTAGTTGAAAGCTTCAGTGGGATTCTAAAAATCAATGATGGGAATACATGCAACCAAAAGGGCAAATGGCTGGGCTATAATGTTACCCACCCTGTGTGTTAATTGCTTAGAGGGAAGTACCCCAAGAGTCCACTGGGTTCATCCCATTTGCTCTCCAGTCTGGGAGAAAGGTCAGAGGTCTCATCAGGGACTCCTGAGAGGGTGGCACTGGGGCTAAGGGGGAACCAGTGACTGAATAGATACAGAAGCTTAGGAAAGACCTAAAGTCTGATGGAAATGGTTCAGCTAAACCTCAGTAAAAGCCAAGCTGCACAGAAAGCATGGTATGACCACAATGCCTGTAAATGATCACCTGATGTTACTCCTTGTAAAAAGGCACAAAATGGGACCCCACCACCACCAGGTCCCAAGGCTTGGGCTCCAGCCTGAGCTGAACGTCTGCACTGCAACTTTATAGTCCGACAGCCTGCGCACTGTAAGCCCGAGTCAGCTGACACGGGACAATCGTGGGGGTTCTACTGCAGTACAGACATATTCTGTTGAGCCCTGCCTACCCCTATCAGGCCATATCAGACCATTGGGAAAACACATTAGTAAATTCATAAGGAAATACAAAGTATGCTAGAAATAGGGCTAATTAAAGAGTCAAACAATCCTGGGCCTCACCAGTCATCAAGGTTCTAAGAAGGATGGGACTACAAGGTTTTGTGTTGATTACAGAAAACTTAATGCTGTCACAGTACCTGATTCATATCCTACGCCCTGAACTGATGATATGTTTAGGCAAGGCAAAATGCTTAAGTACTCTTGACTTCAAAAGAATATTGGTAAATCCCATGAGCGAAGCACAGAAAAAAAACCCACTTTCATTACTTATTTGGGACTTTATGAGTTCAAAGTGTAACCTTTTGAGTTAATTAATGCAGGAGCCACTTTTCAAAGGCTCGTTAATAAAGCATTAAATGGGTAACAGAGTATGTATGGGCTTATATTGAGGATGCCCCAATAGTTAGCAAGTCTTGGTCAGATCATTAAAACCACTTGGGAATTGTGCTGATGAAACTCAGAGAGACAGGTCTCGCTGTGAAAGGTGAGAGAATGTAAAATAGGCACAGTCAAATCCCTTATTTAGGACACAGGGTAGATGGTGGCCAAATTTCTCTTGAAAATGGAATTATTGTTAGCTGGCCCAGATTGCAGACTAAAAAGCAAGTCCAGTCTTTCATAGGTGTGGCTAACTACTATTGCCGATTTGTACCTGGTTTCAGGGACATGGTGTCTGCTATCGCAGAGTGGTGCAAAAAGACAAAGACAAATAAAGTAGTGTGGATAAAAGCTTGTCAGAAAGGTTTTGATGAGGCAAATAAAACCCTGTCAAGAAAGCCTGCTCTAGCCAGTCGGGTTTTGACAAAATACTTGAACCACGTACTGATGCAGACATGGGTTTAAGTGTGGTACTGATGCAAACGGGGAAGTAACAAAAAGCATCCCACTGCTTTCTTTCATAAAAAACTGACACCTACTGAACACAATTATTCTGTCATAGAAAAAAGAATATTATGCTATTGTGTGGGCAAGCAGTTAAGGTCCTAGCTATTTACCAGAAAATGTAGGATCCTAACAGACCATTCTCTCTTTTGGTATGGCTACATTGAACCAAAGGTACCAACACCAAACTACTACACCGAACCATTGCTCTAAGAATATGGCATTGCAACTGTGCATATTAAAGGGAGAGAGTATATAGTGGAAGATGACTTGTCCGGGCAAGAAAGTTATGGCCAGACAACTATGGATCAGCCAGTGGCTAACCCCACTGCATCAACATAAGGGGGGGAGGTGTGACCCAAGAATCCCTTAATGCCAACTGGTAAGGGGACAACAGGAATGTCTTGATTCTGATATGTCCACTCTGGTTCACCAAAAAATGTCAAGTGAGGTCTTAAATGAAAGCCAGGGTCACACTGGTCATTAATATCATTGTGAAATGCATTTAAGGAATTATGTGTATGTACTGAAAACATGTCCTTAGATTTTGTATCAAGACATAAGTCACCAGCAGAGGTGAAGAAACGGGTTTTCTGCCAGACAAGAGATGTTTATTCACCTGTCTCTGTCATATGTAAATTAAGCACTGTAAGCCAGCACTGTTATCAAAGAGATGTGAAATCAACAGGGCAGCCGCATAGAAGAACAAGAAGCCACAGGGGCTTACGCTGTCTAAGGGTATGTCTACACTACGAAATTAGGTTGAATTTATAGAAGTCAATTTTTAGGAAGCTATTTTATACAGTCGATTGTGTGTGTCCCCACTAAGCACATTAAGTTGGTGGAGTGCGTCCACAGTTCCTGCAGTCTTCACTGCCCACTGGAATTCTGGGTTGAGCTCCCAATGTCTGACGGGGCAAAAACATTGTCACGGGTGGTTTTGGGTACGTCATCAGTCGCCCCTCCCTCCGTGAAAGCAATGGCAGACAATCGTTTTGTGCCGTTTTTCCATGCAGACACCATACTGCTGTCAGCAGACAGTGCAGTAGGACTGCTAACGGTCGTTATCATCCACCGCTTCCACTGCAACTCTGCTCTCCTGGTGCCATGAATCCTTCTCGCAGGTCCTCTCGTCGTTCTGTATAAATATCTATTCTCGTGGCAGCCGTCGTCACCCACTGCTTCCGCTGCAACTCTGCTCTCCTGCAGACGACATACCACGGCAAGCATGGAGCCCACTCACCTCACCGCTGCTGTTGTGAGCATTGTAAACACCTCACGCATTATCCTGTGCTATGTGCAGAACCTGCAAAAGCAGGCAAGGAGACGACAACAGCGCAATCATGATAGTGATGAGGACATGGACACAGACTTCTCTCAAAGCACGAGCCCTGGCAATTTAGACATAATGGCGGTAATGGGGCAGGTTCCTGCCATGGAATGCCGATTCTGGGCCCGGGAAACAACCACAGACTGGTGGGACCACATAGTGTTGCAGGTCTGGGATGATTCCCAGTGGCTGCGAAACTTTCGCATCCATAAGGACACTTTCATGGAATTTTCTGACTTGCTTTCCCCTGCCCTGAAGCACAAGAATACCAAGATGAGAGCAGCCCTCACAGTTGAGAAGCAAGTGGCGATAGCCCTCTGGAAGCTTGCAACGCCAGAAAGCTACCAGTCAGTCGGGAATCAATTTGGAGTGGGTAAATCTACTGTGGGGGCTGCTGTGATCCAACTGGCCAATGCAATCACTGAGCTGCTGCTATCTAGGGTAGTGACTCTTGGAAATGTGCAGGTCTTAGTGGATGGCCTTGCTGCAATGGGGTTCCCTAACTGTGGTGGGGCAATAGACGGAACGCATATCCTTATCTTGGGACCGGACTACCTTGGCAGCCAGTATGTAAACTGCAAGGGGTACTTTTCAATGGTGCTGCAAGCACTGGTGGATCACAAGGGACGTTTCACTGACATCAACGTGAGATGGCCGGGAAAGGTGCATGACGCTCACATCTTCAGGAACTCTGGTCTGTTTGAACAGCTGCAAGAAGGAACTTACTTTCCAGACCAGAAAATAACCGTTGGGAATGTTGAAATGCCTATAGTTATCCTTGGGGACCCAGTCTACCCCTTAATGCCATGGCTCATGAAGCCTTACACAGACAGCCTGGACAGTAGTAAGGAGCAGTTCAACTATAGGCTGAGCAAGTGCAGAATGGTGGTAGAATGTGCATTTGGACGTTTAAAAGCTCACTGGCGCAGTTTACTGACTCGGTTAGACCTCAGCGAAACCAATATTCCCATTGTTATTGCTGCTTGCTGTGTGCTCCACAATATCTGTGAGAGTAAGGGGAAGACGTTTATGGCGGGGTGGGAGGTTGAAGCAAATCGCCTGGCGGCCGATTACGCACAGCTAGACACCAGGGCGATTAGAAGAGCACAGCTGGGCGCCCTGCGCATCAGAGAAGCTTTGAAAACCAGTTTCATGACTGGCCAGGCTACGGTGTGACAGTTCTGTTTGTTTCTCCTTGATGAAAACCCGCCCCCTTGGTTGACTCTACTTCCCTGTAAGCCAACCAACCTCCTGCCTTTGATCACTGCTTTCAGAGGCAGTAAAGTCATTATTATTTCAAAATCATGTATTCTTTATTAATTCATCACACAAATAGGGGGAAAACTCGCAAGGTAGCCTGGGAGGGGTGGCTGAGGACGGAAGCACTGGGTGGGGTGGTGGATGAGGGGAGAAGGGAAGGACAAGACCACACTACAGTTCAAAACTTATTAAATGCCAGCCTTCTGTTGCTTGGGCTATCCTCTGGGGTGAAGTGGCTGGGTGCCCGTAGCCTCCCTCCCCCCACATTCTTGGGCATCTGGGTGAGGAGGATATGGAACTTTGGGAGGAGGGTAGGCAGTTATACAGGGACTGCAGCGGCGGTCTGTGCTGCTGCTGCCTTTCCTGCAGCTCCACCAGACGCCTGAGCATGTCAGTTTGCTCCCCCATTAGACTCTGCATTGCATCTTGCCTCCTCTCAGCGTGCTCCTCCCTCTTCTTATCGCATTCATTTAACGCTTTCCTGGACTCTGCCATTGTTTGCCTCCACACATTCTGCTGAGCTCTTTCAGTGCGGGAGGACTGCATGAGCTCTGAGAACATGTCATCGTGAGTGCGGTTTTTTCGCCTTCTCATCTGCGCTAGCCACTGAGACGGAGATGATAGGGGGAGCGTAGAAACATTTGCAACTGCGGGAGGAAAAAAAGGGAGAGTAATAGTTAAAAAGATACATTTTAGACAACAAAGGGAAGACTATTTCACACTGAATCAAGCGATTCACATTACATAGCACATGTGCTTCACTCCCCACCACTGCGTGACTAGTTATCAGGGAAGATCCCTCTCAGCCAAACGCGAACAGCTCAGCACAAACGGGCCTCCCCCCATAGCATGGCAAAGGCTTTTAGAGTACCTCCAGGAGAGCTTCATGGAGATGTCCCTGGAGGATTTCCACTCCATTCCCAGACACATTAACCGACTTTTCCAGTAGCTATACTGGCCGCAAATGCATCCAAAGTCTTCAGGGCAAATTAATCATTAAACACGCTTGCTTTTAAACCCTGTATTATATTTACAAAGGTACACTCACCAGAGGTGCCTTCTTTGGCTTCATGGTCTGGGAGCCTGCCTTGGGAGGGTATTGGCTCCAGGGTGATGAACAGTTCCTGGCTGCCGGGGAGAAGGGATTCTCCGCTTGCCTGCTGTACACTATCCTCAACCTTCTCCTCCTCCTCATCATAGAAGCGACATGTATGGGGCTCTGACCCGGAGCGAGTTTTTTGGTAGGCTTGCCTCAGCTCCTTAACTTTCATGCCGCACTGCTGTGTGTCCCTGTTGTAGCCTCTGTCCATCGTGCCTTTGGAGATTTTGGCAAATATATTGGCATTTCGTCTTTTGGAATGGAGTTCTGCCTGCACGGATTCTTCTCCCCATACAGCGATCAGTACCTCCCATTTGGTCTATGCTGGAGCTCTTTTGCGATTCTGGCACTCCATGGTCACCTGTGCTGATCAGCTCTGCATGGTCACCTGTGCTGATCAGCTCACCACACTGGCCAAAGAGGAAATGAAATTCAAAAGTTCCCGGGGCTTTTCCTGTGTACCTGCCCAGTGCATCTGAGTTGAGAGTGCTGTCCAGAGCGGTCACAATGGAGCACTCTGGGATAGCTCCCGGAGGCCAATACCGTCAAATTGAGTCCACACTACCCCAAATTCAACCCAGCGAGGTCGATTTTAGCGCTAAACCCCACGCCAGGGAGGAGTACAGAAATTGATTTTAAGAGCCCTTTAAGTCAACAAAACAGGCTTGGTCGTGTGGAAGGGTGCAGGGTTAAATTGACCTAATGCTGCTAAATTCAACCTAAACTCGTAGTGTAGACCAGGGCTAAGAGTACAGACAAGGAACTTTGAGGATATAACTAGAAAGCAAAGAAAACACTGCAGCTAGGAAGTAAACACACTGCCCCTTTACATTAAGGAAAATGGGATTCCAGCCAACCTTGGCTGAAATGCTGCTGAGGACTTTGGGGATGAGAGAAACTTCTTTAGACAGGAGGGAAGCCTGTTAGTTAAGTTTAGTCTCTAGAAAGTGTGTCATGATCTTGTTTTATGTAACCATTTGTTTCCAGTATTCTTGTTCTCTATCACTTGAATCTGAGAGAATAAATGTATTCTGGTTTTCACTATAAATATATAGAAGTGCTGTGATATTAAGCAAGGTGTTAATCCTGAGATGAATCATACAAGCTTGTGCCTACATGTACCTTTGGGGGACGGAAGACCTGGTATTTCTGGGAGTGTTCAGTGGAAAAGGGGCTGAACATTATAGGGGAATGCTTCAAAGGGCCTCTGCAACTGGGGGCCATCTATTGTTAACCTGCAAGGGAAAAATAGGGACTGGCAGCGCCCAGAGGAAAGTGCTTCAGTGGCTAACAGGCTGACACTCTCCTGATGGAGGCCGGGGTAACAAGATGACTCACAGACCTGGATACCCTGACAACCATCACACAATTCATGGCATTTCGTGACATTTTGCACATACTGAATAGTTGCATTTCATCCCATAATTATTTCTGACCCATGCTGCTGACCAGAATGAAGATGTCAACTTAGTCAATGGAGGATTCAGATCAGCACTGGACACTACCTTCTCCTTTTCAAGACACAGTGCAAAAAATAGTATCGCAAAAATGAATGATTCCTATTTCTGAGCCAGTGGGATTTTATAGCACTTTTACAGTGAATACACGTTGAGCAATGGGAGGTTGAGGTCATAGCTTCTAATTTTGATCTCAATTTTGTCCTCCCTTGTGCCACTCACACTTTTTCATAGTTTCAAGATTTAATATGAAGAGAAAATACAATGAAAGTTTCATGACTCTTGAGCTTTGAGGCAAATTTTTAAAGCAGCGTTTGCCATGTTGACAGTAGTAGAAAAATATATTCCACAAAAAATGCTTTGTCATTTCCAACCCCTCTTGAAATTTCCCTGGTGGCACAAAGATTTTTCTCTTTTCAATAACAACTTTGGAGATCCCAATGACATGTTCCAAAATTTTGGTTTTTGCAGTTTTCTCTTGTCCCCGTCACCTTCTCTGCAGGTTTTCAACCTCTGTCTCTGCTGTGGCTCAGAGAACACTACAATTAGAAGCAGATCTTTATTCTGCAAAACTCACTTATTAGAACAATGCCCTTTAACATAAATGGCCTCCACTGTGCACTGTCAGGTGCCTGGCTATGAATGAATGAGTTTCTTCTTGCAGCTGCACATAAATCACATCTGAAAATGACAGACAGGAACATGACTGCACAGAATATTAGTCATGATGAGCTGGTGTGGAAATTCTTTTAAATAAATACACTCCCAGCTGAAGACAGACCTTCTCTCTGTCAGAAGCTAGAGAAAATGTGTTTGGCAAATTACATTTTTGATAATGTTATGCAAGGTTAACACAATATCATGATGATTTCTTGATGGTGGAATATCTTCTTTCTCCCTATCTTTCATGCTTGAAAATGAAAAACATACAGGGTGAGTAACCTGGTCAGAGCACAACACAACACACAAGAGATCCAGGAAGCCTGAACCCTGCTGTGCAAAAGCAATTGTGGATAGTTTTTTTCTGGAGTGTTACCAGGCCAACATTTGCAAAACAGATGATTTCAGGTTTTGTTTACCACTTCCAAGACCAAAACCCACGTCAACCCCCTCCTTTTCCATTTATATAACCTATCTTTGATGCAAACAATGCCAAGGACTCGTTCAATCCACTCTCTGCAGAGATGTAATCTGAGCTAGGAGAAAAAGCAGCATTTATTCTAATTGGATGTAAAAGTCGTACTAGGATTTTAAAAAGTACACTGGAACCTGTACTACACACAAAGGGCCCAATTCCATGCCCCAAAAGCTCCATTTATTTCAGTGGAGTTTCTCTACGTTCATCTACATGATCCTTCATCACTATAGCGTCTGAGCTGCAGAGTGTCTTAGCTAAGGTTTAGCCAGGACTGCGGAGTCTGTAAGCCAAGGTCATTTATATTTCTGGATACAGGTTGTGCATATATTTTACTTAAAGCAACACCAGAGTGGTTTTTTAAAATAACTTCTGTAATTTTTAATGTGAACCTTTTCTCTCGGTTGCCATGTACATTTCTGGGCCTTCCACATATCCTGACTATAAGAACCCATCTTTTTCTCACAACCTCCATTCAGCACTTCCATATTTCTAACCAACTGGCATCCCCTTAACAAAACAGACTCAAGGTAAGATGTGACAGATCTCTCTCATCACTAAATGCTGCTATGAAGCCTCCTGAAAATACTATCAAAATTATGTGTTGTACTGCTTAAATTCATCTAATGTTAGAGAGTCCTGTTCTCAGTGCTGTGTTGTGTCACTAAAAACACACCCAAGTTCCTGAAGGCCTCACAGAAATGTGTGTTGTGGACAACTGCTGTCCATTATCATTGCACATGTGCTAGCTCTATTCTTCTTCTTGCCTTTTACTATGGTGATTAAGAGTGAAGATGCAAGTTAAGAACAACTGGGAGGCCAAACATTTACTTAGTGTCCCTTTATCTGGATCTGTTGAGTGATGGGTTGGCGCAGTAGTAAGGGAAGTTTAACCCAATACTGACTTAAACATTTATAAAGTCAAAATTGTAAGAAGACCAAAATACATTTCACTGTAACTGCACTTAGCTCAGATCTAGACTGGAACACCACAAAATGCCTCTTGGTATTAATTACTTCATTCCCTATTTCCCTGCCTCTCCACCCCAGGTATTTACAGTCCGTTCAGGGTCTTCCATTTTTCTCCCCATCATTTATAATACCTCACATTCAAATAAAAAAGGCGAAACATTTAAACCTAATAAAATTCAGTACTTTCATATGTATCATAGGATTAATCTGTGCAACTCACGCTACCGGAACATTACTATACCACATGCTTTAGTAACAATCTTCACATGGTAGAACTGGCTGTCAGTGCAAGTGCCAGACATTTTACAGGATAATAACCAACCTCAAAGTTATTAGTTTGATTGTTATTATGAGATTTGCGAAATCTGAATCATCACTAGGTTCCTGACTTCCTAGTCTGAGCTGCAGATTGTCCCTTTTTAGACTTTTAAAACTCTTCAGGAAGTATTAAATTACACTATTTTAACAGTTATGGGTGATTACTTACTTTAGGAAAGAACAAGCTTTTCTGTCTTCAGCAAAATTACAGGAGTTAAGAAAACTTGCTACCATGAACAGTTCAAACAGTATGTTCTTACCCAATTCTTTGAGGTATTTACCCGCTGCTGTTTTTTGCCACAAGTTTAATACATTTGGTACACAAAAAAATCGTAAGCTTAGTCCTTTGACTTAAGCAATTTATCAGTCAATTGTCTCCCCGTCACTGGATTTTGCTCAATCGATTCAGATTTCAGAAAAAAGGTATTGCAATTCTTAATATTGCAAATTTTTCCATATTAGCAGGAAAACTCCCTAGTTGACCCAAATAATAAATCATTCAGTCAGTGCTTTTACAAAATATTCGGCACAGACTTTAAAAAGAGTATCTGTGAGACAAGTCTTTTCCAGATGCATTAATATGCTCTACATGGGGCTACACCTAAAATCCATTCAAAGCTTGTCATGGACTGCTCACTTGTTAAATGAGATATCGCGGTAGAGTACATGACACTGGGGCCCTGGGATCTGCACTGGCTGCCTATTGGTTTCTGTATGGAAATTAAAGAAGTATTATTTTTGATCTATAAAAGCCCTAAATACCTTGGGACTCGCCTATCTGAGAGAATCACATTAAAGTGGAGTACCGAATCTGGTCCAAGAGATGCATATAGCTAAACCTCTCGGTAATAGCAACCATAATGTAATTATATTTAACATCCTTGTAAGGGGGAAAATACCAAAGAAACCGAACTTCAAACAGGGGAACTACATAAAAATGAGGAAGCTAGCTAAATGGAAATTAAAAGGAACAGTCAACAAGGGTGAATTGCCGACAAGCTGCATGGAAATGATTTAAAAACACCATAATAAAGGCTCAAACTAATTGTACACCCCAAATAAGAAAAAAGTAAGAGGAACAAAAAATGCCACCATGGCTAAACAGCAGAGAAAAAGGGGCAGTCAGAGACAAAAAGACATCATTTAGAAATTGGAAGTCAAATCCTATCAAGGAAAATAGAAAAGGAGTATAAACTCTGACAAGTCAAGTATAAAAATATAATTAGTCAGGCCAAAAAAGAATTTGAAGAGCAACTAGAAAAATAAAAACTAAACAGCAATTTTTTTTCAAAAGTACATCAGAAGCAGGAAGCCTGCCAAACAATCAGTGGGGCCACGGGACAATCAAGGTGCTAAAGGAGCACTGAAGGGAGACAAGACCATGGCAGAGAAGCTAAATGAATTTTTGCACTGGTCTTTACTGCAGAGAATATGGGGAAGATTCCCACACCTTTCTTTTCAGGTCACAAATCTGAGAAACTGTCCCAGAGTGAGGTGTAAACAGATATGGAATTGTCATACCCTAACTTTGAGATGTAATCTATCACTTAATTCAGCCTCTGTACCAGATGACCAGACTCTGTACCAGATGACTGGAGGACAGCTAATGTAACGTCAATTTTTAAAAAACACTCCAGAGGTGATCCTGGCAATTACAGGCCAGTAAGCCTAACTTCAGTACCAGGCAAATTGGTCAAAACTACAGCGAAGAACAGAATTAGACACATAAATGAATACAGTATGTTGGGGAAGAGTCAACATGGCATTTGTAAAAGGAAATCATGCCTCACCAATCTATAAGAATTTTTTCAGGGTGCCAGCAAGCATGTGGACAAGGGTGATCCAGTAGATATAGTCTACTTGGACTTTCAGAAAGCCTTTGACAAGGTCCCACACCAACGCCTCTTAAGCAAAATAAGCAGTAATAGGATAAGAGGGAAGGTCTTCTCATGGATCAGTAACTAGTTAAAAGATAGGAGACAAAGGGTAGGAATAAATGATCAGTTCTCACAATGGAAAGTGGTAAATAGTGGGGTCTCCCAATGATCTGTACTGGGATCTGTGCTGTTCAACATATTCATAAATTATCTCGAAAAGGGAGTAAACAGTGAGATGCTAAATAAAGTCCGCAGATAATGCTAAATTTCTCAAGATAGTTAAGTACAAAGCAGACTGTGACGTTACAAAGGGATCTCACAAAACTGGGTCACTGGGCAACAAAATGGGAGATGAACTTCCGTGTTGATAAATGCAAAGTAATGCACATTAGAAAACAATCCCAACTATACACACAAAATGATGAGGTCTAAATTAGCTGTTAACAATCAAGAAAACATCTGCTTATTGTGCAGTGGCAGTCAAAAAAACTAACAGAATGTTAGGAACCATTAGGAAAAGGGACAGATAAGACGACAAAAAAATATCATAATGCCACTATATAAATTACTCCTGGGAGGATTCTGCGTGACTGCAGAAAATCTCCCCCGCCCCCTGCAATTTCCTGTGTTTCCCTGCAGAAAATGGCAGGGAAGCAAAGGGACACTGCGCATGGGAGAGGAGGGTGGTGAGTGACCATGGGCGCAGTTTTTTGGAGGGGACTGTCCCCCTCCAAACAGGCGAGGCATGGGGGGGCACATGGGGTTAACATGCCACTGCCGCCCCCCGCACCCCATTCTGCAAGCGCAGAGCTGCCCGCTGTGTCTGGGCTCTGCTGACTCTGCAGCTGAATGCTGCCTTCTGGGTTCTAGCGCCAGTCGTGCTCCCCTTCTGTGTGCTGGGAGCCTTCCTGTTTTTCTATTCTGTGCAACAGTGAGTGCCCGCAGTGGCGCTGGGTAAGAGGGGTGGGGGAAATGAGGGAAGAGGTGGTGGGGGGAAGAGAGAGTGGGGAAGGAAGAGGGAGTGGAATAGGGCAGTAGGAGGGGAATGTGGAAGTGAGAGGAGGGGGATGGAAAAGAGAAGGGGATGGGGAATCGCGGAGGGAAGCAGAAGCCCGGTATGCTGGGTCCCCTCTGCAGCAGCTGGGGCTCCCCCGTTAAGCAGGCCCATTGAACACTCACCCTGACAAGCCCTACCCCCTACACCTGGAGCCCTCCGATGAGCCCCCCACACCCAGATGCCCACCCCACTGATCCCCAACCAGCTGCACTTGGACCCCCAACCCATCAAGCACCACTCCCCCAGCACCCGAAGACCCCCACTGAGCCCCACACACCCAGACCCTCCTGCCAAGCCCCATCTCCCCATACCCAACTCCCCTTCCTGAGCCTCAACCACCTTCACCTGGATCTCCTGCAGAATCCCATTGCCCCTGCATCCAGAACCCTCCAACAAGCCTCTGTGCATCCAGATCTCCCACTGAGCCGCCCACACCCACACAGAAACCTCTCACCCCACACCTGGATCCCCCCACACTAAGCCCCTCCACGCTTGGATTGTCCTGGGCTGAGCCTGCCCACCCACACCTGGTGCACCTGGCACAGAGGGATAGAGCCCCAGGGTGTTTCTGGGGCAGGCTCAGCCCTTGCACTGTGTCAGGGTCAGGTGCAGCCTCACTGCCGAGTCCCTACACCGGGGGAAGTGGGGGCTTCAGGGTGATCTCCCACCTCAGTGCAGCCAGTGGCCTGTGCTCCCCACTGCCATGCTGGAGCCACATTTATTTATTGACAAATAAAATTTGCAGAATTTTAAAATATTGTGCACATAATTTTTAATTTTTTGGTGCAGAAATCCCTCAGGAGTAAATTAAATCCACGGTACAGCTACCTCTTTAATACTGCATGTAGTTCTGGTTGCTCCATCTCAGAAAAGATATATTACACTTGGAAAAGGTAAAGAAAAGGACAACAAAAATGATTAGGCGTATGGAACTGCTTCCATATGAGAAAAAATTTAGAAGACTTGGACTGTTCAGTATAGAAAAGAGACAACTAAGAGGGACATTATAGAGACCTATAAAATCACGAAGGGCGTGGAGAAGGTGTTATTTACTCCTTCACATAACACAAAAACCAGAGGTCACTCAATGAAATTAATAGGCAGCAAGTTTCAAACAAACATTTTCAGGAGATGTTATGAGGCCACAAGTATAATTGGGTTCAAAAATAAATTAGATAAATTCATGGAGGATAGGTCCATCAATGTATTAGAAAAGATGGTCAAGGATGCAATCCCATGCTCCAGGTGTTCCTAAACCTCTGACTGCCAGAAGCTAGGACCGGACAACATGGGATGGATCACTCTATAACTGTCCCGTTCATTCCCTCTGAAGTATCTGGCATAGGCCATTGCTGGAAGACAGGATACCGAGCTAGATGGATGATTCTTGTGTTCTAAAGGCACTAGCCCTGTCTACATCTTTATCAACTGCTAAAGTGCAGATTTTATATAAAAGAACAAAGAGTACTTGTGGCACCTTGAGCACAAATTTATCTGAGCATAAGCTTTCATGGGCTAAAGCCCACTTCATCAGATGCATGCAGTGGAAAATAGAGTAGGAAGAGATATATATACACACACAGAGAACACGAAAAAATGGGGGTTACCATACCAACTCTAACAAGAGTAATCAATTATGGTGGGCTATTATCAGCAGGAGAAAAAAAACGTTTGTAGTGATAATCAGGATGGTCCATTTCAAACAGTTGACAAGAAGGTGCGAGTAACAGTAGGGGGAAAATTCCTGATAATGTCACGGCAAACCTCATGGCTGAGCTTTGTCCTCACCACTGTTCCCTCTAAGCTGTGCACATGCCCTAAACCGCACACACATAGCGAAACACCGCACGCACAAAAATTTGCACAGAAGAAATTTTTAGCGCACACGGCCTGTCAAAAATTAGCGGGAACACTGGTCCTCACCCACAACTATTTCATATTTGGGGACAATGTATACAAGACAGCAGCACAGCTATGGTTACCCGCATGGCCCCACAATATGCCAACATTTTTATGGCTGACTTAGAACAACGCTTCCTCAGCTCTCGTCCCTTAACGCCCCTATTCTACTTGCACTACATTGATGACAACTTCATCATCTGGACCCAGGGAAAAGAAGCCCTTGAGGAATTCCACCATGATTTCAACAATTTCCATCCCACCATCAACCTCAGCCTGGACCAGTCCACACCAGAGATCCACTTCCTGGAAACTACAGTGCTAATAAGCAATGGTCACATAAACACCACCCTATACCGGAAACCTACTGACCGCTATACTTACCTACATGCCTCCAGCTTTCATCCAGACCACACCACACGATCCATTGTCTACAGCCAAGTTCGAAGATAAAACCGCATTTCCTCCAACCCCTCAGACAGAGACAAACACCTACAAGATCTCTATCAAGCGTTCTTACAACTACAATACCCACCTGCTGAAGTGAAGAAACAGAATGACAGAGCCAGAAGAGTACCCAGAAGTCACCTACTACAGGACAGGCCCAACAAAGAAAGTAACAGAACGCCACTAGCTGTCACCTTCAGACCCCAACTAAAACCTCTCCAATGCATCATCAAGGATCTACAACCTATCCTGAAGGATGATGCCTGTCTCCCAAGATCCATGAGAGTGAGGGAAGTCCTCACTTACAGGCAGCCCCCCAACCTCAAGAAATACTCACCAGCAACCACACACCACACAACAAAAACACTAAGCCAGGTACCTATCCTTGCAACAAAGCCCAGTGCCAACTCTGTCCACATGTCTATTCAAGGGACACCATCATAGGACCTAATCACATCAGCCACACTATCAGAAGCTCATTCACTTGCACATCTACCAATGTGATATATGCCATCATGTGCCAGCAATGCTCCTCTGCCATCTACACTGGCCAAACCAGACAGTCTCTACGCAAAAGAATAAATGGACACAAATCAGACGTCAAGAATTATAACATTCAAAAACCAGTTGGAGAACACTTTAACCTCCCTGGCCACTCAATTACAGACCTAAAAGTCGCAATTATTCAATAAAAAAACTTCAAAAACAGACTCCAAAGAGAAACTGCAGAACTGGAATTAATTTGCAAACTGGACACCATTAAATTAGACTTGAATAGAGACTGGAAGTGGATGAGTCATTACATTAACTAAAAACTATTTCCCCTTGCTAATTTTCCCCCTTACTCACACCTTCTTGTCAACTGTTTGAAATGGGCCGTCCTGATTATCACTACAAACGTTTTTTTTCTCCTGCTGCAAATAGCCCACCTTACTCGATTAGTCTCGTTAGAGTTGGTATTGCAACCTGCATTTTTTCATGTTCTCTGTATGTATATATATGTATATCTATATCTATATCTTCCTACTCTATTTTCCACTGCATGCATTTGATGAAGTGGGCTTTAGCCCATGAAAGCTTATGCTCAAATAAATTTGTTAATCTCTAAGGAGCCAGAAGTATGCCTCATTCTTTTTGCTGATACAGACTAACACAGCTACCACTCTGAAACCTGTCAGATTTTAAATGTGTCTGATACACACAGGCTGATGAAATTTAATTTTTGGTGTCCCCATAAAATCTTTGTTCTGAACCAGTAAGTCTCTACAGAAGGAGATAAAAACAGGCTGGGACTTTCTATAACAATGCCAGGAGAAAAACTAATCAGTTTTAGACAGTTAGACCAGTGCTAACTTATACAACTCTGCTTTCAACTAAGCAAATAGTAACAAAACATGACCTCTAATTACAAAATATAGCTTCCAATTGCCCTACTTCCTGATCTTACAATGATGTCTATAAGTCTCAGATCTTCTTTTCCAGCACATCAGAACAACTAGTTATTTCAACTAAGTGGATTTTTATGCAAGTTGTTCTATCTGTACAACAATCTTTGAAGCTTTGATTTTAAAAAAGAACCAAGACCATTACTGAGACATTTCTCATGAAGATCATTGTTTTAATTTTAAAGTGAAAAGGTGTTTATGTAAAATACCCTGTCAAAGTGAACATCATTAAGTTTGCAGGCTGCAGATTCAATTATTGTTATTCAGAGTCTCACCCCCCTGGAGCCGACAGCTGTTCTTTTTACTTTCCGTGAGGCCTAAAAAAGTCTGCTATAACTTTTCAAATGGAGATGCTAACCTTTGCCACTCTTAGAAAGGGTCAGATGTACTGCAAGTCAGGAACAGACAAGAGGGGAGTACGAGGATGTCACACAGCTCAAGTGAACAAGCTCTCTATCTCTGCTTCTTACCCCTTTTGAGAACAGAGTTAACATGTTTCCTAAAAAACTAAGAGATAGGAGGAGAATGAGAAATAAGTTGTTTAAATTACTGGGTATCAAGTTTGAGGGATGGAACCTCTGAACTGGTCACTTTGTCCAGTCCCTCCTTTTTCCATTCTCAGGTGAAGTCCTCTTGGGGAAAAAAAACAAACAAAAAGCTCACCCACCTTCATTTCCAGAAGATTAGCCTTTTAAGATTTTATGTCTATCCTCCCTCCACTCCAGGGCTTAAGTACTTCAGCAATTTTTTCCTACGAGGCTGCATTTCCGCTATGGCACAAGCATCTCTTGACTTCAGGAAGGCCTAGTAGAAAGCTGGGGCATCCTAATCTACTCCCAAGCAAGCTATTCTGTGGCCACAAACAGAGGATTATGATATCATGCAAAGAAGGGGAGTAAGAGCATATGACCACTTAAGACTCAAAGATCCTGGCTAAGATTTCAAAAGGGACTAGTTACTTTGGAGGCATCAATTTTTGTGGACTGAATTGATAAACCTTAAAAAGACCACTTTCAGAAAGTGATGCACAGTCCCCTCCTCCCACCCTGAAAGTCAGGCTCCTTTAAGGTATCTGAAGCGGAGTTCAAAAAAACTGATGCACCCAAAGTTACTAGTCACTTTGAAGATTGAAGCTAAGAGAAAGCAGAGGACCTTTTGTTTAAAAGTAAAATAGTCAATCTTCAACTTGTGCCTAGCCTAGCAGTGGGTAGGTAACATGCAGGGTGAAATTCTATGGCCTGTGTTACCCAGAGGATGGCCACTGCCACATCCCCAGAATACTGGACATTCAGGTACTTCTAAGTCTGCGTGACCCCTGCATGGTGCATGCTAGGTCACGTCATGTGGAAGACGTCATTTTGAAGAGCATGCCGCTCTGCCCCCACCAGCATGACCGTGCAGATCAGGAAACTGAGGCCTCATGGTATGATTTTCTAAGGTGTGGCTCATCAACTTTAACAGCCATTAGGGTTGCTCAGCAACTCTGAAAATCAGACCATTAGTAACTCCCACAAGGCTAGAGATAGAGAGAGAGCACCAGTAACAGAGTTGGAAATATCTCCAGACTAATTCTCAGCTATAGACAGGAATGTAAAAGAAGACAATTAAGCTCTTTTTTCCTAGTGTGTGTATATATGCACTAAAAAGGTGTGTTTTTATCATGGGATAGCTAACACACTGGAAAATTCTAGGATACACAAGACAAGTTGTCATTTTACCTCAGTTTAGCAGGTCAAGGTGAAATACAGATTTCAGCCTGAAGTATCCCAAAAGCTCTGTGTACACAAAGGTAACTTAACCCACCACAGAAATACAGCTATCTCTGGGGTGAAGCCCCTGGGAAGGAATGGCCCGGGGGTCACCTAGACTCGTTAAATAAAGGTTAACTATAACTTGTCCTGTGTACACTATGATTTTACCATTTGCTAACTATTGTCTTAAAAATATACTTTTCCCCCTAGTGTAGACATTACAAAGAAACCCACTTTTTCCCATATTGTCAGCACTCAAGCTTCTGCAAACCAGCTTCCAGTTTGTTTGCACAGCATGGCCATAGAAATCAACTGTGTAATAATTAATCCAACAAGCTGGCAGTTTTCATCCTACATGATATTGCAATCCACTAAAGGACAGATATACCACCCAGACAAACCAACACAAGTCATTTTGGTGGGAAATTGACAGGTGATATCAAGTGCCATAACACAGAATTAAAGTTCCACAATCTGACACACAAAAATCTAAGTTGTTCTTTCTGTAATTTTTCAGTCAGAAGAAAAAGGTGTATTAATTGCACAGTTTGGCAGTCATGTAACAAGCAATGGTGACCTAACAATATTGCAAACAATATTGTGACAGATGGTGATTCATATCTGTGTCAATAATTCATGTCTGACACAGAGTGAAAAATAATTTTAACTGGGAATTAATTTAAAGGAGTCAAGGCTCAAATTTCTAGATTAGGAAAACTGTCCTGGTTTTAAAACATGATAGCTAACAGGCTTTTAAACAGGACATTGAACTTAGTACAGTCCAAGGAAAGCTGGGTTTAAAAACCATGTTAAGATGTTTTTATTCAAGGATTGTTTGTTGTGCAAAGTCTTGTTTAAAATCACATTGCTTAAATCATCTTAGGACATTTTTTTAATGTTAACTATTTTCCTAGGCCTTGTCTACAAACAGAAGTCGAACTGGTTGAAGTTAAACTGATTTTATTAAATCAATACAAGAGGCTGAACCAAATTAAGCTAAACCCTGAATAAACCAGGTTTAAGCCAAAGTAAAAGCATCCAAAAAGACTTGCATTGGTTTACAAAACAGTTTTCAGTTAAACTGGTACAACTTCTGCACTGTAGACAAGCCCCTAGGCCTTGTCTACACACAACAGTTGTGCCACTTCACTATACTGGTTTAGTTAAAGCAGTACAACCCTCCCTAGTGTGGATGCAATTACACCAGAATAAAGGTGCCTTTACAGGAATAAGCTCTACCAGTATAAGGCTTGCTCTACACTACAAACTTTGATCAACCTAAGTCAACTTGTGTAGACCCAGTTATGAATGTGTCTACACTAAAATTTGTCTCCTGCCAACACATGAATCCCATTACAGTGATGCAATAAAGCCACCACCTTGATGCAGAGTCACAAATCGACCTCCTTAGGTCAGCACCATGCAAGTGAAAACACCGCATTAGTTGTGTTGACCCTAAGAGTCCTCCAGAAGCTCTCCCACTATGCCCCTGACCTCGTGACAATGGCTGCTCCAGTAACAATTTTGAACTCCACTACCCAGAGGTCACAGAGACCAGAAGACCACCCACCTGTTTTTGAAATGCCTTTTACTGATTGCCTACCTTGGTAAGCACACCTACCAGCTCACTTCAGCTGTGTGCATCTAACTATGCCAGCTCCACATAGAGAGAACATGCTACTAGACAAGTTCCTGCGTAGCGCAGGAAAGTAATCTTCGATCTCCATAATCTATGGGGAGAAGAGGCTGTGCAAGCACAACTATGAAACAGACACAGAAACACTGACATCTAATTGTGTGTCTGTCTCTTTTAATCAGTAGCCTCTGGTATGGTGACCTTGAGAGATTCTCCTTTCATGACTTCTAAACATCTGACTCCTATCAGGAAGAGAAAGAAGCAGACTAAGGGAGTATATGTTTGGTGGCTCTACTAGGCCTCAGCTTATGAGCACAATGAGTAGAGTGGCCATGTGACTTGACCTTGGAGGAGGCTTGAGAATTAAGGGATCGGTTGTTCCACGATTACTGTTTACTTCAAATTTGAATGTGAGGATTTAAATTATGGTTCATGTTGGCACGCTGTTTTTATCTTATATGTTTGTTTTCATTTTACCTTTGTTGCCCTGTTTCTTTGTATACAAAGTTCTATTTCTGGAAACTCAAATTATCTTTATCAGTTTACACCACACATTGAGGAATTCATTGCGGGGGCCAATAACCCACCCAGATTTCCTAGTTTGAACCATACATTACAGAATTTACAGCAGCAGGCAATAACAGACACATGAACAGTTTCATAACATATTCATCAGAAAACATTTAAATGTGCCTAACTATTAAAATTGTCATTTAAGGCCTCCTTGAGCTGTACAGCTCCATGATAGGTTCTTTTAATAGTCCTTGTATGTGGTTGTTTAAATTCAGCAGACAGTCACTCCACCTCACTCCTCCACCCTGGCAGTAGCTTTTCACTTCCCCTCACAGATACTGTGGAACATACAACATGCAGCAATAACGATGGGGCTATTTCCCACACTGAGATCCAATCCAGTGAACAGATAGCGCCAACATCCTTTCAGTTTACCAAAAGCACAATTCCAGTCATTCTGCACTTGCTAAACCAGTAGCTGAATCTTTCCTTGGTGCTGCTGAGGTGGCCAATTACAGCTACCTGAGCCAGGGAAACAAGGGGTAGGCTGGATCCCACAGAATCACTAATTGGCATTTCAACTTCGCCAATGATAATACACCAGCTGAGAAGATGTGTCCATGCTTGCAAAGTCCTGTGTTCTTAAAGATGCAGATGTCATGCACCTTCCCTCACCAGCCCACACTGATAACAGTAACATATCTCCAGCAATACAGGGTTTGCAAAACCACAGGAAAGTATGCCTTTCTGTTGATATTCTCAATGGCAAGGTGGGCTGGTGCCAGAATAGGGATATGCATGCCATCTATCATGCAGTTTGGAAGCCCCTAATTCAGTCAATATTTCCTGCATTTCACAGAGAGTCACAATCCTGTATAAGCAGGAGGCAAGAGCCTTACACTCTTGGATAAAAATAGCCCTTACTGTGGATTTTCCAAAGCCAAACTGATTACCCATTGACTGGTAGCAATACGGCAGCGTCACAAGTATTCAGAGCATAATCCCCCTTTGCTTCTCCACTACCAATGTAGCTGTCATTCTGGTGTGCATGTGCTAGAGGGGTTGGGTGATCAGCACACAGATCCTGGAATGTAGTCTTTTGCATTCAAAAGCGTTGCAGCCGCTGCTTGTTATCCCATACCCTCGTTACCATGCAATCCCACCCATTAGTGCTCGTTTTTTCTGGGACAGAAGCAGTGGTGTGGAGCTGTTCCATGAATAACAGCAACAACCTCGCCCTTTTTTTTTTTTTTTTTGCTGTGTCCATCAGCATCCAGTTATTGTGCTGCAACATCTCTGCATCTTCCTCATCACACACACACGCACAGAGTTCTGCAAATAAAGGGCAATCACGTGTCCGATATCAGCAACACTCATGAGAATTATGCTGAACTATGTAGGGTGCACACTTCTGCCAGAAAGATGGCAGAGACTGAAAAGCATAATGCAGGACTGTGGGAGGTTGTATTTTTTTAAAATGGCACAAAATTATAGGATGGGATAAGCATTATTGGATGGAGAAAGTGGCATGGTGGGAACTTGACCCCTAGCTCTCAGAGATCCATGGGCAAATGGATGATATCCCATAAAGCACTACAAAAATGTCCCACAAGGCACTGAGCTGGATGGCAGTTCAGGGCCCACTGGGATCCCTATCCATGGTGCAATGTATTTTACACCAACACAGCCATTCATGCACACACACAACACCAACCAAACATCCAAGTATGCAGGTGCTCAAGCAATATACAATAGTTGGTGGCTGTACACCGAGGTAACTTGTGTCAGCAAAAGTCTATAGTATAGAGTTGGCCTAAGGGATCTTTATACTGATATAACTACGTACACAATAGCGGTCTTACAGTGGTTTAACTAGGGTTATGTCTTCATTGCCAAAAAAGGAAGGGTTTTTTGTTTTGTTTTTTAGGTTTTTTGTTTGTATTTTTACAGTGAGATAGCTAACATGTTAGCTATCTCACTCTAAAATCCCAGTGAAGACAAGTTGCAGGTGATTTTTACTGCGCTGTTATTAGGTGAGGTCAACAACACATCCCCAACCGGTGGTTGACCTTTCCTAGTTACATCACAGTTTAAAAAAAAAAAAATCCACCTTGCCTTGCCTTCACTAGGATTTTACAGCAAGATAGCCAATATGCATTAATTCTTCTTCTCATGTGGCATCTCCATTACTAGAAGTTCACAAACTTGGTATCACATTCTGTACAATCCTCTGCTAATCTCCTTTGTGGATGGAGAAGTCATTTTGATCCCACCGGTATACCACATCATTCATCCAAGTTCTTCTTTTTTCTGTCATCAACTTTCTCCTCCTGTTCCCTTAAACATGCATCATCCACTGAACCTCTTAAAATGTGTCCTGCAAATCAAATCTCTTTTCATAAGATCTCTAACAAGTGTTAGATTTCCAATAATCTCAGATAGTTTTTCGTTAGTTATGTGGCCTACTCATGATATTTTTGAATTCTTCTATAAAACCATAATTCAAAAATTGTAGTTTCTTTATTATACATTATTTGAATGTCCATGTTTCACAGCTGTCATAAATATAAACAGAAGGGTAACCACCTTTCTGTATACAGTGCTATAAAATCCCTCCTGGCCAGAGGCAACATCCTGTTACCTGTAAAGGGTTAAGAAGTTCAGCTAACCTGGCTGGCACCTGATCCAAAGGACCAATAGGGGACAAGATACTTTCAAATCTTGTGGGGGGGGGGGGGAGAAGGCTTTTGTTTGTGCTCTTTGTTTACGTGGTTGTTCTCTCTTGGGACTGAGAGAGGCCAGACAGAAATCCATCTTTTCCAACCCATCCTAATCCAAGTCTCCACTATTGCAACCAGAATAGGTAAACCAGGCAAGGCGGATTAGTTTATCTTTTGTTTTATGTGAATTTTCCCTGCGTTAAGAGGGAGGTTTATTCCTGTTTTCTGTAACTTTAAGGTTTTGCCCAGAAGGGGATCCTCTGTGTTTTGAATCTGAATACCCTGTAAAGTATTTTCCATCCTGATTTTACAGAGATGATTTTTACCTTTCTTTTTCTTTAATAAAATCCTTCTTTTAAGAACCTGACAGATTTTTCCATTGTTCCAAGATCCAGGGGTTTGGGTCTTTTTTGATTTTTGTAACCAATTGGTTAGGATATTATTCTCAAGCCTCCCCAGGAAAGGGGGTGTGTAGGGCTTGGGGGATATTTTGGGGGGGGAAGACGTCTCCAAGTGATCTCTTTCCCTGTTCTTTCTTTAAAACACTTGGTGGTGGCAGCATACTGTTCAAGGATAAGGCAAAGTTTGTACCTTGGGGAAGTTTTTAACCTAAACTAGTAAGAATAAGCTTAGGGGGTCTTTCATGCAGGTCCCCACATCTGTACCCTAGAGTTCAGAGTGGGGAAGGAACCCTGACAACACCTATAATTTAAACACAGATCAAATGTAAGTTTTTAGGAGAAGTGACAAATCTGAAGACTAAATTCTGACTCAGATATTTATTCTTCCACAGTGTCCCTTTTGGTCTTGATATTATGGTGTTGCTTTCAGTTTTTGATCTTCCATCTTCTGTAATGATGCTTCCTAAGTGGTAGTAATTTCTCACTTGATGTACACTTGTGTCACTCAAGGCAATCTTGCATGTTTTTCCAGGCTCCTCACACAGTAGCATAGTTTTTAACTTGACCCATTCAACTCTAGACCACATTCATATATAAATCTCCGCTAACTTCAAAACCAACAAACATTCTTTTGAATCAGCCAACTTCACTGTCATCTGCACAGCGAATGTTATTCACCATTTTTCCATTCACCTTAATACCATCTTCTGTTTCTTCAATTAATTTCAAACACTCGCTATAAAAGTTGAACAAAATCCGTGAGTGGTAGATTCTGTCAAATGCTTTAGGGAAGTCAATGAAACGCACGTATACTATTTTCCCCATTTCAAATGATCTTTCTAGTATGAACTTTAAGTTCATGAAGTCATTTATTATGGCTTTTCATGTTTGAAGCTGTATTGCTGTTCGTGTATTTCATTATCAGTCTTTTCTTTTATACAATCTTGAACAACTCGCAAGAGTCTCTTAGAGACATGTGATACGAGGCTGATTGTTCTGTATTCTTTACAATACATCACATTGTTCTTTACTGGGATTTGAATACAAAGTGAGATTGTAAAATCTTCCGGCTATTCTGTCTCAAATATTCTTCATTACCTCTGACAGGGCTTTAAAGCCTTCATCCCCTATTCTTTCGAACAATTCACATGACAAGCTATGCTTTTCCATTCAGAAGTCCTTTTATTGATGCTATGATTTCTTCACCCATTTTTGGTGGGCTTACTTGACTGGTCTCTAGTTGAGGTTTTTCATAATATAATTCCTTGATATATTCTCCCCATCTCTCATTCTTGTCTTTAGGGTCTGTCAAATAGTGTCCACTTTTGTCCTTAAGGGACATATTGATTACTTTTCTTCTGTAATCAAAGACTCTTATCTTTTGATATATCTCACTTTATTTGTTCAATTTCTGTGCATTTCTCATTCAACCATTTAGACTTTGATAAAGAATAAATGCAGATTAGCATGTTAGTCAGTCTCTGGTGTTTCTCTTTTTCTGATGTCGATCTTTGTGCTTTTACTTTCCTTCTTTCACCCATCAGAGCAAAAATTTCATCTGTTATCCAAGGGTTTTTCTTAGCTAATAACTTCTTTCCTACATGTTTATCTGCATTAATTATCTTGCTGTAAAAAACACCGTTTCAGCTATGCAAACAGCCTATTTTGATAAAAACAATTACACCCATGTTGGTACAAAAACTGTACATAGACCAAGGCCTCGATACAGCCATCGATACAGCCTAAGTCAACACTGTCCCTCAGAGACAATTCACGTCCAAAATGATGCTAGCTAAGCTAAAGCACAAGCAGACAGATAGCTGTGGCAGGGGTGGTGGTACTCTGTGTGTGTCCATAATTGAAAGCTAGTACACATTGAGACAGGGTATGAGTTTGAAGTTCAGCAGCCATTCCTGACCAACTCCATGAGTGAACAGCTTATTCAGGAACAAGAGCACCATGTTCCCGTTTAGCTTAACTCACTGAAACAACTGTGCATGTAGACAAGCCCTAATTTCGTTTGAGATAATAACAGCTGTTTGTGGAAGGCAAGACAGAAAGTGATTGATGAATATTCTCCTTTTGATGCTTCTTCTTACATTTGAGCAGATACCCTTAAAATGGCCATGTAACCCTTTGTATGTCTGAGAGATGGGTATTTTAAAATGATTCTCTTTTTACTTAAGACCATTTTGTGTCAGATGATGAGTTTTTGAGGAACTGTAAATTCACTGCCCTACTTTGTCAAAAGAAACATCCTCTCGCAAAACTCAGGAGCAAAAAGCACTTGCCATGGTGCACTTAGTCAAGGTGACACCAAAAAAGGGACCTGACTATGGTCATGTGGTCAGTAAGGCCTGAGGAAAGGTGGCTGGCCCTGAGAGGTAGCACAAATAGAGGAGTGAAGGTTACAAGCATTTGAGGAAAGTTAAGGAGGTATTGTCAAACAAACAACACTTCTGTCAGAAGCAGTTTACCTACTTTAAAACAAACAACAACTAAAAATTACCAGCATGGAGAAGAGAGAGTGTATTCCCCCTAGCTTGCAAACATTGTGCTTTTTGCTGTATGCTATATATTCTCTTCACCATTTCCTCTCTATAGTCAGTTAGGCCTAGTCTATACCGCAAAACTGAACTACCGATGACAGTGGGTGGGGCTCATCTTGCTTTGTCCTAGTCTATATTTGTATCTAAGTCATATTTAGCCCCAGTTCAACTATACCAATTGCTGGCACTCACTGTCAACAATGGGTCAGTTTAATACTGTACAGGGCCCATGTCTTGCTTCCCATGTTATTTAAATTGAGGGACTTCCTCTGTACCCACCTCCTCTCCAAAGCAGATATACAGCAACAGGAGAGGGGGGAAAACAAAAAGTAACAGGAAAGTAAGTTGTAAAACCACACAGATTGGCAGAGGGACTCAGGGTCCTGAAACTACTTAAGCGTTATGACAAAAATAGAAGTGACTGGTCAGCTGCCCACATTACAGGCTGTCCATATCTTCAGGTTGTACTAGAGAAGACCTTAATAAAGAGGCTATTAAGAGCTGCGCGTTCCAGTACTGAACCAAGACCAGAGCACTATATTTTTACAAACTAAGGTATTATGAATCAAATGAAAGCATCATAATCATTAAGTCGAGTGGCAGCCATGCCACCTACCCCGCATAAAATAAACCCATCTACAGAAAGTGAAACTGCATCAGAAGCCAGTTGTACAGTCTACCAGTCCTTCAAATTAGTTTGACACTGGCCCTTGCATTCTAATGGCCAAAAGAATAACAAACTATTTGAATTAATGCACTGTACTGACATTAAATTGGCAATTTAAATAAATTCTGGATTTATGTGATCTGAGTCACCAACATCTGCAAGTACCTTTACATCTTGCATAATAGCTGGCTTTATATCTTCACTCACCAAAGTAGAAAAAGGGATTTTTTTTTTTTATACGGCTCCCATGGTATTTTGGACTCAGCACATCATGAAAACACAGCAGTTCTCCAAAATTGCCCATGAATCACATTTATTATCCCAGTTCATATCACGGGGTTTCTTAATCTTGAGCCAATAGAACAGCAACAAAACAAGGTCACTGTTTATAGGGAGCCGGTACGAATTAACCACCTGCTCATCAAACTCTCCACCCTGTTGATATTAAGTGCATTTGGTCTTGGTGACACCACTTACTCTTGTCAAAAGCAACATTCTCAAGTGTGTTCCACCACGCTTTGGGCTGGGTTATCCACCATGGATATGGTTATTGACAGACATGCTGTTCTAAGAGCTCTCTCTCCCTTGCATTGTACCTTAACTTCTGAAATCTGTACGGTCTTATGACCATTAACAACACTGTAAGTATGCATATAAGAATAATCCAATTGCAAGCTTCAAGGTGTATGCTGCTTGCATCAGGAATTAATTTCCTTCCCATGTGTGCCATTGCTTAACTGACCAGGTGAGTGATTCTCAAACATTGGCTTAGTGGTAACCCATGCTCCATGAAGCCTTTTTTTGCTGGTCTCCACATTGAATCACTTTGAGAATTAACCAACTACGGTTAACAGGAACTGGGAGAGAAGGAGGGTCCACAAGAGATTCTCTCACAAAATGGCACGCAGTAAAAACAAGAAAAGTTTGAGAATCATACTGGGCAGGTGCATTAGAAGTGCAGGTCAGCATACATTTGCCTGAAACATCAGGAACTGGACACTACATGAGGCAGGATACTGGTCCAATGATCTAGTCTCACATGGCAAACCTTTCACCAGTAAGGTTTAGGGTGCCTATTGCTCAAGCCAAGAGGATACTCAATTACGCACAAATACACACACACACACACACACACTTCCCTTTAAAGTTTCCCTTTGAAAGAAGAACCTAAGGGATTACTGCAAATGACTTAAGGTGATCTATAGCAAGCACTGCTATAGCTGTTGAGCTAGTCCTGGTTCAACCCCAGCTATCTCCCTCTTTGACAGAAGCATGCACCTATTGTACAGCATACCTCTTTGATTCGTTTCACTAGAGCATTCTGATCAAAGGCAACAGCTTCTGCACACTGATGAAGGTGATCTTGGTATCGGAGGCACAGCTGTAACACTTGCTGAGAGTCCAGCTTCTCCAATTTGCTGTTTGTAGGGGAAGTCTGCCCACTGAGCAGTCCTAGAAGAGATGGGAAATAATGGAATTAATCTGACTGCTTAGACAGCAACTAACACACAACTGACCTATGAAAGATCAGCCGTGGAACAAACCTGCCAAAAAGAAATAATGCAGTATGTAAATAATGCAGTAGACAGAAGTGCTAAAACAGGTACCTCTAACCATACCCAGCAAGGACCCCTGACGCACCGGAAACGCATTCTAAGTGCGGCAGCACAACTTCAGAAAACGTGATTTGCTGGTGATGGGTTACCTAAGAATTTAAATCCCCTTCCTTCCTCCGCATCCAATTTCCCACCTTTAATAATTCCCCCAACATTTTCAAATTGTGGAAGGGGAGGAAAGATGGTAAGCTTTGAAACGTTCCCAAAAGGTCATCAGATTCGGGCTATTTTGGACCAAAAAGACAGTACTGCCAACCACAAGAGTTCCCACGTCACGAGTCAGGCCTCCACAAAGAAAAGAATGAGTTGAAATCTTCTTTAAAAAAAGGAGGCAGGGGCCTGTATTTTTTGTTTGCTTTCTGCTTTTGAGACTCCAGAATGCTACTGAGTCACGTTTTCAAGCTTTCCTACACAATCCTGAGGACCAGAAATTCACTGTTTTCTTTAAATGAAAGTTGAGATTCTCACCTAATCACATGACTCCAGGGACTGAGACTCATGATAAAAATGCGAGTTGGCAACACTGGGAAAGCAACTTCCAGAGTTGTGGGGCCCTCACAGAGAATGCTCTTCTAAGCAATCCCATATTATTTGTATCAAAAGGAGTCGAACTTGAGACCCTCTTCTGATTTCCACTGTGGCAGTTTGATATAAAACTTTTTTTTTTAAGTTATAAGGAAGAAATGATACTAGTACTACTAAGCTCCTCCTTGTACTACTTCCTACTGTTTTGTTCTAGTTTTCCTACTGGTTTAGTTAAACTTTTTCCTTGTTCAGGCTAAGCACCGTCTGAACCTTCTAGCACTAGAGCTGCGATAGGCAAATACCACAAAAAGTTTTCCAATAATATCTGTCAGAGCTGCTAAATAAATTTAGTTTGACTGCATTTGCATCCCTTTTGTGCTCATTGCCTGTGAATATTCACAGGCATTCTAGCTTACTGGCAGGAATATCCACTGAAAAAAACCAAACAAACACAGAAGACAGATTTCAAATTGATAACTGTGAATATTTTGAATCAGAAACTGCTTCTAAGAGTCCACCCAGCCAGGAAATTGAAACAATGCTATATGACCAATAGCTGGATTTTCAAATATCAAATACTTGTCAGAAAATGGTTTATGACCAAGCTACAGATCAAGAATCAACTTGTTTGACAAATAAACTTGAGGAAAAAATACATCTGGTTACAGATCAATCACAATCAGAAATAAAAGCATTTATTCTACTAAATTTGCCATCAGGTATTTAATTAGCTCAATTTAGCAGCATCTATTAGAGAAAAAGTTCCACAACAGAGGTTCCCTCAACAGAGTCTAGTTTCTCTCCTCCCAAAATCATGCTTCCCTCACCACACTGCCTGTCAGAATTCGTCCTTTTATCCCAACTTTGTGCCCAATACAGTTGCCTGGGTTGATAAAAACTAAACGTTTGTCACTGAAACCATATTAACACTGTGAGTAATGGTCTTTGTCATTTACTTTCTGAAAGACAAACCAACCTCAGGTGAAATCCTGGTTCCACTGAATTTAATGGAAAAACTCCCATAGACTTCAGTGGGGCAAAGAGGATTTAACCCTCGATTCTCGAACAGTAAAGCTCATGCATAATTTTAATCTCACTGAAGCGGATGGGATTCCTTATGTGTGTGACTTCAAGCATTTTTAGGGTTTTGCTGGATCTGTTTAACTCCAAACTTCTCAAAAGTAATGAGAGCAAGCATCTCATGACACAGAACTAGGATAAAGTCTGACTAGCACGGTCAGCTTGTGTCTTACTGGATGTTCACACAGTCATAACATAGTATTCCCCATCCTAGATCAGACCACTGGTCATTGAGGTGCCATCCTGCTCTTGGAAGGAGCCAAAAACCCTATGCCCCTGGCCAATTAATTTCATTTACATTTATTACTACTCACTCACCAACCTCCAACCAGCAGAGAAGAAGCTACATGTCATTTAGGATATTGAAGTTTAACCTTAAAGTTTTGTGTAGATATTTGGGAACTCTTCAAGCTGTTTGGTGGCATTTGCAAAGATAGCTAGGATAAAGATTGCAACATGGGTAATATGTTCCTTTATGGCTCTTAAGCTTATAGACATAAAATCCTGTACCGTTCCGTACTGTGAAAAGCAATTAAAAGACACTTAAAATATAAGAAAGAGCCTGTAACTCACTACCCAGGATATCATGGGCTGAAGTGAAAGTGGAGGAATGTTAACTGTTCAAATAGAGTTTTATTTATTAAAACAATACATCATAGAATCATAGTGTTAGAAGGGACTGCAAGGGTCATCTAGTCTACCCCCAAGTGTGTTTCATCACTGGTTGAAATACAATCCAGCACCAATTTATGAGGTAGCAATAAAAAACAAGTAGTGTAAATCAGTTCAAGAAGAGCTGGATGCTGTTTTTTGAGGAGGTGGGGATGGAATTCAGCGCCTCTCTAGGATTTCTATACTCAGGTTGATGATGTGTGCCATTATAAGTAAATTTAACTCACATGGAAATCTTCCATCCATCTGAAAAACAACCAGAGTTAGTACTAACAGGCTGAAACGGGTACGTGATGTTCTCTGTTGGACTCCGAGTTTCCATAAGCTATAAAATGATCAGTTATTTATTGTTTTTAAAAACTTTCTGACTACTGTTATGGAATTTGTGCTATGAATATTAATGTTTCATTAATTCACTGCATTTTCAGCAAGTCATTAACTTCTAAATTGCTTCAAGAGAGCAGATTATGTTCACAGTAAGTCACCTTAATTCTTCATGGAAGAGACCGTAAACACTCTGGGTTTACAAGGGTTTTGCATGGGTGAAGGAGGAATACTGGAAGTTCCAAGGCCAAGATTTTCCAGAAGTGACTAGTGATTTGAGTGTCCATTTTGAGACATCTTAATTTTCAAAGGGGAGGGATGCTCTGAACTTTCTAAAAGGCAAGCCTCTTTTAAGGTCTCTCTTAAATCTCTAGTTACTTTTTAAAGGCCTGGCCATAAGAGTTTGTCATAAGGCTTCCAAGTAGGGAAGCTCTTAAGTTTTAATACAGCTTGGGCCCCAGGAGATAGGATGTTTGGCACATAAGGTGCTGCAGCTTGTCCTGAAAGACAGGTAGGGGTGAGGCATACGGAAAGTGCATCATGACTAAGGCTACGATTTAGTCATGGAATCCGTGACTTCCAGCAATCTCCATGACTTCAGCCTGCAGCAGTCAGGAGCTGCAGGGTCCCCCACCACCTCACAGCTCCTGGGCACTGCGACTGGCGGGGGGACCCCCGCAGCTCCTGGCAGCCGTGAGCAGCGGGGACACCACACAGAGCACCCGGCTGCCGTGGCTGGACCTCCGGAGCTGTGGGCAGCAGGGGTGCGCTGCAGCCCCCAGCTGCTGCAGTCGGCCCTGGAGCTCCAACACCCAACTCGTGGTGGGGGCCCCAGAGCTCCAAGCCGCCACGCAGCTGCCCCGCTGCAGATGGTGTGGGGACCCACAGATCCCCATTTTGTCAGATATTTCTAGTAAAAGTCAGGGACAGGTCACGGCTTCCGTGCATTTTTCCTTACTGCCCGTGACCTGCTTGTGATTTTTACTAAAAATATCTGTGACAAAATCTTAGCATTAGTCATGACTAACTGGAAAGAAAGGGGGAAGTGGGTTACAGAGAAGCAAGGAGCAAAACACTGGTGTGAGGGGAAAGGACTACAGCAGGGCTGAGGAGCTGTAGTGTATGGACGCAAAATGTCTTGGCAATTGCTACCTATACACATTCTTAGCTTTTCAAACTGCACTGCAAAATAAATAAAGGCAGACCGCACTACATGCCTGCCAGAGAGGACCAAGAGGAGTCAGCCTCTATGTTCCTTACTAAACAACACACAACCATGAAGGTGATGTTCCGCAGTTGTTGGGGCAAACAGATGGGAAATCACATTTCAGCTGCTAAACGGCACTTTAAAAAAAAAAAAAAGCAAAATGTGGCATGCCTATAAAAACACCATATATCACTAGTAGGCTAGCTGACCCACAGACTTGACAAAGCTCTCATTGTTTTCATATTCCTTGGCAAAGCAGAGGCATGTTAAAACCATTTCCCTCCTAGTTAGTCATCATCTTGCTGGTTCCAGTTTATAGTTTTACAGTTTACAGTTACAACAAATCACATCCTATTGAGCAGAAGAAAGCTGTTAATACGAAACCATTTCTATGAAGCCAGAGGAACAACAGAGGAGAGTCTCGAAGAGATCTTTATAACACCACTACTGTAAACGTATGTGCATAACACGTTAACCAATTACAGTAACATTCAACAGATTTAAATAAACGATCCTGAGAAGAATAAGCTCACTTTGCAGGCTGAAAAGCAATTACTGTATTTTCACTTAGTTATATTTCCTGGCATTTTGTTAATCCCAGTCCCAAGCAGACATGACAAAAAGGAATCAACACTTTTACTGCTGACATTTTATATATTACAGAATACACAATATTAGGGACAGTACACAATGGTGTGGCCTGATTATGAAGATTTTAATCAGCATGAGAGCGTGAGATGCACACATTACTCACAAAAGAGGAAAGCTCCTCAGGAGCTACACAAGGTGTTCCAACAAGTGCCAGATATTTTACAGAAAAGCTATGTTAGAAGCATTTTGTGGCATTCTATTTTCTACTATTTGTAGAGAATAGAATGCCACAAAATGCTTCTAACATGCACTATTTGTTATCTCCCTCCTTGACTTAAGCTAACCTTCCTTCATGTCATGAGTCCAACTGCACGAACCTCAAGAGTCAGAAAAATTAAAAGCAACACACTAGAAATAGGTTTCAGAGTGGTAGTCGTGTTAGTCTGTATCAGCAAAAAGAACGAGGAGTACTCGTGTACTCCTTAGAGACTAACAAATTTATTTGAGCATAAGCTTTCATGGGCTAAAGCGCACTTCATCAGTTGCATGCAGTGGAAAATACAGTAGAAAGAGAGAGAACATGAGAAAATGGGGGTTGCCATACCAACTCTTCAATGCCCCTCTGCCGTGTAAATTGGCCAAACCGGACAGTCTCTACGCAAAAGAATAAATGGACACAAATCAGACGTCAAGAATTATAACATTCAAAAACCAGTTGGAGAACACTTCAACCTCCCTGGACACTCAATTACAGACCTAAAAGTCGCAATTATTCAACAAAAAAACTTCAAAAACAGACTCCAAAGAGAAACTGCAGAACTGGAATTAATTTGCAAACTGGACACCATTAAATTAGGCTTGAATAAAGACTGGGAGTGGATGAGTCATTACACAAACTAAAAACTATTTCCCCATGCTAATTTTCCCCCTACTGTTACTCACACCTTCTTGTCAACTGTTTGAAATGGGCCATCCTGATTACCACTACAAAAGTTTTTTTTCCTCCTGCTGCTAATAGCCCACCTTAATCGATTAGTCTTGTTAGAGTTGGTATGGCAACCCCCATTTTCTCATGTTCTCTGTATATATATCTTCCTACTCTGTTTTCCACTGCATGCATCCGATGAAGTGGGCTTTAGCCCACGAAAGCTTATGCTCAGATAAATTTGTTAGTCTCTAAGGTGACACTAGAAATAAGTTATCTAAAACTAGCATAACGTCACCGTCTTAAAGTTCACTATCTCAGTATTTATCAGGACTAGAAACAAAAGGCTGTGTCTCATTGGAAAGGGCATCAATCCCAGTAGTACCCATTTCTAGCCGTGGTGGTACACAAAATACTTTATTGTTAACCTGTTATTGGCCTTGTACTGAAGACTGGTGGCAGGCTCCATAATCATTTGGTTTGTGCAACAAGCAATAGCAGGCTTTTCTAAAAATGCACCCCTTTGTAGAGGGCCACACAGGATATGCCTCACTTATGCCTTTGAGAAGCAGGCTTCAAGCATTGCATAGGCCTTTTGTTAAGTCCTCTGAATTTCACCCTGAGCACAATTAGGCAAGACCTGCTACAGTTGCGGACATTGCTGCACAAACTAAACGGCTATGGATCCTACCACCTATAGTCAATTCCTAGCACACAGCTCCACAAACACCCCTTCTCTTCCTGCTTAGCTGCTTCAAACTGCTCCAGCACAGCAATTTCTCCCAGTGTCCAGGTGAACAAACCAGCTTTGATGGACCTACTCAGTATGTCCCCAGCAGCCTTGAGTCCCATTTCTTGATCAATATGACCTGAACCAGATTGGAGACAGTGGACTTGCTGGTAAATGGGGATATTGGAGCCTTTTTGTCTCTACTTTAAATTATTTTAAAGCCTAACTTAGTGAAAGAAATAGCGCTCTGTGTGTGGGGGGGACAGGGGAGTCGGTTGTTTTTAAATACTTCCAAACAGACAAGAAGTCTGGTTTGCAGAAATTATAAATACTGTGAATTTAAATAGTATTCTTCATCCATAAAAGGTTCTCCAAATGAAAGAACCTCAAAAGGCTAGGTTTTAACCAATTTTAAAGACAGGAGAAATGGCCAGACTGTCCAACTTCTTTACTTCAATAATTGTTGCAGACACAGGTAGAATGCAACAAAACTTGTCTCACTATGCTTTGGAAATCCCTGCGTTCCTTCCAGCTCTCAGACAGACCCTGGACAGATGAACATTCGTGTAGCGATGGAAAAAATTGTACATATTGAACAATAAAACATTACAGCTTTCAGTAGGATCTGAGAATCTACTGATCATTACTTACCTTGAAAACCAAGTTAGTAAATCTAAGGCCATGTCTACACTACAAAATTATGTCAACCTAACCTTACATTAGCATACAGCCACCACAGTTATTAAATCACTTGTATGTGTGCGTGCGCTTGGCTCCTCTGATGGTGGTGCACAACCTCACCAGGAGCACTTGTATCGATTGTATTTTCAGCGTGGGGCATTGTGGGATGGTTCTTGAAAGCCAGTAATAGTCAATGTAAGTAATTGACCTAATTACATTGACCACGCCAATGTACGTGGTCTACGCCATTTGGGGAGATAGTGTTACTAAACCAGCATAGAGAGGCGCTTAAGTTGGCGGGAGCCAAATTTCAGTGAAGACACTTACACAGCTAGATCGACGCAAGGCAGATTACATTGACCTAACTATGTTGCATAGAGCAGACCAAAGGCACTAAGAATGGCAAGATATCACACTTTAACCCACTGCTGATTATGTAGAAGTCTGTAAGCTCTTGTTACCAACAAATTTATCTTAAAAGTGTAATTTTAAGAGATCTTGTAATAAAATATGCATTCGGTCATGATCGCACAGGTTTTGAACTTGGGTCCTCAGCAAACTGTTGCTTCCCTGCTCCCAGCCAGCAGCTCATTATTAACCAGCTGAGCAGGAGAGAGTATGAAACCTTAAGTTACATCAGGAAGGCTTCTTTCCTCGGCCTGACCGAAGGAACACCATGAACTTCGATTGGTCAGAGCTTCTTATTTAAACCCAAAGAGAGGCAGAGGAATTTGTCCACACAAGTGGGCTGCTACACTGGACCTTGCCTTCTTACCAGATTCCTTGGCCGACTCCTTGCCCATGGTCTCTGACTCTAATTCTGACCCCTGGTTCAACTCCCTGATTCTGATTCCAGCTCCAACCACTAGACCTGGCCGCCTGCATCTCGGCCCTGACACATCCATTCTAGAATAAAATTTGGCTTTATACTGCATGTATTTTCAAATGCTTTGCGGTTGGATAAGGTAGTGCAATGACTATAGGCAAACTGTGCAGCCATTATGTGAGCAACAACAGCTTATACACAGCCAGGAACATTTAACATGTTTTTTATTGTGACCAGGAATGTTGGCTAGAACAGCAGTTTCTAACCCTCTCCAGGGCGGCTTTAGCATGGTTCAGTTGTACCTAGAGAAATCATGATATCAATAAACAGGCAAACGTTTCTCCCAGCCTGGTGCAGAGGGAAGGCCCCAGGGCTGGAGGCAAAAGAGGGACTAGAGAATGAGCCCCCTCCGCATTCACCATGCAGTGGTAGCTCCTGTCCCACAGGGCTGGGCTTAACTTCCTGCTCTGGGTGTAGTGACCTGGCACACAGGGTTGCAACGGCACTCAGGGCTGGCCCTGTTGCCTCTCTGCACTGGGATGGGATTAGGGTTGCAGTGCTGGGGCAGCCGGTGCTGTTGTAGATGGTCAGTGCCCCTCTGGCAGGTTAGCATAGTGCACCCATTGAAACAGGGTGCCCCAGCCCTCTTGTTGAAAAAGCACCTTGTGATCTTTAACTTCTGCAGTTGTAGCCCCCCAAAGATGGGCAGAAGGGAAAAATTGTCTCATGTCTCTCTCTCTTTTTTTTTTTTAAAAACAGGTGATAGCTCTAACAGTGGAGCACCAACACCCGCTCACTGTCAACAGCATGCTTCAATGCTGTCACTGTAATGTCTAAACCTAAGACCACATCCTAGTACACTGTGAGAACACAAGCCCTCTCAGCTCAGCAGCAAAAGCACTGCCATTGAGGAACCCCTCATTTCCCCCTCCCCTTCCCTCTCCCACTTCTTCCCTAGAAGTAAGTTTTTGGGGACCAGATCACTATGTGATCTTTACATATTCTGCATTATATTAAAGCACCACCACCATCCCAGACCTCCGCCTAACAAGACTGTGGAAGCCACATTAAGAGGTTTATAATTAGTTATTTGGAACAATTTCACTAGAAGGGAATCCAATTACAGATAACTTGGTCTTCCTCCCAGGATGGCATGTGCTACACCTACCTGATACATCTTGTCTTTATTTAGGCCCCAATCCTGCAAAGATTTGTATGTGATTAATGTTATCCACCTAGGTAAATAGGCCTACAATAGAACTAATTAATGTAAAATTAAGCATATACATAATCTTTGCAGGATCAAGGCCTTAGTTTTTCAGTTCCTTGAAGCAAGGACTACTGCCTCTTATTTTATGTCTGTAGAGTACTTAGCACAATGGGACCCCCAACTCATTACTATAAACGAAAAGTATTTTAGCAATGCTGTAGATGTACAGAACTTTAAACTCCCACATTTAAACAATGGTAACGCTTCACCATTTGGATTATTGGAATCCTTCTACTTCTATAATGATTAGAAAAACAAAAACATGAATAACGAGACTGAATACTTCATAAGTCCAGTATACAGTCACTATATACATCTCTGTGCACATGCAGACTGTTGAATGGTTTGCACCATGGAAAAGTCATCAGCAGTTGCCAGAACTTTGGAAAATGTTGTGTCAACCAATACCCTTCTTTTGAAGCTACAGGTAGGGAAAAAAAACCCCGCAAAATAGTCTGATGGCACACACATAACTGTGTTAAGCCAGCCACACAAACAGCCAAGCTGCTGCCCAGTCCAGCTCCATGTTGATTCTCCACTTCTGGTGCACAAAGGTGGTTTACAAAGGGTGTTTTCTTCTACATATTTGCAATAGTGTATGTCCCACTTCCGGCCACAGACTTGAAAATATAAAAATAAATCTAACGCTGAAAAAAATGGTTGAGAGAGCCACATGGAAAAGTGGTAAGATGTTCACATGATAGAAACAGAACCAACAAGCTTCTTTTATTTTGTAGGAAAGTATCTTTAAAACACATCAAAATTGATCAAAGACCTATTATTATTATTTGTATTACAGTAGCACTTAGAAGGCCGCATCCAAGACCAGAGCCCCATTATTCCAAGTACTATATAAATACACAGAGAAGGAGAAAGAAAACGTGACTATCCTCGTAAAACGGATGGGGAACTGAGATACAGGGAGATAAGGTGACTTATCCAGTGTTGCACAGGAACAGCTGTAGCGGAGCCAGGAACAGAATCCAGATTTCAAAGTCCCTATCCAATGCCTTAACCACAAGACCATCCCCTTTGCCTCTCCAGTACTTGATAAAAAACCCAGCTAATTAGTCTTATTATCAAACTACTGAGAGCTCATTGGGGCTAACCAATGATGATTCTAGGCAAAAGGATAAGGCTATGTACATTATTGGTATGTCAACAGCAGTTACTAACAGAAGAGAAAAAATTATTGGAGGGTCCTTGTTTTCAAGATGAAATTTAGACTAATCTCTGCCTCTATACTGCAACCAGGGGTGTACTTTACAGCACACGTATATATATATCTGTGCTAGCTTGCTGAGAACTGCACTGAGAACACAGTGGTACAGGCTTCACCACATCTATACTGCAATAAAAACATGGGGCACCAAGTCATGAGCCCGGGTCAACTGACTCGGGCTCACAGGCCTCAGGGCTAAAAATTGCAGTGTAGATGCGCAGGCTGGAGCCTGGGCTCTGTGGCCCTCCTCTCTCACAAGGCCTCAGAGACCAGGTTCCAGCCCAAGGCCAAACGTCTAAACTGTAATTTTTAGCCCCACAGCCCAAGCCCTACGAGCCTGAGTCAATTGACCAAGGCCAGCCGCAGCCATGCCCACTGGCCTTTTATTGCAGGGTAGTTATACCCTACAAGCCCACCTGTCCACCTTAAGGTACATCCATGCTTATGCAGTCCACACCATTGCATTTTCACTGCTATTTTTAGCAAGCTACCAAGAGTACAGTTAGCACAAATATGTCTGCAGGAACTGCAAATTATAGTGCCAACGTAACTTAAGACAAAAATATGATTGTTAGGGATAAATGGGAGAGAACATTTAAGGAAATACTGCCAAATAAGTTAGGACTAAACACTGACTTTCCTTGAGTGTCGTAGGAGTTCAATCCACAATGTCCGCAATGCAGTTCAAATTCACACGATGGTAAGAAGGACTGATGTACAGGTTACTCACTCTGAGATTCAGCTAGTCTAGTATTTGAGTTTGCACTTTAATTTTTCTGAGACACAAGCTACAGTTTAAAAAATGGCAGGGAAATTGTGGAGCTAAAAATTACAAGAATGTCCGAAAATTTGCTTAAGCTAGAAATGTACCTATTTGTACCTTCTGGGGGGAACAATGTCTATACAGATTTAACTATTTTTACAACATTTTCCCCTGAACATTTTAACGCTACACATATTTTTTTTAAAATAAGTTACATTTTAAGTCCTCCTTCTTCCTCCAAAAAAATTGTCATGAAGGTCTCAGCCCCTTAAAATTAACCTATCATAATAATGATAATACTAGCTAGCTCTTATACAGCACTTTTCATTGTTAGACCTCAAAGCACATAACAAAGGTCAGTATCATTATACCTATGTCACAGAAGGGGAAACTAATGCAAATGGAGGGAAGTGACTTGCCTGAGGTCACCCAGCAGGAGAGTGGCAGAGGCAGGAACTGAACCCAGGTCTCTCAAGCCCCAAACCAGTCCCCTATCACACTGTCACCCCATCAAGGCTCTGAAGACTTCCTCGATGCAGTCCGGTGTGAATGAAGAGGGGGAAAGACCTCCGACTTTAAGTGAAATGGCCAAACCTGCTAAAATGCCACAAAGATCTTAGATTTATCCTCATTGGGGTGAGAGGGAGGAGGAGAGGGAGGGGATTATTAACATTCATTCTCAAAACCATCTTGGAATTCTTGTGGGAAGCTCTTTCAGTTTGCAAGTCCAATTATTTCCCTTACCAACTGTGGGCAGGTGAGCAATACAAGCCTTGAATCTGGAGAGCAATGTAAAAAGTGCATGTAAAAAAGTCTTATCAGGACCAGCTTGTTACATAAGTGCAGGACCAGATAACTGGGTTTGGTCATGGTTGTTTTCTCATTTAGCTGCCCTGACATAAATCAGTTAACAGAGTTGATCATCCCATCCCATTGTCCTGCATGTCCCATTCCTGTCTTTAGCAGTTGCTCAGACTTGATGCTTCAGAGGATAACAGAAATACCCATTAAGTTACTTCACAATAATAGTGGGGTACATGAGTGGAGAAAGATCTCTACATTGTTTTCTTATCATCCTTTTAGAATGGTCTACCTTATATGTCTAGGTCTCTCTTTTCTATTAGGGTTCTGTCAAAAATCTTTCTGCCCTGCCCTCATAAATTTGCTATGCAGTAATCTCTGATCTATTCTTATAAGTATCAGATCCCCTTATTTAGCGGTAGATTGTGAATCTGTCACTAGCCATGAGTAGGGAGCAGTATGTAGTTTCAGTGCCCCAGGATCAACCAGAGACTGAAATATGAGAATCACAATTCTGTCTCTGGTTATGTCATAGTATGGACAGGGGGGAATTAGCACCAGTCCTTTACCTGGGGCAGATTACTTTTCTCTCCACATCAGATCACTTTTGGATGGGAGCCCCCCAGAGTCAATGCTCCACACACTCTCTGTGAAGGAAGCTGCATAGCAGCCCCATGGAGGTTACCGTCCCCACAGCTATATTATATACAATGCAGGTAGCCTGCACAGAGGAGTGTTTTATGCATGTTAATTCCCTGGCACTGGGAGAGCCAAAATCTTGCCCATGGTGCTAGGAAGGTTTTGAATTTATCATTTTCAAATGTCTTTCATTGTTTCAATATATGTATTACAGAAGACATTTTAAAAGTCTTTTACAGCTATAGTTCATGGCCACTCTCCTCTGTTGCCTTTCGTATAAACTTTATTCCGCATTCCTGACTTTTGTAAGTGCCCCCATTTCCCAATCTCAATAAACTTCACCATGCTTGACTTCCTGTGAATCATTGTCTGAGTTCCTCTGTTTCTTCCCATTATTCACACACACTCACCCAGGCTCTTACTCTGACTTGATTCTCTGTCTTGGGTTCTCTAACAAGAGCATTAAAAGGAATTTGGCCATTATCTCAGGACGTTCATGTCTCCACACAGCCTATAACCAACTTAACCAAGATTCACAGATGTTGCCCCCTTTGGGAAAAGACAAGGATGCAGTCAGACTTGATCGCTTAAAAGATGCTTTAGTTTGGTGATATGTAATCTGCCACTTAGCTTTTGTATGCGTATTGAAATATAACTTCGTTTTCTCTATTTAGTAATATTTTTCCTAGATGGTCACCCGGTAGGTCTGTTAATGGAAGCAGAGACAGCGGAAATTAGAGTACTGGCACTTTGCAAGAGGAGTACTAGGAAGAGTAATTTAAGCCCATTACTGGTACATTACATGTATTCAGTAAAATACAAAGAAGAGCAGCAGCAATTTGTAAATGCTACAAGCCTAGCTGGTGTTTTCCATTTTAAACCCTTTTTACTCTACAGCAATTTAACACTCAAGCACTTTCATTTGTGTCATGGGCTACAGCTTCATGCACAGATTTCATTTGGATGACAGTCTATTTATTAAAAAAAATTAGTTAAAAGGGGAAGTTACTCACCTTGCAGTAACTGACGTTCTTCGAGATGTGTGTTCCTGTGGGTGCTCCACTCTAGGTGTCGGTGTGTCCCGGCGCCGTTGATTGGAGTTTTTCAGTAGCAGTGCCTGGTCAGGACGCAGGCGCTCAGTTGGTATCTCCCGTCTCGTTGGAATCTTTCTGAGCGCCTGCGTCCCGCACCCCCCTCAGTTCCTTCTCTACCGTAGAGCAATTATACTAGTACTCCAAAGTAGAGGGCAGGAGAGTGGGGAGTGGAGCACCCACAGGGACACACATCTCGAAGAACTTCAGTTACTGCAAGGTGAGTAACTTCCCCTTCTTCTTTGAGTGCTGTCCCTGTGGGTGCTCCACTCTAGGTGAATGTGTAACAGTACCCACTACAGTAGGTGGGACTTTGGAGATACGGCAGTGAGAGTACTGTATGGCTTACTATGGTGTCTGCCGTGGTATCTTGTGTGATAGCATAGTGTTTGGCAAACGTGTGTTCAGATGACATGAGCCGCTCTACAGATGTCAGAGATGGGTATGTTATGTAGGAAGGCAACAGATGTTGACATAGCTCAAGTGGAATGAGTTCTAATGCCTTCGGGCGGTTGAATATTTTGAATACGGTAAGAGGATCTGATGCAGTCAGAGATCCACTTGGATGGACATTGTTTAGAGATAGCCATACCTTTCAATCTTTCAGTGATGGAGACAAAGAGTCGTGGAGATTTACAAAATGGCTTAGTCCTGTCTAAGTAAAAGGCGATTGCTCACCTGACATCAAGAGTATGCAGGGATGCCTCGTGTGGAGTCTTGTGAAGTTTGGGATAAAAAGTAGGCAAGTATATCAGTTGGTTAAGGTGGAAGGTGGATACTAGAGAGAAATTTAGGATGTAGTCTCAGAGTGACTTTGTCTTTGGAGAAAATCGTGCAGGGAGGATGGGCCATCAGGGCGCTTATTTCACTTACTCTCCTTGCTGATGTTATTGAAACTAAGAAAGCTACCTTCATGGACATATGGAGAAGAGAGGAGGTAGCCAAAGGCTCGAATGGAGGTTTCATGAGAGCTTGAAGAACGAGATTAAGATTCCACATAGCTGCCGTTGGGTAAATTTCAGGGTAGAGATTTTGCAGGCCTGTGAGAAATCATTTTATGGTGGTGTGGGTAAAGAGTGAATAACCTTCTAACAGGTCACGGAAGGTGGTAAGCGCCGCCAGGTGTACTTTGATGGAGCTGAGCGAAAGTCCGTCCTGTTTTAGTCTCAAGAGGTAGTCTAGAATGTTAGGGAGGGTCACCGTATTGGGCGTTAAGTGATCATGTGAGCACCAGAGGATGAAATGCTTCCACTTCTGCAGGTAAGTTTTATGAGTGGAGTCTTTTCTGCTGTGCAGGAGGACATATCGGACTTGCTCGGACCAGGCTAGTTCATGGGTTTGGAACCATGAAGGAACCAGGCTGTCAGGTGGAGCTTTTGGAGCTGGGGGTGACGAACCCGTCCGTTGTCCTGGGAAAGGAGATCTGGCCTGTTGGGGAGAGCCTGTGGATGACGGGAGGACATGCGGAGTAGGTAAGGATACCACGTCTGTCTCGGCCAAGCCAGGGCAATAAGGATGACCCAGGCCTTGTCGTCTATGATCTTCCGAAGAACCCTGTGTAGCAGAGGGATTGGTGGGAAGGCGCAGAGGAGAGAGTTGTTCCACGGGATGAGGAATGCATCTCCTAGGGATGCAGTTCCGAGTCCCTCTCTGGAGCAAAACAGCCGACATTTCCGATTCTGGGGTGTGGCAAAGAGGTCTATTGAAGGGGTGCCCCAGAGGGAGAAGAGCTGTTGAAGTATTGCGGGATGCAGTTCCCATTCGTGTTCTGTCAAGAAGTTCCTGCTGAGTGCGTCAGCAGTAGTGTTGTGGCAGCCTGGTAGGTAGGAAGTAATGATTTGTATTTGATGTTGTATGCACCAACTCCATAGTCGGATGGCTTCCATGCAAAGGGAATGTGATCGGGCTCCCCCTTGTCTGTTGATGTAGTACATACATGCTATGTTGTCTGTTAAGACTCGAATAGATTTGTTCTTTATGAGGGGAATAAAGTGAAGGTATGCTCGCCTCACTGCTCTGAGCTCTAAGAGATTTATGTGTAGGTGCGTCTCTGATGCGGACCACCGGCCTTGTGCCCTGTGTCCCCCTAGATGCACTCCCCAACTGATTAGGGAAGCGTCCAGGGTGAGTGTGACTATTGGGGATCGTTGCTGGAAGGAAACCCCGGTGCAGAGGTTTTCTGGTCTTGTCCACCAATGTAGGGAAGCTAGAACATTGGGAGGAGGAGCTAGCCGCGTCCCTAAGGTGTGTCTGTTGGGTTTGAAATTGGAATTGAGCCAGACCTGAAGACATCTCATGTGTAGCCTGGCATACTGGACCACGAAGGTGGTGGCTGCCATGTGACCAAGGAGTTGTAGACAGATTCTTGCCTGTGTCCTGGGATGAATAGAGAGCGTGGGTACGAGCTGCGTGATAGCAAGGAATCTGTGATATGGGAGTGAGGCTCTGCTCTGGATTGAGTCGAGATGAGCGCCGATGAACTCGATCTGTTGTGTAGGTGTCAGGGTGGATTTTTGGACATTTATTTGGAGACCTAGGCTGTGAAAGAGGGAGATGGCAAAGCAGGTAGCCTGAAGTGTCTCACCATAGGAGTTGCCTTTGATGAGGCAATTGTCCAGGTAGGGGAAAAGCGTGATCCCATGTTTGTGGAGGTGAGCCAAGACCACGGCTAGAGTTTTGGAAAAGACTCTCGGCACTGTGGAGAGGCCAAAAGGAAGAACTCTTTATTGAAAATGGTCGTGACCAATCGCGAATCATAGGAAGCATCTGTGAGCTGGATGAATTGATATATGAAAATAAGCATCCTGTATGTCGAGGGCTTGAACCAGTCCCCTTGACCCAGTGCAGGAATTATTGTGCCGAGTGTGACCATCTTGAATTTTTGTATCCTCACAAATTTGTTCAGTCGGCGTAGATCTAGTATAGGCTTCTATCCCCTGGTCTTTTTCTGGGTCAGGAAGTAATGGGAGTAGAACCCTTTCCCTCGATGCTGCGTTGGCACACGTTCCACTGTGCCTAGCTGGAGAAGGAGAGCCACTTCTACGCGAAGTAGGTGCTCGTGAGAGGGGTCCCTGAAGAGGGACAGGGAAGGGTAGGAGGATAGGATATGAATGGGATAGAGTGAACTATTTCAAGGACCCAGCGATCCTGTGTAATACGCTGCCAGGCATATTGGAAACTGTGGAGGCGGTGGCCAAATGGGCAAGTAGGCTGTGGAATCAAGGGGTGGTCGTTTTGACCAACGTTTCAAAATTGTTTATTTATTTGTTGTTTATTCCCGGATGGGTAGGAGGTGGATGCTTGAGCTTGATTTTCTCTGTGCTTAGGTGGTCTAGAGCAATTCCTATTTATGTCACATGGTTTGGGTTGAGGCCAATAATATTGTTGTGTGCGTGGTCTTTGGTAAGGTTGGTATCATTGTCTCCTGGGAAGAGATGGGTGAACACCTAGGGTGCGCAGTGTCGCTCTAGAATCTTTCATAGTGTGAAGTAGTTCATTGGGTTTTTTCGGAAAACAGTTTGTCTTTATCAAAGGGGAGGTCCTCCACTTTGGTCTGCAGATCTTTAGGGATGCCAGATGCATGAAGATCTGCGCATAACCACAACAGTTGTAGTAGTACAGGCTGCTGTGTCTGCCATGTCTAAAGAGGCTTGTAGGGCCGTTCTGGAAATCAATTGGCCCTCGCTCAGAATTGATTTAAAGTCCGCTCTCCTATCCTCTGGAATGTAGGAGGCAAATTCAAAAAGTTTATTGTAGTTATCAAAGTCGTAGCTGGCGAGGAGTGCAGAGTAGTTTGCAATCCTGAATTGAAGAGTGGAGGATGTGTAAACCTTGCGTCCCAAGACGTCAAGGCATTTAAGGTCCTGGTCTTGCGGCGTGGGCTGATATTGTCCCTGTTTCGTCCTTTGTGCGACTGCATCCATGACGAGAGAGTTCGTTTGTGGGTGAGAAAATGGGAAGTCAGCATCCTTAGCAGGAACATATTACGTTCAGAACATACGTTCAGCCTTTCTGCAGGTAGGTAATAAAGAAGCTGGAGTTTCCCAGAGAGCGTCAGCTGGTTCCAGAAGAGCTTCTTTTATAGGGAACGCGATCTTTGCGGGCGCAGAGGGTTGAAGGATTCTGAGGAGCTTGTGTTGTGTCTCCTGAACCTCTTCTAGGGGGATGTCTTGACTGAGTGCCACCCTCTTGAAAAGCTCTTGAAATTGTTTACAGTTGTCCACGTTCTGTGGAGGCAGGGGAGAGAGGGCTCTGTCTGGAGCAGATAAAGAATTCGGGTTCAGTGAGTCAGGATATGGTTCATAGCTCACATTCTCAGGAGGGGGTTCAGGTACTCTAGAAGTGGACGGAGCTGGAGATCGAGGCACAGAAGCAAGCAGTGGTTTCGTGGCAGAGGTCTGAGGATGAGTGGTAGGAGGATGTGGCCAAGGGTACCACTGGGGCTAAGGGTAGGAGAACCAAGGTGCCGTCCACGGGGGGGTGAAGTAGGGAAACGGAGGCTGGTGGCTGATGACCGTAGCCTGAGGTGGAAGAGGGTCCGGTAGAGGAGGAGAGGCAGGTGGGGAGAACTCCGCCTGCTGCTGTATATCGGGTTTGCTGTAAGGTAGCCAGTTCAGGTGGTGAGAGCAGCTGTTCGAAGAGCAAGCCCTGTGTATCCAGGAGTGGAGAGTTAGGGTCAGGTGGTACTGAGAGGTCACATTGAGTGAGGAACTGTTGCTCCTGCTCCCTGGGCTGCGCTGAGCCTGGACTGTGCTCTAGCGCATTAGCAATGGAAAGTGAAAGTGACAGCGGTGCCGTGGGTCTGTTGGAGGTGCCCTGCAGGGGGTCCGCTGCTGGTGCCAGGGCAGGAGGCAGGCTCGGTGCCCATGTTCTTCCCGGCACCAGGGTAGAGCGCGCAGTCAGCACCGCGGCTATTTTTAGCATGGAGGGGGTCAGTGCCAACATCCTTGTCAGCACCGGGGCAGAACGCGCAGCCGGCACCGCGACTATCTTTAGCGCTGAGGCGCTCAGTGCCGCGGAGACCTTCCCGGTACGGGAGGTCGGGTTTCTACCTCTGTGGTCTGTGGGAGCCACGGCTGAGGTTTTAGAAAGATCTGAGGTGCCTCCCTGTGGCACTGTCACCACAGAGGGTAAGGATCTAGCGGGAGACTCTTTACCCTTGTCGGAGTCTCTCCTATGAGACTGCTGTGCCTCTTGCCTCTGCTCCAGAGAGGGTGAAGCAATGCTCCCAACTGGTTCGGATCTGGCCGGGGAGCATGTAGGAGCGGGTTTAACTTTCCCCATCTCCGAGAGGGGCTGCAGGGATTTTTCCATCATATGCATTTTAAATCGCAGGTCCCAGTCTCGCCAAGCCCTTGACTTGAGGCTTGTACAGTGGAGGCACTTTGCAGGGATGTGGGTTTCCCCAAGGCAGTTCACACAATGTGAGTGCCCATCGGACCATGGCATGGAGTCCTGACAGGAAACACACTTTTTGAATCCTGAAGCCCCTGGTATTGTGAACTAGAAATAGCAGGGGAGCATGTCTCAGGAAGGAAGGGAAACAACTGGGATGTAACTAATAACTATTTCTATATTCTATTCTTTGATACTTTTTTTCCTACAGAGACCAGGGAAGAGAAGTAGCATTGCCCCGAGTCCTGTTTCCAGCCAGGGATGGTTGAGAAGGAACTGAGGGGGGTGCGGGACGCAGGCGCTCAGGAAGATTCCAGCTGAACGCCTGCGTCCCGACCAGGCACTGCTACCAAAAATCTCCGATCAACGGTGCCAGGACGCACCGACACCTAGAGTGGAGCACCCACAGGGACAGCACTCGAAGAACCACCATTGTTTTTAGATGATTTGCTATATTATGACAACATTTTGGTTGTCTCCATTGTCTATTTTTAAAACACAGATTTGTGGGCACTTAGTCCTCAATCAGATTTGATATTTAGGGGATTACATAAAGATGTGCTATGAAGGTTTTACCAGCTTGAGTTTGGGATGGCTGCATTAGTCACAGAGTGACAATGCCAAAGAATGAAACCTTTTAGCAGTGCAACACCACACCACCATGAGCTTTGTATGTGCCACGGCCCCTATTTCACAGAAATGGAGAAAGAAATGTTCTGGACAGGATTTTGTTTAAAAATGTTATCAGAATATTTGTCTTTTTCTAGCTATAATGCCTGGTGGCACATGAGTCCAACCAAACAAGACTTAGGAGAGGAAAGTTATATCCAATCCATGTAATACAGCTATACTACACAAAAAATTGTTCAGCTATACATAAAATGTCAGATTTAAGATCGGATATCTCATGATAGTCCTGAAATAGAAGCAAGTGCTGTATCTTCAGTGGGAATCCCCCTTTTCCAAAGGGATAAAGCTTTGTTTTCTGGCCAACCTAGATTTTTAAACATTGTCCATCACCAAGTTACCAAAACACCTTACAAATTTTCAAGTCTATATGAATGGTCTACAAGGTGACTTGATTTTTCACTTCTCTCACAAGTGTGTGTGTGTGGGGGGGTGATTTCCGCATTCTGAAAGTGGGTAAAGTAGTAGGTGGTGATTAGCTACAGGTTGTCTGTGCACACCAGTGAGTGGGAGCTATGCTGTGCTATGAGAAAGTAATGTGAAGAGGCACATTTCATATTGTCTTAAATCTGGTTGAGTTCATGGTCAAAAACCAGCCCCTTCTGAAGCAAGTTCCTCAGCTTTTCAGACAGCTGCTGAAAAGGCTCAAATCTCATTGTTCCCCAGGACTGCAGCCACCTCTGGAGGTTCTACTTACAAGCAGGCAAGCAGGATTTTAAATTCAAAATTCTGAAAGGACTGTGCTAAAACTGAGCTCTTCCAAAAGACCAGGACTTTGAATAGCACCAAAACCAACTTATTTGAAGAACACTCTGAATCCTATGTGGCAGGGCCACACATCATCATATTTGAAAATATGCACCGCAATACAAGTACAATGAATTGGCAATATTGACGAAGTAGATGTTGCAATGCATCTGCTTTATGCTGCGCCATGAGAGCAAGATGGCCATAAAGCTATCGAAGCTGGCAATGGGGGAAATCCCTCCACTGTAGGGGTGGTCTGGTGTTTGAGTCAGTGTAACGTGTAGGTGGAGGAAAGATGGCATAGCTGGTGCCTCCCTAGGCTTAGCTGTCATATCAGCCTCGTGGAGGCATTCTCTTTCTATCGACTTATATGCCCCTCATCACCATACTATTTGAAAGCCTTACAAGATTTTATGCACCACCATGCCCACAGGTGGTAGAGAAGTAGCATTTTACAAATGGGGAACTGAGGCACAAAACGGATTAAGTTACCTGCCCAAGGAAGTCTGCGGCTGTGCCAGAAACTGCACCCAGGGCTCTGAGTCCCAGCTCAGTACCCTACCCACAAGACTAACCCACGGACAGTTACTACAAGTTAGAACAGCCCTCTAAATTAGCCTTGCTGCTGCAATTTACACCAAAGAACCAAACTGGTTCACAGACAAGCCAGGACTGCAGAACTGTGTGCCTTAAATCCACCTTTGCACCACCGCTATTCAAGCTGCATTGTGTTCTCTTTGCTGTAGCCAAGATCTGGACCATTATCATCTAGTTCCCTATTTTTTTAAAAAAAGCTATTCAAATTAAAATATGGTTGACTGCACCCTTTTCTCTCCTCTTGATATTGAAGAGGAGACAAGAGCCAGTGCAGAGCCCCCCTCCCCCCCCCCAGGAATGATTCATCTGATCACAGCAGGTGGTCTGATAATAAAGGTCCCTTCATGCTAGACAATAAAATGTTGGCAGACTTCTAATGTAAAAGGTTAACAGAGATAGTAATGCTTTGTTATTGCCTTTAATACTACAGTGAAAGGGATATTGTCCTGAAGTTCAGGTCCAGTATTTGACCTACCTTAACACTTTTTATGTGATGGGAATCTCAGCCAGGTTCCCAATAAATATTTGAAGAGAGAAAAAAAAATCCATGCCTCCCCTGAGATTTTTTGGTAATGATCCAGTGACAGCTCCTCGGCCAGTTTAAGCCTTCACGGGTCTTCAAATGGATTTGCCTTCTCCCTTGTTTAGGTTGGACATAATTTTGTTTTGTACTGAGCTAGTGTTTCACTAACAGAGAGAGCACAGGTTCATTGCAAGAACTCTACTGGTGCACAAGAAAGGAATTAAAAAAAACAAACCATGGTGGGGATCAGAGGGGAAAACCAATGTTTGCCAGAAAGAAAAGTGACAACACTAGAGAAAGGATAAAAACATAGATTTTAATATAGAAAATAATGGAAATGGCATTTTATGTTTCTATTTGCAGTGTTGTAACTGTGTTGGTCCCAGGACACTAGAGACACAAAGAACATCTTCTATTGGACCAACTTCTATTGGCGAAAGAGACAAACTTTTGAGCTTACACAGAGCTGAACAAGAGCTCTCAGCTCCCCACCAGCACTTCCTTCCTCTCAATTTATATGCTCCCAGCTGCTGGAGTTGCTTGCCCCTCAGATGTAGCTCTGCTCAGTTAATTGACCTTCTAGTTAGTACCCACTCAATCTACATTGGAGCTATTAGAGTTACAGGGTGTTGAGTCAGCTGCTAACAGCACACCCTATTACATGACCCTTTATGACAGACGAGATGTACTGGCTTCTTTTAATCAAAAATGCAGTTGTTATAAGCGAAGGGAGAGATAAAGGTATTAATTCCACTTAAAGTAAGGGAAGTGGGAGCCCAACAAACAAACAAAAAAAAGCACAACCCAAGGCAATTTTGCTTTCTTCTGATGAGCAACCAAAGCCCCAGTTACACTGTATCTATCAACTCTTAAATGTTTCTCACTTAGGAGCTTTAGTATCCAAACTTGCCTATTGACCTACACAGAGAAGAGGATACTCCATACTGCACCTTAGAATTCATAAGGATAATGACTGCAGGTCCAAGTGTCCCAGTTTATTAAGGACCCAGCTTTAAAGCAGTCTTCAGATACTACCATCAACGGCCTAGATACCTGGTGGTGAACACTTTGCAGGTGGCAGATACTCTGGACGGATAAACAGAACCCTTAAATAAACTTAAAACTCATCCAAGGAAACCAGAACTACCTGAGAGGCAAGAAAGACATAAAGCAGGTTGAGAACTAGTCCTAAAAACAAATTATGGAGACACAATATTTTGGATTCTTGCTGGGACTGAGCAACTGACTTATTCTGAGACACTGGGCAAGTCACTCCACTCCTTTTCACCACACATCCTAGCTAGGAAACATAGCTTAAGAGGCACTGGTGAAAACTGGCTAGTCAAGCCTCCTGGAGACGTTACAAAGACTGAAAAAGCATCTTTTGAAATCTGGATGCTAACACTTCACATCTAAGTAGTACTTTCCACCTCCAAACTACTGTACAAACATTAGCCCTTGCTATGTTCCTGTGAAGTGGATAAGTATTACCACCCCTGTTTTTCAGATGGGGAAACTGAGGTGGGCTATTTGATTTATTCAAGGGCAGAAACCACATCCAAGCAAAAGCCAATACTAGAACTCTGGGTGCTCCAAGGTTAGTTTCACAATCTGTCCCCTCCTATACCATGCTGGTTTCTCAGCATCCTTTCAGTCAAGAGGATACACCATTGCCCTGGCAGCACACACAAAGTGAGGTTCTGCTCTGAAGGATAACTGCAGCATCAGCAGCATTGTGGAGTTCCGTGTTTATTGTTCTTAGCAAGTTCCATATTAAATTTGCACAAGTGAAAGCACGGCTAACCTATCTAACTCAAGCTGATGTCAAACCCGAAAGTCAAGCAGCATTCCTTCTGGCCTCATCAATAATAAAGATTCTGAAATTGGAATGTACATGGACTGAAGACGAATTCATTCAAATGTAATTCATAGTTACATTTCTGTATCAGAAAAACAGTACTGTTGGTCCCATCATCCGTTGGCTTGTCATAAAATTATTTCACAATTTCTAATGCTTATTGAACCTAATCGTTATTTCCAAATAAGTGCAAAACAAGCTACTAAAAAAGCTGCTTCCTCATTTTTATCTTGCCTTCATTATTTAGCCTCCATGGACATAAACTAGAGGACCAGCTATTGCCCAAACACATTTCACTCTTAAGAGACCAGTAGATATACATAGCAATGATAACATCTTATCATAGACTATCAGGGTTGGAAGGGTCCTCAGGAGGTCATCTATTCCAACCCCCTGCTCAAAGCAGGACCAATCCCCAATTTTTGCCCCAGATCCCTAAATGGCCCCATCAAGGATTGAACTCATAACCCTGGGTTTTGCAGGCCAATGCTCCAACCACTGAGCTATTCTTACCTCGTCTCCTGCAAATGAGTGTGAAACCCATGGTTGTCACAAGCAGAGAGGCACAGCTGCCGACAAAAGTTAGGAGTGTTAGTACTTCCAAGGCAGAGTGCACCTCCCTACTAGCTGTGCCTGTACAAGTCTTTGCTAAATTATTTTTTTCCCCCCTCTCAAGCTAAACACAAGTAGGTGGTGTTATCCGGCTTTGTTACTTAGCATTTATTAATTGGAGTACCTCTGTGTTTTTATGAAGTTAACATCTTTTTAAATAAGGTCTAGACTGTAGTTGTGGCTGTGGCAGGGACAGCCAGAACCAGAATAGCAGGAAAAAACTCTAAACCCTGTTGTATTAACACTACAGCAGCTAAATGAGCTGGAAGAGGAAAATAAAGAGACAGTGCACCTTTGAAGTAACCGCAAGAGAGTGGTGGTGAGGGGAAAGGCGGGGATCACAAGATTAGCAATATTAGGAACACTGAGCCTTACCATAGTTCTAAGACAGGGGTGGCCAACCTGTGGCTCCGGAGCCACATGAGACTCTTCAGAAGTTAATATACGGCTCCTTGCACAGGTGCCAACTACGGGGCTGGAGCTACAGGCACCAACTTTCCAATGTGCTACAGGGTGCTCACTGCTCAACCCCTGGCTCTACCCCAGCCCCACTCTGCTCCTTCCCCCAAGGCCCCCGCCCCTTCCCCATAGTCTGCTGCACCCTTGCTCCTCCTCCTTCCCTCCCCCCCCCCAGCCTCCTGCACACCACAAAACAGCTGATCGCGGGGGGCGGGAGGCGCAGGGATGGAGGGTTAGGTGCTGATCGGCAGTGCTGCTGGTGGGTGGGAGACACTGGGGGCAGGGGAGAAGGGGTTACGGGGGGGCTGCTGATGTGCTACTGTGGCTCTTTGGCAATGCACATTGGTAAATTTTGAAGAAGCTGACTGAAATCAGTATGGGCACAGAAGCTTAGTTTGGACATAAGGGAGGCACTGATAGTGTGTTAAGGGAAAGTGGGGTGATTGTCCTTCCTATCCTTCTTTCATTTAAGAAGTTTTCAATTTGGGGTGCTGCTGGATCCTCAATGACGCCTGGAAGTACAGGTGGCACCAGGGGCCCAAAGCATCATTTTACAGCTGCATCTGTTTAACAAATGGAGTTGTAAAATTTTAGACAAGTAAGGGGGGAGGAGTGTTGGAGGGGACAGGGAGAGCATGGTGGCCCCAGGCTGGGTGCAGGGCAGGGAGGAATCACACAGAGAGACACATGGGGAGGTAACGTGCCCCCCTTTGTGTCCCTCCCATGAGTGCAGTCCTGGAAAGAAATGATTTCTACTTGTACCACTGGGCACAAGTTGGTCAAGAGTTTTATTGTACATTCAGCTCAAGATGGACTTCACATTTTTGTTCATTATTGAATGATCCCCGAATGTGAGCATCTTCATGAGAAATCCATTTAAAAGGTATTCTATTTATGTAAGCTCATGATGTTTTGGAGCACATGCAGTGTGTCTGTCTACACTATTACTGCCTTCTGAAGCAGTAAGTTATCAAATTCTCTCTCTCTTTTTTAAAATAAAGTTATGAAACACATGACCATTGTTCATTATATCAAATATAGAAGTTAGAGCAGTATATGAGAAATATAAGTCTATTTTGAAATGGACTCTTAATCTGCACATAACATGCAGGAGAAGCACAAGCCTAAACTTGTGTTTCAAATCTCCCCTAAATTCTTCCAGTATACAGTAACCTCCAGTGATACTGTGACTATGGCACTGTACCAAATCAGTTAGCAGAAAAACCCCTTACAAAACAATATTAAGGGGCCTTTAAAAAAAATTCAGATCACGCTACTGCTATTTAAGGAGCAACCATATTTTGTTTTTAAAAATTAATTAGTTAAGAAAAATCCAAGTTGACAGTGTCCCTTTAATGTCTTGAGTGCATTACAATCTGCATGTTAGCCTTAGAAGCATTAAATATTATATTTTATATACGTTCTTATACCACACTCATCATCATAGTACCCAAGCGCTCCCCAGTAGTGCATTACGCAACACGACTATACATCTGTAATGTGTTTGTTCTCTCACCCACACCCCAGAGGAGAAGCATGTGCAATGGAGTGTCTTGTTTTGGCAGGTTTTGCATGCACTCAGATAGAGAGACAGAGAAACAGAGAGAAGGCAAGGTCCATAAATAATGAACTTGCTTATGATGTTGCATCTCAGTGGGGAGAAGTCAAGACAGTTTTCAGGTTTAGCATGAAATCGACCACCAGGCCCATCACTTAAGCCAAAAATGTCAATATTAAGACACAGCAAGTAATTAATCTTTTAGTTCATCTGGCCCTACTGTGCCACCTTTATTCTCCTGGAGTAGTGCCTTACTGTACTATGGAGTTACTCACAGAACAAAGTACTATTCAATGTGAATAAGGTGGAGAATTTGGCCCTTTGCGGTTAAGGATCTCTGACTCGATTTAATGTCTGACAATATTTCTTTTTAGTGGAGACAGTACCGATATTTCAACAAAAGTCACCTTCTCAGTGTTACAAAGTCAATTTGTAAACTCAAGTCCGGGAGGTAGGGACCATATGGATGGCTTATATATGGAAAGAGAAAACATATGAGGAAAGTGCTAGCAGTTCAGCAATTAAATGTACTGTGGGGTTCTCAGGCAGTCACATAAGCTATTTCCAGTCTTGGTTTACTGTCATAAGCCCCAATTCAGTAAAGTAGGAGAGAATACTCACGTTGTGAATTAACTGAAGTTCTTCGAGAACTATACCCCTGTGGGTGCTTCACTTCAGGTGACCAGGTACGCATGCACTTTTGAGCGGAGATTTTTGGTAGCATTGCCTGTATGGCCCATGCATGTGCCCTGCACATCCTCATGCCCCATACCAAGGCTCTATAGGGTTGCATGTGTGAACTGCCCTCAGTTCCTTCTGCACCACAAAGCCTATAAGGGAAAACTTTGAAGCAGAGGGGAAGCACTTACAGGGGGACACATCTCAACAGTTGTTCTTTACTGCACAAGGTGAGTAACTTCTCCTTCCTCTTTGAGTAGTGTCCCTATGGGTGTCCCACTTCAGGTGACTGCCCAGCAGTATCCCCAGCAGGAAGAGGAAGCTTCAGAACAGAGACTTGTCTTTAAGACAGAACTACGTTCCAACTACAGCGTTGGATCTAGAGGCATGAACCAGAATATAATGGTTGGAGAAAGTATGTACAGAGGTACAAGTGACAGTTCTGCAGACTTCAGTAAATGCCGCATTACTTAAATATGTTCCAAATGTAGATTGTGACCTTGAAAAATAAGCTAACACTCCAGAAGGAGGCAGAGTCATAATATGAAATAATACACCCCAAGTCCATCTCGAGAGTCTCCGGGTGGAGACTGCAGATCCCTTGGACCTGTCCATAACTGAAATAAGTAGTCTAGGAGACTTTTGGAAAGATTTGGTTCTGCCCAGATAGAAGGCTAATGCTCTTCTGACCCCTAAATTATGGAAGGCAGATTCCTGCCTAGAGTGATATGGTTTCAGAAAAAAAAACTGGAAGGTGAATAGTCTGGTTTATGAGAAATTCAGAGGACACCTGAAATGTGGGATGTAGCCACAATGGAACCTTGTCCTTCAAAAACAAAAACAAAAACACCTCTATGAAAGGAGGATCCACCATGAAAGCCCCCAGTTCTCTGACTCTCTGGATGGAAGTGATGGTCACCATGGAAACTGTTTCCATAGATAGGTGAAGCAATGAACACATACTTACTGACTCAAAGAGGGGTTTCATAAGTCTACTAAGAAAAAGGTTCAAATCCCATACAGGGGTAGGTTCTCTAATCTGTGGGGAAAAGTTCACAGGGCCTGTGATAAGCCTTGAAGTTATGGGGTGAGGGGAAAAAACCCCACAAACCTTCTATCAGTGAGTGAAAGGCTGTGATAGTGGCCAAATGAACCTTGACAGAACTTGTGTCAAGATCTGATCATTTTAATTTCGACAGGTGGTCAACAGCGGTGGAAAGAGAAGAGTCAACTGGAGAAACTTGTCGACGGGTAAAGTGGTGGTGAAATCTCTTCTATTTCTGGAGGTAATTCTCTCCCGCAGATGTTTTTCTGCTGTTAAATAATACCTGTTGTACCTCTATTTAACAGAAGGCCGCCATACATGAAAACCATCCAAGAGCTATACGTGGAGTCGCAGATTGGAGTGAAGTGTCTGACCGGAATGCTAAGACAACAGAGTGCAACTGGTTGGAAGTTTCAATGGTGGACAAGAAGCAGTTGAAGGAGGTAAGGATACCAAACTTGTCTCAGCCAGATCAATGCAGTTAGAATGACCCTGGCCTTGTCTTGCTTGATCTTGTTCAGTACTTTCAAATGTAATGGTGTTGGTGGATACGTGTAGAGAAGACCTCTTGTCCAGCAGATGAGGAAGGCATTCCCCCCTTGATTGAGGATCTAGTTCCCATCTCAGCAAAATTTCTTGTTTTGTGTTGGCTGCAGTGGCAAAAAGGTCCACTTCTGGAAATCCTCAAGTTAAAAATAGGCTATTGAGGACTCATGAATACAAATGTCACTTGTAACTCTGGGAGAAGTGTCTGCTGAAGTCATTGGCCATGATGTTCTGCATACCCAGAAGGTAAGAAGCTGAGATGAGTATCTGGTTGATTATGCACCAAATTACAGTGTTTTACTGCTTTGGCACCAAGTGAATAGGAATGCGCCCTGCCCTGACAATTGATGTAGAATATGCAGGCCACGTTATCTGTCGTGATCTTGATAGACATGGCTCTCATAAAAGGAAGGAAGTGCATGCAAGCTTTCCTGACTGTCCTCAGCTCTAGAAGTTTGATGTGGAGAAACTGGTCTTGGAATGGCCATTTGCCCTGGATTGTGAGAGACCCCAGGTGTGCCTCCCCACCCCAAGAGTGATGTGTCTGATGTTACGATGACAGAAGGAGGATCTTTAACAAAATGGGACTCCTCACAGACCTTGAAGGGTCCTTCTACCAGTCAAGCGACCACAGACCCCAGCAAGGGACAGACACCTGTTTGGTCATACTGTGCTTGTTCGGAATATAGCCCCCCCCCCGAGCTATCCCCCTGGCATGTTGAGTTTGAATATATAAGCTACGATGTGCCCTAAACATTGAAGACAACTTCTTGCGGAGGTTTGAGGACTGAACTGAACCACACCTCTTAAGATAAGATCTGCTCTTGAGTAACCAGTCATCGAGCTAAGAGAAGACTATTATCCGCAGACGACATAGGGGAATGGCTAGGACTGCCTTTGAGAATAGCTTTGGGACAGAGGCAAAGGTGAAAGTAAGCCGGTACAGTACGGTGTACCGGTAAGAGCCAGTACACAACCCACCGTACCAGCAAGGGGCAGCTGCCCTGGGGCCTGGCAATTTAAAAGGTTCCGGGGTTCCTGGCAGCAGCCGGAGCCCCAGCCCTTTAAATCACCGCCAGAGCCCGGGGGCTCCCGGCCGCCGTCGCTGCTACCACTACCATGGGGCTCCAGCAGTGATTTAAAGGGCCCTTTAAATCACTGCCAGAGCCTGGCCCCAGCACCACCCCTTCCGGCTGAGATGCCCCCCAACCTTGCTCAGGACCCCAGCTGTGCTGCATACCAGTAAGACCCTTAAGTTACTTTCACCCCTGGGCAGAGGAGAGGCTAAAGGGGAGCATGCGGGACTGGCAGTGGTCACAGTAGAATATAAAGTGAATAAACCTCCTGTGTGAAGGATGAATTGCTACATGTAAATAGGCATCTTGAAGGTCAAGGTTCACAAACTAATCCCCAGAATCCAGGTAAGGAATTAGAGCTGCATGGGTCACCATCCTGAATTTCTGCTGCCATTTCACATAGTTGTTCAGACATTTAAGATCAAATATTTGTCTCCAACCTCTGTTCTTTCTGGGAACCAGAAAGTATTTCGAATAAAACCCTTTTCCCCTGTGCTGACCTGGGATAAAGTTCTGTAGCTCCTATGAACAGAAGAGAACCATGGTCCTGTCTCAGTAACGGATTGAGAGATGGGTCCCTGAAAAGGGGTGTGGAAAGGGGATGGGAGGGAGGGATAGAGGAGATACAGATGGAGTAATCAGACATTATGACCTCCAAAACCCAGTTGACAGATGATATGCTCCCCCATGCAGGCTGAAACTGAAAGAGAGACGGCGTCAAAAGGGAGCATGGGGAGGGCTGAGGATGGGATGGTGCAGTAATAAATCCGTGTCAAGGAGGTGGTCCAGATTCTCAACCAAGCCATCAGAATGGGTGCTTGGATGAGGGGGATAGCTGGGATGAAGTAGTTGTGGCAGTAGCTAGCTTTTTCGAATATTGAGGCTTCTTGGCTAGTGGCTCGAGTAGTCTATGAAAGTTAGAAAAAGGGGCTAGGCAAGATCTCTGCACCATCTGAAATCTGCTAAAATTTCTTCTGTTGTTTGCAGGGGTATAAATCCCGAGGGAATTGGAGAGCAGTCCTTGAGTCCTTCAAGCCAAGGTGTGAAGGGAGTCATCCATAGACTTTGCAAACTATTTATGACTGTCAAAAGGAAGGTCCTCACCTCAGTAGTACTCTGCACCTCCCTAGGGAAGCCCAACAGCTATAAGCAAGATGCTTGCCGCATCATAACTGCGTTGGAAATACATCAGGATGCAGCATCTGCTGCATCTAAGGAAGCCTGCAATGGTGTTCTTACTAAAAGTTGGCCCTTCTGGATAAAGGCCTTGAATTGCTCACAATGTTCCTCTGGTAGATGGTTAATAAAGGCATTAAATGTATTGTAGTTCAAATAACCATATTTTGACAAAAGCACCTGATTTTCGCTATTTGAAACTGAAGAGAAAATTTTAAGACCGAAGAGGTCAAGCCTCCTATGGTCCTTGCGGTAAAGAGTAGACTTAGCACTGTGTTGTCTAACCATGGTCAGTAACTGCATTCACTATCAGGCACTTCAGTGAAGGATGAGAAAATAAAAACTCAGTCTGTAGCTGGAACATAGTATTTTTTATCCACACACTTGTAAGTGGGTGGTGCAGACAGTGGAATCTGCCAAAAGGTCTTAGCAGGCTCCAGTAATGCTTAATTGACAGGGATGGCTATGTGTGTAGAAGCTGAAGTGTGTAAAATGTCCAGGAGTTTATGTGAATCCTGGACCTCCTCTAATGGAATTTGAAGCACATCAGCAACACACTATCAATTCCTGAAACTGTTTGAAGTCATCCTCCATAGATGGTAGTGGACACTTGACAGGCTCATCAGGTGATGATGAGGATATATTTGTAAGGGGGTGGGGGCGCTCTCCTTATCAGCCCTTGCTTCCTGCTCCTCAAATCTTTCTTCTTATGATTGTGATGGTGGGAGTGGAGGTTGACGAGAATATGTCTGTTTATGCTCCCTCCGTGAGTGAGTAGAGGCTGTCAAACTGCACATAACAGTGTCCAAGGGTTACAACAAGCCCACTGCAGGGGGCCATAGGGCAAAGGGGGACACATGCATCATACCACAGAGTGATGTGATACTGCTGTAAGTACCAGAGACATATAAGGTTCAGTGGTGCAGACCTCTGAGAGGAAGATTCTCTATTAGTCTGGGTAGGGGTATTCGAAGTAGAAGACAACCTTGGTACCGAGTCCCGTTTTGTAGTCTGGCTCTTAGAGGACACTTTTGACACCCTCACAGTACCAGAGCCATCTGAAGCCTCCATGGAACTTCTCTTGGGAAGTAAGTTCTCCATAGTCTTTTTGTGGGTTCATGACTGAGACTTCTTAGTACTCCTAGTCTCTAGACTGGTAGCCAGAGACTCATATAACACACCGCTCAGTACCATGGACACCTGGACAGAAGCTCTCTCCCCTAAGGCTTTTGGTGATCGCGACCCAGAAATGGATGGTGAAGTAGCGTTTGTATCCCTCGAGGCTCTCAGTCACCAGAACCTTGAGGTAAAACAGGACGCTAGGAGTACTGGAAGACTTGCGGAGGGGAAGGGGAGGGGGAGGGTTCTCAACATCCAGGTCAGAAGCCGGTCTTAAAGTTTTCTCTGTCATTAGTCATTTAAACTTGCTCTTCCTATTTTTTCAAGATCTACTTTTGAAGGAGCTACAGATTTTACATTTGCTAGGAACGCAAATGTCTCCCAAACAGCAGAGGCAGCAAAGATGCCTGTCACTGACTGGGATAACATCAAGGCAGGAAAGACACCACTTACAGCCCAGGGATCCAGTTATACCGCAGAACAAAGTCCAGAACAACCACTTAATGGGGGGAAAAGTGAAAAGGGTAAACAATGGTGCCAATAACTCACTAACTAGCACCAACAATTACTACACTAAAACGAAGTTATGGAGAGAACAGGCATGCGCTGTACTCCATCTCAGGTCAAAGGTGGTTAAGAAGAAACTGAGGGTGGGGTCGCCCACACAGCCCTAGATAGCCTCTAGACAGACATCAAGAATACATATGGCACTTGTGTGCGCCAAACAGGCACTGCTACCAAAAATCTCTAATCAAAAGGTACACAGGCACATATGTATCTGAAAGGGAGCACCCATCAAGACACTACTCAAAAAAGAACATAATGTACTCTTCAGCACACAAACTAATTCCTCTCCTGCGATCCTAAGGATGCTCGTCTTCGCACTCCAAACCCCCCTGCAAACTTGAAAAATGCAAGAAAGAATGGAAAATTATCTTGTATCTTCCATTTAGAAATGCAAAGCACCAGCCTCTGCACTGCTGGGATGTTTCAGAGTAGCAGCCGTGTTAGTCTGTAACCGCAAAAAAAAAAAAAAAAAAAAAAAGGAGTACTTGTGGCACCTTAGAGACTAACAAATTTATTTGAGCATAACCTTTTGTAGTGATAATCAAGGTGGGCCTTGTCAGTTGACTTGCCAACTGCTGGAAATGGCCCACTTTGATCATTACTACAAAAGTTTTTTTTTCTCTCCTGCTGGTAATAGCTCACCTTACCTGATCACTCTCGTTACAGTGTGTATGGTAACACCCATTGTTTCATGTTCTCTGTGTATATAAAATCTCCCCACTGTATTTTCCACTGCATGCAGCCGATGAAGTGAGCTGTAGCTCATGAAAGCTTATGCTCAAATAAATTTGTTAGTCTCTAAGGTGCCACAAGTACTCCTTTTCTTACTGCTGGGATGGTGGCTCTTCTCTTCCTCTTGTAGAATACAGGATGGAGAAGCCTGACTTGCCTGTGCACGTTAATTTCTGCCTTTGGCAACACGATTGTCCAAACAGAACAAAATGATTCAAATAGCTCAGATCAATCTGTATGAAAAGATACTACCACTGCCAAACTAATTGGCTTGGGGAATGCAGCAGTTATACCTGGCACTAAAACATTGTAAAAATATCTGCTTTTGTTGTTCCTACCTTCATGACTTGAAGTAACAAAACTAAACCACTGTTTCCCATTTCTTCCTCAATCTGTTTTTGATTCATTTTCACATGCATTAGAACAACTGATTTTAAAGTCTCTTAAAGGATACAATATATGCCTTTTCCCCCCAAGAGGTGTATGTTCTAGCAGCTGCTACTGTTCTCAGTTTTGTATTGCAACATTTTGAGCACTTTCTCTGAGGCTAGAGGGATACATGGGGAATGGAGCTGACCTGGAAATGAAATTAACAAATGTGGCAAATGGATGTTAAATTTAGCCACAGGTTGAGATGGAAAGTTGTGAAGGAGTACAAAATATTTTTTTAAAACCATTTTCAAAAAGTATCACTTGGCTTTTTGTGGCTTATTACAACATCTAAGGTATGCAACAATTACTCAGAAATAAGTGACCTGATTTGCTTTGTAGCACTTCAATATTTACCCTATGCTGTCATTACTATTTAGTGGCAAAGCACCTTGAGGAAAGAGAGGAATCCATGTCATGCAATGTTTTAAAATCTTTGAAAAACAAATCAAATATTCCCTCTCCCCACAGTAAATGGTTTACATTCTATTCAGACCTCTTCAGTAAGTGAACTCATTGGTATGATCTATATTAAAAGATAGAGTCATCCAAGTTTTAAAAGAAGATTTACTTATGCTGAATAATCCCTTAAAAAACCACTTGATTATATTCTTAGAGAACGATATGTATTTGCAAAGAACTGTATAATTTGGACCCAAGGCAACTATTCATTTTCTCCCAGGCCCTGCAATTTCTTCCATTATACACTACTTTCACTTCTAAGAGTACAGCTTTATCAGTCATACGTACCACAAATGACATCATGCATTAAGCAAGCATAAGAGTTTCCTGAACACTGGCTTCCAACATTATAAGACGACTCTGAATCTCAGGGTGGTCATCAATGATGAGGTTCATATCACACAGCCAATGGAGTGAATTTCTACCAGCTCTGCCAAGCATGTGCGTCACGGCCTTTGTGGTTAGAGATACCCAGATAATAAAAATTCATTTTTCTCCCTATTGCCCACAAAGAACACAGCTGTAAAAACATGCCCATTTTCTGATAAAAACACTACCCATGATGCACTCAAAACACAGTATGGAACTATTTCCCAAAGCCTAAAATGGAAAGTATCAGTCATTTTATAGTCCATTTTCAGGATCTCATTCCTCACACTACAATTTTTAAGTAGATACCCTACTACTTTTGTGTGGCAAAGTTTATTTTTTCCTACACCACTTTTGTGTCCATCTGTTTACCTTAGGTACTTACATGGCTCCCATTACCATAGTATCTGAGCTCCTTTCAACCCCCTGTGTTTATTGACACAGATACCTCTTTGTGGTGGGGAGGTACTCGTACCGCCATTTTACACACTGGAACCTGAGACACAGAGAGACAAGGGTATATATATATACTCTGAACTGGGCGTATATTTCTAGTGTGCTAGAAATAGAGCGTAGCTGCGGCAGCGCATGTGGCAAGAGGGGCTAGTCGTTCCATGTACATGCCCAGCATCTCGGATGCATTCAGAGTGGCTAGCCTTTCTCACCACTTGCACTTTCACGGCTACACTCTAATTTTAGCGCACCAGCTTCATCAGAGCTAGCGTGGGTGTGTCTCCTTGCACTGGGAATTACACCCCTTGCTTGAAGCACAGACATACCTAGTATGATTTACCCAAAGTCACACAGGAAGTCTGTGGCAGAGCAGGGTACTGAACCCAGATCTCCCTTGTCCCAGGTTAGGGCCTTAACTGTTGGACAATCCTTCCTCTCGCATCAATGATATTTAACCACATCAAGCGAGTCAATCTTGTCAACACACCAGTATTAAGGAATATATATAGGTGCACCCACAACAACACTAGATACAACTGTAACATACTACTGCTTGTATTATTAGAAAATATGCACAATGTGCCAAACAAAAGATTTTGCATTTGATTGAATAGCTACTCAGTTGCTTAGCATTAATCTGGTGTGGCTTTAAAAAAAGTCAGATGTGTGCTGTAACTGAAGCATACTGTATTTCACTGAATAGACTTCCTTTGAGTAGTGCTCTATACATGCAATGCTATTAGAAATAGTGCACCAGACTCTGCACCCTTCTCCCATAGCACAAAGAATCTGTAAATCCAGCTGAGAACTGGCTTTGCAGACAGGAATCCCCCAAAGCTTGGCACAGCTGGCTCCACATCACCCCTTAGCAACCTCATTCACCCAGCAATCACTAGCCAGCAGATGGGCTCTGGGGGACAACTTCGGTCTCCACCTCCATCCCCCACCTGCATCAAATGGAGGTCAGGCAGAGTAGAGGATTGCGCTTAATGTGTGAGATAAAAATATAAACAAAATATTAAAAAGTTCACACACACACACACTTATATACAATTCCCCCTGCTGCTTACTCCAATTCTGAAGCTATGATGCTGTGTCTGTGACACTGACAGCAATTAATTTTGATATTGTATGCGGAGGGTTGTGACTTCAGATAAGGAACAGAACAGCAGGAAGGGATGAGCTCGGAAGCCAAAGACATTCTTGTTGCCAGGCAAATGTCCTCAGTAATTTAAAAAAAAAAAAAAAAGGCAGAGGAAGAATCTTGTAATAAATAAAGAGGATATAAAAGCAGAATTACTTCCAAATAGATTTTTCAAGGTTGTCAGTGTCAGAGTCAGATGTAGAACTCAAACTTTTAGCTTCTAGTCCCAAATGTAATAAACCCAGCTTCACTCACAATATTCTTAAAGCCTGAAACTGTTTTACCAATAACTTTATCCTTTTGGTGTGGGACTTGATATTTTCTCGGTTTCTTACAAAAGTTGAAATTAATAGACTTTTTTGTTTATTTCAGTGGGCACAGGCATTATTGAAGTTGGTCATCGCAGCCCTGCGAACAGCATTTGGTAACAGTAGCTGCTCGTTCTGCTGCTTTGGTTTAGGTCAGTGCTGGGTTTACAATGGCTCCAGTAGCGCCATGGAGCTGGGCCCATGCTCAGAAGGGGCCCTGGCCTGCTCTGCTTGCACTGTACTCTGAGACCCCGCCAGCTCCCCCACACCCTGCCCACCACTTGCTCCTCTCGGCCTGCCCGCCGGCAGCTCCTCTCCACCCCCTGACCTCCTGCTGGCTTCTCTCTGCTTCCTGGCCGGACCCCAGTACACCTCCGGCTCTGGGCAGTCTCTGCTTCCCACCACCTGTGGGACCCCACCTGTCTCCCTGGAGCTGAGCCACCTGGGACTGATGCAGAAGCCTGGCCAGTCTCGGCCAGTTGGGGAAGGGACAGTGTGGGGGGCTTGGCTGGGCCCCTCCAGGCAAGTGGATCCTGCAGGAGCCCAGGTGGGGCAGGCCCTGGCCTAGCTGATCGCACCACTCCCGAGGGGCCGGAGTGATTCCCCGCCCCGGGACGCCCCAGGCAGACACAGTCGCCCCCCAGCAGGGCCAGTGAGTGGGGCCAGGAGGCAGGGCACGGGGGAGTGGGTCTCTGGAGGGCCTTGGGGGGTGGGTGCTCGGCTGTGAGGTGGCAGGGAAGATCTCTGTGTGTTGGGGCACTAGGGAGTGGGGGTTCTGTGTGGGGCACTATGCATTTGTGGCAGGGTCTGGGGCAGCGCTGGGCATAGAAGGTCGAGGGGGCCTTTGGCCATAGGGAATCGGGGAGGTGTTCTGGCGTTGGGCAGGGGGACTGTGTGGGATGGCATGGGCCCACACCCAAGGGTAAGGGGCATGCTAGCAGCACAGGGCTGGGCGAACCATTGTGCATCTGGCAACTGCCAGTTTGTAAATAGTGCCCTCACACTGGCTGGGCAGAGCGGGGCCTCCCCTGCCATGCCATGCCCCATTGCCTCTGGCTGGCCCCTTGCTCCAGCGACCAAACCCCCTGTACCATGTTCCATTGCCTCCATGGGGGCCCACAAATATGTTTGGCGCCGAGCCCACAAAAAGTTAATCCGGTCCTGGTTTAGGTACTATATAAACTTATTTCCATAAGACTTTTCAAGAAACAGTAGAGTCGAACTTAAAAAGCTAGAGGCGTTGAATTCTGAAGACTCTCTTTAAAATTTACTCCAGCTCAAATTTTAGGCATAAAACTACAAGACAGTGTTGTGAAATCCTATTGTACATTCACTGCTTCATGCAATCAGAGGTGCTGGAACAATTTGGATAGTGGGGGTGCTGAAAACCATTGAACCAAACTGTAAACCCTGGATATGATGGAATCCAATTCAAGCCAGGGGGTGCAGCAGCACCTCCAGCACCCCTAGTTCCAGCACCTATGCATGCAATGTACAGTGCTTGTTTTCTTTCTCTCCTTTAGCCATGATAGCAGGGTCAAGGAGACGCATGTGGAGCAATTGCTCGGTGAAGAATTTTACTTTGATAATCCTTATAATTATGGAAATAGAAAACATGACAAACTTGACCCTTCTCTGGAAGTTACACAGCCTTCTTTTAACTGCCCTGAGTCTGAATGCCACTGCTGGCCTCTGTCTAGCCAGTGTACATTGAAGTCTGATGTATTACTCTATGCCCATACCCACAAATGACTGCAATGGAGGTTAAAAGGAGTATAAGTATTTCTAATAAGGTCGCTCAGCATAACAAAGTGCTCATTTCTACTCAACCCATCACACATCAGCAGGACCTTTTGAATGATATAACGTGTGCCTGTCAGGAAGTCATCAAATCAAAACCATTTCCAGACAGGAGAGAATTATAAAGCTAAGGGGTCAAATGTAGAGTTATGCCTGCTTATACTAGCATAAATTTGACCAATGCTTTAAAGGCTAAGTGACAATAATTTGCTGAAAATAAGTTTAAGATCCTCAAATTGTTTACAAATCATTTACATTTTTTAAAACAAGTTGCCCAATTTGTAGGAGTGCTAAGCATCCATAAATCCCATTGGAGGTGCTCAGCTTTGAGGAAAAAATATCAGACCAAAAATGTTTGAAAAGCATCTTGTCCCAATAAATAAATGAAGAGTCCTCTGATCAGGTGACCATACTCTTAACTATTAGAGGGAAAACACATCAAATGCCTTGAACAGACCAGAGAATGTTTCCTTGCACTTCTTGCTGTATTTTAGGTTGTATGATGACATCAATGGCTATGGGACAATAAGCAAGGAGGGAGGAAGAGTTGAGGGTTTTTTTAGAAACACTGTAGTTATATTTGTAATGTCTCTGGGCCCAGATTTTAATGGAAACTCAAATAACCTCTCTGTTGCAGATACAATTTGCAACTTACCAAAGAAGACACCTAAGTGTCTTATATTGGTAAAACTATAATGGCATAACTCCCTACATGGACATTCTGGAATAAGAGTTTCTTTTTCTGATTTAGTTTGTGTCACTTTGGAAGTGGTATAAGCTAAACTAGAAAAAAGGAACTCTTATTCTGGAACAAGGGTGTCCATATAGGGAGTTACGCCAGTAAATTTCCAAATAGATAAACCCCTAGATTATATGTTAACAATCCTTTTCTGTTCTTCTAGGAGAAGGGAGGTTAGGATAATGAAGGGGAGAAAGTTATGACTTGCAATTAGAATATGGACCATCTATTGTTCCGTGTTTGTACAGCATCTTGCACAATGGAGTCCTGCTCCATGACTAGGGCTCCTACATGCTACAGTAGTACAATTAATAATAAACCACCACTAAATTCACTCAGCAAATCTACCCCATTTCTGAGGACATTTAAAATCCACTGCTGTCAGATTCATATACAGTAGTGTCTGTACGCTTGTGAAGAATACATCTTGCCATCTCTTTTTGTAGTTAAAATTGTGTTATTTATGTTAAACATGCAATGAAGTTTTAACACAAGAAGGACATGCAAGTTACACAGTGTATCATATACATTTTCAAAACACTGAAGTTACCAAAGGTCACAATCCTGAACTTCTTTACACAAACAAAAACTCCCACTAAAATCCATTAGAGGTTTGCCTGAGTAAGGATTTGAGGAATGAGTCCATAGCATTCTTTACTGGAAAAGATTCAAAGCAGTTATGCAATATTCTGCAGGGATCTGTGTACAGTTCTTCATAGCTGCAGTGTAGGAGGAGCTCGCACGCATCCTTAACCTTTGTCTATTTATGTCCTAGGACTCAAGACTCCTTCCAACAAAACAAACAAAGCTTTTATATATTTTTTATTAGTTCAGTTTACAGCAAACAGCTCTCTTCCCCCCTTCCTCTTTCCCCTCCCCCCACCCTTTTTTCCCCTGGCGATGTTGTGCTGTTTGTATGGCGCTGGGGGGAGGGGGGAAACGAGCTCCCAATCTTGCCAAGTGTGACCTCAACTCATTCTTATTCAGTGATGTCCAGTAGAATCTCACTCTGACAAACATTTGCTCTGTTCCAACAGCCACAAGGTTACTGGCTGTGTTTTGTTTTCATTGTCGTTTGTTTTCTGACACTTTCCTGTTGCTTGTGCAAGTCACAATATGTTAAACCCACCACAGTTCCTAGACCTGGGGCCACCATAGCATTGCAAATAAAATTAAAAAAAAAAAAAAGATTCCACTGTGCTCACATTTGAGCAAGGAAAACACTTTGTAAAAGGAGTCAGTTTGCTTCTTTTTCAGCAGTGAAAGAGCGATACTGGGGGCAGGCAGAAAGTCTACAAAACAAGAATGAAGAGCAATTCTGAGTTCAACCCTACACAACTCTTTTGATACTTTCTGAATTTCTTTGAGATTGTTTAACATAGCCAAAAATGAATGGGCCTGTATCTTCCCCCATCCCATGCCTCCTACTTAGTGTAGGAATATGTGGGGAAAGGCTCCATTCAGAGGCAGCGGTAGGGGGAAGCGGGGAGAGAGGAGGACACACACAAATCCCAGATGCTATTTCTTTCGCTGGGGCATTTCTCCACCAGCACCCCAGATTTTTTTCTTCCATAAATGCTCCTTCCCCTCTATCTACCTGGCTGTCTCTCTCCCTTCTTAAGGGTGGGGTTTTGTTTCTCCCTGCTCACTGCCCACAAACTGCCCCGATTATTGGGACAGAAGGAACAAGATGTTCCTTTCTCTCCCTCAGCTTTTTAGGCTGCTCCTGCTAAAACTCTGAGGCACCCATCAGCCAGTTGCCTTCAGGCAACCAGTGCTGCCCTAGGTATTTCAGCTGCTTGGCCTGACCTCTGCTGAGAAAGGGATTTAGGGGTTCCCAGATGGCCTAATAATCAACCAACAGAGCAAGAGTAGCCATTTACTCTCCCTGACATGTGACGGCACTGTGTCTAACCCCATTTAAGCCAAAGGGATTTTATGAGTCTTCATACTCCAGAAGAACTAATGTAATCGGAGTGCACCTGAATCATTGATTTTCTTCAGCCAGCGCAGAGAGTGAAAAATCAATTTATAGAACTCTCCAAAAGGGAAAGACAGACTCTAGATTGTTGTCATTAAAGGGAGAAGTCCACCTACAGGCTTCCTCTCTTCCAGGAAACAAGCCCTGCAGACTCCTCTGGTGGTCAGAACAGCTTTTAACAACAAACAACAACATCCTTTTAGCTTAATCCACCACAGAAGTTAATTACCTTTAAAATGAGAGTGAGGAGCGATCACTGTCAAGTATCATCATTCACACATACCACCTGTACTGATGTCTGTAAGTACTGAGAAAGTCTATATTGCTAGGAAGATTATTTTTTCACCCATCTTTAACACAGACCATACAAAAAATCCATTGCTTTCCTCCCTTTTCTACTATGTCAAAATATTTTAGGGACCTGCTTTTCAGACTGGCTTCAACAGCCCATCCTCTTTATTTTTCTTAACACCCACAGTTCTTAGCGGATGCAGTTAATATCATTTAGACATCTAAGTAAGTACCTGATTGTGCCTGCACATTCACAAATAAGGCCCTTTGCACCTGCCATTGCAAGAAAGAACAGATTTTTAAAAGCTGGCCTAAGTGTTCTTAGCATCTCCTCTGTCATATTGATAATGCAACCAAAAACCTTTCCTGAACTCATTACCGGATTTTTTAACATACCAAATCCATTGCTGCTCCCACTTAAGTCAACGGAAGCAGCAGTACTTAGACCATCAGGCAGGAAGTGCTTAGTGCAGGTAACAACTGCAATCAAGGCCAGGCAGGAGTATGTTCCAAAGCAAGCCTCGAAGAAGGCTGGTGCATAAGGCATATACAAGATCTCACGAAACAGCAAAATGATACTGATTTTATCACATGCAGTTTCTGATGGGAAGAATGCTCGTTTTTCAGGCAGAAGCACAGGAATGATCAGATATAAATCTTCAGAATCTCACATGCTCTACATCAGTGTGTCTCAACCTTTTTGATACCAGGGACCAGCTTGCTGCCTTCCTAAACTGTGTCAGGGAGATCTCAGGGACTGGCACCAGTCCATTGTCCGGTCATTGAGAACCACTGCTCTACATCACTTTCTATTTGAAATTGTAAAAATAAATGTTTTTGTTTTAAATAAAACAAGAGCCACCAGCTAGTTTGGCAGAAACATGTTTGCACAGCACCTGGCACAATGGTGGTCCATGACCAGGACTCTTCAGCACTATGACAATACAAATAAATAATTTTGAGCAGAAGGCCCAATAAATTAATCTATTTGATTCTTCAGAAAGCCAATGGGTATTCACTTAGATGGCTGCCTACTAGTGTATGCACATTCTCTCTCCCTCCTCCACTCTCAAATGGCTGCTTCCGTAAATCTCAGCTCCACAAACAAACACTTCATGACTTGTCCTTTGGTATTGTCATGCTGCTTGTCTCCAAGTACTATCAGGTTTTAGGCAATGAGGGGCACCAGTACCACATTGGGCTGTCATGGAAAAGACAATGTGATGTCGTAACTGGACATGCAGCACTACCCCAGGGATGCAGCTATGCACATAAGCGCCCATGGGGAAAAGAACTGATCCAAGAAAAGGTCTTTAAATCTGTTTATGCAAGAAACGCCTCGGGAATGTATTTATTTTTAAAAGACAGAGTGCATTAATTGTTAACACTGGATTCTTACATGAAAGCCATGAGACTCAGATAGGGAAGTTTTTCCCACACACAAAACAGCCTTGTAAGAGTTCAGTTTGGGGAAAAAATGTTTTTAAAATTACAGGAGCACAAAAATACATCTGAAACTAGCAATCTCAATTTGTTGCATTGGGGTTATTGTAATTTAATTTTTAAAAAAGGGAGAGAACAGATCTATTTTACATTTTGCAAAAGGGAAGAAAGTGAAGAAAATACACATCTTCCCTATCGCCGACCGAAATTCAGGCAATTTTCACAGGTTTGTTCATTTCCGGGCTTAAACCTTTTTCCCCCAAATTGTAGTTCACAGCATATTTTTACATGTGTTTCAAACATCTAGAAATATGGTGTTTGGTCACAGAAATATGAAACAGAGAAATAATGAAATGAGTTTGACTATAACTGGCCAAATGCCACTATAATTAGACTGGTTACCAACACATCTTAGCAGCCTCCGGTTGTTTTATCTCCATTTATGCAGACAACAGAATTTGTCGGAGCTGCCCATTTAGCCAAATAAATCTCCAGTGCAATGGGAGAGGTGATGAATTATCTTACCGCAGCTATTTGTACTGTATACTCATGGACAAAACAAACACTTATTCAGGACATACAGTAACACATACACTGCAACACTGTCTCAGGGGGCTAATTAGTTCAGCAGGAATGCTGATAAAACACATCTTATCACCAGTTTTTGCCTTCCACAAAGCCGATGACTATCAATCTAAACAGAACAAGCTGTGATAAAAACATGTACATAACATGCATGACCTTCATAGGACAAAACTGACATTTCTTCATATAGCTTTCTTGTAAGTATTCAAATCCATTGGGAAGTTTAGGTTCACAGTGCTTAATTATTAAGGACTGGATGGCTTCCTTCTTGGTCAGAAAGACGACTTTTAAAAACAATAACCAAATGAAAATTTGAAAATTCTCCTCCAAGCAATAACAAGGTTTAGAATTCAACACATCAATTTCTGACAATCCTCATGAAAAGCAAAAGTATGAGGGAAGGGATGGACCTCAGGTAGGCTGTGGGATCTCATAATTAGTTCAAATTGCTGAACTTTTTTCTCCTGTAACTGTAAGTCTTTTCAATATCAATCCAAATTTTTAAAGACTCATGTTTTCTAGCTGGGGAGAAATCTGTGGGGACAAAGGAGAACAGCACCCTCTGAGTTCATGAAAGGAGGCTCCTCCTGACCTGGGAGGCAAGAGCAGCTGGAATCTGATTATAGTTGAGAAACCTGCTTAAATAAAGACTGTAACTTGCTGAAATTAAAGTTTAGTCGCTAGAAAAGGTTTTTTGTTTTCATTTTAACCATACCTGTCTCTTTCATCCTTATCTATTATCACTTAAATCTCTGTTCTTTGTTAAAACAAGAATCAGTTTATTATTACAAAACCATCTCAGTGCTGTGTATTAAACTGGAGAGTGAGTACTCAGCTAGCCTAACAGGTTGATGGGCATGCTATCTCTATGGAGGCAGCGAACTTAACCCCTGCGAGTGTCCAGGGAGAGGGACTGAACACTGCAGAGAAAGACTTCTCTGGGGACCTCGAGAATTGGGATTCACTGGTTGTTACTTGCAAGATAAATGTTTGGGCTGCCAGAGTCCTGTAGAGCAGCGGTTCTCAACCAGGGGTCCAGAGCCCTCTGGCCACGAGCAGGGCCGCAAGCAGGTTTCAGGGTGGCCACCAAGGAGGGCCAGTGTTAGACTTGCTGGGGCCCAGGGCAGAAAGCTGAAACCTCACAGGGTGGGGCTGAAGCCTAGGGCTCCCAGCCCTGCCACCTGGGGCTGAAGCCGGAGTCTGAGCAACGTAGCTTTGTGGGGACCCCCGTGGTATGGGGCCCTGGGCAATTATCCTGCTTGCTACCCCGTAATGCTGGCCCTGGCTTTTATATGCAGAAAAACAGTTGTTGTGATACTGGTGGGCCGTGGAGTTTTTACAGCATGTTGTGGGGGCCTCAGAAATAAAAAGGTTAAGAACCCCTGCTGTAGAGTTTGCTAGCAAGGCAGACAAGCTGGAGTGTCAGAAATCTGGTATATAGCTTAGCAGCAGCAAAGCTCTCACTTACTGGGGCTGAGAGGGTAAAAGAATGGCTCACAGTTCTTGGTACCCAAAGAGAAGTGTCACAATATTTAAAGACAAAAGAACTTTTAACACGGTATTTATTTGCATTTGCCACTTTAAGCCAAACTGTCATCTAATGCAGTGGTTCTCAACCCATGGCCTAATTAGCACACAGCTGCAGCCCAGCTGTGTGCTAAAGGGCGGCCCCCTGCAGCATGCTCGGGATGCAGGCTCTGGGAGGGAGTTTTGGTGTGGGGTGAGGGCTCTGGGTTGGGGGAGGGGGTTGGGGTGTGGTGCTTACCTCGGGCAGCTCCCAAAAACGACTGACACATCCCTCTAGCAGTGGTTCCTAGGCAGGGGGATCAGGGGTGTCTGCGCACTGCCCCTGCCCGCAGGCACTGCCCCCCCAGCTCCCATGGGCTGCAGTTCCCAGCCAATGGGAGCTGCGTAATCAGTGCTCAAGGGAGGGGCAGTGCGCAGAGACCCCATGCCCTCCCGCAAGGGCTGCAGATACGTGCCGGGCACTTCTAGGAGCTGTGCAGGGCCAGGGAAAGCAGGGAGTCTGCCTTGGCCCCACTGGACTTTTAGCACCTAAGATCTCCCAATTTGGTATCAATAGCCTCCGGGAGATAGGGCCTGATTCCAGGAGACTCGCAGTGAAACCAGGAGGGTTGGCAAGCCTAGGGTCGGGGTCGCCGCTCGGCCCTGCACGGGGGGGGGGGGGGGGGGGCGGTCAGAGTCAGGATTGGCAGCGGGGTTGGATCGAGGCTGCTGCCCGGCCCCACACAACAGGATCCAAGGTCCCTGCCACCCAGCCCCATCACCGGGGCTCCGCTCCTGGGCCCACTCTGTGGAGGGGTCTCTGGGCTGGGGGAGCCGGCCATAGCAGTGTGTGAGGGTGGTGCTGTGGCTCGCAACCTGCAGCCCTGGTAACACATTGCAGGCCACAATGATTAATAGGTTGAGAACAACTGATCTAATGTAATTTTTAAGACATTCCAAAATAGTGGCCAATAAGCATGCATGTGTGCTCAGTCATTTGTACAACAACAGAAACAGATGTGTTTTTAGATATCTTTGGGTCCTGCTACACAGGCTGGAAGTTTAACCCTATGGACTTCAATTCAGACAAAGTTTTGGGATCTCAGCTGGGCACCACACTGCAAATCAAACCCTGGTATGTTGCCTCATGTATCCAAGAATCTTGAAATTGCTACTTATCTACACATTCAGTAAGTAGGTTTAGGAACACAGGAACTACAAATACTGGATCAAACCTGAGAGCCATCTCTTGTCCAAATGCCCTGCCTCCAACAATAGCCAGTATCAGATGCTTCAGAAGAAGGTGAAAGAACCCCACAGTAGGCAGATCTGGGATAATTTACCCCTAACTCGTTAGGTCTCAGCCTGATCTCTAATAATTAAAGACTGGCATAAGGCCCAAAGCACGAGGTTTATTTTTCCTTCCAAACTTCGTTATCACAAATTATGACAACTGTGGATATCCTTGCTATCCACATAAGTGTCCCTTCCCTTTTTTAATCTTGCAAAATTCTTGGCCTCAGTTTCCTGTGGCAGTCAGTTCCACAGTCTCATTAGGTTGATCAAACTATGGAGCAATGCAACAGTCAACTTCCTCGCTTAAGTATTGAGCCTCTGAGTTTTAATTAAAAAGTTACAGTCTAATCCTTTTGAACATGTTTACATTTGTCAAGAGTAACTGATGTGGCCACCTGTCTAAGAACAGTTCTGCAGAGGGCCTGGAGTCTCATGTACAAGACCAACAGACAGATGTGAAATGAGAATGTGCAAGACTGGCTGCCCCCTGAAGCAATTAACTTATTCTGCTGACCAAAGAAAATTCAGAGGAAGGGACCAGGAAAGCTATTCCATGTCCACATCCTACTCTGAAACATTCACTGTGAATAGACAATCTTGCAGATTTTTCTAGAGTATGCCTGAATTCATGGCACACTCTCTCACAGTCCAGCATTCCCTAGCCAGTTGATATTCATCAAGTAAAATTCGTATGATGTGAACCAGTGCTAGCTCTCCCCTTTCATGCAGTTGTGCATCAATGAGCCATACTGTCCTGGCAAATATCAAGAATGAAAATCTCACAGTCTGCTATGCAACATAATGAGCTTGTATCCCCCAAAAAACCCGGTGTTACAGCCTGAAAATAATTAAAATCAATAATTTCTCATTAATGATAATGTCAAGCTGCATACCTATCTGGGGAATAAAAATCTGTTAACAATAAACAAGATACTTAATGACTTGGGAAAATAATCATTAATATGTATTATAACCTTTGACATTCAGAACAACTGCAGCTATGGCTAAAAAAAGTCTAATTTTGTTTTTCTACATACACTACAAAAATACAGCTAGTGAAAATGTATTTTATTTGATTTTATGGTCAGGCAGTTCAGCTGAGATGCCTAATAAACACTGCAAGAGTATCACCTAAAACTGAGACTAATTATGCCTTGCAAGTGCAGTAGATAAAGGGCATTATTTCATCTAAAGCAATATGAATAGCTTGTTGGGCACACATTGCAGAATTCACCCAAACCCCAGCTACAGTACAGAAGGTCTCATTTTTCCCTTGGAAAACAAACCAAACTGTCCCCTTCACCTCTGTTAAAAGATTCCATCCAAATGGAAACCTACTTCATTTTGGCAATATTCCTATCAGCAGCAAAGGTCAAATATATTCTGAACACCCTAAACAGAGCAAATAAGAACCATACAATTATTCCTCAAGCGATCAATCCTGCAGTCACAGCACAAACCATACTCTCATTGCACTTCACTACTATGTTGCCTTCTTAAAGCTTTCACAGTGAGTCTCTCATTAACTGCAATTTGTCAGTGCTTCACTTGTTTTATTAGAACAGGAATATAATATTTAAATGCAACAAGTCCAATTCTGATAGGATGTAAATGCATATTAAAAAACCCAGAGCATATTTCCTTACCATGTTATTTTTCCCAAACCCTACTGGAGGTACAAGTTTGCTATCAGTGGCCAAAATCAAACTTAACTGTTGGATGCAGTTTCTTAACAGAGGGACTGAAAGGAAAGTTTAGTGAACTGTATTTCAGGAGAGCTGTCTAAGGGTATATTAGCAGTTCAGTTATACACTGAATCATGTCTCTTATGACAGAGAGGCTATCCACTCTGTGAAAGCAGCATTGTTCCAAAGCAGTGGTTTTCAACCAGTGGTTCGTGTACCTCTGGGAGTCTGCAAACTATGTCTAAGATTTCCAAAGGGAGCTGCACCTCCCTTTGAAATTTTTTAGGGGTCCAGAAATGAAAAAAGGTTTAAACCCACTGTTGTAAAGGCCTGGATCAGAACATGACTAAGCAACTAAGCCATTTATGTATTTGTATTTAAAATAGTGGGACAACTAAGAATGAAAATGATGGCCAAGATTTTCGGCAGCGACTAGTGGTTTGGGGGTATTTCCATTACGGGACATCCAATGAGACACCTATAGACTTTCAATTTCTGAAAAAAAATTAGGCCCCTGTAAAGGTATCTCAAGTTGAGTACCCAAAATCTCTAGCCACTTTTGGAAATCTTGTCTTTTATTTAAACTTGTAATCTCATAGAAGGAAAATCTGTCGCGTATCAGTCTGACTCTAGTTTGATACCTTTAGTACAATCAAAGAAGAAGCCTAGAAGGCCTACTAATAGGATTAAAATAAATAACCCAAGAAGGCTTGTTCAACTTACTCTATGCAATGGAGTCAGACTTTTATACTGATGTCCCGTAAGCGTTTTATCTACCCTACTCAAAGTATTAAAAAGAAAAAATTTTAAAGTCAAGTTAAATGTAGGTGCTGATGTCCTGAAATAAGAGGGTAATATTACAACCACAGCAGAACAAGCCTATAGCAAGTGGTGCTTATTTTACTATAAATCATCATTCTGGATAAGGTTTTACAACTACTTTGTTCCAAAATGTATTAAATTGTGTTCAAGCAGGGTTCTATGGCAATCACCCTGGACACTGCGGGACAGTCAAACACATGATCCTGTATTAAGATTTTGATAAACACCACCGCCTCCATTTACCTTTAAAGAGTTCACAGTGCATCAAGAACATTACCAGGCACATCATCACTTAGGTCCCAATCCTGCAATGTACAAAGCACAGGCAGACTGCTTCACCTTCATGAAGGGTCGCTGAAAATAACAGCCTACTCTCATATTATACATTTCAGGATTGGGGCTTTAAACTCACCATACTTCCTTTTTTATTTTCAGCTGTTGCACCTTGAGACATTAGAGTCAGACAGAGTAAGTGATCCCACCCCACCTTTATATTACCCTTTTACACATATATAGGCAACAATTTTATGCCCTGACCAGCTGTCTATATTTGATTTCATTAGCATTTATTCAGAAGGCTGGTATTTTTCAAATCCATTAATCAGTTTTGTCACCTCCCTTGGATTCTTTGTAATTTGAGATTTGTATAATGGAAGTAATTGAGGACTATCTACAATTTTGAGTTGCAAACAATATCAGAGATGTTTAATGAAGTATTACTACTTCCTTGCCTCTACTCTGAAGTAGTACTCTCAACTTGACATGAGGCAATTTTGGATTGGTTGGCTATGATTGTTTCAGGTTTGGCTTGTTCCATCCAGAGAGTGTCTTGGGGGGCAACGCTCAAGGAGACCTGACATGGAAAAAAAATGTTAGGGTTGTGCCTATTTTATTGCTTTTATGGTATATAAGATATTGAAGGTTTATTATTATAAGTAACCCATTTTCCCTGCATGTTTATTAATCAGAAGTTTCAGAAACATCAAGTCTGGTCTTTCTTGATTTCGTTGACGGACTCACTGGTGGGACCAGAATTTAACCACAATTAGCAAACATGACGTTGAACATGATTTGTCCTAGGGTTAGCTACAGACCTTAGACTGTGGTCAGCTGACTATTCTTCACAACCCAAACTTGGTGAAGTTTTGTCATGTGGACAAGTCCCTTCAGGTGGATAAGATCTGAAGTGCTAATGTAAAGAACAAATAGGAAACAACAACCATGAACAAACACAAGCATTTCAGACCTATGTTACACATGGTAAAGCAGCAGAAAACATGACAAGAGTCCATGTTTTTCCCCCTCTTTTTTCGGTAATTTGGCTGCCTTAATTGATTTCCATCCTTTCATTTCTTTGGTTTTCTTTTAAATTTTAATCTTAACTGACCATTAGAAATTCAGGTTTGTTTCTTTACAATAACAATTTAAGAAATAAAATAATAAATTACCCATATTTGTTCTTAACCTTAATTCCACTTTAAGGACTTTTTCCCTGGGGAAATATTAAACAAATTAAAAAGCCTTAATTAAATGTTCTGATTTCTTCTTTGCATGATTAAACACATTTGTTGAACCTTCTCTGCCATATTAAACAAAACAGAAAAACACTAGCTACAGGGAATTCCAGATCTGCAGCAGAGTGAGGCTCATAGGAACGAAAGACACTTGTAAAGAAGCTCTACACGAATGAGCAGGTCATGGCTTAACCTCAAGAGAACATGTCTCACAGCTGAGAACGTAAACTGGAGAGGCAATGGCTCTGGGCAAACTACTACATTCTAATCAATGTAGCTTAATCTAGTTATTACCAGCAGGATGGTTTTTTTCACCTTAAAGCAAGAAATGTATAAAAACAGATAACCAGAAATTAGAAGGATAGATTTGTCCTTGAAGATTGCAAAGGCATTTCATCCAACTGAAATACTTCTTATCTCACTATCACAGTGATTGCAAGTGCACTTTAAAATATAACAGACTACTGTACTATGCCAAGATACACTGCAGCTAGGACTTTGGCAGAAGTCCTCTCTTTCGTATTCGTGAAAGGAATTCAAATTTCTGGCCTTTTATTTATTTATTTATTTATTTAAGTGTTCTGTTTTACTGACATGCACTGCTTACAGAATAGCAGCATCCCTGTAACCTATTTCTCAAAGGCTTTGCAGAAGAGAGCACCCACTTAGCTGTTGAGTCACCTGTACCAAGGACATGTGTCAGCAAATACTACAGCGAATGAGACCAGTGAAGAAAGGCAAGGGGCAAAAATGCAAAGTAAATATTATTCCTTAAATAAGTGCAGTCAAATGAACAAACAGAAGATTGAGCCCATTTAAACACACACACACACACACACACACGGAAAAGAGCTGGTCAAAAATTTTCCAGGGAAACAGTTTTCCATCAGAAAAATCCAATTCAACAAAATCATTTCATTGAAACTATAATTTTGACTAGTGTTATAAGATAACAGAACACACAAGTCCAAATGTTTCCAGTAGCAGCTGCTTCAGAGGAAGGTGCAAGAATGTCCACATTGAACAACTATTGAATAACCTGCCCCTAGGAGAAGTAGTAGTTGGTTTATAGGTAGAAATATTAGGGTTTATACCTGTTTTAAAAATCTTTTTATTTAACCTAGTGTAAACTAGGGATGTTCTCATTATCAATATAAAAATCTAATTTTTTAAAACCTATTGAGATCTTGGCTTCAAAGATCTCTAGCGAAAGTGAGTAAAATATTTAAGTTCATTGTCTTTCAATATCAGTCACTCAATCTCCCCTTGTTCTCATATTATGAGAAATGGTAAGTAGGGAAAATTTGATTTATCTTCACTATATTCTTTATTATTATGTATACCTCTATCATATCCCTCTCTTATTCATCTCATGTCTGAACAATTCCAGTATGAGGAAATCTTTACATCTCTCTAAACATTTTTGCCACTCAACTCTGAGCCATCCCTTCTAGTCCATGTGTGTGCATGTGCACACCGGTACGTATTAGAGATAAAATGACCAGCTGAAGAACACAGAGGAAAATAAGTTTACTTTGTCAGTATAGGCAGGAAGGGTGGACAGAGGCATTGCTAAAGTTGGACATAGGCAGCACTAAGGTGTCAACAGACATATACAGCTGAGTATCGTTTTAAACCTGGTAACACAAGCTAAGGGCTTTGTCTACACATGAACATCAATCTGGAATAAAGCATGGTGTGAATTTAAATATATTAAATATTGTTGATTAACTCATTGTGTAGATGCTCTTATTTCAGAATAAGAGCACCTTATTACAAATTAACCTAATCTATGGGATTAAGCTAAATGTAGAGCAGGAATGGGCAAACTACGGCCCGGGGGCCACATCCGGCCGTTCAGACATTTTAATCCAGCCCTTGAGCTCCCGCCGGGAAGCGGGGTCTGGGTCTTGCCCCGCTCCAGCGCTCCAACCGGGGCTTGCCCCGCTCCGCGGCATGTCCCCTCCAGCTCCTATGGTTAGGGCCAGCCAGGGAGCTTCGAGCACTGCCCCTTCCCCCAAGCACCTCTCCCACAGCTCCCTTTGGCCTGGAACCATGGCCAATGGGAGCTGCAGGGGCAGCGCCTGAGGACGGGGCAGTGTGTCAAGCCACCTGGCTGTGTCTCCATGTAGGAGCCAGAGGGGGGACATGCTGCTGCTTCCAGGAGCTGCTTGAGGTAAGCGCCACCCAGACCCTGCACCCCTGACCCCTTCCTGCACCCCAACCCCTGTCCCAGCCCTGATCCCTCTCCCACCCTCTGAACGCCTTCGTTCCGGCCTGGAGCACCTTCCTACACTCCCAACCCCTCATCCCTTGCCCCACCCCAGAGCCCACACCCCCAGATGGAGCCCTCACCTCCCGCCCCCACACCTCAATCCCCTACCCCAGCCCAGAGCCCCCTCCTGCACCCTGAACTCCTTATTTCTGGCCCCACCCCAGAGCTTGCACCCCCAGCCGGAGCCCTCACCACAACCCCCAATTCCTTGAGCATTCATGGCCTGCCATATAATTTCCATACCCAGATGTGGCCCTCGGGCCAAAAGGTTTGCCCACCCCTGATGTAGAGGGTAGAATGGATTAAAGTTAATTCAGAATAAGGTGCTTTTATTCCAAAATAAGAGCATCCACACACAGAGTTAATCAGTAATTGCTATTCCAGAATAACTCCCTATGCAGAGAAGACCTAGAGGTGGGGGGGTGAGGGGGAGAGAGATTCTGTGATTTCCCCTCCCCCTCCCCACTATAGTATTAACAAAATTTGTTCTACTCATTGGTCAAATACTTACATTTCCTAATATTCAGTGAACATCATTATCTTGAATTTGGTAAGACAGAAAAGACGAGATGTCAGAACACCCCACATCTTTAGGAGAGTAAAAAGTATAAATAGCTCAGCACAATACAGTGTATCTAAATTTTACTCTCTAAAATAGAAAAGTAGCATCAACAAGCAGAAGGAATTGCTAAAGCAGCAAATGCTTCATGCTATGCCCTTGGAATTAAAATTAAGGAAGAAGACTCAGAATGAGAGATCTTCATAACAGTTTCTTAATACAGGTTTCCTATAGAGTCAGCAAGTTTTTAAACAGAGTCCTCTCATGATACAGCTTCTTGAATAGGATTATGTTTTCCTACCTTTGGAAAAAGAAAATGAAGCATTTAATCAATCTTCTCCATTTATTCCTACTAGTGGAGCCTAACTGAACCAAATATCTAAGTCAAATCTCAGGATGTCAAATTAAATATTTTCTCTCACACACACACAAAATCAGATGCTAGTGACCAAGGAAGAGTCTGAAATTGAGCCAAGAAAATTCTCATCATAGTATCGTGGGCTATGTCTACACAGAATGCAGCATATAGAGCACAACCACTGCACACCCCACTACCATGGGTATAAATAACCAGTGTAGATGGTGAGGCACTGCTTAGGAGAGTAAAGACACACCAGAACCTTAGGGTATATACCGTACACGGCTCTCTGCACACCAAAGCAGTGCCTCTCACATCTACACTGCTAATTTTAGCTCTCTAGTGTCCTCCTGCCTGCCAACTTCTGGAGGCCTTTCCCCTGTAGAGTGGGAGGCTCCAGCAGCTGGGGGGCAATAGGGAAAGCCCTCACATCTCAGCGTGGATGCAGCCTACTTTTCACTGCAGTGTATAGCTACAATACCTTACATGCCGCCGCAAGCATAGACAAATCCTTGGTGTAGGGAGACCAGACAGAAAGTGTGAAAAATCAGGACACGCTAAAAACTTACCGTTTTGAGTACCACTAGTACTCCGATGGCATGTTTTTCATAAACATTCCGAGGTGCACAACCTCAGCTGGTGTAAATTGTTTCAGCTCCATTGATGCCCACAGAGTTATGACAATCTATACGAGCCAAGCATCGACCCTGTAGTCTCTCCATTCTTGTACCTCTTGCTATCAGAATATTATTGCTAGATGAATGCATTCACCTATCCACTTCAGAATCTCTCTCTTTGGAGATTACTTTATTCACATCACTCCTGTTACTGCGGGATGACATTTAAGTGCTATCTTTGACTGACCTACAGTCTATCCCATGCACCTTTGTTGATTCATTGTGACTGTCTGCTGATGTGCAGTGGGGGCTGATTTTATTTTTATTATTATTGATGCAACAAAACTGGTGCAACTTCAGCACTTGGACTGGTTCTTGCCAGGCTAGCCTTTCATAAGAGCCTCCTTGCTAGCCTACTGATGTCCACCACATGCAAAATGTAATTACTCCAGAGACATGAAGCTGCTCTGATCTTTTGATGGCCAGTTAGTCCTACGTGACCATATTAAGTGCCTTCATTGATAAAAATTAAATTGACAGAGTAGTTAACACTGGCATACAAAGCCATTCATTTTTACATTTGCCATCTTCTCTACATGATTTGCCACACTTTCCATTCAATATTCCATGTTTTTTGTCACTCAGATATAAATTCTATAGGATTATATAGGAATATTTTCCCCATGTATGATTCTTGTGACCACAGAGTCAATTCTTATGTTGACCAACCACCTTGCTTTAGTGACAGTCCTGATTCTTTTACTTCTACCTTTAAATAAAATGCAAAATTTTAACAGTAAGGGTAGTTAAACCACTGGAACAAATTACTAAGAGATGTGGCAAAGTTTACATTGCTTGGAGTCTTTAAAGCAAGAATGCATGTCTTTCTAAAAGACACACTCTAGCTTTGCCACGAGTTAAAGTGAACCAGTTTAGTCACCAGTCACAGAGTGAAATCTATGGCTTGTGCTATGCACGGCGTCAGACTACAACTACATAATCATAATGATACCGTTATTGGTCCCCCTGTCTTCACTTGCAGTAGCGGTCCTGCAAGTTTTAGTTTATCTGGAAGAGTATATTACAGGGTAAAGGACTCCAGCTGCTTTTTTAACCTGATAATGTGGTTATAGCTAGTCAGGAATTTTCTGAGAGAACTCCCCTCATTCCACCCTCAGAAAATGGTGATTTGTCAAAAGCAAAACGTTTAGTGAAAATGCATCAATTTCAACAAAAGCTCGTTTCAAAAGTAAAACTGTAAAAGTGACAAGGTCAAGACATTCTGTTTCAGCCTTTTCAGAATGGAATATCTCAATTTTCCATTTGAAATTACTTTTCATTTCAATGTAATTTATTGTATGTAACAAAAAATACAAACCATTTTGATTATATTGAAACAAAATGTTTCAATCATCCTGAAATGACTTTTCTTTGGGAAGGGGGAAAAGGGGATGGAAGTGGGAGGAGAGAAGGTCGGATTTGGTTTTGCAGAGTATTTAAGACATTTTTGGTTTTGCTACATTTCAGAACAGGAAATATTAAAAACTACCACAGATTCTCCTATGAAAAGGAAATCCGATTTCTTCCCAGGGCCAAGTTTGGTGCTATGCTGAAGTCAATATTGTTAGTATAAAAGAAGGTTGCAACTTTCCCATCACCAAGTTCAAGACTTTCCCATTCAGTTCTTTCTGTAGCATAACTTGTGACTAATTATTGCCATTTCTTGGGTGTCAAAACGAGCAGCGCCTGCTCCTGAATTAAGCTGATGCTGGAAAGTATGGAGCACAGACAACTTTGATAGCATAAAAAATGTCACACCTGCAGGATTATTAAACTCAATGTCTTCCTTTCCATTCCAAAAAAGACAGTTTCATTGAATCACATATTTGATCTTGAAGAATAAAAGAAATAGATTTTGTGCACTTTTGAGATGAGCATGAATCCTTTCCATCTTGCTCTTAACAACTCCTGACTCTTATGTTAGAAGAATGTATCTGTTTTCATTACTTCACTCTATACAATTGCTTGTTTCCTATCACTGCCTTCAAATTTAGGCATATCAACTCTGACAGTCACACACCAATACTTGATAATTACCAAATACTAAGTCATCCATTTGCAATATTGATAAGCCAGTTTTGTATTTTCTACAGTTAGAATGAGAAACAATCTTGATGCACAGCCAGAAAATATAAGATGGAGTTAGCCAGCTTCAACAGAACCGTGTTTTCAAATGCCCTGCCAACCTTCCACAAATTTCTAGATTCTAGCAAATTAAGCCTCCATACCACTTTATAATCCTAACTAGTCATCTCGACAACATCCAGCGACAGCTGATTCCACCTATTTCCCTCTAGGCTTCTAGGAAGTTCTGTAGCAGGGTGGATAAAAATCAATGATTTTTTTTTTAAATTAAAAAATTGTATTTTTTTTATTTAAAGCGGATTTTTTGATAAAATGCTTTTTGAGTAAAAAACCTATCTAAAGATAGTTTTAATTAAAATACATTATAGCTCAAAGATATCTCATCATGGAATAGGGATTATGAATTCTAATTCTATAGTATGAGACAATATATTCATGTAATGTTTAAGAAAAATTTTGTAAATGAGTTCCAATAGTTCATGGATTAGGGACCCAATCTTATGGGGTTCCACAGGCTTCTGTATAGATTATTTAGGTTAATCTTTCTATCTACCCAATGGGACTCAGTGCTCAGTCTAGAAGATACCATCAGAGATGCTTAGGTTTGCAGTTCTCAAACTGTGGATTTGTGTCTCCAGGGGTCATATGCTTTTAATAGCAAAAATGTTTTAATTAAATAAATAAATATATAGAGGTGAGAAATAACAGACCTCAAATCTGTTGTCCCTCTGCATATTTGTGTACAGAGTCAATCCCTTCCCTCTCTCTAAAAGTGCAAAGTTTCAAAAAGTTCAACGACTAGAAGATTGTTGGGGGCAGAACAGATCTGGACAAGGAGAAGACCTCTGGAGATAAATGTGAGAAACAAGGGACATATACTTGTTTTGTTAGAATATTATATGTTTGCTGTTGAAGAAAAACATCCAGAATACTTAACATTGTTGTTTTAGTTAAATAAAACAATTTAAATGTCTGTCTGATGATGTTCTTCTCCTAATACAGCATGGTAAGAAAATCCTCCAAATATTAATGATTAATCTGTTGCATTGGAGATAGTTCACCTCCCAGTGACTTCATAAATATCTGCTTCAATTACCTTTGGTAAATGAAATAACCAAACAATCATTCATTTTCTTATATAGCTGTAAAACTAATGTGAAAAGTTTTCAAAATAAATCACTGTTTAAAAATGCATAGTGTGTACTTTCTAAAAATGAAACCTACATCCATCTCTGAGTTGTGAAGAATATGTATTAAGGTTATAACAACCGACAAGAAGGCACTTTTATGTAGAGAACCATGATTAAATCAAGTCTTCCTGACTAGTGATTTAAATCACGATTTAAATCAATTCCACCCTGTACTGTAGTATTCTTATTGCTTCGTACTAGTTATAACAAGACCCTGGATGTTCTCATCAATTCCCCCTTTATTTTATTTTATTTTTGAAGAAAAAAAAGTTAGAATTTTCATTCAGATTAACTCTTCTTTCAGTGTTTCTAGCATAATCTGACCCCCCCAACACACACACACACACACACACATCTTTCAAGTATGTTTATGCAAATTTCAGAATGACAAATTTCCAAAAGTGAGAAAACCGTCAAACTCCCTCTGACTCATAATAAGGATTCTTTAAACTCCTACAACAACATCTGATGAGGACAGTTGTTTCAGCAATCTCTCTAAGAAGAGATTAAATGCAACAGTGTTGCAAAAGACTTTGCTACTCTGTTTCATAGTTCTGGTTAATGTCTACACCAGGGGTCCCCAACCTTTCTGTTGCAATAGCATATTCATGTTCCCAGAAGAGTGTGGCGGGCGCCGGACGACCAGCCGCTGAAATGCCGCTAAGAAGCGGCGTCATCGAGAAGCGTCACCGCCAAATGCTTCTTGGCGTTGCCGCTTCTGGGCGGCATTTTGGCGGCTGGTTGTCTGGCGGCCACGCTCCTCGGCGGCGGGTTGTCTGGCGGAAGTGCTCCCTCGTCAGTAGGCGAGAGCACATAAATGCCCCAGCGGACGCCATGGTACCCGTAGGCACCGTGTTGGGGACCACTGGTCTAAACGGATATCAACAGATGCTATAGTATGCAGATCTTAAAAATAGAAAGTACTATTGCACAGACAATCCAGGAAGTTTTTGGAAAATGTAGGGGATAATTTCCTGGTGCAAGTGCTGGAGGAGCCAAGTAGGGGGAGAGCTTTTCTTGACCTGCTGCTCACAAACTGGGAAGAATTAGTAGGGGAAGCAAAAGTGGATGGGAATCTGGGAGGCAGTGACCATGAGTTGGTCGAGTTCAGGATCCTGACACAGGGAAGAAAGGTAAGCAGCAGAATATGGACCCTGGACTTCAGGAAAGCAGACTTCGACTCCCTCAGGGAACTGATGGGTAGGATCCCCTGGGGGAATAACATGAGGGGGAAAGGAGTCCAGGAGAGCTGGCTGTATTTCAAAGAATCCCTATTGAGGTTACAGGGACAAACCATCCCGATGTGTCGAAAGAATAGTAAATATGGCAGGCGACCAGCTTGGCTTAACAGTGACATCCTTGCGGATCTTAAACATAAAAAAGAAGCTTACAAGAAGTGGAAGATTGGACAAATGACCAGGGAAGAGTATAAAAATGTTGCTCGGGCATGTAGGAATGAAATCAGGAGGGCCAAATCGCACCTGGAGCTGCAGCTAGCAAGAGATGTTAAGAGTAACAAGAAGGGTTTCTTCAGGTATGTTAGCAACAAGAAGAAAACCAAGGAAACTGTGGGCCCCTTACTGAATGAGGGAGGCAACCTAGTGACAGAGGATGTGGAAAAAGCTAATGTACTCAATGCTTTTTTTGCCTCTTTTGAACAAGGTCAGCTCCCAGACTGCTGCGCTGGGCAACACAGCATGGGGAGTAGGTGGCCAGCCCTCTGTGGAGAAAGAAGTGGTTAGGGACTATTTAGAAAAGTTGGACGTGCACAAGTCCATGGGGCTGGATGCGTTGCATCCGAGAGTGCTAAACGAGTTGGCGGATGTGATTGCAGAGCCATTGGCCATTATCTTTGAAAACTCATGGCGATTGGGGGAAGTCCAGGACGACTGGAAAAAGGCTAATGTAGTGCCTATCTTTAAAAAAGGGAAGGAGGAGGATCCTGGGAACTACAGGCCAGTCAGCCTCGCCTCAGTCCCCGGAAAAATCATGGAGCAGGTCCTCAAGGAATCAATCCTGAAGCACTTACACGAGAGGAAAGTGATCAGGAACAGTCAGCATGGATTCACCAAGGAAAGGTCATGCCTGACTAATCTAATCGCCTTCTATGATGAGATTACTGGTGTGGATGAAGGGAAAGCAGTGGATGTATTGTTTCTTGACTTTAGCAAAGCTTTTGACACGGTCTCCCACAGTATTCTTGTCAGCAAGTTAAAGAAGTATGGGCTGGATGACTGCACTATAAGGTGGGTAGAAAGTTGGCTAGATTGTCGGGCTCAACGGGTAGTGATCAATGGCTCCATGTCTAGATGGCAGTCGGTATCAAGTGGAGTGCCCCAAGGGTCAGTCCTGGGGCCGGTTTTGTTCAATATCTTCATAAATGATCTGGAGGATGGTGTGGATTGCACTCTCAGCAAATTTGCGGATGACACTAAACTAGGAGGAGTGGTAGATACGGTGGCAGGTAGGGATAGGATACAGAGGGACCTAGACAAATTGGAGGATTGGGCCAAGAGAAATCTGATGAGGTTCAACGAGGATAAGTGCAGGGTCCTGCACTTAGGACGGAAGAATCCAATGCACCGCTACAGACTGGGGACCGAATGGCTAGGCAGCAGTTCTGAGGAAAAGGACCTAGGGGTGACAGTGGACGAGAAGCTGGATATGAGTCAACAGTGTGCCCTTCTTGCCAAGAAGGCCGATGGCATTTTGGGATGTATAAGTAGGGGCATAGCCAGCAGATCGAGGGACGTGATCGTTCCCCTCTATTCGACATTGGTGAGGCCTCATCTGGAGTACTGTGTCCAGTTTTGGGCTCCACACTACAAGAAGGATGTGGAAAAATTGGAGAGAGTCCAGCGAAGGGCAACAAAAATGATTAGGGGTCTGGAACACATGACTTATGAGGAGAGGCTGAGGGAACTGGGATTGTTTAGTATGCAGAAGAGAAGAACGACGGGGGATTTGACAGCTGCTTTCAACTACCTGAGAGGTGGTTCCAAAGAGGATGGTTCTAGACTATTCTCAGTGGTAGAAGATGACAGGACAAGGAGTAATGGTCTCAAGTTGCAGTGGGGGAGGTTTAGGTTGGATATTAGGAAAAACTTTTTCACTAGGAGGGTGGTGAAACACTGGAATGTGTTACCTAGGGAGGTGGTAGAATCTCCTTCCTTAGAAGTTTTTAAGGTCAGGCTTGACAAAACCCTGGCTGGGATGATTTGAGCAGGGGGTTGGACTAGATGACCTCCTGAGGTCCCTTCCAACCCTGATATTCTATGATTCTATTAGACTAATCCAAGAGGTACAGCCAGAAGCAAACAGATGTCTTCTACTTACCATGTATACTATCTACTGATTCATCACTACTCAATACCACTTTACAGTTAGTGAGTTATGAAAGACTAAACAAATTAATTTTAAGACATGAACTGAATTCTTCTCTTTTGTTAACTATCAAGATATGCTGTGTCTCAGTCAAAATGCCTCCATGACAATGTGTCTTTACAGGAATCACAGTTAATTTAATTAGATTCACACTGTGAAAAATTCATTTATCAGAATAGCCATCTGTATCCTTGAAATGATTTGTGGTTCATATATTAAATTGGTCCCAAGTCTAATTCTCATCCCCAGTTATCTTTATTAGGAAATTATGCAATCCAAAACCTGCTGCAGGCAGTGAAGATTAACCTATGATCTTATGTTTGTTATTGTGTTTAGTTATATTGATAAAATGTCATATAAATTATTGGAGGAACCGGGAATAGCAGTCCAAGGGTTTGCACTTTATGTAACTTCAGTGTAGCTAAAGTTCAGCCCATAAGCCAAATGCAGTCCAGAATTCCAAAATACAGCCCAATTTCCTGCTCATCTTTAATTCAGGACCCACCATGCAATGCTCCACCTTGATGAAAGTAAATGCATGCTGGGAATCCACCTCTGCGCTGAAGAAGAGGGTATGTGCAATCAATACTATTTTGTACTAATCCGGGCATCTGACAAGTTGCAAGCATGGCACTAGGTTGGGCAAAGCTTGGATATCACTGATACAGTGACCTGTTCCCTCTTGCCACCAAAACACCCACCTGCTTTGGGAAAGATTTCAATAAACACAACCTACACGGATTTGGGGAAGAACTTAAGAACAACAACAAGACCTCCATCTTCACCACTCAGCTCAGTATCCAATGTAAGGTCTCACATAGTACCTTCTACGCGGTGGGACACTAAAGACACAGACCTGTAGCAGAGGGAATGCAAAACAACCAAGAATTTCAAATAGACTAATGAGAGTAATTTTAATAGCACCCTGCCAGACATCCAAGGCTTCAGCTTTGCAATAAATTCTGAATTCACAGCTGTGACACTGTCTACCCTGGTGCCAGCTCAAGACAAAGTCACAGGCTAATTCACTCATATGCTAATAGAAATCAAAGGAATGTCAAAAGGTATTGTAATGTAATCAGGCCAATTCACTTGTGTGTTAGTTTAGTTCAAAGGAAATGTTAATGGTATTGGCTTCACTTATCTATAATGTGTTGATTGCTATCACATTATATTATGTATCTCCCTTTAACTAGTTAACCCTAGACCAAAAGTGTGAGAGAGTGTTAAGATGAGAATCTACTCGATGTGTAAACTTCATGAAAACTAATGAAGGACTGTTGTTTTCTATTACATTACCTTTTACATTGTATATATCCCTGTAATTAAATTACCCATCAAACACGACTGGAACCTTGGAAATGTAAATGAAGAAGAGTGCTATCTGTGATGGGTTCCCCCCAGGGTGCCACCTGGAACTGGGGTACCACTGAGCCTTCTGACTCATCAGTCTGGGTTCCCTCTCACACTGCTGCTGTGACAAGCTGCAGACCCGCTCCCGGTCCTACACTTCCACCAGCATTCACACAGGTAGGGACACACCCCGCTGCAGTTACATGCAGGCTCTCTAACGAGCTACTGCATGAACCGACAATAGAGAGGCTACAGCCAAGATAACCCCAACTCCCCAGGTACGCATCCCCAATTTGGAATATAAACCCAAAATTGTACCGTCTTGCACTGCACAGGGATTTATACAATATAAAGTCATAGAGTTTGCCCCTCCCTCAACATGGAGAGGAAATGCAATAGTCCCTGCCCCTTGAACTAAAGATTCCCAAGCATTTCACTCCAAATTTACCAGTTTAGATGAAAATATAAAATAATTTTATTAACTAAAAAAGATAGATTTAAAGTGAGTATAAGTGATAACAAACAGATCAAAGCAGATTACCTAGTAAATAAGTTTAGTTTTTGTTTACCATACTAGAAGGATAGGACTTGAATTAACAATCTCTCACCCTGACTGAGGATGCAAGCAGGCTTGCAGATTCTCAAGGCACAAGCTGCACTTGCTTTTCAGCTTGTGATCCCTAACCCCATTCCAAGTCCTTTTCTTTTGAAGCTTTTCTTAAGTGTTCACTTGTGGGGGTGTGGCATCATCTCCACTTGGTGTGAGATCCAGAGTACCAAATTGATCTAGGGTAAATGACTAATCCTTTGGGATTGGGAGTAACCTGATGTGGTGTGATTTTTGGTTTATGTGACCATTATTATTAACTCCAGTTTGTCTGGGTGACAGGATAAGCTGGAGTGCCTAACGGGACTGTTTGAGACTCCATGTTAAAATAGGGAGAGTGATGGAGTGCACATTTATTACTGGCTTGGTGAAATCTAATTATAGAATATACCACCAGTTTGGGGTGTCTGCCTTATTTTCTGACAGTCTGACCAGTGTTTGTCAGACACAGTTGTGAGCCACTCTAGACAAGGTGACAATAGCAACATCTCCAGACAACAGGTAATAAAAACAAACAGTGTAGGTATTCTGCTCAATCTTCAGTTTAGAGATGATGCTTGTATTTGAATATACAATCTAACCATTTATATGATTAACTGATTGCTGTTGGTTACATATTTTGAGATATAAGAATAAGACTTAATATACAATGGGAAATGGAAGAGGCATAAGAGATGTATATGCTCTTATCAAAACATCTGTTTTGCTAGAGCTTTTGTCACTCTTAAAAATAAAATTCTACCTCAGTTTATCACGGTGATTTTGAAAGGCAGAATTTGGCCCTCTGTCTTGGCTATCTTACCAGAGAAAATATAGAAGTGAATGTTTTTTTCTCCCCACTTTCTGCTTAAATTTAAGTTTTGCACTGCTACATAATGATGGAAACCTGTCAAGAATACTGTATGGAAAGGATATTACAAAAGATAAAACCCTGAAGAATATTCAGCCAATCTCTTTCCTCAGGTTTCAGAGTAGCAGCCGTGTTAGTCTGTATTCACAAAAAGAAAAGGAGTACTAGTGGCACCTTAGAGACTAACCAATTTATTTGAGCATAAGCTTTCGTGAGCTACATCCGATGCAGTGAGCTGCAGCTCACGAAAGCTTATGCTCAAATAAATTGGTTAGTCTCTAAGGTGCCATTAGTACTCCCTTTCTCTTTCTTCAGTTAGATGAACATTCTGACATGTCTTCTTAGCAAGAAGCCAGCATGAGCTTCTAATGAATCTCCACCAACAAATCTCCAGTATTTATTCGTTGGGACTTGTGTTATTGAAGAGAAAAAATAAAGCAATGTTCTAAATGCCTAACTGATTTTTATTTAAAACTCATTATAAAAATGAGATTATAATAATATGTACGGCAACATCTGTCTCTTGTTATTGGTGTGTCTGAGTTCTTCTCACAGTCCTTTCAGGGGCACCCAAGCTGATTAACAGCAGAGGGCTAGCCACTGCAGCACATCTGAGTGAATAATTATTACAGCATTTCTACAGTCTCTTCAAATTAAAGGTGCTTCTTTCCCCTACTGGCCACTATGAAGCCCACCTTATAATGGTTCGACTAGCAAGCAGATCATGTTGGGAAAAGAATGCTTGAAAAAAATCCAGTATATACTGCCATAGTTGTGAACAGCACTCCTCAGATTGCTGTGCACATTGTAAGATGAGCTATTGCCAGCAGGAGAGTGAGTTTGTGTGTGTGGTTTTTGGAGGGGGGTGTGTGTGGGGGGGTGAGAAAACCTGGATTAGTGCTGGAAATGACCCACCTTGATTATCATGCGCATTATAAAGAGAGGTTTCAAAGAGGGATGGGCTATTACCAGCAGGAGAGTGAGTTTGTATGTGTGTGTGTTGGGGGGGGGGGGAAAGGGTGAGAAAACCTGGATTTGTGCTGGAAATGGCTCTACTTGATGATCACTTTAGATAAGCTGTTACCAGCAGGAGAGTGGGGTGGGAGGAAGTTTTGTTTCATGGTCTCTGTGTGTATATAATGTCTTCTGCAGTTTCCACGATATGCTATGCATCCGATGAAGTGAGCTGTAGCTCACGAAAGCTCATGCTCAAATAAACTGGTTAGTCTCTAAGGTGCCACAAGTACTCCTTTTCTTTTTACGAATACAGACTAACACGGCTGTTACTCTGAAACCAACAAAAAGACAGGGAGCTTGATTCTGATCTTCAAATGCACTAGTGTGGAACAACAGTAATGCTGTTCAAATAACTATTTATTCTGGGGTGGTCAGAATTGAGTAAAAAAATATATATCTATATATCTATAGGACATAACACTGAAAGGGACCTCTCCTTGGTCATCAAATCCAGTCCCCTGCTATTGCAGGCAGCCTTCCACAAGGGCTTATACTCTAAGTTAAATCAAGACACAAAAGATAACTTGTTGGGAGAGAGACACTGGGAAAGACAGGAGGAAGAGGAGAAGATTACTGCTCTTGGGAAGCCCAGGTGATCTCAGGTGTTTTGTTAAAGGGGTTTAGCATTTTGGTTTTTTTTTGTTTCTGTTTTGTTTTTGTTTCATTTTGGGAAGGTGATGAGGGGGAAGAGGTGTTAACATTAAACAGAGCTTCCCTCCTGCCCCTAACTTGTGAATTAGTTTAGAAAGGCTTTGCAGAACTAGTGAGTTTTAAGGAGGGACCTGAGCAAATCTAGTCAGATTATACCAAAAGCAGGAGTGCTTAAGAAGCAAAACCTGCAAGTCTTTTGAACGCAGTCCATGCCTACCTTCTCTCTGTAACAGCAATATCAGGACAAAGACAACCAACTGCACATTGTGAACCCACACACACAGGCAATTTCCATTGTCTCACTGAAGACAAGTCTAAGCAAGTATTCAGGTTTTGCATATGTATATCAAGCAGTTACATGTAAATTAGGTATAACCTCAAATTCTTGCTAAATTGTCAATCCAGCTGTTGGTGGCACAAAGTTTGAACAGCCTGCAATAAAGAGCATACTTCTCCAGTTGATCCCTGGATGTTCTAGTATACACCTCCCACTAACATGTTAATGAAAGATAGGCATATAAATCTCTTGTGAAGTAGAAGGGCTTCTGCTGGGTATTATAGATTTTGGATAAAAGTGTCCTTATGACATCTCTAAGGCAACAGAAATGAAGATTCTCGACATTACACACATGCGTGCACATATGTAAATGACAGGAATTAGCAGAGCACTGGACTTCAAGCTGATTAGGTGTGTCTGATGACTAGAGATGGAGGAACATTTTATTCAGTTAGAATAGCCTGACAAAAAAAGGCTTAAGTCTTATATTCTGATTATGCAAAGATTTATACATTTGCCTAATTCTACACACTGCAAGTAGTCTTACTGAAGTGAATGAGATGACTCACAGCATGTAAAACTACAGGCATAAGTCTTTGCAAGATCTATTATCTAATCTAAGGTACTTACATAACTCTCATTACCATAGTACCGGTGTACCTCAATCTTTAATGTACTTATGTTCACAATATGCCTGTGAAGTAGGGAAATATTATCCCCATTTTACAGATGGGGAAGCAACACAGAGAGATAAAGCGACTTTGCCCTAAGTCACACAGGAAGTCTGAAGTGGAGACAGAAACTGAACTCAGGTCTCCTGAATGCCTTAACCACCAATAATCTTCTGTATCATTATATTAAAACACCAATATGATTAATAAACAAAAATACTCAATAAGGGTATCAACAATGGAAGAGAAACTTAATGCAAAGTCTTCTGTCTGAGACTCCTATATTGAACATTGCAGATTCCAATTTCTGAACAACTGTCACAGAGAGTACTGTTTTCATACCATTCCCCCTTGACTGATCCTAAAATCAGTCACATCTTGGTTATATGCAGCAGGCTCACCCTATGTGAAAAGTCATAGATATACGAGGAACTAACTTGTATCAAAGCTGCATGGGCCAAGATAGCTTAGTAAAAATAATATTAACTTTCAAACTGTTAAAGACTCACTTTCATTTTCTCCTAAAAGAGACACAGTTTTCATGTATAGTTTCAAGAATACTTCCAGATGTTTTCATATTCCATCTTTTTGTATTATAGTGACATCTGCTGGTTGAATGTTTGCTAAACAGTATCAATTTGAATTACTCTACTAGTATTTGACATGGATGTCAGAAAACGAAGAGGCAGGAAATGTAGGAGCAAAGCTGAAATGCTGCACCTAAACAGCCCTGATGTGTTTCATTAGTGAAGCATGAAATATACATGCTTTCCCTAATAGAAGAGATTAGAGCAGTGGTGGGCAAACTACAGCCCGCGGGACCCTCCTGCCCAGCCCCTGAGCTCCTGGCCTGGGAGGCTCGCCCCCCGCTCCCCCGCCACGCTGTCCCCCCGCAACCTCAGCTCACTGAGCTGTCGGCACAATGCTCTGGGCGGCAGGGCTGTACGCTCCTGGGGCAGCGCAGCTGCAGAGCCCGGCCTGACCCAGTGCTCTGTGCTGCGCGGCACGGCTGCCTGTCCTGGTGCAGCCGCGCCACCAGCTACTGGAGGTCCAGGCAGCGTGGTAAGGGGGCAGGGAGCAGGGGGGGTTGGATAGAGGGCAGGGGAGTTTGGGGTGGTGGTTAGGGGCCAGGGGTGTGGATAGGGGTCAGGATGATCAGAGGGCGGGAAACAGGGGGGTTGAATGGGGGTCAGGGTCCCGGGGGGGGGGCAGTCAGGAAGGAGAGGAGGGGTTGGATGAGGCAGCGGGGGGCGGTCAGGGGACAGGGAGCAGGAAGGGTGGATGGGGTAGGGGTCCGGGGGGGGGGGCAGTCAGGAAGGAGAGGAGGGGTTGGATGGGGCAGCGGGGGGCAGTTAGGTGCAGAGTGTCCGGGGGCGGTCGGGGGGGGGGGTGGATGGGGCAGGGATCCCGGGGGGGGCCGTCAGGGGGCGAGAAGCAGGAGGGCTCGGTTAGGGGGTGGGGGCCATCCCACGTCTGGCTGTTTGGGGAGGCACAGACTCCCCTAACCGGCCCACCATACAATTTCAGAAACCTGATGAGGCCCTCAGGCCAAAAAGTTTGCCTGCCCCTGGATTAGAGGGTGCTTGTGATGTGTTTTCCCAGTCCCAATGCAGAATATAGAGAGATTCAAAAGCAATAATGCAACTGTTGAAATATCATACCATTTTATTGTGGCTTTCACTTGGGTGGGCCAAGCCTTTCCAAGCTGACATAGCAAGGTGAAAAATTAAACACGCTTCACTACCTAGGATTCTAAGTAATTCATTGCAAGGCGGAAATGCAGCTCTGCAGTCCATTATTTCTGTCTGACTGTTAGTGATATTCCTATTCTGTCAAGAATTTAATCAGCCTTAAAGACAGAACTGCAGCCTTCATTCTGAAAACCTTGCTTTTTGTTAAATTAGAATATACCTAACATTTTCTAAAGGTAGGGTGTCTTAATACAGGCTAGCTATAAAAAAAAAAAAGAAAAGAAAGAAAAGCATTGAACAACACATCCAAGAGTGCAGACTAGTGTTTCAGTGTTTTGCTCTGAAACATCATTCTCATTTTTGACTGATAAAATGGAAGAAAAAGACCCAGATCTCCCTGCATCATTAACCCTTCTTTCTGTCCTCTGTCTGTATAGGGCCTTAAAAATCTACTCCAAATGCTACTCCAGTATAGTAGGCAATTGGAAGATATTACATTATGTTCCATTTTGTACTTTACAACCAAGTCATTGTGAAACAGGCGATCTCACATCACTGTTCTTTGTGGAATAATGGTCTGGTTGTGCAGTCACTGTGTAGACAAGTGAAGCAGCCAAGTGAAGCTGCTATTATGCACTCTGTAACAACAGCTGACAGGTAGCCTTGAGTATGCAAGGCTTTTTTGTATATAAATAGAAAGGCAACAATACCCAAAAATCCAATGTTATCTCCTCAGTCTTTTCCAGAAATGTTTTGGGTTCTTAAATCAAAGTGTTTTTGCCTGTTTCTTGTGCAGTTTGCCACTGCAACCTCCCTCTCCCATTCCAAAATCCACCTATTCAAAAATGACATCCATTACTGTGTCTGATTGATTTTAAATAAATACATGAACAAAGTGAGCGCCTGGCCCTGCTGATATCTATGGAAGCTTTTACACCAATTTCAGCACGGCCAGGATTTCACCCTGAATATGCATTATACAACCTCATACCATGTATGCCCATTCCTTCCCCTTCCTCACTCCTTTTGTGCAATGTTCTCTCTCCCTATAACACATCTAATTTAGCTGCACTTAGAATCTTGCAGCTTATCTGCCATATTTTACTAGTTTGCAAATTGCTATGTACATCTATAGCATGATTAATAAAATAATCATAAAAGCATGGATGTAGTTTGGGGGAGGCCAAGGGGTTTTGCCCCCCACAACCTGCAAGCCTCAGTCAGGTGTGGAATTTGCCCCCGATGCACAGCCCTGTTGGCTTGATTGGAGCTGCCCCCACAAATACAGAAGTCAAGTTACGCCTATTCATAAAAGTCCAATGGAAGTTCAATGTCACAGATGAAGGACTGCATCTTAAACAGAACCCACAACGGACTGTTGCACCAGCACTAGATATAAACCCAAGACACAGCATGGGATCTGAACCTCAGACCCTCTGACAAGAGTGCTAGCAACTGAGACTTGTAGTCCAGGATCAAGCCTTTACAAAGAGATGTTGCACTTACATAGTTCATTATGTCAGACTTCAATATTCAAATCAAATGCATACAAAACATTTTAACTAGGGCTGTCAATTAATCACAGTTAACTCACACGATTAACTAAAAAAAATGAATTGCAATTAAAAAATTAATCACAACGAACCTCAGTTTTAAATCGCACTGTTAAACAATAGAATACCAATTGAAATGTAGTAAATATTTTTGGATGTTTTTCTACATTTTCAAATATATTGTATTCTGTGTTGTAATTGAAATCAACGTGTACAGCGCTCAGTTTATATTATTTTTATTACAAATATTTGCACTGTAAAAATAACAAAAGAAATAGTATTTTTCAATTCACCTCATACCAGTACTGTAGTGCAATCTCTTTGTTGTGAAAGTGCAATTTACAAATGTAGATTTTTTGTTACAATAACTACACTCAAAAACAAAACAATGTAAAACTTTAGACAAACAAGTTTGTTAACATTTACGGGAGATAATGCTACCCGCTTCTTATTTACATGACCTGAAAGCGAGAACAGGCGTTCTCATGGCACTTTTCTGGCTCTCATAGCAAGGTATTTACATGCCAGAGACAAATGTTTAGCGTATGCCCCTTCATGCTTCGACCACCATTCCAGAGGACATGCTTCCGTGCTGTTGATGCTCGTTAAAAAAAATAATGCATTAATTACATTTGTGACTGAACTCCTTGGGGAAGAACTGTATGGCTCAGCTCTGTTTTACTCATATTCAGCCAGATATTTCATGTTACAGCAGTCTCAGATGATGACCCAGCACATTTTGTTCGTTTTAAGAAAACTTTCACAGCAGATCTGACAAAACGCAAAGAAGGTATCAATATGAGATTTCTAAAGATAGCTACACCACTCGACCCAAGGTTTAAGAATCGAAAGTGCCTTCCAAAATCTGAGAGGGTCGAGGTGTGGAGCATGAGTTCAGAAGTCTTAAAAGAGCAACACTCTGATGCTGAAACTACAGAACCCAAACCACCAACAAAGAAAATCAACCTTCTGGTGGTGGTATCTGACTCAGATGATGAAAATGAACATGCGTCGGCCCATACTGCTTTGGATCTTTATCAGCATGGATGCATGTCCTCTGGAATGGTGGTTGAAGCAGGAAGAGACATATGAATTTTTAGTGCATTTGGCACATAACTATCTTGTGACACCAGTTACAACAGTGCCATGCAAATGCCTGTTCTCAATTTCAGGAAAAAGCACTACTCCTGGGGGAATTCTGCACCACTGCACATGCGCAGAATTCATGTCCCCCACAGCAAAATGACTTTCTGACAGGGAAGCTGCAAGAGCAGTCACACTCCCTAGCAGCGCAAGTACATCATTTCAGGCACCCAGAGCAGCCAGCGGAGAGGTAAATCACTGTGGTGGCTCCTACCCTGAGCTGGGATCAGCTGCCTGCCTCACACCTGGCGTGCCTTTCACAGAGAGGTAGGGCCCCAGGGTGTTTCTGGGGCAGGCCCAAGCCTTGTGCTGTGTCCAGGTCGGGTACAGCCTCACCACTGAGTCCGTGTCCCAGGGGCGGGGGTGGTGGGGCTGCAGGGTGATCTCCCACCTTTGTGCAGCCCGTGGCCTGTGCTCCCACTGCTATGCTGGAACCTCTGCATTTATTTATTGATAAATAAAAAACTTTCAGAATTTTAAAATATTGTGAGCATAATTTTTTGGCATAGAATGACCTCAGGAGTAAAGCACCTGGCCTGAGGCCAAAGGCAGAGAAGTCCTTGGTATGTCACACAGTTTTTCCTTTTATTAGGAGCCTAAATAAAATACAGCATCCCCAGGAAGGGGAGAGACATTTTCATTAACTCAAGTGTCCACTGTCTCTTACCATGGGGAAATCTGGGCTCTATTACAATATAATTTATAACCTGACTGTGTCCCTGATAAACGTTGCTCCAAACGCTATTACCACACATTGTGTTGCTTATCCAGCACTACAGACATTTACTATTAGAAAGTCTCCTGGTTTATTGCTCTTCAGAATTTGAGACACTCATATATATCTGGGTACTTATGCATCCCTCTTCACTGTAGAATTCGAGTGCCTGTCTGTAACAACATTCTCTGCCTACACGCGAGAGCCTCACTCAGGGGCCAAGTCATGTTCTGAAAGGCCCAGCACTTAAGGCCTTTCGGTGAGATATAAGTCACTTCAACCCCTTGCTGGTGGATGTGTCAGGAATCCTCTTGTTAGTACTAATGCACGTTTACATCATGTCTAGAAATACTCCAAAGCATTATGGACTACCTACTGCACACGCGCATACACACACCCTTCCTGATATTACTGGTGAGACAAAACAATAAAATTAATAGGAGTAATGACTACAGAATGGCCAATCACTGGGAGAAAGCCAGCCCTGCTGCCACTGACATAATAACCCAACCTCTACTATTTATCTCTTCTTCATACCCCCAACCTCCAAACCCCATCCCCAGCACTTACCTGCTGCTCTCCAAGCTGCAATGGAATTGCATTGCTTAGGACTAGGAAATACTTTTCCTGCTTCCCATCCAGTCACCAAAGCAATGGGACCTAACATCAACAGAGCAGAACCTCAGTTAACTATCTTGAGTGATGCTTTCTAATTGATTTATCCTTACTGATTCCAGCTCTGTGTAATCAATTCTGTTGCACTGCTGATTGTGCTCCCTCCTATCACTGCCACTTTTTGGATTATGATGCCATTTAATTGTGTTCAATTCCTCCTAATTAATTCCATTAACTGTGTTTACAATTTGAGTAATGGATTGCCTTCTAATCTGCTCACTCCTTTCTAAACCTGATTGACAGGAATGTGGCAAGGCATCTCCTGGCTATTGGTTTATGCCCCCTTAATTCTCTCCTACTCCTCCACAACCCCACTTTCCCAGCTCACCTGCCTCCCAACTACTATGTCTCTTGTTACTATAAATTCTCTTTACACCTCCACCTCTTCCCTTTGGAGTCATTTGTTCTGTCATCATCCACACCCCTTTGGCTCCTCCCACAATCTCCAGCATATTTTCCCTCCCTCAAACTCAGACCCATCTCCAAAAAAATGGCTACTACCCATGATCTTTTCCATGTCCTGCTCTTTCCATCTCCTTACTTCCTCATAGACTTGGCTCTCTCACTCTAATGCCCTATCTGCCTTCCTACACCATACCCATCTGGTGGTGGTGGCAGCATTGAGATCATCTTGCTCCCACTACCACTAATTCCAACTTCTCCTGCCTCAGTCTTTTCAGAATACCTGGCTATTCTGTTCCTCCTCTCTGTCTGCTAATCTCCCCGCTCTTCCTCTTAGATTCCTGGTTTCATCCATCTGCTTCTTCCAGTTCTCCAGCATCCTTTTCTGTAACTTCCACTTCCATGCAGATAACCCCTCACGTCCTCTCACTTTCTGTGCCTCACTTTCTCATCTGACCTACATGTCTGGATCAGTACCTCACTCATGTGGTCACTTGACCTAGTACTAACCCAAAACTGCTCTTTCACTGACCTCCTCACCAAATTCTCTCACTCCTCTTTGCCTTCAGTCTCTCTCAGTCCCTCAACACCCTAGTCCTCTAATGACCTACAAGCCATCAATACCTTCAACATCCTCTACCAGCTCCTTCCTCTCATTAGTAATCTGTACTTAAAGCTCTAACTCCAACCACACTTCTATCTGACCCCTTTGCCCCTAGTCTTTTTTTTTTTTTTTTTTTTTTGGGGGGGGGGGGGGGCCCTGGTATCTATTCTTCTCTTCCTGTGACCCTGATCCTGTTGGATAGAGAGGTGTGACGCGACCACTAACACAGCAGATAAATTGAAACTGTAAAGTGTGAAAAAAAGAATAGTTTAGTGAAATAGATTAATTTACTTTAAAGAAAACTATATAATAAGATCCCAGGAATGTCTCTCAGAAGCCTAACGTGTCCATTGAGTCCATGTGAAGTGATGGAACAACTACATGCATAGCTGAAGGCTTTTTTTGTTCAGACTATCATGAGGTTGAATCACTATTACCATCCAATTTTTAAGTTCTTGGTCATTTTGACTTTATGAATTTCACCTCGTTGGAATACAGCTACAGTAAGATATGTATCTATGCAATGCCAAAATCCTAGATCACAGTGATATTGGTAACTCAGTTACCACACTTACTCTATAGCTAATTTACATGCAACAATTTCATTGGTGGGATGGGTAAACTGCACAGACGGTGGATTACTTGACCCAACTGCCATCCCCACAAATCGCTCAGCACAACCCCCAGACACAAATCAGCACAGCCACCCACAATAATCCCAAACACCACTTATGTGTTGAGTCAGTGTGAAGCAACGGAAACAGCTACAGCACGGTTGAAAACTCTTTTTGTTAAGAATAGCATCGAGTTCAATCATCACAGAGCCCTGTGAGAACCAGATGGAATGCTGGAGTCCAAAGGTTCGGTGACAGTTGGAATGCAACAGCTGATCAGAGAAAGAGTAACAGCTACATGGGTGACAAAAAGAGGTGGCTGTACCCCCAGACAGGGGGTCCGCTCTGTGCACAAACTTTGAGGAATGCATACTCGTGACACTACATGACTGTGCGTCGAAACAAGAGCTCCCATTCCCCTCCTCCCACAAACACACATGACTTTACAAATTACACCTCCATGACAGCACGGGTTTCAGCTACTAGCCTCAAATATTTAAAAGCCACAAACGTGTCCTGATTTTGCCAGACTTTGCATTTTTAAAGTTTTAAAGTTATTTGAGGTTTGCACCACACCTAGCATGGAACTTTAAGAAGACTACCCAAATAGGTCTGCACGGAGGTAAGAATGCTCCCCCTCAGTCTTGGGCACCTGGTTCAGCAGAAGCCACTCACTCTTCCACATACAGAGCAAACACTATATTGGCAACTGCCATTACAGCAACTGGAGAGTTGAATTTAGTATTGGAGGAAATGAGGGGAAGGGATAGAGAGGAAAATACCAGGACAAACCTGCCAAAATTAACAGGGTAATGGTTCCCATCACTTTGTTTTGAATTATTAACAATGTTGTTTTAGTGATGAGTGTTTCAATTGAAACATACAAGTACATGCATCTAGAAGAGGGCCATAATACTCCACACATGTATGCCATTCTCACACAACAAGCAGCCCTGATGGAACACAGCACTGGACTTCAAAACAAACACATCATAAAGGTATTCACCAATAGATCATCCATCCAACTGGATCAGCTAAAGAGCCAGCTGGTGTCTGCCAAACACATACAACCAATCCTGGTTTTCATTTTTAAAAGAGTCTGTGTTCACTCATGTAAGTTACTGTCTGTGGATTTTATTTGTTCTTTGAAGTTGACAAAATACTTTCCTTAGTACAATACAATTACCACCAGTAGACAGTAGTCCATTACCAATCCAAAAACACTAACAAAAAGAAATACAGCACAACCATACTACAGATACAGGGCTCCCTTTCTGCAAAGCTAGTCCTTTAACAAATCCAGATTCAAACAAAAAAGAGACAAGTTCAGGAACATACAATTAATCGTCTGTCCAGAAGGTATTTTACGAAACACAACAGCCACTTCATAGCCTACAATAAGGACATCGAGATGAGTCTGGCTCAAAATAGTAATTTAACAAATATCATTCAGTAATATTCATTATTGCCCATGCAATGAATGAGCAAAACCTAGACCAATTATTCTGATATCAGTAGCACAATGGCAGAATCAGCAGTTGAGAAGGTACTGCTCACCGCAAGTCCTTGTTTTCAGGTGCTTACAATTTTTTTTTAAAAATACCCTTTAGGCTGATATTTTTCATACTTGTTCTCACTGAAAAGGCAATTTTGGGAGGGCAGTTCTGTGAAAATCTTGTTTAGCAGAACTAGGAAAGTAGTCCAGGGTGGGACTCGGTGGATTGAGACATGGGGCAAGGATAAGTTTCGGTAAGAATAGGCCACAGTGTCAGACCTACTACAAGCAGACACAACTATGCTAAAGTTAATGGGGTTACGCCCATTTGCAATTGATCTGAACTTGGTTCATCATGTTAGCCCAACAAGATACTGCAGTGCTAAAAGAGTAATTAACTGATTTCTCAGTTCCATACACTGATGCTCACTCTAATGTATCCTTACTTATGTCTAGTCTTTCCCCCACCCACGATCTAAGGCTATGTCTACACTACAGAGGTAAGTCGACCTACGCTAGGCCGAGTTACCTCGGGGCCTAAACCGCGGGGGGCGAGGAGAAGAGGGGCTGACGGGAGAAACTCTCCCATTGACTTACCTTACTCTTCTCATCAGGAGTCAAGTACAGGGGTTGACTGGAGAGCGATCTGCTGTCGATTTGGCGGGTCTTTCACTAGACCCACTAAATCGACCGCCGGTGGATCGATCTCAGAGCATCACGGCTGTAGTGTAGCTGTAGCCTAAGTTCTTATTGATGCGCTGTACCATCTACTGTTGTAGTTGCTTTGCAGGGAGATATTTGTACAAATGACACTCAAAATTAGACTGCAATGTCCCAGTAAAGAAGCAAATAGTGCCACCTTGTGGTAACTCAAAAAAGTCATCTAGTAGACTGGACAAGATTTTCAAGTAAGTGATTTTGGGCAATCAACTTGAGACCCTTATCAGGACCTGATTTTCAGGGGTTGGGAGTTCAGAACTTTCTGAAAATCAGGCCCTTTCATGGTTTTTCAAGTTGAGTACCCAAGAATTTGCACGTAAGGCCAGAGGGAACCGTTTTGATCTAGTCCAGGGGTCAGCAACCTGTGGCTCCAGAGCCGAATGCGGCTCTTTCGCTGCCCCCTTGCGGACAGCCAATTTTTGAGGGAGTGTGAGGTGCAGGCTCTGGCCGGCAGGTGCTTACCATAGGCGACTCCCAGCTGGCGGCACAGCAGGGCTTAGGCAGGCTGCCTGCCTGCCCTGTCCCCATGCCACTCCCAGAAGCAGCTGGCTGCTGGCATGTCTCTGCACGCCCCTTGGTGGGAGGGGAGCAGCAGGTCTCCGTGCACCCCCCACGCCCACAAGCACCGCCCGCTGCAGCTCCCATTGGCCCTGCTGCGCTGACAGCTGGGAGCCGCCTATGGTAAGCGCCTCGTGGCCAGAGCCTGCACCTTACACCCCCTCCTACACACCAACCCCCTGCCCCAGGTCAGAACCCCCTCCTGCACCCAAACTCCCTCCCAAACCTTGTACCCCCTCCTGCACCCCAATCCTCTGCCCCAGCCCAGAGTCCCCTCCTGTTTATATTCAAATTCAAACAGCTCATTACCAAGGCAACTGTTGCCTACCAATAAAACTCTTGGAATTTCTTGTGAAAAGGAAGCAGATGTGCTGTCTTTATTAGTATGTTCCAACATCCAACAGTTTGAAAAAGTCTAAAGTCAGAAATAAAATAGATCAGATAAATACCTTCAATCAAACAAATGACAACCAAAAAGAGAAAGCTAGAAGATGAACATCGAGAATTTCAAAATGATTGGACTGAGTCTTACGCTTTTATAGCAAGTTCAGCTGGAGTCCCATTGTGCCTCATTTGCAATGAGAAACTATCTAACAATAAGCAATCAAACCTAGAAAGACATTTTAAAAGAAACATTGGATGTTTTGCTGAAACCTGTCCAGCTGGTGATGCGAGGAAAAAAGCAGTCAAGGAGCTCCGATGCAAGGCAGAGCAAACAAGATGTACATTTGCTAAATGGATGAAGGCGCCAAGTGGGGCAAAAATTGGGGATCAGTCCTGCTTTGAGCAGGGGGTTGGACTAGATGACCTCCTGAGGTCCCTTCCAACTCTGATATTCTATGATTCTATGATCTGAGCACCTCTTCAGCGATTTTAAAAACAAAGATGTAATAGTTAAGAAAATTAGAGAAATGCCCTTATCTGCGAAGACTGAAAAGGACAGAACTATTAAGATGGCCACAGACGTAACCAGCCAGCAGATTAGAGATATTAGATCAGCACCAGGTTTTTCTATTGCCTGCGACGAGAAATGTAATGTGGATGACATCACTTAGGTTGCCTTACTTGGCAGATACGTTAATGATCAAGGTCTTCAAGAACAACTGATCGCATTATTGTCACTCAAAGGACAAACTCAGGGCAAAGATATTGCATCTGTTGTCGCTGAATATTTGATACAAAAAGATATTGACATCAGCAGAATAATTTCTATTGCTACAGATGGAGCACCGAGCATGAAGGGAGCACACAAAGGTTTCGTTTCTTTACTTAAAAAAAGTATGGAGCATGACGTAATTTCATTTCACGACATAATCCACCAGAGGGTGCTGGGTGCACAAAACTTTCCAGAGGAAATCTCAAAAGTATGGAAATGGTCGTGCAGATTGTTAACAAAATAATGGCAAGCGCACTCAACAGGGCCGTCCTTAGGCATACGCAGCTGCGTAGGTCACCCAAAAAATTGGGGCACCACCCTCGCTGGCTGTGGCACGGACTCCTCTCTTCTCCATCCCCCCTCCAGTTCTGGGCCACAGGCCCCTCCCCTCCGGCAACTCCCTTCTCAGCCAGCCAGCTGAGGGCTCCAGCTGGGGCAGGGCCTCATGGGGCCAGGAGTGAAAGTTTGCATGTGAGTGAGCAGGGAGGGGCCAGGCAAGGCTGGGAACAGAGCGGGAGCGGGGGCGGGGGGGGGGGGGGGAAGAATACCTGGAGGCTGGAAAGAGATGGGGGAGCCGAGCTCGGGGGGTAGAGCCGGGCATGGGACATTGGGGAGCAGGGGGAAGGAAGAGGAGGAACTAGGCTAGGGATTGCTGCAGGGAGCTGGGCTGGGAAGGGAAAATGTGGGGGAGGTTCTTCGTTTGGCAAGCAGTAGGGCCTCCTGGGGAGCAAGCTGGTGACCCCGTGGGAGAGCAACTGTTCCAAGCAGCCCCACACTGTATCTGCACCTCTCCCTTCTTCTGCCCACATGCACTGCCCCACTGGCAACTCCCTGCAATCTCTCCTAGTCTCCTTTTCATTTCGCCTCCCTCTTCTCCGACGCGGAGGATCCCCTTCGGACGGTCACCTTTTTCTCTCCTCCCTTCCCCAGCAGGGATCAGCAGCAGCAAGCTGGGAGGAGGGAAAAGATACACACAACCAGGGTGGAGAGGAGGGAAAGGTAAAGGAAAACAAAAGAAACTGGTGTTTGCTTTTCCTGCCCCTTCACAATATTCCAGTATCAACGGGAGGAAACGGACACTAAGGGTATGTCTACACTTACATTTTATAGCGCTCTAACTTGCTGGCTCAGGGGTGTGAAAAATCACCCCCGTGAGCGCAGCAAGTCAGAGCGCTTTAAAGCGCCAGTGTAGACAGGCTCCAAGCGCTGAGAGCTAATCCCCTCGTGGAGGTGGATTACCAGGAGCACTGGGAGAGCTCTCGCTCAGTGCTCACGAGCCACCACACTCGCACTTCAAAGCACTGCTGCGGGAGCGTTCCCACAGCAGCGCTTTGAAGTTTCCAGTGTAGACATACCCTAAAACAAAAGGAGGAGGGGGGCGTACCTGGAGCAGAAAAGAAGCAATCAGGGCTGCAGAATACAAGGCAGGGAGTGACCTCTTAGCTGGGGAAGAAGATGGACTCGCACTTGACAAGGCTGGAGTAGCTGAAAACTTTTATTTAGGGAAAAGGGACATGATTTTTTTCTTGTGGATCCAAGTATCTCCAGGGCTGTCTCTCAAGCTGGCAGCATTTTGAACGAGGGAGAGTTCTAAACAGTGCAGAGTTGAGTGGGATTTTAAACGTCCCTTCAAGAATGCAGCTCCTTCTTCCTCACCCGTGGGAAAGACCTTTAAAAACGGCCTAAATAATCCAAAACAAGAGCCACTGTTTAAATGAAACTTGGCTGATTATGTTACTCAGGGTTCTTTCAACCCACAGCTCTTGGTAACTTTTACTCTGTGTGAGGTGGTGTCAGAAAATAAATCAGGGGAGACAAGGCCGTCCAACCGATAGATGGCTGACACAAACAGGACAACACAAGAGTGCTTTCACTTAAAGCTAAACTTTACTTAGTCTCAAGCACTTACACATGTCCGCAAAAGGTTAGTAAAACACCCCAACCCTTGATAATTACCAAAGCTGAGCGTGGCTCTCGAGTGACACAGCGGCAGGCTTCCGGTGGCCAAATCTTCCGTCTGCTGGTGGGGACTGCAAGATGTATTCCCTCCTGCCTTGGTTAAGCTAAGCCTGCTGACTTGGCTGCTTTTAGCAATAAGCCAGTGTTTCCCAAACTTGGGACGCTGCTTGTTCAGGGAAAGCCCCTGGAGGGCTGGGCCGGTTTGTTTACCTGCCACGTCCGCAGGTTCAGCCGATCGCGGCTCCCACTGGCCGCGGTTCACCGCTGCAGGCCAATGGGGGCTGCAGGAAGCGGCGGCCGGTACGTCCCTCGGCCCATGAGGGCTGCAGGAAGCGGCGGCCGGTACGTCCCTTGGCCCGCGCCGCTCCCGCAGCCCCCATTGGCCTGCAGCAGCGAACCAGGGCCAGTGGGAGCCGCAATCGGCTGAACCTGCAGACGCAGCAGGTAAACAAACCAGCCCGGCCTGCCAGGCGCTTTCCCTGAACAAGTGGCATCCCAAGTTTGAGAAACACTGCAATAAGCCATAGTGGTTTCAGGCACTTTACTCATTTGCTGACATCTCCCCATACAGTTATGGCTCCAGCCCCACTGTTGTAGCATTGTTGAAACTGCATGCTGAGTTATACCCAGTACAATCCCACTGAGGCGTGTGTGGCAACCAGGTGTGTAAATCAGGGCAGAAAAAAAAAAAAAAAGAGACTGGTGCCTGACTATAATTCCTTTTCTTATTAAACTGCACATCAGAAGCACCTCTGTACTTTTCAGGATTAGAGGGAAATGCTCTGTTTTAGGGAGAATGAAAGGCAATTTGGGAGTTGATGGCTCAGAGCAGTGGCAGGCAAGGGCCTGTATGAGGGCTGGACTCAGCCAGTGGTATCAGCTATTTCTTTTTTGTCATTCAAATGGATTTTGGGTCAGGGCTGACACCCCAGCCATCATGTAAAAGGCTTCCCTTTGGCCTTTTGACATGCACACAGCGGTATCTCACTGCCAGGTCCCTATCCGAGGAGGGGAGGAGTGATCTCCCACCTGCATGCAGCCATTGGCCTATGCTTGCTACTGCCATGCTGGAGCCTCCACATTTATTTATTGACAAAATTTGCAGAATTTTAAAATATTGTGCACAGAATTTAATTTTTTGGTGCTGAATGGGGGAGGGGGCTGTGAGAGGGCACTAGGCAGTGGGCAGGGGTCTATAGGTGGGAGATCGCTGGGCATAGGGATCTGCGGTGGAGATTTATGGATGAGGGGCCACTGGGCATAAGGGGGTGGTGGGGACTGGGCAGGGGGCAGTGTAGCAGGGCACACTGGCAGCACAGGGCTGGGTTTGGGGGCACAGGTGGGAGGGAAGTGCAGGGGTTGGGTGAAGGCGGTACAATTAAACTGTTTTAAAGAAAGTGCAGACTGCAAGTTTTCCAATACTGTAAGCTCATGTTTGTGTTGCTATGAACAAGTCAGGCATAGGGGCACCAGTTTAATAATACTGCATAAGGCCCCATAAATCCTAAGGACGGCCCTGGCTCTCAATCATCAGCAGTTCTGTGAGCTTCTTCGAGAAGTTAACAGCCAATATTCTGATCTTCTCATGTATCACAAGGTAAGACGGCTTTCCAGAGGTGCAGTCCTGGTGAGGTTTGCGTCACGTCTTGAGGAAATTAGGGTGTTCCTCCGAGAAAAGGGCCTTAAATAGGTGGCACTAACAGATCCTTACTGGCTGCAGAAATTCAATTTCATGGTGGATTTAACTTCTCATTTAAACATGTTGAATCAGAAGCTATGGGGAAAAGGAAATATTGCAATTTCGCTTTTGGAAGAAGTTCTTTCATTTGAACAAAAGCAGTCTTTTTTTGTAAGGGATACTGAGACGGGCATGTTAGTGCATTTCCCAACACTGAAGCAATACAAACAAACAACTGTGACACTGATGTTAGGTTCCTTGCAGAAACATCATCAAAATGCTAGCTGCATTTGCTGACCAATTTCACAAGTTCAGAAGGGAAAAGGCCACTTTGTCATTTCTGTTGAAACCACTTGAAGCTGAAACTTCTGCATTTAATTTTTCAGCATTTGTGGGAATCGAGCGCAATTTGAACTTGAATTAACGGACTTGCAAAACAAGGATTTATGGAATTCAAAATTGAAAGATCTTGTCACTGAACTTGAAAATCTGGAAAGGCAGAAATCCACCCTAGGGCTACAAACACAAGTGGTTTGAAATGGACGACCTTAAACAGCAAGACCAGATTATATTCGACATTTGGAACTGTCTACCGGATACGTACAGTCAGCTGAAGAAATACACCATTTGGGCTTCTCTCAATCTTTGGTTCAACGTACTTCTTTGAACAAGTGTTTTCCGACATGAATTTAATGAAAAACAAACTGAGGAGCCAACTGCAAGATGTTAGTCTTGATTCCTGCTTGAAAAATGAAAATCACAGCATATTCACCGAACATTGAGCAACCCTCTAAAGATGTCCCACAGCAGAAGTCACATTAAAAGTATTGGTGAGTAGTAATAACTTTAATACGTTCAATTATTATTAGTTTATAAATTTTAACTCTACAAATAGCTTTGCGTGTGATGCGGCTCTCAAAATATTTTGGTCAAAGACAAAAACTCTTCTCTGAAAAGTTGCCAACCCCTGATCTACTCTGACCTCCTGCATAACACGCAACAGATACAAATATCCACTCTTGATTTAAAAATATCCAATGATGGGGAAATCCACAACAACCCTTGGTGAGCTGTTCCACTGGTTAACTACCCTCACCATTAAAATGTGTACCTTATTTTGGGTATTAAGGCACCTAAAAAACAATCACCTTTGAAAATCTTGACCATTATTTAAGCACTTACAATGCATTATGGTCCCTAAGCAGATGGGTACAAGACATGTTAATAGACCCAGAGATGGTTCTGTGTCACACTACTTGGGTTTAAGTAGTTTTCTTAATGGGTGACATTTTCATTGATGTGTATCAGTGTTTTGGGCCTCAGTGAAGATATTAGATGTAAAGAATCTTCTCTGCAATTAGGAAGAGAAAATAAAGCTTAGACTAGTTAATTCTCTTCTTGTGCTAGAAAGGACTCAGCATTGTGTGTGTTATGGATTGGTTTAACAGTACAGCTTTGCCATAGAAAACGCAATAAAGTAACACTCCTGGTATGGACTATTTTCCTAATTCTGTCAGATTGTAGTTCTGTGAAACTCCAATGCAGTAAACTCAAATACTGGAACAGAAGAAAGGGAAAGGTACACATTCTGTTGAGAACTGTTTTCTAAAATGAAACACAGCACTGACAGAATGCAGGGGACTCAGAAGAAGTACAGCCAAGCCCTGTGAGCCAAGGTTACATTCTGAAAAGAAGGGGCCAAAACCAAGGGAAGGGACACCAGTGGTATAGAGAAGTTCCAACTCTTATCCAAGCCCTGGATAAGATGGCGCAAGATATTTAAGTATGAAGTGTATAGTTATTGAGCATGTTAATATCCAGGAGTGGAAGCGCTGATGACAATACAAGTTTTTACCCGATTAAGGACTGGAAGCTTTGACCCTCCAACTTTTTTTCCCCAAGAGGAAGAGCTGCCCAGAGTTCCTGTGCCTGTTTATTTTCCTTTCCTGCTTGCAGTGGCCCTGATATACCTCAGAAGTCTCAGTTTTTTCCTCAACTTTAAATGTGGAATTTTCTTGGCGTTTGGTTTTAAAGTCTCGTAAGAACTGCAACTCATTCACCGTAGTGTTTTTCTTAAGAGTCTTCTGGAAAGTAACTAGTCTTTAAATAGAAATTAAAGTGGTATTGCTAACTCATAATTTGGTCATGACTCTCATGATAATTATTGTTTTTCTTAAAGCCCCAGCTCTGGAGTCAAGTGGCTATGTGATGATTTTAGCCGTCATTCTTAAAGAAAAAAAAGTTAGTTTCTAGCCCTTGTGGCTTTGGAGAAAACGTCAAAATGTGACCCCAGTGTACCCTAAAGGCTCAAAAAGCAGCAGACAAATAAAAAGAACACCAAATCTATTACTTGTACATAATCTCATGATTTTTGGTGAACCTGACTCATGATTTTTGAACATTTGGGATTGGCAATACTGTGAAAGTAACTTAAAAGCGTCAGTTTCTAGGCTATTTGTAGTGAGGTAACACCCCTAGAGACCCAGGCAGGTGCACTATAAACTCACATGGCCTTGCCCTCGTAGGAGGTTTCCAAAAGTTAAATGATCTATTCCAAGCTTGGTGAACAACAAAAAGTAAGTAGCCTAAATGATAGAAAAAAATCTAAATTTCTTTCTACAATTGTTTCAATTGTTGTAGTCAAGAGTAAGAATATACTTTAACATTTTAAACCTAACCAGGGTCCCTTAAGCGACATGATACAAGATGTCAGAACATGTTAGAGTATTAGCAATTCTTGTATATACACAGTCAGCTAACGTCTATGTTTTCTGCAAAAAAAAACTAGAGTTTTCAGTTGCCTAAGTAGACCCTGGAATCACACTTAAAGTTGCCCCCTCCAACCAAAATCTGAAATGGCGCCCCTCATCATGGGCCCATGCTGCTATACTTACTCCAGTTGACTGACTCATGTTAACTGCTTCATGTGACACACTTAAAACAAAAAAGACAACCCACATCCCTTTTATTTTTGCTCAGTGTAGGAGGAATCAAGAAGGGTGAAGAGCGCTAATATCTCTGCCACATGGGGTATATGGGTTTAGGTCTTTAGCTCTCCAGGCCGGCAATGCATGAGCGTGAAACAGGGGCAGCAGCTTAGCTCCTAAAAAGGGACATCTCAAGCATCCTCCTTCTACCTGATTCAGGAATGAGATCTTTGCAGTGGGGAATGCAGAGGGGAAAACAGTCATCTTGAATTGGCTTAACTCCCCAATGAAAATAAAGTTGCATAGCCAATTAGAATACCTACGAGATTAAAGGTGCTGAAGGTTACTTGTATTTTGTCAGCCAAGCACTCAAAGGAAATTTCTTGGAGTTTCCTTCAAGTAGTTTTGAAATGACATCATAGGTTCTAGGTAACATTAGTTACTTCCCAACAGCCTTTTATTTAGTATATATCTTAAGTTGTTGAAACACACACTGAAGAAGTAAATCATATACACACATGCTAGTGTGTGAAATATAGAATACAATCTTGACCAATAGGGTGAGCATTCTACTTCTGGAGCAATGCTTCCCTTTTCCACATTGGTTTTTCAGCTGCAATCATTGAATCAAAATCCCCAGCAGTGCCTGCAGAGCTCTTGACACTAAAAAGACTTAATATGCTAATGAAGATGGATGAATATCTATAACTTCAAAGTGAATTTTGTGTGTTGGTGAAAGATGCAGGGTTAATAAACAATGGAAATAAAGTCTTCTGTTTATCCATAGCACAGGTACAGGTACAATATGGGCAGTGCAAGTTTCCGCACAGTGCCCTGCCTCAATCCCCTTACCCAGAGGGATCACCCATCTCTGGGGCCTCGTGGCTAGTGTGGTCCCCATGCTGACTTGATGACCCGTCCAACAAGGATGCCAGTTAGTGTAATTTTTAATGTGAATACCTGCCCACTAGCCACTGAGAAGCCGTTGTTAAATGACAATGACTTTCAGCCTCTTTTGTGAAACACTAATTTGGGGTGCATATCCCATAACTAATTCCAAAAACTCACACTAATCAGTTCCATTAACTTGATTGGGACCAGACATGTGAGTTAAGGGTTTGAAGAATCTGCCTTTGAAAGTGGCATAAAATTTAGGGAATGACCTTTATATTTTTATTTAATGGCATTTATGGAAAAACTGAAAAAGAGAAATCAGGGTCTGTTAGTTAACTCTGAAAATGTCAGCCACTTTGAGGTGCCTTGTATTTCGTCCTATTTAAAATCCCACTTGCTACATATTGATAGTACATACTAAGCACGGAGACCAGTGAGCATTTAGGTGAGAATCACATGCAAGATCAGGTCAGGCAATGGCTAAGGGACAAATTCTGTGTTCACAACTTCTAGAGATTTCAGTTTCCTGGGCTGTCGAACAGAACTTCGCTCTTGGGGACAGGGATTGTCTTTTTGTTCTGTGTTTGTACAGTACCTAGCACAGCAGGGTCCTGGTCTGTGACTAGGGGTCTTCGGTGCTAGCAAAATACAAAGAGAATCATCTTTCACCAGCACTACATTCACACCAACAGAAGACAGAGTGCACCACATACTGGGTCAGCAAGGCAGTCTAGTTTCAACATGCTGCATTGCCATTTCAGAGATGCAAGTTCATGTCCCACTTCCTCCCCCCTCGGCTGGCAGCACTGAAGTGTATGTTCGGTCCCAGGAACAAGCACCTTGTGATGTTCTCCTGCAATTCCTATAACTGCCTCAGAGGGGGTTTGTCTTGTACCTGAGGAAGCCATTTCCAGCTCTCCTCACAGAGGATGCCTACTGAAGACAAGAAGTTTGGTACTGCCAGTTTAAAGCATTAGTACATACATCTAAATCAACTGGTGCAACAGAAACTGATTTAAAATGGGAGTGGAGGGTAAATTGGGTGTGTTAAAAAAAGTCACAACTCAAAAATATATTTGAGAATGGCAAAGTGATTCCACAACAGAATTTAGAGAGCTACCGACACCTCAGGACAAAAACTGACAAGCATGCTACATGGAGACCACTCTGCTAACTGTGCAATAGATCACATTTTCTGTATTTTAATTCCCTATGTTTATTACTAGGGGTATTTGCATGCAAACAGGATCTCTGCCTCTTAAGAGTCCACTAGAGCTTGCTGCTCATTCTCCCCTTGAAATAATAACTGGCAATGTGCAAAATCCAAGTCTTCTCCTCAACAGCTTAATGGGAGTCACAAGGATAAAACGTTAGGATTTCAGGTGAGGATTAAGCAGCAGAAGCACGGCTGACAAGTGGAATCCTGGTTTTCCATGCAAATTTTCCTAGCAATTAAAGAAGATGGGGGAGGGGAGGAGGGGACATTAATCTCCCTAGACATTTCATAGAAACACACCTCATTTTATTTTTTATGTTGGAAGACTGAATGGTTAACAGCGTTCTCCAGAAAACAGCATCATGTTCAACATTCAAGAGAGGCCAGATGGTTTTCCTTGCAACAGATACGTGGGTTGTTTTGTTTTGTTTTTTTTTTTAAGGGGGCTGGGGAAGAAAAAGGAAGAAGTAAAGATTTGCTGGCACAGAGAACCTATTGATGGATGTCAATTATACAGGACAAATTGTTCAAGGACTAGTCATCCAAGTACAATTATAACTTCTACAATGCACCAAGGTCAGCAAACCCAAAGGCAAATGGCAAAGGAGATACCGGCTGACTACATTAAGCATTTCTTAAATTTGTCTAAGATGTAATAAAAGTGGATTTTAATAAAACAATTAATTCCCAGTTTCCTTTTCTTCACTGATTTGAGCTAGGTTTCAAATCTGTTCTTCCCTCCATGTAAACTACACACACACACACAGTGCAAGATTTCCCCAGATGCATGCCAAATTGTACTAATACTTAGCTCCTATACAGCACTTTTCATCATTAGTTCTCAAAGCGCATTGCAGAGGAAGTCAGGATCATTATCCCCATTTTACCCATGGGAAGTGACTTTCCAAGGTCACCCTGTAGGCTAGTCGCAGAACCATGAATAGAACCCAGGTCTCCCAAGTCCCAGTCCAGCGCCGTATCCTAAGTCATGCTGCTTTCAGTGCAAGAATCACACACATTTTGTTTCAAAAATACAACACTTGGGCTGGAAAGACAGGATATAATTATTTATTCCATGCAATATAGTCCAGTTTGCAGCTGTGCCCAAGAGCCAGCAGATGTCAGCATGACCTACATGGTCGAGCCAATTAAATGGCTAAAGATTTCCTAGCAAACTGTATAATTTATTTATTTATTTATTTTAAGGGGAGGAAGAGGCTGGTCACCAGTGACCTAGTGTTCAGTTCTCTGCACGGTCTTATGTGGGATTCAGGTTCCATTTCCTGGTCTCTGGATTCTTGGACTGGCACAGGTAGAGTGCACCAAACTGGTAACACTTCAGCCCTTTGATGACATTCTCCCAAACCATTCAGCAACATTATAGCTAGTTATGAAGCAGGCTTTGAAGCAAGTCACAAACATGGATTATTTGGAGCACAGTGGTCTCTTTTCTCCCCTGGGAATACCAATCCAAATGAAGTGTCCTCACTTATCCCTTTCCCTCACCTCCACCCATTTGCTTCCCCTGCTTGCCCACCTTACCTCCCTTTTGCTGGAAAGGATCCTTCCAAGGCCACTTCTGCTGCATTCATCCACTTGCCTCACCTCAAAGCATAACCATACAGAGCTCTAAGGAGCTTCCCCAGAACAGAAACACTCCAACACCGCAAAACTCAGAGCCTAGCCTACAATACTCTCAATCTCTATAGCAGGGGTGGCCACTTACCGACCCTCCAAGCCGCATACGACAGTCTTCAGAAGTTCAAGAGCCAGGGTGCACCTACCAGGGCCTGAGGCTTCAGCCCAGCTGGATGCACCTGCCGGGGCTCAGAGCTTCAGTCCCACTCCTACTGAAGCCCTGAGCCCTGGCAGGCACGCCCCACGGGGCTGGAACCCCAAGACCCCCCACCCCACTGGGCAGAAGCCAGAGGCACCATACGGGGACAAGCCCCTCCCCTCACATTTTTGCCAGGATTTGCTGGCCCCCTTGGTTACATGGTGCCACATGGCCCCCCTCCCTGAACGGCAGCTGCTGGAGCCGGCAAGCTGGGAGCTGCTGCAGCAGCGGGAGAGGCATGGCAAACAGCTGAGAGATGGAGGGAGAGGCCACTGAGAGTAAGGGGGAGGGGGCATGACTCAAGCTGTTGGGGGAGGCAAATCTTTAAATTGTGCCTCCCACTCCCTCCCCGCAAGTCCGGTAGGCGGAGATTGAAGGAGTTGGGGGGGGGGGGGCAGAGAGGACTCCGCAAGCCGCACTTTAACTATAAAAGAGCTGCATATGGCTCATCCTAAGCCACGACTTGGCCACCCCTGCTATATAGCATGCAGGCAACACCAAGGTAACAGACAGACATGGTGCTCCTATCAGCAACACCCTCAGAAATGTGAAGTATCACTTTCATACAAAGTACCAGAAAAGCAACTGAGCAGCAGGGACAACGGAAGGGTCAGCTCAGAAAGGGGAACAGAACAAGCAAAAGAATAAGGATGGGGTGAAGGGAAGGAAGACGATGTGGTGGGAATAAAGGATTTGAACTGATACTAGGGGACACTATTATGTTCCATAGGCGCCAAAGGGTACTTCTTTCTCTCTACCCATTTTCCAATAGCCTCCAATAACAAAAAGTCCAAAACAGTCTTAACGTACTCGGACCAGGCTGGGCAACCTAACAACTAAACCAGGTCTCTAGATCTCTTGTAATCACAGAAGCGTGCCTCTGGGAGAGGCAGAACTTCCAGCATTCCCATTACGCCATTGCCCCGGCTCACCACTCCTCAGGATAGCAACAGCAGTTTAGGGCTTATGGGTGCAAGGCATAAAACAGACTGGGGAAAGAAGGGAAGTGATTAGATCATCAGGAACCTGGACTCTGAAAGAGATGGGGTTGTGTCTCCCATTGAGTCTCCTAAGGGGAAAAAGTGCCCGGGGGGCAGGGGGAAGAGAACGGAAAATTCTCTCTTACCTGTCAAAAGGGGCTGGAAAGTTGGAATCTCTTGCAATTTTATCACATCAGGATCATTGCTTACGTTCCGCGAGGACTGTGTTCCTGGAGCCACCACCACAATATCATCCATTTTAGCTCGTTGCTTGGCTGGAGAAGGAGATGCTGTAGGGAAAAAATAAGTAAATCAAACATTTAAATGAATAAGGCCGTACAGTGCTAACTCTGTCACTACTGATCTGCTTCATCCTTTGTCAAAAAATATGACTGTGGTGTGTGCAGTCTGTCTATATTAAAGGTTTTCTATAGCAGCCACCACTGGAGTACCTAGATGCCTCCCAGGTAAGTTAAATGGACTTCACAGTGCTCTTCTACTTTCCCTGGTTATAAGAGGCTCTGCTTGATAGCATTATTCCAGGGTTTTTTAAAAGTCAATGGAATGTAGAATAAAGAATATTTGTTACTTAAAAGTAGATTGAGCTATCAGAAAGTAACTGCTGTTGGCCATTTCAAACCTTCACTTAGACCCAGAAATGCTGCACTTCTTAAAACTCTAGAGTGTCATTATAAACTTAAATTTGGCCTAAATTTTAATGTTATTAAAAACAAGCCAAAGAACAACAGAAATGTTTCCATTTAAAAAAAAACAAAACAAAAACCAAACAAAAACCCCACAAGACAGTTATGGACTTAGTGGCATGAACAAAAGTGAACTGACTTCGTAAATGTTCACTATCTAGAAAAATGTAAAAAAGTACATATAAAACACATACACACACACACAGGCAAATACAGCATTTTTATAGTTCTTTCATTTTTAATACTCTAAAGGGTTTTAGTAACACAAGTAAAGATATTTTTGACAACACATGATTTTGAAGGTGACACTATCCCATTACGTTTAGGGTTTTTTAAAATCCTCAAAATATTTCCTGCTACAGTCACTTTCTGCAGTTAATTGGTTGTACATGGTGTTTCAGCTATTTGTTTTAAACTAATGTTGTTACTCATTGTGATGAAAATTAGATAAAACAAACTCTGCTGAAGTCTCTTTCAACACCTTTCTCCAGGAACCTTGGCTGGGGCTAAAAGCTGCTCCATCCTTCCATGGCCATCTGATTAGCATGCAGCATAGCCAGAGAGAGCTGAAGTGTGCAAACAAGACACTCTAGCCATGTTGCCTGTGGTATTCCCCCACTCTCCTGAGACACATCTGCCAGTATACACACTATGATCATTAACATGCAGGGATGAAATTAGACAGATCTTTCTCTCCTTTTGCCACAAATCTCCTCTTCACTGTCCCTTCACTCGTTTCATCTTTTGCATGAATGTAATGCTGATCCTCACCTTCAAGGCTCTGAACAACATCTCTGCTTCTGTTCCCATCTCTTACTCTTAGATATTTAGTATTCTTCTGCCTTGCCACCCCTTGGGATCAAACAGTCTCCCACCTCTTGTATACAAATTACCCACCCCCTCATCATCCTGATCCTTCCATACACAGATGCCACTTCACAATCGCCCACCTACAACAGGAATAAAAGGAATAACTATAGCAACATATACAAGCTGCTTTCTGCGTGGGGGAGCGGGGGCACAACACACCCCTAAGGCTCCACCATCAAATGCTGTTTTCCCTTGCTATAGAAGTTGTGTCTTGTCCCCCTCACTACCCCTCTTGCTGTCAATTTGTTGCATTCCTGATAGATGTATAAGCAGGGACTGTGTCATTTCAGTCTCCTGTAAAACACCATGCAAACACATATGGCTCAGTAAGACATATAATCATCCAGCTACGTATTAACAAGAGTACACAAAAATCCCTGCCACTCCTCAAACCAGCACTACCCAAATCGCCCCAGAAATCCAGACTGCACACAAGGGTTTATGCTGCTGCTGTCCCCTCCCGCATACCCCTGTGACTGGTGGGTTGTGACTGGAGCAAAGGGGTGAGAGAGATGGGTTGGGGGGACACAGAGAGACCGACCTGAACTGCTCAGATCATTTGGCCGGTTCTCAGCTTCTGCACTTTGCTCAGCTCCCATGGCGGCTGCTGCTGTGCTGGAGGAGTCTCCCTCGGACCTCTTCGCCGCTGCAAACACCCCACCCCCGCCTCTCCCCCGGGGGAAGCAAGGGCAGCGACCTGCCCTGGAAACCAAGCACCTGCCCCCTCCACCCGCGGGCCCCAAACTGCCGGGGCCACGGGCCTCCCGCTGACTCGGGGGAAGGGGATGCAGCGCATACACAGCAGCTCAGCCCCAACACGCAAAAGAAGGCGTCCCGCCTGCTGCAGCTGCGGCTCCTGCAGCCTCCCCTGTGCGTGACTCAATGTCTGGAGTCTGCGGCGCGATGCCTTCCGGGTTCCCGCCGCCAGCCGGCCAGCCAGCTAAGAGGCCGTTCCTGTTCCTGGGTCAGGAGGAGGCCTCGCCCATGCAGTAGATGGGCGGAGGGGGAGCCCGGTGGCTCAGTTTTAAAGGGCCAGCTGCACTGCCTCCCAACATACAGCGGTATTATTAACCTTACCCTGGGCTGTTTTTTGTTGGGGGGAGAGCTTATGAGCAGGAAAATAGCGATAACGAGCATCTCGCCTGCCAAAGGCACTGCGCGAGAAAAGGGAAGGAGAAAGGGGACAGGACTGGAAAAGGAAAATAAAGGAGCTTTTTAACCTGCTAACTAAAATGAGAAAGGAAAGAGGGGGAGCTGGAGTATACTGGAGTATTGAACATCCCTGGGCCCTGATCCTGCAGACATTTATGCATATGCTTCTTGGCTCCATGGAGCCAAGATCGAGTGTAAGTTGTTTCTCGGCCTATTAAAGACTATGGTCAAGTGTCTTGATGGGTTTGGTCTTTTGGCCCCGAGATGAAAACCTTGTCGGTGTCTCTTGGATCGTGAAGTGCAAACGTTATCTTCTAAGCTAATATCTAAGGGTTTTATACTGCCACCACCCCTCACCTTACTATCTGAGCACCATCTATGTGAAATAGATTAGCAAGAGCAAAGTCCCTGCTAGACTTCACAGCATCTTCCTTTGAGGGGGGAAAAAAACCCTTCCTTGGGAGCGGGTTATTTGTTGGTTTATGTGGTCTGTTTGTTCATTTGGGGTCTGTTTCAGGAGGGATGAGTAGTAAAGGGTATTGGTGTTGTGACTGCCATTCTTGCTATATGGAAAGACTTTATCAAAGAGGAAAATTTTGAAATGTTTCCTAAAAATGGGAAGACTCTGGATTCAGTTAATCTGGACATTGATTCCATAGGCCTCCATGGGGTTACTCCTATGAGTAAACTTACACATGTGAGTATACATTTACAGGATCAGAGCCTAAATCTCTCCTTCTTATGCCCCAAGCCCGGAAACACACGCTTAACTCCTAACCAGTCTCATCAATAGTAGTCAAATTAAACACATGCATAAGTGATCAGCACCTTATGATGAATTTGTTATTAGTGTGTTTCAATGAAACATTTTAAATGTCATTCAGTCATCATTTTAAATTGTCCCTCATTTCTGAAAAAAGAAAAGGAGTACTTGTGGCACCTTAGAGACTAACAAATTTATCTGAGCATAAGCTTTCGTGAGCTACAGCTAACTTCATCGGATGCATTTCTGAGAGAGCAATGAATATGCCCACATGATTTTTCAGAAAAAAACTCTAAGAGTAGCATTAATCCATGTGCAATTTGTCAGTGAGGTGTATTTATTAATTTTTCAATGTATACAAACGTTTTTGGGGAAATCAGCTGCAAACATTTTTCTTATTGTAAAATCTGGTGACAATGATGGGATTAGAGCCTAAATGTGTATCCTGAACATCTTAATAACTAACAATTAAATAGAAAATCACCTTCTTTTTCTGATTTTATATTTTTAATTCTTTTTGTTGACACTATGAAATTTAGTACCCATCTCTTAAAAAACAAGTACCTCTTTCTGTGATAAATAACTAATCAGCTCCAACATGCAGGAAGCAGCACTCCATATTTATCATTGTGACAGGGCTGAGCTAATAACAGCCAGATAGAAAGTTCATAGGAGGCTTAGGTTAAGCAAAATGAAAAAATCCTCTTTGAAGGTTTCAGGTTTATTGTTTTTGTATCTAGCACAATTAAAACAGCAACAAAACCCCCTCAGTGTCCCTGGACACATTCCCTTCATAAAACTTGCAAAACAGGACTATCTATAAACACAAAATAATATAAACAGACCAACTCTTCCATCTCCAGCATTCCCTGTGCTGGCTCCTAGCCAAGCCCAGGCTTATCGTGAGTGTGAAGCCCAGCCTCTTTGTAAAGTTCTGAGTTTTATCTTAGCTCAGCAGCACCTAATTATTCCCCAGATGAGCGTGCCTGGATCACTTCTCAGTCATAAACTGTAGGATTTGTGTACACAGCAAGTTACTGCACGGCAAGCCAGGATATGAATCTGCAGCGTGCCAGCGGACACTGCTACAGCACAATGAAAGTCCTGGTGTGCAGTTTCTGGGACTTTCATTGCACTGTCCGTGTGACAGGTATAGCAATTTCCTGCAATATCCTGGACAAACCTTACTGAATTAAGTTGATGTATCATTGTCCAGGGATATCATTGACCAGGGCCAGGGATTTTGTATAATTCCCAGGGAACAAGGGGGACCAGTGCTACTCCAGGAACTAAAAAGAATGACGGGGGACAGAGGGTAGGCAAGTTCATTAAGCTTATAACACCTCCACAGAGGTACGCCCACCTGGAGAGAGGCTCACATATACTGGTCAGACTGGATTCTCTGGAGACCAACAGACAAAGCAAGGATTTTTGGATAAATAGCCTGAGTTTACACTGATTCGGGGCCTTCTTTGTGGTCAAGCAAACCATCCAACCGGACATCTGACCCACGGGGGTCCCCAATCCTTAGGGAAGGGTTGGAAGGATTTGGCCCAGGCTGGGTGTTTGTTCTGAGCTGAAGCTGTTGTGAACTGGTGACCACAGGGAAACCCTGTATAGGGTTTGAAGACTGATGATCAGCAAGAGGTCTTGTCAGAGTGAGGGGGTGATCTCTGGTAAGCTTATTAGCCTCTGTGTCGGTTCTTTGATTAGTTTTAATATGTTGTTTCTTTAATGCTTTTACCTTAAGAATAAATGTGTTTGCTTAGAAAGAGCGGTGTGGTAGATTAACTATGATAATTACACTGTTTACTGTCTTTGCGGAATAAGTAAAACAGGAATGGTTAGGCAGCCTCACTTTGCTGGGGAATAACACAGTGAAGGCAGGGAACTGTTCAGCTTATAATACCCTAGTTAGAAGGGAGAGAGATGCAGTTTTCCTCCCAAGAAAGGCAATTGCTGGGGAGCCAGAAGTCTAGAGTGGGTGCTGAACCATAGAAGAGGGATACCTTGGCTTGCTGCGCAGCAACTTGCCCTGTAGACAAGCCCATAGTGTTTTTGCAATCTAATAATAATGTAACTGGTTTTACAGTGGAATCTGTAATTATGAATACAGTTTTTTTCTTAAGTAATTTTAAAGCCATATAATTCTTTGAGTGGGAAATCAAACAAGTGATTGTTGGCACAGTGCCATCCTTAGAAAAGTGATGACAATCATGAGTTCTGATCCTTCAAACACTTACCCATGTGCTTAAAAATAATCACATGTGATCTCATTGAGACTATTCATAGTGTGCAAAGTTAAGCATGTGTGTAAATCTTTGGAAAATCAGGGCCTAATTAACATATGAGATAATGTAATGTAACATAATAGAGCTCAGGCAAATTCTTAAATTAGCTTGATTCGGTTTCGCACTTTTTATTTCTGTGAACCATATAATTATTTTGTTTTTATGGTGATCATGTTATAATAACCCTTATTTGGGCAGAATATTGATTTTATTATAGATGAGACCTGTACATTAATTACAGGTAACATTAAGGATCTTTTTCTGCTTAATGTTTGTGTATATATGGATAGACATATCTCTCTCTCGATAAACAGATAGTTTCCTTTAAATATAACAGTATGGTATTTCTCCTCTCCAAAATCCTACTCCTCTCTTTTCTTTTTTAATTTTAAAAATGTGATTTTTGAGATGTGTTATCATCGCTCTAAATTTCAGGCTTTTGATTTACTAAATATTAGTATATGTGTTGAATATATGAGGGTTTGTACTTGAAAAAGGAAAGAAGTAATTAAAAATTTGTTCTTTGTAAGCTTTTTAAATAAAATAAACCTGTGTTCATACTTTAAAATATATTAGGTGTGCAAATTATTTTGGTTTTGTATTTTGCTAATAGTTTGGAGACAAGACAATTGCTCCTCAGCATCCTTTCAACTGCTGGCTAAGATAATGCGTTTGAAAGTACATATCCCTTTTTATATATCTACATATAGAATATACAGATCTGATATGTTTATTACCAAGAACCAAACAATTTAAAGGAACAAAGTCAAATATTCTCTTATGATATAGTTTTGATTTTATTTTTTCACTCTCCTTATGAGAAGTTTGAAAATAATAAAAGGCAGTAGATGCGTGAGGATATGTAAACTGTTTACTTAAATCTTTAACCGGAAGGTACCCAGGAGGGACTGTGTAAGATTACAGACAGAAGCTCTACCAAGGTATTGTTGCCAACTCAAAGCATTCAAAAATCATGAGTTGGCCCCTCCCGAAATCATATTGGTTTAAAATTATGTGACTTAAAACAAATTATGAATCTGAGGTTCTTTTTCTTTTTCTTCTAGTACTTGAGCATTTAGGGTACGCTCAGGTCATATATTCAAACATTTCTTTCACAACAACTGGCAATCTACTTGGCAGACTCAGTAAAAAGGGCAAGAATTGAACTGGCTATGAAGATTAAACTATTCTCTTGCTCCTCCAGTTCATGGTTGAGCATGTTAGAAAGACAGCGAAGGCAAATTTCCACTTTTGTCACATATGTTGTATGTATTCCATGCATTAATACAGGAATTTAGTCTGTAGGTCTCTGTGTATATTTACACATCTCTATAAAATCAGTTCTGCCTCTACTAAAATATTTTTTGCTGTCTAACCCAAATCAGTTGCATTTTATTGAATCTGCCTGGCAATAGCCATAAGGAGCTTTGAGGAGCTGGAGTCCTGCTCGTAATCTGACCTTGACATCTTGGCCAAGTACTTTTTGTAGTAGGGACTTAAACTAAATGCACTAAAAACAGTGTCATGTTATTTCCATCTCCCCAACTAGTTAGCTGGTCAACAGCTGCAGGTCCTTGTGCAAAAGTAGAGGTCAGGATGCTCCCAGTGGGTATGTTAATGGAATATATATTTTATCATCTGTAGATGATTCATTCATTTTTGACTCAGGTCAACTAATGACTAAACCACATTTCCATCTCATGGCTATTTGATGCCCCATTTAATGTGAAATGAGTCAGCAGGTTCGATCTAACTACTACATAGGTGTCCACATAAAAGCCCGTCGCTGGCTGTCTCAAAAAAAAAAAAAAGGACAAGGATTGAATGGGCATAGAGGATAAATTAGCCTTCCATCCATGACAAGGAATGCGGCACTTTGGTAAGGCAGCATGAGGCAGGTTGCATTGCTGCTGCCAGTGTTGCATTAATTCCATCCAAGGATCTCAAAGTGTGCTACACATATCAGGGAAGTAAGTAGCAACATCCTGATTTCATAGATGTGGAGACTGAGGTACAGAGAGGTTTACATTACTTGCTTTAAGTCCCACAGCAAGTCTCTAGCAGAAGCAAGACTAAACTGCAGATTTTCTCTTTTCCACTTTTCAGCTTTAACGATTTTAAAGGTCCAGGATGTAAAATCTGGGATTTAAACTACGTGTCAGTACCTCTTTGAACTCAAGGCTGCCTCTGAAAGGAAGACAAAATAGGGTACTGGTGAGGCAGAAATGTCTAGCAGTTTGTTAATAAAAATCCTAATGAAGAACTAAAAATTGGCCAGTCTTCTTAAGCAATGTTGCTCCTATGAAATAAAACAATTGCATGCTGTGGCATAATGTACAGGCTGTCTGCCTAGATTAGCTCATTCCTGGGATGTCGGACATAGGTATGTCTGCTTACTGTCAAAATACTTTGAAATCTTGGGGTCTTAATCACTGAGCTTCACCCTCTGTTTTGTTGATTGTACTGTAAGTGTAATGGCAAGTCTACTCTGTCAGACTACAGTCAATCTACTGGTGGGGGAAGGTGCAAACAAATCTGTTAGTCAGGTCTGGTCTACACTACCAAATTAGGTTGGCTTAACTACATCACTCCGGGCTGTGAAAAATGTCATGCCCTGTGCAATGTAATTAAGATGACCTAAGCCCTGGTGTAAATACCGATGGAAGAATTCTTCCATCAACCTAGCTATCGCCTCCTGGACAAATGGATGTACTAGAGTGGTGGAAGAATCTCTTCTGTCACTGTAGTGTTGACATGACAGCACTAAAGCTGCGCCACTGTAGCATTTCTAATGTAGTCATACCTGGAGTGTACAGATTTCAGTCCTACTCAGCTGTCACATTCTGGGGTGCAGTCCAGACCAGTGAGGGCTGTGTCACTGCCTCCCCCACAACCTTGGGTGCCTCACAGTGCTTTGCTGTTGTAGCTCCCAACCAGGGCCATTCACAAACAGCCTAACACAGTGGTTTTCAACCTTTTTTCAATTGTGGACCCCTAAACATTTTCAAATGGAGTTGCAAACCCCTTTAGAAATTTTTGAGATCGTCTGTGGTCTCCCAGGGGTCTGCAGACCACAGGTTAAAAACCATTGGCCTAACAGCATGTAGGTCACACCCTGTGTATCTGTGTGTAACTGCGGCACTGTCCAGCAACTCTGACCTGTCAGCAGCACTCCAGTCACACTCTGGCTTCCACCAGCCTTGGTTACCGCTTGCAAGAAGATGACCCCAACATACTCCCAGTCCCAAATTTTCTCAAAACATGTGTTCTGCACTTCCCTGCCCCCTCCTGGACAATTCAGATATTAAAGGTCCGTTGCTCCTGAATGGGTCAATATTCAACAGTTTGCTGCTTTAATTGGAATTACCAAACTGTTCAGTTTAAACACAACACTGAATTAGTTTAGATTAAAAAAATAAAACAAATGTATTTAACTACAAAGAGAGAGATTTTAAGTGAGTACAAGTATAAGGTATTAAAGTCTGAAGCGATTACAAGAAAAATAAAGATAAAACACTTCCTAATAGCTAAAACTTAACAAGCTAGACTTGGTTCAAGGTCAAATCCTTACCATGGGTTCCCAGCAACATGGCTGACCAAATTCTCAGGTCAGGATCTCCCTCAAAGTCAAAGGGCTGGTTCCTTTGTCTTCTTAGATGAAAGAGAGAGAGCAAGAGATAACCTAGGGTGTTTTGCCCCTCACTTTTATAGTCCAGTCACCCATTTAAATGCATTTTCCTGAGGATTACCCCCACATAAAGTTTGTTCCAGCTGTGAGGACGGAGACATGGAGTCTCATGTTGAAAGAGGTTCCATGTTGTTGTTTGCTAAAATGCAGATTGATCTGTTCCTGCCCCCGTTCTTTGCAAAAGAATGGTCACTTGACCAGTGATTGCCAATCAGCTTTGACAGCTGGCTAGAGGCATCGGCTTGTCCTTTGTCTTTCAGAAACCAGTTCCCCGTTCCCCAGACTTGTCTGGTAAACACATTGACCTCATAATTTCAGTTTATGTTCATAACTCTGAATATGCATTTTGTACATACATTACACAAGAATACTGATGATCAGTGTGTTGTTAGTTTTTAAATGATATCGCACGAGGCAGATGTTGCACATATTGTGTATGGAAAGAATACAGAGGTGCTTGGGGGTCACACCAGCAGGTTGCATTTGCCCCACTGACCAATTAGCAGCCAGCTCACAAAGCAAGGTTTGCTCTAATTCTGGGCCAAATCCTGTCGTGTCTACGAGGTGCCCAGTGTCTTAAACTCCCATTGCATTAAATACCTTGCAGGATTGAACCCTTAGGCCCTTTTCCTGCAAGCTGGTCTGAGGAAGAGGGTGGGCCACATGAGTGGGGCTCTGTTTGCCACAGGATTCTGCCTATGTACAGCAGTTTTCAAGAGCAGGGCCCTTACTAAGCAGTAAACTGTGTAGGTAACACGCGTTAATGAGGAGAAAACTTACACTCCTCCTGGGCTTCTTCAGGGTGCTAGTGCTGTCCTAAAAATAAAGGGGAGGGGAAGAAATCATTCCATATGGAAAACATTAATAGCGTCTGCACTGAGGCCATTCAAAATAGGTTGTCTACAGTTAGAATCCTATATCCACATATAGGCACCTAAATAAGGCCCCAGTCCTGCAAACACTTATGCTTGCACTTAGCTGTCCTATGATTTCCCTGGGACTACTCCTGGTGCTAAAGTTAAGCACATGTGTAAGTGTTTATAGGATCAGGACCTTACGCTCTGATCCTGCAACCTGCTTTTCACAGGCAAAGGGGTCCAGCCGCACGGAGCAGTTTGCATAATGAGGGCTTCTGTGACATGGGGAGCTGCTGCATGTGAGCATCTTTGAAAGCCATGCCATAGGGATTTAGTGATATCACCCTGTATCCGTCTTGTCTATCTAGATTGTAATCTCTTTGGCACAGAGACTGTCTACTATTCTGTGGTTGTACAGTAACTAGCAGAATGAGGCCCCACTCTTGGTTGGCCCTTACACTCTACCATAATAAAGATGATTATTAATAGTAATAAAAAACACTGACATTTTTATATGATCATCACTTGTCATGATCATTCTAATATATATATATATATATATATATATATATATATATATATATATATATGTATGTTCTCAATACCATTTCCAACTAGTGCTGCTCAGTTCACCCCTCTTTTACATTGGTCAATGTGGCATTCAGTTGAATGGATAAAACTCAGAATAACTTATTTGATTTTTCTTTGTTATTTTCAAAGGTAGGGCACAGCATCTATCTTTCAACAAGGGGAACAAAGAGGGCCCAGGGAATTATAGATCCGTCAGCCTAACTTTGATACCTGGAGAGATACTGTAATAAATTATTAAACAATCAGTTTGTAAGCACCTAGAGGATAATAGGGTTCTAAGGAATAGCCAGTATGGATTTGTCAAGAATAAATCATGCCGAACCAGCCTACTACACTTAGGAAAAAGAAACCAAATGCACAACTACAAAATGAGGAATGACCAGCCAAATGATAACACTGCTGAAAAGTATCTGGGCGGAATAGTGGATCAGAAATTGAATATGAGTCAACAATGTGATACAGTTGGGAAAAAAGCTAATATTCTGTCACGCTATCTGGAGTGGTTCACGACCATGAATGCCAAGCTCAGGGTAGACAGTCAAAAGCAGGACATACACCTCAAACTGGTTGTATGTTCTGTAATTCCATTTCACCAACCCAGTAACAAATGTGAACTCCTGAAGTACTATAACAATCATGCCATGGATTCACAGACAGTCCCCTTGGGCATTCCTGTCTATCTTGCCACCCAAATGAGCTGGATTTAGTTTATAGTGGTTCCCACATATCAAAGGTCACAAAAGATTCAGGTTGCTTCCAGTTGCAAGAGACCAGTCACTTACCCTAGGTCAATTTGTACCTCATATCTCACACCAAAGAGAATGCTTGTAGCCAATCCTGTAGTAAACTAACTAAGAATATATTAACTAGGAAAAAGAAATGAGAGAATTATTTAAAGGTTAAAGGAGGCAACATATATATATATAAATGAGTTACAGTCTGTGGTTCCAAAAGATGACAGAACCGTAGTATTAATTTGTCAGCACTGAATGTCTTTTAGGGCCAACCCTTGACCCTGGGGATCTCTGCTTCTATTTCATAGCTCCAGCCCTGTGAGAGTCCAAACAGCAAAGAGATCAAGAATTTTCATGTCAGCTGTCTTTATTTTCTTCTTCCAGAATTCAAGCTGATGGGACAAGCTTCCTTGTACATAGCACCTTCATGGGTGTGAGGGGGCGTCAACCCAGTCTTTATATTGTGATGTTTCACAATGGCCCACTTAGTTTTGATAGTCCTTGATGGGCAAGGGAACCACTTCCCCTGCCTTGATTCACAAGTTAAGAGCAGGCATTTTTACAGTTATAAAGCAAAACTTACATATTACCTTATGGCAGTGATTCTCAAACTTTGGGTCCGGACCTCAAAGTGCTGTTTTCATAGGGTTGCCAGGGCTGGCATTAGGCTTGCTGGAGCCAGGGGCCGAAGCCAAAGCCTGAGTCCCACTGCCTGGGGCCAAAGCTGAAGCCTGTGGGGCTCAGGCTTCAGTTTCATCCCTGGGCGGTAGGGCTCATGTTACAGGCCCTCCCACCCAGAGTTGAAGCCCTTTGGCTTTGGCCCCCGACACACCCGGTGGGGGCTTGGGTGGGCTAAGGCCTCAGTCCCCCCTCCTGGGGTCATGTGGTAATTTTTGTCATCAGAAGGGGCGTTGTGGTGCAATGAAGTTTGAGAACCCCTGCCTTATTGGATACAGACATTACAAGTAAGATTAATGTATGCAGCAATTTACAAGCATTTTACAGAGTCTAAACACTAAACACATGTTTATAAGTCAAACCCCTATCTTGAACAATACTAACATATAGGTGAGCGCGTCTGGTTTCCAGCTATGAATTTATCAATACTCGCTGACACCTACAGCCTTGACAAGAGCTGGCAGCATGTCTACCAGTGTCACACATTCTAGGGTGTCAACAGGAGTGTTATTTGTAAGACATGAGGTAATTGCCCTGCTCTACTTGGCACTGGAGAGGCCTCAGCTGGAGTGCTATGTCCAATTCTGAGTGGCACACTTTAGGAAAGATGTGCATAAATTGCAGTGAGTCCAGAGGAGAACAACGGTGATGAAAAGTTTAGAAAATGTGACCTATGAGGAAAGGTTAAAAACACCTGGGCATATTAATGTTGGGAACAGAAGACTGATAGGACAACTTGATAATGTCCAAGAATTTTAAAAGAGCTGGCTGAGGGGCTCAGAGACTGTTAATGTTTATTTTCAATAAGTCTTGGAATACCGGGCAAGTTCTAGAAGATTATTAGAAAGCTAATATTGTGCCAATATTTTGAAAGGGTAGACAGGATGATCTGAGTTATTATAGGCCTGCAAGTCTGACATCAATTGCAGGCAACATAATGGATCAGTTGTTATGGGACTTGATTAATAAAACCTTAAAGGAGGGTAATATAATTAATGCCAATCAACATGGGTTTGTGTCTAACTAACTTGATACCTTTTTTGATGAGATTACAAGTTTGGTTAATAAAGATAATAGTGTTGATGTTATATACTTAGTCGTTTGTAAGGCATTTGGCTTGGTACCACATGACATTCTGATTAAAAATCTAGATATATATAAAATGAACATGGCACACATTAAATGTGTCAAAAGCTGGCTAACTGATATGTCTCAAAATTTAATTATAAATGAGAAATCATCACAGAATGGGTATATTTCTACTGGGGTCCTGCAGGGGTCAGTTCTTGGTCCTACAGTAGTTAATATTTTTATTAATGACCTGGAGGAAAACAAAAAAATTATCACTGATAAAGTTTGCAAGGGACACAAAAACTGGGAGAGTGGTAAATAACAAGGAAGACAGGTCACTGATACAGAGGGATCTGGATTGCTTGGTAAACTGGGCATAAGCAAACAACGTGCTTTTTAATATGGTTGAACATAAATTATACATCTAGGAACAAAGAATGTAGGCCACACTTTTAGATGATGGGAGACTGTATCCAGAGAGGCAGTGACTCTGAAAAAGATATGGGGTTCTGGTGGATAATCAGCTGAACACGAGCTCCCAGTGTGATGCTGTGGCCAAAAGAGCTAATGCAATCCTTAAATAGGGGAATCTCAAGTAGGAATAGAGTGGTCCCTTCAGGCCCTATATTTCTATGATTCCATGATAACTTTACACCTTTTGTATTGCCCCTCATCTGCATTTGTGAGAGAGATAATTAGAGCAAATTATAACTCGACTGACCTGTGTTGGCATTTAAGTGCCAGGAAGAATTTTCTCTGTTTTTGGAAGGAGGAAATTTTTCTTTTTGTCTTATTTGGGAAGTTCAGTGGTTTATGGATCCGGATGTGGTGGCAGATCAGATACTGTGTAATGACCAATGTTTGTTTTACACTCCTGACAACACAGGTGCCTTCAGCCCATCTAGCAAAGGTGAGAGAGGGATAGAGGCCCTGATCCTGCAAACATATGACTCAGCATTGCCAAGTCTCTGGAGTTTCTAGATATTTGGTATTTTTCTGAAAGACCCAGATCCTGGAGTTATAGGTGCTGGAACTATGGGTGCTGCTGCATCCCCTGACTTAAAGTGGTTTCCATCACATACAGGGTTTACCATTTGGTTCAATGGCTCTCATCAGTCCCCCCACTATACAAATTGTTCCAGCATCTCTGCCTGGAGTCATGTTATTAGGTAAGATTGTCAGCTTTCAAGGGTGGGGGGAGAGAGTAAGTTTTTAACTCTCATGGTTGCAGAGAAAAGCTGGAAGATGTGAACCCTGAAGGCTCAAAACCAGGAGGCAAATAAAAAGACCCCAGAAACGGTTGCTGTTTAAAAAATAAACAAATCTCATTCTTATGCCAATCATCTGGAGCCTCATTCAGGATTTGCGAGCAGGGGACTGAGGAGGAGCCCCATTGGGATCAAGAAGACTAGACACTGGAGTCGAGCTAAGCACATGAGTTTGCTTCCAAGCGTCCGGGATCACACAGACCTCAAAGTCACACAGCTCAGCCCTCCCCTGCCCGCAGCAGCTCTGCCTCCTCCCTCCCGGACCCGGAGGCGCCTGAAAGCAAAGCTCCTTCCTGCGGCTGCGGCAGCCTCCCCGGGCAGCGCTGCCCCCTGCGCGGGACGTCTCTTGCCGGTAAGGCTGTCTGGAGAGAGCCGCGCGAGGGGGGCTCTCAGCAGCGGCTACTCCTTGGGGGCAGGAGCGAGACATCCGGGGGGCAGCCAGGTCCTGTTGGCCAGGCTCCGTACACTGGGGAGCCTGACGGTGAGCTGCGAAAGGGAAAACACGTTGCAAGTCTTTTAGAAGAGGGGTCTTGTTAATTGGTGCCTTAATCCTCTCCCCCTCCCTTTCCTGTCCCAGCAGCCGTTTCCTCTCCTTTCTGCGTGCATGTGTAATCTCCTTCCCTGCCCCCCGGCTTTGATTCAGGACTCGGGCTCCCTGAGAACATAACAGCAAACGCAGCTTCTTGTGACCGCCCCAGGGATTATTGTGCCCCTCTGCCCCACCCACATATGCGGGACGGGGAACCTGTTTTTCCTGGCAGATGGCCCTGTAAGCAGCGCTGCTCCGCCTTCTGTTTAGTTATGTAGTTTTCAACAAGTTGCCCAGTTTGCTTTAAAGGGCAATGAATGTTCCCTTAAACTAGGGACATCAAAAATAATCTTGCTCCTTTTTTACGGGTGGGAGGACTGAGGTAGGGCAGGAGGAACTCACTGTTGTTTGTTTGTATACAGAGGCTACTTCCCATATCTTTGCAGGACTTCAAAATGATTTAAACTCTTTAAGTTTGTGCTCATGAAAGAACACAAGAACGGCCATACTGGGTCAGACCAAGGATCCATCTAACCCAGTATCCTGTCTTCCAACAGTAGCCAATGCCAAGTGCTTCAGAGGGAATGAACAGAACAGGTAATCTTCAAGTGATCCATCCCTAATCGTCCATTCCCAAATTCTGGTAACAGAGCCCCCCATTCCCCATCCTAGCTGATAGCCACTGATGGATCTATCCTCCATGAACTTATCTAGTTCTTTTTTGAGCCTTGTTATAGTTTTGGCCTTCACAACATCGTCCGGCAAACAGTTCCACAGGTTGACTGTGCGTTGTGTGACGAAATACTTCCTTTTGTTTGTTTTAAACCTGCTGCCTATTGATTTCATTTGGTGACCCCTAGTTCTTGTGTTATGAGAAGGAGTAAATAACACTTCCTTATTTACTTTCTCCACACCAGTAATGATTTTATAGACCTCTATCATATTCCCCCTTAGTTGTCTCTTTTCCAAGATGAAAAGTCCCAATCTTGTTAATCTCTCCTCCTATGGAAGCGCTTCCATACTGCTAATCATTTTTGTTGCCCTTTTCTGAACCTTTTTCAATTCCAATATATCTTTTTTGAGATGGAGTGACCACATCTTCACGCAGTATTCAAGCTGTGGGCGTACCATGGATTTATATAGAGGCAATATGATATTTTCTGTTTTATTACCTATTCCTTTCTTAATGATTCCCAACATTGTTTGCTTTTTTGACTGCACACTGAGTGGATGTTTTCAAAGAACTATCCACAATGACTCCAAGATCACTTTCTTGAGTGGGAACAGCTAATGTAGGCACCATCATTTTATATGTATAGTTAGGATTATATTTTCCAGTATACATTACTTTGCATTTAGCAACATTTATGTTCATCTGCCATTTTGTTGCACAGTCACCCGCTTTTGCGAGTTCCTTGTGTAACTCTTTGCAGCCTGCTTTGGACTTAACTATCTTGAATAGTTTTGTATCATCTGCAGTTTTTGAAACTTCACTGTTTATCCCTTTTTCCAGATCATTTATGAATATGTTGAGTAGGACTGGTCCCAGTACAGACCCCTGGAGAATCCCACTTTTTACCTCTCTCCATTCTGAAAATGACCATTTATTCCTACCCTTTATTTTCTATCTTTTAACCAGTTACTTATCCATGAGAGGACCTTCCCTCTTATCCCATTACAGCTTACTTTACTTAAGAGCCTTTGGTGAGGGACCTTGTCCAGGGCCGTCCCTAGCTGGGTGCGGAGCCTGGGGCAAATTAGCCTGTTTGTGGCCACCTTAACAATTTTTATACAGGTGAAATCTGGTTACAGTGAACTTCAAGGGCAGCTGCTGGCCACAGGTTAAATATTGATAGCGCCCAGCTGCATAATTATAATGTTATATTGTAGTTTTTTTACAATAAAGTTCATATAATTTAAAAAAACCCTCACCGATCACGATCAGTGTCACACCACTTACATTCTGAAATCCACCTTCCTGGACTTCCTTGCAGCAAACTTACTTCCCAGGTGCATATGGTCTCGCTACCCTAGGTGGATTTTTTAAAATGTAATTACACATTTGCAACACTGAGAGCCCATGTCTCGGGAACTGCGTGGCTCTTGGACAGCCTATATGTGCACTGTGCTGGGGGACCCCAGGACCCTCCAGCATGGAGGAGGGGCTCTAAGATCCGATTTCTCTGGGGGCTGGGAGGGGGAGGGGAGGCGGAAAAGCAGATGGATGGAGGATCCCAGTTCCTGGTGGGTGGTACTGCAGGGAGGGGGGACCCCAAGGCTGGAGAGCTGAAAGGCAAGGAGGACCCTGAGGCGGGGGGTGATAAGGGCTGGCTCTGGCCTGGAGGTGGCATTGGAGGACCCCACCCAGCCCTGGGAGAGGGGAGAAAGGGCAGTGCAAGGGGGAGGTGTGGGGCACTGGCAGGACACCAGGGCTGGGCAATGGGTGAGGGATGTTGGAGACTACTGACCGGCACTCACCTGTGCTAGGGGCGAGGGGATGCCTGTGCTGGTGGAGGGTCCTACCGGAAAAGGGAAGGGTCAGTCCGAGGCAGAAGGGCAGGGTCAGGTTCAGCCTGCCCTGGCCCTAGTGGTTGGGGGACACTAGGACCATGCTGTGGCAGGCGATGCTGGGAGCCAGCAGAGTGGGCTGGGGCCAGGTTACTCGCTGCTGCTGCAGAGACTGAGCCCAAGCCCGGGGGGCTGCAGGCAAGAAAAAGAAATAAATGCCTGGGCCAGTGAGTGTGGGGCCTGGGCCCAACCCCTGCTGCTAGCGCCAGCCCCCCCACTAGGCCCCTGGGCTGCCCTGCCCCCCCATACACCCCAAAGCTCAGGGCCCAGGACGGTTCCCCTGTCCGTCCTATGGACAGGATGGCTCTGATCTTTTCAAAGGGTTTCTGAAAATCTAAGACACTATATCCACTGGCTCACCCTTGTCCACATGTTTATTGAGCCCCCTCAAAGAATTCTAGTAGATTGGTGAGGCATGACGTCCCTTTACAAAACCATGTTGACTCTTCCCCCAACAAATCATGCTCATCTATGTGTCTGACAATTCTGTTCTTTACTGCAGTTTCAACCAGTTGCCCAGTACTGACCTTAGGCTTACAGGCCTGTAATTGCCAGATCGCCTCTGGAGCCTTTTTAAAAAATTGGCATCACATTACCTATCCTCCAGTCTTAAGGTATAAGACTTAAGTATCCTGAGATCTGTATCCTTCTAATTACTAGACAGATAGAGCACAGGCAGTAACGTTGCAAGCTTCTTCTGTGTTGTCCCTGCCCTTGGAACCTGGAGGTCATTTAGTCTCCATGAGCTATTCAAATCTTAGCCAGACTACTGAGAGTGCCACCGGCACTGCTAGATTCAATGGTGCTTTTTGTGGTGTGGATGCCTATCCATTAAAAAAGTTACTGAAACCACTATTTTGCTTGACAAAACTGCCAGTGGAGTTATGGCGGATATTCAGCTGAATATGAGCTCCCTGTATGATGCTATGGCGAAAAGGTCTAATGCAATCCTTGAATACATAAACAGGGGAATCTCGAGTAACACTAGAGAGGTTGTTTTCCCTCTATATTTGATGCTGGCACAACTATTGCTAGAATACTGTGTCCAGTTCTGGTGTCCACAATTCAAGAAGATCTTGATAAATTGGAGAGGCTTCAGAGAAGAGCCAAGAAAATGATTAAAGGATTAGAAAACCTGCCTCTTAATGATAGACACGCTGAGCTCAGTCTATTTATCTTAACAAAGAAAAAGTGAAGGCGTGACTTGATTACAGTCTGTAAGGATCTACGTGGGAAACAAATATTTAATAATGGGCTCTTTAATCTAGAAGAGAAAGGTATAACACAATTCAATGGCTGGAAGCTGAACCTAGAGAAATTCAGAATGGAAACAATGCGTACATTTTTAACAGTGAGAGTAATTAATCTTTGGAACAACTTACCAAGAGTCGTGGTGGATTCTCCATTACTGACCATTTTAAAATCAACACTGGATGTTTTTTGAAAAAATACCCTCTATGAATTATTGTAGGGAAGTTCTATGGCTTGTGTTATACAGGAGGTCAGACTAGATGATCACAGTGGTCCCTTCTGGCCTTGGAATCTATGTAACTATTTTTACTCTATTGACCCTCTTGCAGATCTGAGCAGGAGCTTGGTTATGTAAGAAGGGCTGTCTCTCTCAATAGCAATCCCCCAAATCACCTGTTTCCAGTGTTTGCACTGATCCCCTTTGTTACTCTTTTTATGTCCTTGGGCATCTTGGTTGAAAAAGTAGGGAAGAGGATTCCAATATGTATTCCCAGGGCAGATGTAGACTTCCTGTGTGACTGTGGACAAGTCCCTTATGCCTTCTCTGCCGTTCCCCCTCTGTAAAATGGGGATAATAGCAGTTTCCTACCTTATAGGTATGTAATGAAAATACATTAAAGATTAAGAGACACTCAGATATTATGATAGGGGCCATATAAATACCTCAGAGAGATTCTTGCGTGCTGTATTCACCACCCTTTTTCATTTGAAGAGTGTAGCAGTGTTTTTAATTGGGAAATTCTAAAATATCTTAAATGCCAAGTATGTTGGGAAGTGTCAGGGTTCCCTCCCCACTGTGACTTTTGGGGTACAGATGTGGGGACCCACATGAAAGACCCCCTAAGCTTATTTCTATCAGCTTAGGTTAAAAACTTCCCCAAGGCACAAATCCTTCCTTGTCCTTGGATGAGTACTGCTGCCACCACCAAGTGAGTTAGACAAAGATTCAGGAAAAGGACCACTTGGAGTTCCTGTTTCCCCAAAATATTCCCCCAAGCCACTTCACCCCCTTTCCTGGGGAGGCTTGAGAATAATCTACCAACCAGATAGGTAAACAAGGTGAGCACAGACCAGACCCCTGGGTTTTTAGGACACTAAAAACCAATCAGATTCCTAAAAAAAAGTAAAAAAAGCACCTCTAAAATCAGGATGGAAGGTAATTTTACAGGGTAATAAGACTTAAAACACTGAGGATTCCCCCCTAGGCAAAACTTCAAAGTTACAAAAAACCAGGGATAAACCTCCCTCTTAGCACAGGGAAAATTCACAAGCTAAAACAGAAGATAATCTAACGTATTCCTTGCTATTACTTGCTATTTCTGTAATATTAGATGTATCATTTCAGTAGGAGCTGGGTTACTTGCTTGGTCTCTCTCTTTGTCTTGGAGAGAACACACACAGAGCACAAAAACAAAGCCTTCCCCTACAGATTTGAAAGTATCTTCTTTCCCCATTGGTCCTTCTGGTCAGGTGCCAACTAGGTTAATTGAACTGATTAACTCCTTACAGGTAAGGGGATTCTCCAAGAGGGGTTTTATATTACTGTATACATAAAGTTTGTTACCCTTCCCTTTATATTTATGACAGGAAGTAAGTAACTTTGCATCAAATATGTAATATAAACTTTTTTAAAAAAAAAGACCAACAATTTGCTACTCGTACAAAAGGCTCTTAAAAGTTGTTGAAAACTTTATTTTGACTAAAGGAAGCCATTCTTTATTTTTCCCCACAGATATGCATTCTTCTTGAAATGAGATTATCTTGAAGTTAAACACCAAGAAGTTCATCGCTATTCCTGACTGAAGAAGAAGGCGCCTAAGTAAAAATGTCCATCAGCATAACTTGGTGGTCTACTTGCACATTTCTAATCATGTGTTACATGATACCTGGGCCATCCCTAAGTCAAGATTGTTCTCTAGAGAAGATGGAAAATGTTGTCATTGATATGATGCGATCTCTCTCAAAAGGCATCAGAGGGACTGAGCCAATATATACACCAACTCGGGAAGCTTGTATTAATGTTTGCTGCTTAGAAAAAAACATATCGGGTAAACTTATACTCCCTTGGTCTCTGTTCTTCTCTATCATTGCTTATGACATGCTTGTAATGGGCTGGGATAGGATGAGCTGGTGTCAGCCCTCAAAGGGGAAGAACCAGGACATTCTGCATTTCCTTTCTTCTTTCAGCACTAAATGTGAATATCTCTCTCCTTTCACACCAAGACTAACGAGATATTGTGAATATTGGTCTGTTTTGCTAAACCTATTAGCCAATGAAATGAGATTTTAGTGATTAAGTCCTAGCAATATGTATTAGTCTGAGCAATTATTGCATGTATCTTGAACGTTTGGCATGCACAATGGTTTTAAGCCCTTCCCCCTCGCCCTCACCATCCACTCCAAGATGTAAAAGCCATAACTTTGTGAGTCCAGTAGACAGAATAAAAAGAAACAATGGATTGTTTTATGTTACATATGAGTAGCTAAAAATAAAATGCTTAAACTCTTCTGGGATCTTTCCTTTCCATCAAGCCAGAATGAACTATAGCTGCAGATAGCAGCTTCACAGTGTTAACAGTGAATCAAACAGCAGAAAGAGTCAGGAGGCTGTGGGGATGGTGAAATCTTCTCTCAGTCATTCAGAGAAATTAGGGGTTTTTCAAATTTATCAGATGCCTTTGAGCCAAAGGCTCATATGAAAAGTGGTGTCCCCAGATCTGATCTGAGGGCAACAGCACCTTGGTAGGAATCCCAGCAGGTGGGTGAGGGGAGGCTTATCCTACTATTTCTGTTAGACCTCATTGGCACGTAGAAGGATGGGCAACATCTTGCAGATAAGCTTTTGGCTTGTAGGTATCTAGTTATATATATTAATCCCCATAACTATATTTCCTGCAGGATGTGATATATTCATTCTTTTCCCTTCATACTGATCTGGAGGATTTTAGTCAAGCTAAGCAGAGCTTATTGCCATAAAAGAGACAGATACAACACTTCTTGCTGCTAAAGTATATAATATATTATCCTTTTTTAGGAGACAAGCAATGTAATTTGATGATTTTTGATGCTCGAAGGATAAGCCAGCATCCAAACTGCTACCTGTTTTACTGCCCTAGTAAGGAAGCTTGTCCAATGAAACCATTAAAAGGACTCGTGAGCTACAGGATAAATAGAGGTAAACAATACTAAAATCAACTGATCATTGACTTTGTTTATACTCACGTGCCTTACTGATGTGTGTTTGCATTAGAGTTGGTCAGAAATGTTTTGATTTATCAGCAAAAATTAAAACTGAAAACGATCAGCTGAAAACTGAAAATTTCGTTTTGGAAATGCTACCTTAGTACTTCATGGGAGTTACAGTTTTGGGTGCCTTATACCCCCTTTCTTCTTTATAGACCTGGCTTCTCATGTGGACTGCATCTTCCTTGATGCATCCTGATTGCCCCCTCCTTTATTAGACTTCAAAATCTTTTATATTCTTTCCCTCTTTAAAAAAACAAAACAAGCCCACCCCGTCATACCATGACAATGTGAGACATAGTTAATATTAATATGTCAGGAAAATATATCTCCTCTCCAATCTTTCATATCTATGCTTTCTGTTTAGACTGTAAGCTCTTTAAGGCAGGGATTTATTCCTAAATAATACAGTTTGTGTGTGCTTAAAAAGATTCTTCCGTTTTGACACATTCTGTATGTTTGGGAGAAATTCCTTGTGGGTATATTGAATATTACAGAAGCAGTAGAAATTTAGCACCCTTGTAGCACTTTACATATTTGAAGGGATCATATTGTGGTGGCTGAGGGGCTTATAAATACTTAGTTATAGAAAGCACTCTACAAATATTAATCTTCATTACATCTCTGCAAGGTTAGTAAGTAAACAAAAGTAGTAATATTCCTCTTTTTCCAGGTAGAGAAACTGAAGCAGAGATGCAAAGGGACTTATTACCCAAGGCCAAACTGCATGTCAGTAGCAAGGTTTAGAGAAGACTTAGAACTCAGGAATTTCTTGTCGTGTCTAATGTGCTGTGCACTTTTTGGTGCTAATACATTAGCTGTACTAAGGTCCGCTATTAAGATGTAGCAAGCTGACCAAAATATACTTTGCAGTGTAGTGGTAGCCATGTCAGTTCCAGCATATTGGAGAGACAAGGTGGGTGAGGTAATGAAGACGAGCTCTGAGTAGCTTGAAAGCTTGGTTCTTTCACTGAAAGTATTTGGTCCACTAAAAGATACCTTACACACCTTGTCTCTCAAAATATACTTCTACACTGGTACCTTATCTGACTGAACTCTTCAAATAACAAATTGACAATTAGACTGTCCTCTCGCAAAGGAGTTTATATGGTGGTTTCAGTATGGCTCATTTTGCAGAGAACACAAGTTTTTTAAATATACTGGAGTTTTTCCTCTCTCTCAGATATCTCCCAAAGGCTGAGCTTACTGAAGAGGTAACTTTCTCCTGGGAAGGAATTGGCTGGTGAGGGAAAGCATGCTGTCTGTCAGGGTCATCCGCATAACTTTTTCAGAAACTGTTCGGACGCATTTGCTGTGACAACACCAGGAAACCAGGGTAGGGGAAGGAACAAATGGCTTAAACTCCTAGGGTGCAAAAACAGAAGAGTCCAAGTAATTAATTTATTATCTAACTTTTATCACTCTTCTCCCACTCTTTTCTCCCCCAGGAGTATGTAGAGGAATGAAAGAGGGAAGGGAACATGTGACTGTGCTGGGCTCTTGATTTGCCAAAGTGCAATTGCTGAGTTATACCCATTTGTTTTCAATTGTGCTGTTTTTCTGGCTCCTGGTCACATTGATTTATGAAAATGACGTATGTGAGCTCATTTACCTTAAGCCTACATTGCTGATAAGATTTTCAAAGGTAGTTACCAAGAAGCTTAGCCCACTTCTTGTGACAAACCTTTTAAGTTTGTTTTTTCAGATAGAAATGTGCACAAGGTTACACTTATTAGTGATAAAGAAAAATACTCAAATATTGAAGCAGCTTTATTCAGTGCAAACTTGATTTTTCCAGCTCAGCCACCACAGAACCCATTTGTGATTCAGGAGATGTCTTTATCTTCTGTTTCCAGCCACAAAAGCTATTCCTGAAAAACTACTTGGGGTTTCTGCTCTGCCTCTCACACTCTCATTTGGAACATAGACAACATGTTCCATACAGATAATCAATCGTGATATTGATGGGATTCTATGGGTATTCTCAGTAAGTATCCACCAATATCACGATTGATTATCTGTATGGAACATGTTGTCTATGTTCCAAATGAGAGTTCCATCAAGGAGATGACCTCTAAGGTAGTTTAGCAGATGGACTATTTGAGAATGGTCCTGTAGAATACTTTTCTTTTATATTTTTTAAATAGTGGCTTGTGTACTGCTTTATCTGTCTTCCTTCAATAGCAAGATTATTTATTCTATTATAATACCACTAGTGTCCCTAGCACGTGACAATTTCTTAAGAAGACAAGGCCCCTGCAGTTGGGAGCTTACAATCTAAAATGAAAATGAGGAAATAAGGCTGACTTTTGTTTTTTAACCCCCAAAATATAGGGTGTGATTAGTCAGACTCTGGCTGCAATAACTGTCTGCTTCCTGATAGTACATCCAAGAGTGTTCAGGTACATCTGTTGGCTTTGTGGAAGAAGGTGGGGAGATTCAAGTAGGGTGATGAGATCATTCTTTCTCAGCCAACCAAACTGTTTCCCACAGCATAAATTCCACACACACTGCAGTTTTCTGACGGTTATTTGAGGGAGTGAACTTGGTAACCTGCAGATTGCGCAACCCAATTTACATGAACACTGCATCATTGTTCTACTTTGGGAGCTTGTCTAAAAGCATGGGTTCTACAAGTGGGGTTCAGTCCCACACTCCTTTGTTTGGAATGAGAAGAGAATGGTGGTTTAGCTGACCACATCTGCTGTATTGTTGGGCAAATTCCTTGTCTCAGAGGTAACGCACTTGGAACCGAGGAAACTGTTGGATTTTGACCATCTAGATTTTGACCTTTGAGTTTGTGGTGCACGTTAAATAATAAAATATCAAATTATGTAGAAATCCCTTTCTGACTACTGAGTAAAGGTTGCAGAAAAATCAATAACTTGTTCTTGGAAGACTCTGGGAGTTTTTTGGTGTCTGTTGGATAGATTGTGAAAAGGCCATGTGGTAACAAATTGGTATATAACAAGGATTTTCTCGTTCTGATTATGGTTTTAAATGGAAGTTTCTTTAAAAAGTTAATTGCATTCCAGTTTACAACATAACTGTTTTTTTGCTCTATGCTGCTTAATGTCCCTTCTAGAAACCTAAAATATATTTCCCAACTTGTACCACAGCAGCTGGGGTAGGTGGTCTTTCCATTTCAATTAATTGAATTAACTGTGAAGGTTTTTTTCCTTCCTTGTGACCCAATATAATGGAAGTTAGCACAGCACTCTGCATAAAGGGGCTTCCAGTTGAGACAGAAGAGACCATGAATTGTATATTTTAAATCCGCCACTTCTTTTTTCAAAAGTCCTATATGTATCTAATTATATCAATTTTAAGGCAGGCGAAATCTGAGTGTAAGCTACTTAGCAGTGTACTCTCCTTCTAAATTCTCCATATATTCAGTTTCTCGTCTTCTTCCTGTCTGTTCTCTTGCAAAGACCTGTTGCTAAGGAAGGGTGAAATTCTGTGGCCTGCGTTGTGCAGGAGGTCAGACTAGATGATCATAATGGTCCCTTCTGACCTAAATATCTATGAATACACAGGGTTAGTGCACTAGCCTGAGGTCAAATCCTGACTTACGCGTCAGGTGATCTCAGTTTGACTTATTTTGTGTGTATTTCACAATTTTGCTCTTAAGAGCAGAGATGTTGCTGGTCAAAATCAAGATATATTGGGGGAAATTCTGACGGAAGCAAGAGTGTACACCCTTCATGTAGTTTTACATTAGGGATACTAGGGCAATCACTGATGAGGTGAGCCTGTGAGTCAACTTGTTTATCTTAGTTTCTGGCTGCTGTCAGGTGGCAGGGGAAAATTAAAGGTATACAGTGAAGGTCACCCAAATATTTACATACTTTAATGTTATGGTGATCTTGTAAAGTGGAACCTTAACATGGTTGTCTTATCACTTAACTTTTCTCAGAGAGAAAATCCATTTCTTAGAGATTTTTCAATTGAAGGAAGAGTCAGATTCTTTCACCATTAATTCTAGGTTATCTAAGTGTTGGGGGTGTGTGGTTTCTTGTTTGCTTAGGAATTTCGTATATGGTTAACCCTCCAGTACTTAGAGGTAATAGAGTGAATAAGGGTGAAGCACCACACCCAATGGTAAATTCTACTGGCTATTGGATGATGTGAACAAAGGAAGTGTGCCAGTTAGTTAGTCTTCCCAAGAACTATTACTCACCCAAAGTGTTAGGGGTTTTTTTTTGCATAGGATCTATATACAGTATCTTAACATAATGGAATCTTTGTCAGTAGTGTGAGTTTGTATGCAGCTTTTATCATGCCAAACTGTGCATATTTTGCTACCATACTTCAGTTAATAGTTTTAACATAGCTGCTATGCACTGTGCTGCTTAGAAACCGATTCAATTTAACTTCAGAGGAAAGGTGAACATTTTAGTCAACTACTTATGATGGACCCTGCCCCTCCTCATTTCTAACAACTCTTCATCCACTTCCCGTCATGATGGCTCTCATGGGGGTACCTTTCTCTTAGTAAAAGAGTGGAGACCCAGACTGTTCAACAAGTCAGTTTGTTGTGTAGGAAATTGGCAGGATGTTTTGGAGAATGTGGGGAATTGTTACACTCGTAATAGCAATTGCTTGCCACAGTAGAAATCCCTATGTGTCACACTTCTGAGATCCATTCTTTCTGTTCTTCTTAGCTTCTGGGATGGAGAGGGTTCTTCTGTCTCCTAGTTACTGGGTATTAGGGTGGCTTTCCTTACTTTCTACAGGTATAGGGTTGGATGGGTGGAACTCTCCTACCTGGCTGCTAAGTTGGAATATCTCCTTGCTCTGCTCACTGCGTGGTGGTAGGGCTGGAAATCCATGTGACAATCCCTCTGTTTGATAGACAGGATTGATAAACCCAGTCAGAGCAAGTGGAATGCATTTGCAATGAGCAGATTTCAGGATATGATGTGGGAACATGGGTCTTCCACTAGTGTGGTCACAAATTCCATATGTATATGCATGTACAACTTCTGTTTTCAATAGGCATATCCTGCATCCTTCAAGCTATGCCTGCAAGATATTAAGATATTTAAATTCGTTCAGTGCCAATGTAACACCTCAGCATTTTAATTTGTTCCAGGTACACTGTTGAACCCTGAGTCAGGCAGATACTTCAATCAGAGAGGTGCTTGTAAACTGTAGAGGCTCCATTCAATCCCTGATGCAATACAGTTGTAACAATGCAGTGTTCCTCCTTCTTCCCAGAGAGATCAAGGACTGAATTCTCTATCCTCTTTATAGATGGATGTCCCCAGGTTACCCCTAAGCCTGTCTCATCTGCATGGATTAAAAAAAAATAAAAGTATTGCAGGCAGGTACACAGAGAAACTAAGTGGAGTGAAGCGGGTTTGTAAGAAAATTAATTCTGGATGGTCCAGTAGTTAGGACACTAGTCTGAGTCTCGGGAGAGCTGGGCTGAAGTTCATGCTCCTCCATAGACTTCCTGTGAGACTTTTTGCAAGTCACTGAACCTTTTTGTGCCTGTGTAAAATGAAGATAATGGTACTTCCCTACCTCACAGGATAATTACATTGTGAGGATAATAACATTAAAAGATTGTGAGGCATCCAGATACTGAAGCAACAGGGACCTTATAAGTACTTTAGATCCATCTATGCAAAATTGACGAATACAAGTGTGACTTGGTAACTTCTGCTTCTCTGGTTGGCAGAGACTAAGAATGTTTTGAAGATGACTGGCCTGATTCTTCACAGCCTTGCACCTCTGTATAAGCATTTAAACATGTGCAATGTGAGTGCAGAACACTACCAAATCAAATGCTTGCTTTACACAGAGGTAAATGCTTACATGAGTTGTAAGACTGTGAAGAATCTAGCCTGATACTTTTAGGCTTTGGAGATGGAGTATCAATTTGTGCTATGACAACTGTAATTTTAATATGCCTATTGCCAAACACTTGAGTGATTTAAAAAAAAATATAGGAGAAAATCACGATACCCCAGGCAGTTTAGTTGTTTCTTTTCGGGGTGGGTCTCTTTTGTGATTCTCTATTGGATTCAGAAGAAGTAGTAGGCAGAGGAAGCATCTGATTGCTAAAGTGGATTGAATAATTAATTTATATATTTTCTTTCTATTTTTAGGTATACAGATTCTGGACTCACAGCTTGCAAATTACAACACGAATGGAAACTCTCTTTCTTCACAAGCAGCTCGCTTTGACCTTCCCAGTCAGGCAGGTCACCTGAATCATACTGCTGCTTTGCAGAAATCGGTTACTTCTCAGATGTCTGAACTCATTGACCATATAGAAGAAGATTTAGTTAAGACTGAATCACACACACAGGTTCCTGAAGGCCAAGAGAAAAAACATCCTGAGACCTTAGATTATTTCCCAAAACAAAAGCTAACTGAGCTGTTGCCTACAAGGGCTGCTCATACTTTTCAGTTCAGCACCTCCTCTCCACCACCGCCTACCATGCTTCCTACCACTGTCAGTAGCGCGGTACCCAAAACCACAACCACTTGCACTCAGATTTCTACCACCACTGCTTTTACCACACCTGACCACCTGGTCTCAAATTCCAGAACTGCTACAGAATTTGCAAGGCTAAGAACATCTGCCACCACGATCAAGCCAATAGCCACCTCTGCAGACAGTACTAGCAGCATCGCTCTCTTTTCTTTGTCAGTTGGTGCTTTGCTTAGTAAGGATTCCTTGGCTCCCTTTCAAAATATGCACCAGGATAATAGGCAGCTTGATTCAGAAGCCTACCTATTAGATGATGATCCAAAAAGCAAGCATGCCCCTCAATCTGGTGACAAAAGTGGTCTCATAGCAGCTTTACTTTTTGGGATAGTGTCTTTGCTATTAGTTATTGCGCTAATAGGCAGAAGGATGTCTCAATCTCTTCAGAGAAGACGTTATAATAGGCTAGATTACTTGATCAATGGAATGTATGCTGACGTGTGATGGGAGGGGAAATTGAAACAATACATTGGTAAGAAGTGCAGTCTTTGTTAGCAGCTGTAGCCTGAAACTGAACTGCAGTGCTGAAATCCTTGAGGAGGGTGTGTTCTCTCTTAGCTGCAGGTGGGAAAGGGGCAAGCAGCTGTTGATATGGTCTTTGCCCCGCCCCCTGCAAAAAAAGTACACCCTGAATTGCGGAGTAACATTTATTTAACTGCAAAATCATAAAATAAACAAACACTGTCTAAGTTAAGCAGAGATGTTTTTACATTTAAAATAAAAGATCAAGATCCTAACATAATATTCTACACCTTGATTAGGTTGTGAACAAAACTTATTTTGTGCATATGTACAGCCCATCCCCCTATTCTGTTACTATTTTGCACAAAAATATCTGTTAAACAGTGTGTAAACACTACTGTTTGCCTGACAGTCCTATTTAATACATTGCCTCATGCCATAGAGGGACACTTTAAAAAGAAATCATTCATATACAAAACTTCATGGTGTAAGAGTGAAGGGTGCTACGCAAATAAACCTACCTGATATAAAATCAAGGAAATGAAAGGTTAAGGCACCTAACACCATTTGTCTTCTATTCCACCGCTTAAAGGCATGTGTCCTGCCACTGCCACTTCCATAGGGATACTAATCTCTGACTTCTGAGTTTTGCCGTAAATGTCAGAGAGAAAATCTGCTTTGTCATTGCAAAGTAAAGCAAGCTGCATTCAAGTTTCTTCAGGACAAAAGCATGACCGGGTGACTTGGCTTCTGCCTGTAAAAGATTCTGCCCTATCCCTAAGTTGGTATGACTCAACACCTAACCAAAGAGCGTGCACAGGCTTCTGGTGGAGTTGACATCGACAGCGGGATTGCTATCAATAGAGAGGGCAATGGGAGGTAGGCAATCTTCAGTTTCATAACAATTGCTGGTAAATAAGAAAGTTTAAAGGACAGCTGTGACTGCATCACACAAATCTGTCTAGCAGTCAGAGATGCCACTTCCAATCAATAGAAATGTCTCAGCAAGCCTATGTATCTTCTGAGTTTAGTAGAAGAAGCTCTAAGCTGTCTCAGCGCACTGGGGAAATCAGGCAGCACTGCTGTCCCAGTGCTGAGCTCACACGCCATTCCAGGCCCACTGCAGAGCCCTGTCCCCTCACTCCCAACCTCCCTGTATCTAATAGCATGTTGCCCCTTCTTATACCTCCCTCCACACACGCATCTTCATTCACCTCCTGCATAGAGTTGCCACCTCTGAGATACAAAACCTGGAACATCCAAAATGATCCTGAGCCCATAAAACTGGACAGCTGGCAGTGTGTACAGAGCATCCTTGCAGATTTCCCAGGACAGCGACCTCAAAATAGGGATGATCCTGGGAAAACCTAGTCAGGTGGCAACCCTACTCTCATGCCTCCACTACATGGCTGTTAACACCCACAGGCACTCTACACATGGACTTCCCTGTCTCTGGGGATGCGGGCAAGGGATGAGCAAGAGTGTGGGAGTGAACAGCCACATTCAGGGGGCACAGCTGTGGGAAGCAACAGTGTGTGGGGAGGGATGACAGGGTTTGTAGCATCCAGTTCTTGTTTTCAAAGCTTGTCACAACCATGAAGTGTAGAATCTTTTTTTTTTTTAAATGAAAGCCTAGATCCTAGAGCATCCATTTGACAGCCAGTACAATCAACAACAGAAAAATGGGATTATCAACAATTAGGGGAAATAATTCATTTTTAAATTCAAAAAATAACCTATATCCAATCGTTTCTTAGGTGGTGTGAGAAATTTGGTGCTTGAGGTGAGGTTTTTATCATGGGATTAAGCTGGAGGGGTACAAAAATAATTTTCTTAGAATAAATTTCTTAAAGCATCCATCTTTAATTTTAACTCAAATTAACAGATTTATGAAGAAAAAATAATTGTTCACAGATTAATTTATGCAAAACAAAGAAGTTGAAAACTTTCTCTAAATAAACTTCATTGTACCTATTGGGTTCCGGGAAGTGGGCGGGCGGAAGCTCGCCCACTGCTGAAGGACCCTCCCTCCCCAGCCTAAGGGGAGGATCCACAGGACCTGGAAACCAAATGATTCCGGGGGACAACTAATGAAATAACAGGGACAGGAGCACAGTCAAAGGATCAGAAGAAGGGAGCCTGACGGGGGACACCGAGCAGAGAACCCCGGACAGGGGCCACTGCTCCTCGAAGGCGTCAAGGGAGCCAGTGGATGCTCCCCAGAAGAACTCTGCCAGGATACATGAACCGACAGAGGATCGGAAACAGGCCCTACAGTCACAGGAGTCTCTATCGGTCAGCCTCCTCTCCCTGGTTTTATAGATGGCCGTTTTAGCGAGGGCCAGGAGGAGGTTGACCAGGAGGTCCCTTGACTTTGTGGGGCCACGGACAGGGAGTGCGTAGAGAAGGAAGTGAGGGGAAAAGTGCAGCCAAAAATGTAACAGAATATTTGTGAGGAGCCGGTATGGGGACTGCAACCTGGCGCACTCCAAGTAAATGTGCGCCAGAGTCTCCCTCATGCTGCAGAAGGGGCAGGTGTCCGGGACAGGTAAACTGCACCAAGTACACGCCCGTGCTCATGGCCCCATGAAGGAGCCGCCAGCTGATATCCCCGGCGCGCCTCGGGACCAGGGTGGAGTATAGGCTGGCCCACCGGGGCTTCTCACCCTCTAGAGGTGGCAGGAGGTCCTGCCACTTTGTGTCGGGGCGGGACGCGAGGGTGAGAAAGTGAAGGGTGTGCAGCACAAGCGTGTATAGATGCTTTCGTGGCGTGGTCTGGAAGTGGACCAGCTGCAAGTCGTGCAGCCGGCTCACGAGACGGGGCTGGGGGGGCCGATGAAAAGGTCCGGAGGACCTGGGGTGGAGGGTGGGTGGGGCATGCCCTCGTGCAGGACCCGGTCGAGGTAAGCCTGAGCAGCAGGTGGCAAAGCGGCCCTCACCTCCAGAAGTACCAGCTTCTTCATGATGCTTAAGTCTCCAAATGTGTCATTATAAGGTTAGGAAACACCCCTTAGATCAGTGGTTTTCAAACTTTTTTTCTGGCAACCCAGTTGAAGAAAATTGTTGATGCCTGCAACCCAGTGGAGCTGGGGCAGAGGGGTTCAGGGTGTGGGAGGGGGCTCAGGGCTGGGGCAGAGGGTAGGGGTGCAGGGGAAGGGCTGCAGGGTGCAGCCAGGAATGAGGGGTGTGGGAGGGGGTTCTGGGATGGGGCAGTGGGTTGGGCTGTGGGAGGGGGATCAGGGCTCTGGGCTGGGGATGAGGGGTTTGGGGTGCAGGAGGGGGCTTTGGGTTTGGGGGCACTCAGGGTTGGGGTGCGGGCTTATCTCCGGTGGCTCCCAGTCAGTGGTGCAGCTGGGGTGCAGCGGCAGGCTTCCCGCCTGTCCGGGCACCGTGGACTACACTGTGCCCCAGAAGCAGCCAGCAGCAGATCTGGCTCCTAGGATCTTGCCCCCAGGCACCGCTCTTCCAGCTCCCAATGGCTGGTTCTTAGCCAATGGGAGTGCAGAGCCGGTGCTCTGGGCGGGGGCAGCTCGTGGAGACCCGTGCCCCCCTGCTTAGGAGACGGACCTGCTGCTGGCCGCCTCCGGGGCGCAGCGCGGTGTCAGAACAGGTAGGGACTACTAGTTTTTACTGGCTGGCCACCAGGACGCTGAGCAAGGCGACCCGGTGCCTTGCATTTCGTGACCCAGTACCGGGTCGTGACCCAAAGTTTGAAAACCGCTGCCTTAGATTATGGTAAATGAAAAACATTAGAGCGAGAACAGCATTTCAATTTTATCAGCTCGCTTTGTGTAGTTGAAAACACTCTGTCTGCAATCAGTTTATTTTTTCCAGTATATGAGACTCTTAGCAAGGAATATGGGAGGGAAACATTTTTGCAAAATGTGTCTGTGAAATGATAAATATAGTCAGAGGGACATGGGAGCAGCAGTAGTGCCTGGAACTACTTCTAAGTTTCTTCTTAAGATGGCTGACTAGATTTGAAGTTGACTATGTTCCTTTTAAAAGCACAGTCAGTATTTGTGGGAAGTCTTGAATATGGTCTGTGTCAGCAGACCTTGTTAATACATCCTATGTATTTAGTCTAATAATAATCCCTATTTGCATATCTCTTAGTGCCAGACAATTTACTCATACACATGCTGTGGAAAGAGCTTAGCTTTTACTGTCTGGGCCAGAAGGAGGCTCCCTTTTAGCTCACTTGCTGGAGCGGCTGTCTAAAGCCATGAAATTTCCATTGTGAGTCTCTACTGTAGTAAGGAGGTTGTTGGAGGCAGGTGCGGAGAGGGTGTTAATTGGGATAGCCTTCTCTTTGAAGGAAGCTGATAGTTGGCAGACACGGTGTGCATTGTCCAAGGCTGGCTCTGGCCCATGTGGTAGGTAAATGTAACTAAAAATACAATCTTAAAACATTGCATCTGAATGAGATAGTAAACAGACATTTGACATTTTAACAGTAGAAGCATGGAAATAAGATGCATGTGAAATGATGCAGTGACCAATTTGGTAAGGAAACAGAGTTGAGATTTCTACAAGAAGTGGAACAATTTATTTTAAAAATTCGTAGTTTCTAAAAACTGCTTGTAGTCTACCAGATTCATTTTGTTCCAGGTACAAAAGAGAAGCCATTGGATAACTTGTATGGATCGTTCTTCTATTTCAAAAGTATTTTGAAGCTACACTTCAACACTAGAGGGCAACATCAGTTTATTAAATAGTTTATTAAATTGAAAAATGTTAATACTTCATGGGTGAGAGAGGATTTGCTTTAATCACATTTTAATTGCATAAATAACTTATTCTTCTTAGTAATATGCATTTTTCAGACTTAATTTATTTTCCTGGACATCAGAAAGGGTAAATGTGTGAGGCAGAGCAGCTGTTTAAACAAGCAAACAAACAAACGAACAAACAAAATACATTATATTTATATTGTACTTTTTCATCATAGATTTTTATGGACTACTTTCTTTTTGCACTGCATGCTCCTAAAATATGACATGTGCCCCCCCACTTCTTGTTATGAAATTGCCAACCTGTAACATACTTCAGCAGACAGTTCAAGGAATGAACAGATCAGGGAGCACTAGAAGTCGGTGAGAAAATAAGTTGGGTTTGTCGACAATACATTAATTTTAATATAGGAAAACAATACCAGAGCCATATGAAGAGTTATCAGCCACTCTGACATGATAATCTGTGTACTTCTGGGACTCTTTAGCACATCTCAGGTTATGTTGCAGCACAAAGTCAAAAACTGATTGACTTGAATCACGTAAGAAATGTAGTAATTACCCTAATCTCTAGGAGTGTTTCACATTATTATTATTATTTTTTATTATGCAGAACATAAATAAGATGTGTTTTTAAAAAATCATCAAGTTATATAGACTGGCACACAAAAATTTTATAGGGTCCCATATAAAAAGGCAAATTGAAAACCTAGTTGTGTGATCACTAATGCAAACGATCAAAAAAGAAAATAACACTCCAGCGTTCCAGGTCTGTTTGGGGGCAGGGAAACCACACTTCAAACTATTGGGAGTTCAATATTGTATGGTTTCATAGACTAGCAATTCAGATGCTCATAATTTCAGTATGACCTTGTGCCAAGTATGAAACCTTGGTACTTTAGTAATATTGCTATGTAATAAGAAACTTCCAATCACCAACTAAAAAAGAGTGTAGAATGACATGGAAAGGCAATCAGAAAACTCTTAGTTCGCTTCCTGTTTCTCTAATCTGTAATTTACAGCTTGCAGCAAACTCCAGATGTCAATGATGTGAAGGATTTCCCCCCTCCTCCCCACCAAGTAGAAAAAATTATTGATGGTATTAACACATCAGCATTCCTGACATTGGTGGTATCTCTCAGGGCATGGAATACAGGCCCTTCAAGTCACTTCTGTGAACAGGACACTGCCAGGTTTGTGGATGCTTTCTGGTTACTCTTCCTCACATAAGAATAGTTTTTCTCATCTCTCAGTTTGTAGCCAGTTGCTCTGGGAAAACCAGCTCTTCTTGTCTCCCCAAAGGTCTGCACCTACCTTGAAAGGCATGTTCCTCTATATGCAAGTTCATCTGTGTTGTATGCCCCTTGTGGTGTTGGTCTCCCACTATATTGTCTTCTGTCTACATTCTTGGAGCATGCCTGAAGTTGTTCTTTCTAGAGCCCTCCTTTTTGACCTTCAGGAAGTCATTGTCTATAGAAAATCTTTAGCTCACTCTGGAGTTTTATATCATATGTAATTCATAAGGATATTAATATTCAGACCATAAATTGAGGTGTAGCCATCCATCACAACGCCCACTACTGTGTTCTTCATTTATAATCTGGATTAAATATTCTTTTCCAGTTTCAGTACATCTATAATGTACTGTATTATCCTCTGTAAAATAGTATATTGGTTCAGTGAGAAAAAAGATTTAAAGCTCGCAAGTTAAAACCACTTGTTCTGCTTTTCCCTCCTTTAACCTTTTGTGATACCATTGACTTCAGTCGCATTATTCCATATTTACATTGGTGTAAATGAGTGGGTAGTCAGGCCCAGTGTGAACATAGCAGCAGGATACTTTGATCACCCACTTTTTTTTTTGTCTTTCTTCATTTTATTCATAGAAAATTGACAACTGCATCAGATTGTCAGAAAAAAGTCCCTAAATAGTTATTGGTTAATCTTGCGCGCTCAGTACTTCCTTAAAATGAAATGAGCAAGAAAATAATTTTTTTGCTGTTCAGCACAAATTGAAGAGATTGGGGGCTAGATTCTTGTAATCCATTTGCTCGAGCACAGTCCCACAGAAGACAAGTCCTCCGTGTTAAGGATAGGTACTTTTTAATAGGTCTGGGGTGATTCAGATGCCGAGGTACTCTGTTTAACCTGGCTGAAAGATCAGTTGAGATTGGCACAGGAAAGACGTTTGTTATTAGGTGCCTGAGTGGGGTGGGAGGAGGTATTGTTTTATGGTCTCTGTGTATATAATGTCTTCTGCAGTTTCCACAGTATGCATCCGATGAAGTTAGCTGTAGCTCACGAAAGCTGATGCTCAAATAAATTGGTTAGTCTCTAAGGTGCCACAAGTACTCCTTTTCTTTTCGCGAATACAGACTAACACGGCTGTTACTCTGAAATTTGTCTCTACAGTAATTACTGACTGACCGATTTTTAGCAGATTGGGAGTCTCATCCTTAATGTTAGTGAGCAACCAAAGACGCAGTTTGCCTCTATCAAATACAGCTCATTCCGGTATGAAATTTTGATATCTGCTACTTCACAGTGGAACCTGATCTTTATGGTGGAAGATCTAGTATAACGTTGAAGAATAACAGGGAAAAGGAACAGCTTTTTTCTGTGCCTACTCCAGCTATTCTATATTTCATGGACACTGTCCAAACTTGTAGGTTGTGCATTTTACAGTGCCTTTACAATGCCTTCTAACTAACTACTTTAATACTTTAATACTCTGTTCTGGGGTTAGGGAGGTGTTAGAAGAACCTTTATTTAGGTTTCAGAGTAGCAGCCGTGTTAGTCTGTATTCGCAAAAAGAAAAGGAGTACTTGTGGCACCTCAGAGACTAACCAATTTATTTGAGCATGAGCTTTCGTGAGCTATAGCTCACTTCATCGGATGTGATGATTTAGGGCATTCCTGCTGAATGGTATTAGGGAAGACATTTGGTGTGTGTTTTGAGTGAGTTTTCCTAGTTGCTCTTTCTAATGGGCCTGTTGTTTCCATCTACGACCAGCTCCCATTGCCGTTAAATTCTCTTCTTGCATCATGAGTAGTTAAGGATAAGATGGCCCTTTTATTGAAATGGTCATGTGCTGCTCTGTCTTTGTGTATGCATCTTCCAATTATGTCAGTTGGAGTCCCACGTGCAGATAATTCATGGCCCCAAGCCAAGGCCCTCCACTGTGTGTCATAACTTTTCAAAATGATTGCCTTAAGGAGGACATGATTTCTCAATCCAGCAGTGAAATTTTTGGAAGACTCCAAAGACAATCTTCCCAACTGTTTCTGATTAGCCAACTATGGCAGTGTTTCTCTTGTTTTGTTTCAAGGCATGAAATAAATAGTACAGATGCGTTTTATTTTTTCATACTCCAATAACTCAATCACTGTTTTTGGAAAACGTTCAGATGTGCCATATGCTATTTGTCGTCCTTATTGAGGACTGTTTGTTTTGGAAAAGGTCAAAAATAATTGGCTGTGAAGTATAGTTATAATGGCCAAATCTTGTCTGAACCTGAATTTCTTGTCTCAAATTCAGCTCAGCTGTAAATTTCCCCACTTGTTCTTTGTATGGAACTCCCTATTGCCATCAACTTAAACACTGATTAGGGGGCACATGCACTCCTCGTTTCCTGCACCAGACTCCCATTTACACTGAGAGTAAATGAGAGGGTAGTCAGCCCAGTGTGAACATAAAGCATGATACTTTGATTACAAACCTTTTTTGTTTGTTTTATTCATGGAAAATTGACAACTGCATCTGATTGGCAGAAAAAAGTCCCTAAATAGTTATTGCGTAATCTTGTGAATATGCCCTTAATTTGTGTTTGGTATTCTTTTTATGGGTCTTTCATGTTTTGAATATTGTACCAAAAGGAGAAGAAGGACTTGGATCACAGGGCTCTAAAATATAGGTCTTCTCAGATGGCTTATATAAGTTGTATTTAATGAAGCTAGTTAATGGATAATTCACATGTAGGGGACTGGGGGGAAGGTTGTAATGTACTGAGGACCTTCCACTCCCACTGAAGTCAATGGGAGCTAAGGGTGTTTTTCCTCTCAATAATTGCACTCATAATTTTAATGTCCCAGTGTATTTGCAGCCAAACTCTGGGCCCACTGAAATTAAAGTTCCATTTAGTGAAATCAGGCTTTGTTCCTTATTGGCAGTGGTATGCCACTGCAACTGGTCCACCAACTATGTAGACTCAGACCTCATATGTTTTGTGCTTATTTAAGTATCTATAGTGCAATTGTTCAAGAGAGAGAGACTTATCAGCTTCATAGTAGGTATGTAAATGTTGCACGGAAACAGACTTGTGGCAATAGCTGGGTCTGTAACTACACAGGCTGCCGGTACAACGATCACCCAGTCAGGAAGAGCAAATATAGAATAAGGGAGCAAGCACATGCCTTAATATTTTTTTAACACAAGCAAATTGGGAGTATATGGTATATGTATATGTGAAGGGTAGGCTGGGGCAGTGACTGAATAAAATAGATTTTGTGTGACATTTCACTCATACTTCTTTTTCTCCATTAAAGAGGTTTGGTCCTGGGCCTTCCATTGTTTTTTAACATAATCCCATGGAACTTGACACATTTTGGTAAACAAGGTAATGATTTATTGCCACAATGTGCCATAGAAAACCCATAGGTTCATTAACAATTCTGGCAATTTAAAGTGCCAAGATTCATAAACCACAAATGAATTTCTACCTTTTTCTTTTCTTCTTTTGGAGCTCTGCTTAAAAAAATGTTTGGGGGTGGGGGGAAATAGCATTTTAAATGTATTGTTCAAAGAAAAGATCTCTTAATATGCCAAGATTAAACGGGGATTTTGTTCTGTGTAAGCTCTTTTCAGATCATTCTAAAGGTATTAGATTTTTCACAACTGTAGTAAGGAAAAATTAGTACAAGTTGCATTAACTGCAAAGCCCTGACACTGGAAAAGGCATTGGAAGAGGCTTTACAAGTCAAGGCTATTCAGGCATAACTCAGTCTTCTGAATTACAAGGACTCATATGACCAAGTACTATTTATGGGCTGGGGGAGAGAGACAGAATGGATGTTCTTGCTGTAATAACTTACTTTTCCTTAAAAGAAAACAAAATCTATTTATTCCAAAACTGAATGCACCAGTTCTATATGAATACCTTTATAGCATGGGTGACTCTTATAATTAATACCGTTTGGGGGTCTCTTTTAGTGTCTCCTATGTTACTTGTCTTTGTTTTATCCCCAGCTGTACTTGAACAACCTTCATCAGTGCCCAAGGAAATTATTCAAAGAAACTAATGGACATGGAAAAACAGCAAATGAGTCTTCAACCATATATAATTGCTTCTCCCGCCCTCTCATCTTACAAAGAATGAGTTACAGGCTGTAAAACGGTGGAAATCATTATATACACAATCAGTGCAAACTTAAGGGCCCAGTTTAATTCCTGTTGTAAGCAGTTGTAACTGCCTTTGAAGTCAAAGTGTCAGTTTATACCAAGGCTGAATTTGTGTCTCTAACTTTTTGCTGTCCTCTGTCTACGTCAGCTTTCCCTTATGGCATGGAAGAGATGTAGGTTGTTATGGTACACCCTGCACTTAACAATGCTGCCAGTTGAGAGGGGAAAATGCAGATTCAGTTTCCATTTCACTCAGCCTCACAAATGTCCAAAATTATATCAATTAAACAGGGTTTTCATTAGTTATGCTCGGTTAAGATGTGGGCAACAGTAATTTTAAACTTTATCTTTATTATCAGCATTTAGAGTATGTGCCCTTCAGTGAAAACAGAAAAAAAGGTTTTAAGGAATTTGCCTTAATGGAACAAATATGAGGTAGCATATAGCCACAATGTACACACTAGTATTTTATATGCCTAAGATAAACTGGGGACATATGTTTCCTATAAGTTTCCCTTACAGGACCTGGGACACACCAAAATAAATAAAATAAAAACCTATGGTGTTCAGCAGTGGTGGCAACTGGGCATTGCCAAGTGTATAAACTTAGCTTACAAAAATCCCTGTTAATGCTAATGGGGGTTCATCGAGAATGCGCCATAGTTCTTTCTTTGATTTTTATCACTGGATACAAAGCACTGAGTTGAGGAAGATCTTGGCATCTCTTTAAATATGAACGGCTCCAATATCTTCTCTTTATTGTGATCCTGCCTCACAATCTAAGCAGATATGGACTGTGTGAGATGTGAGGCACAGCAGGTAATGGTGTTGGTGAGCCAGTAGGGGGCACGCTTTCCTCCCGTGAATCTGTACTGAACCAAAGACTCAGCTTGATTTTAGGGGTACTGTAGTGCTACCCTACAGATGTAGAATGGATGTAAAAAGCCCAAGCCCCTGATGAGAAACTGCTACTGAAAATCTCAAAGTAATTTTCTTGAGAGGTAAGGTGGTAGCCCTGGTATCCTGGCTGAGTTCCAGTTTGAGTGATTAGGTTCTGATTAGCTACATTCCCTCTGCAATTTGAACTGGATAAAATGAGAGTGTTTCTGTGCACTGTTAACTATTGCATTTCATCCCAGAAGTGGCTGTGTTGCTAGGGTTAGATGAGATGTTCCCTGCGTACAGCTTGTATTTCTTAGTTTTTAAGGCCCATCAGGAATGAAAGCCGCCATATGAAAGTTGTTGTGTGTTTAACTACTCCCTGAAATGGTGACCACCCTTTCTTAACCATAGCCATAAACTTGGGCCACCAATCCCTGTGACTAAAATAGTGTGAACAACACGTACAGTGTTTTACCAATAGCTAATTCTTAAGCTTCAAAGGCTGCAATGCAACGCTTAATTGGTAAAAACTGAGGATACGTATTGCAAAATATTGAACTCCATGAAAGTGTTCTGAAAAGGAAGTATTTTAAAATTGTTGTTGCTTTAAAATGCATGCACATTAGACTTAATGGGGCCCATATGCTGCCTGTTTTTGAAAGTTTTTAGCAAACTAAAACAAAACAATGCTTCAGTGCATTTCAGTGTAAAATGTGATCCCTTTGAAAAGGATGTTTTAACTCATCCATGCAGCATTAAAGTACTTAAACATACTAAAACTGTAACTTTCTCAAATGACATTTTCATAATTTGGCTTTGAAATTTAGGCATGCTAAACATTAATAAATATTGGGCCTGCCCTGTAGTCCAACGGGTAGTGTAAATCTGGGATCAGAATCCTGCATGTGTGGAGCTGAAAGCACTACAACGGAAGCATGCTCTGAGGGTGGGGGGCAGAGAATTTTCAAGCTTGAGAGTTAGAGGAGGAGAGGAAAGGAGCGGGGGGTGGGGGCTGGGTATATCACATGATCTCAGATCCACCCAGGCCACCATTACAAATATGCTCTTCCTTCCCTACACCCTCTCTTCCCTCCCCCGCTGCAAGTAAGGTGATGGGCAGGTCCTTGAAGGCTTCCATCCCTACTCTCAGGGTATCCCCGTAGAATTTCTATTGAAGTGGCTTATATATATGACACTTCAATAGAAATTCTACAGAGATTTTTATATATATATATATATATATATATGGCTGTGGTGGGCTCAGGCACAGTCCAAGCTATTGCTTTGGTTGCAGTGCTTGGCTGTGGGAGGGCACTTGTGGTTTGGTTATCTGGAGATGCAAATAGAGGCTGAGCAATCTGCCACCTTTTCTGGTAATGGGGAAGGATAAAAAAGAATCAGTGAAAAAAATAAGATGAGAACGAACAGGATGTAAGGAGAGAGCAGAAACTTTGATTGTCCCTTCAAGTCCCCATTTGCTATATGATCTGCCACAAGGAATGGGTTCTGTAGATGAAGGAGATGAATTACTTGCTTTGCTGTGTAAATGGCCCCCTCTGGTAACAGCAGTGGCACTGATGGGCTCTGAAGAGAGATGCTTCTAGTTTTTCTCATCTCAAGGTTTATCTGAAGAAGAGAGGAGATGAGGAGGATTGCTCTGAGAGGACCTCTCAGGATCACGAGTGGAGGTGGTGCTTTAGAAACAAAGAAAACCAAAATGTTCTCTCTCTCCAAAGAAATCCAAAGAAATCTATTTGTGAGCTTCCCATTTCCTGTTGAAAAGTTGAAGGCACCTCCCCATGGCATGGGGGAGGTGGTGAGGGACAAAATATCTCCCATTAATGTTGACCCTAATTATGCACAAGATAATCTAACCCCTTTCTACTTGGTTGTTGAAGTAGCCCCACTTTAAAGAGCCGTTTCATTTCAGAAGAGAGCCTCATGGCAAACCTCTTCCCAAAGATTTATCATGAAATGATGGTAAATGCACTTATACTTGAACAGGGGTTGGGCTTAGGGTTAGGGAGGATAAGAATTAAATCTGTTTCTTTTTAAACAGTGAGTTTAGGGCTTGGGAAAAGTGTCAGACTGACAGCACTGAAAGCCAATGTCTTCTGTTAATGCACTGAACAGTATCAGCTACAACACCAGCAACAGCAGCATAAGACTTCCCTAAATAATGCTCTATCTCCCCAAACTATTGTGCCTCAGCCTTGCCTTTGTGGTCCTACTTCTAGGGGTGAGCTAGAGTCTTGGGGTGAAATCCTGGCCCCACTGAAGTGGGTGGGAGTTTTGCCATAGACTTCAATGAGGCAGGATTTCACTCACCGTGCCCATTGAATTCTTGGACTCATTGAGACAATCAGCAAAGAATTCAGTTCTGATGGTGGTTTCTGTGATGTGGTAGCCACAAACTCATTTGCTGGGCAATCATAATCCATTAATTGCTTTTGATCACTACTGACTTGGGCCCCAGTCTTACAAGGATCCCACTGACTTAATCAGGACTTTGTGTTGGTGTAAGAGCCTGCTAGCCTGCACAGATCTCTTTGCAGGATTGGCGGTCTTGGACTGTTTTTGAATCTGTGACCCAGAAATTCTACTTTGAGGCAGTGATTAAATGTTAATTAACATGAGGAATCCCTATTAAAATTCAAAATGTACCCTTTTCCCACTCCCCTTTATTTTATTCTGACTCTGAGCTCAAATCAAGTAACATACTATAAACAGTATGACAGACCTGCAGGTGTAGGTGAGGCCATTTGTCTTACCTACTTCCTTTTGTGGTCCATCTGAAAAACTAATTTCTGTGCATATGAATTGCAAGTAAAGCAATTTGGTTTTTTGTTTGTTTTATTGTCTTTACATTGTTGTAGTAGCCATGTTGGTCCTGGGATATGAGAAAGACACGCTAGGTGAACCAATATCTTTTACCAGCTTCCGTTGGTCGAGGGAAAAGTTTTTGAGCTTCACAGAGCTCTTCCTGAGGAAGATTGGAAGCAAGTCCATTTCACCAACAGAAGTTAGTCCAATACAAGATTTTACCTCACTTACCTTGCCTTTCTTATATTATCCTGGTATTATTGCACCTAGAATATTGCACACAGTTCTGGCCCCTGTATCATAAGAAGAAAAATGCAGAGGGTGGGGAGTAGGTTTAGAATAGGACTAGATAGGATAGCATTGATGAAAAGAGATTGAAGGATCTGACTTGATACTTGTGGGAACAAAAGGCTAAGCTGAGGTAGAGGAAGCCAATAACATTCATTAAGTACCTTCAAGGAAATAATATTAGGAAAGGAGAAGACTTGCATTACAATGACAGGGTGAAGACATGGAATGCTGTAAAGTTTTAATACTAAAAATAAAACTAGTCTGGACCTCAGGGAAGATGTCTTTAAGAGTGAGAGCAATTAGGTAGGGGATCAGACTCCCAAGAGCAGTAGTCAAGACACTGGAGTTTCACCAGCAAAAGATTAGATAAGACACTAGAGGGAATAATGTAGGGAAATGTGTTGCATGCTTCAGGGGGTCAGGCTTGATAGCTCTCAGGTTGAGGGTTTTCTCAGCTCTACTTTATGTGATTATGATAGGGAATTCATCACAGACTCTAGATACTTGTGTTAAAAGGCTAATCACTGTTATACAACACTGATTTTACAATTTACATTATATTGTAAAAATTATTGTCATTTTTCTGGTACAGCTTAAATAATTTTATGTTTCCCCTGCAGGCTCTTGCCTCAGGTAACTGTGCTGACTGGGGCTGGATTTAAGGGAATTCAGTGCCTAGATACATCATGACATGGGCCCCCCTGTGGGCCCATCCCCCAGATGGAATGGCAGAAGTAGGGAAGGCCATGTCTCTTAGCTGAGAGGCAGAGAGAGCAACATGAGTCTTCCATATTTCCCCAGGAGCAGTAATGGGGCGTCCTCTCCAAGCCCCAGGTAGGCAGGGGACCTCCCAATATTTACACTAGCAGCTGGGGAAATCAACTTGGTAGCTGGGCCTCACTGAGTCCACCGCTGGAGGTGATGTCGGTGGAGTCTCCCAGATCAGTGGGTCTTGAAGTTCCATCACCATTGGGATGAATGAGGCAGTTCACATCTCTCAGAGCTAGTGTTGCAGATGGAGAGATATTGTTGCTTTGGTTTGACTCTTGTTTAAATGTTGTAGCTTTTCTTTGCAACCATATGGATGAGAAACTTAAAATGCATTTTTCTTTTCTTTTTGTTTTTTTTAAATGAAAGCTGAGATTCTGATGTAATCGCAAGACTCAAGAAACTGGGGCCCTAGGCAAGGATCTATAAGGCCCATACCCTAGTCTGTCTCCGGTGCTGACATCCTACTATAAATGATCACCGGGAAAGAACAAAGTAAACTATGAAATTGGAAGGGTTATTTTTCCTGTGTTTGTAGTAGATCTGAGAATAATATGACCCTTTAAATTTAATATGGTATTTCTCTCAACTTCTGCCCTAAGCTGTTGCGTATTGTGTCTGTGTGCTATTAAACAGCTGCTGCATTCCTTGGTGGGCAAAGTGGTATTTATGTCTCTTAGTACAAATCATTAAGTGGAGTTTGTAAAGCGGATGAAAGAAGCTATGGAAATGCAAGAAAACTTTCATTCAATGTTTTCAACTAGGAAAGAGCAAAATATGTAGGGAAATAAACTTTTTTTTAAAAGCTTCTAGGAGTGAATTACTAAATATTTAAAAATCTGTTTATAGTAGTTGACATAGAAGGGGGGTGCTTAAGTGGCTATCATTTGGGAAGTGTTTATTGTTACATTTAAATGTGAAATGTTGACTGTGTGTTTTTATGTTTGTGTTTTTTTATTTTTGTTCAAAACTGTTTATTGCATTGATTCAGTGAAGGGGACAAAAAAAAACCCTTAGTGACTTTTGGGAAATGAGACATGCATCATTGCACCAATTAAGCAGCAAAGTTCTGTTACAAAGAATAAATAACATTTTTGCACTGGGAAAGATTGAAAAAAAAAATTCCTTTGCAGCCCATAGTGACCCCACACTGTAGCTTCATTTTACAATGCTGCTCAACTTTTTCTAGGGATACTGATACTTTAATATTACATGACTCAGCCATTCCCCTAGGGGGTTTCTAATTCAATCAGGAGGCCAGATCAGGAAAAGCCTATGAGACTGATAAATATTTAAATGTCAATATTATTCCACCCAGTTGCGTGACTGGCAGAAATTTTATTTTGGGGGTTGGCTGATGTGGGATTGAAAGGATTTTTTTGAAGGACGCTGCAGTCTTTAGGCAAAACTCTCTCTGAAGTCAGTGGAAGTTTTGCTGTGTAAGGAGCGTAGGGTTGGTCCCATAAGTTTATCGTGGAGATCCCTGCATATCCAGCTGGTTCAAAGGCCATTAGTACTGATTCATTCACAGTGTGTGGTTAATGCCTTGCTGCAGTGGTTAGACAAAGGGAATTAAAAAGGAAAGAGGCACGGGCCCTTCTGCTTGTCTCCCGCAGCTTCTCCCGAGCTGCTAGCACGTAGCCTGCCGGAGCCAGGGCTGCCTTCACCTGAAGCAGGAGCAGCAGCTGTGAGTTTCCTTTGTGCTCCTGCTCTTCGCTCTTGCTCTGTGGCTGAAAGTAGGTCCGGCCCTCCCAGGTCCAGTGTTGTATCGACAACCGCCTCGCACCCCCCCTCCCCAAAAAAGAGGGAGGAGGGAAAGGAAAATAGTCCCATCGGAATGCGATAGGGGCTGCTGGAGCGTCCCTCCCCGGGCACGGTGCCTGGGCAAAGCGCCGCCCGGCTCGGCTCGGGCTCGCCCCGCCTGCCTTTGTCGGGGGGCGGCGCGCGGCGGGCTTTGTGCGAGCGCTGGCACCGGAGGAGGGCGCTGCATCGGGGCGTGGGGAGCCGTCCGGGGGAGGGGGCGGCGGCGGCGGCGGCTGCTCAGCCGGCGAAGGGGGGCGTGTATCCCTGCGCCACTGTGCACGGGAGGAGGCGGCGGCGGCGGCGGCTGAGGCTGGCCGAGGGGTTGGATGGGGGAATTGCGGCCGCCTTTGCACGGAGGCGGCGGCAGCAGCATGGACGGGCGCGTTTGCGCGGCCGGTGCAAAGGGACCAGCCGCCTGCTAGAGCCAGGCAGCCGGAGGAGAGCGGGGGGGGGGGGACCTGCAGCTGCTCCCCCCCGCCTGGAAGTATGAACTGGCAGCAGAGGTGCTGCTGCTGCTCTCCCCCGCCAGCAGCGCCGCCGCCGCCGCCACCCCCCCGCCGGTGAGCGAGCGAGCAGAGAGGGAAGATGGGGCCCGCGCTGCGGAGCCTACTTCTCTGCAGTTTCTGCGCCCTGGTGCGAGGTGAGCGGGCGGGCAGGGGGGGAAGTTGCGGGGGTCGCTGCCCGTGGCCACGTTCCGCGCGCGCGGCCGGGGGAGAGGCCAGGCCTGGCCGCCGGGGAGGGGGAGAGGGGCCCAGGAGAAGGGGCAGCCCCGCTCTGTGCAGTGCCATGGAGCCAGCCTTCCTCCCCGAGCGAACTTCCCGCAGCGCCGCGGGAAGCCCTGCGCCGGCCGGGGCGGCTGGGAGGCACGGCACGGGCTTGTGCAGCCCCCGAGTCGCTTTCAGAGAAAATCACCTGGTGGCGAATATTCTCTGGGCTTCGTGATGTTTGTGTGGGGGTGGCTGGAGTTATTTCTGTTCATCCTGCGTGCTCAGGAGTCTTCTTAAAAAAAAAAAATCTATATATATTTTTGTTTTTGCAAACTTAAAAAAAAAAAAAAAAAAAGCTCAGGGTTTGCAATTCTCCTTGCACGTAATCCAAGATGGGTTAGGCAGAGGGGTGAGGAGCTTCTGGGCAGCGTTTCAAAGAGCAAAGCATTAAAACATCGCGGTGGGTGGGTGTGTTGGTTTGTTGTTTTTTTTGTTTTGGTCGCCCCCTGGGCCTGCCTATCCACTAGGGGAAATGCTTAGAGATAATTGAAGTCCTGTACACTTCACTGAAAAAAAGTGTATGTAATAATCTAGCGTTTCATTGGATTTTATATGCACCGGAATAAGTGCACAGTTGGCAAGAAGAATCCATGCATTTGAAGAAGTGGGTTGTTGTTTTTTTTTACCCACAAAAGTTTATGCCCAAATAAATCTGTTAGTCTTTAAGGTGCCACCAGACTCCTCATTCTTTTGGCAAGAAGAATAACACTCTTCTGATCCGTATTGGGTTCATTCTGGGACTTGAGAGAAGTTTGTGTTTTAGAGGGCTGATTGTAAAGGATGTTGATAGACTTGGCTAATATATATGGAATGAATATTGATATATTTTTCAAATCAGGGATTCAAAATAAAGAACTGCCAAATGGCATTCAGTGTTTTTAATACAATATAATATAAAATTTAATTTCTCCCTCCCCTCAATTTCCTGTATTGCAGAGAACAAAAAGATAACTGAAGGTTTTGTATGCTGTAAATTTGATTACAGTAACCGTTTCTACTTGTTTAAAATCTTTTTTTGGGGAGGAAGAGACCTGTGTTTATATCCATCACATCACTGTCCTTTTCCAAAGTTAATGAGGGAAGGGATTCTTTGATATATCAGAAAAAAGTAATCACATTCTGATTTAAAAATTGGCTTGCAACCATTAATTTGTTTTGATGGGAGCTTGGGGGAAGGGGATTTGGGTTGGAGGAAGAGCTTGATAGTCAGTTGCTCACTGCTCTGGAAGAGGAAAGATCTCTTTTCCCCCCCCCCTCCCCCTTTCTATGCATCTGTTTGCCATATTGCATCCTGTTGGAGAAATGTAAGTATACTACTTATTTAAATGGGCTACATAACATTTCATACTCCACTTGTGGCTGTAAAGTTCAATTTTAAGTAACTGGATCTCAGGCAAGAGAAAAAATAATGTATTTTGAGCAGTACACTTTATTATTTAATAACCATACATTTCCTTAATAAAAATTCATCTAGCACTAATTGTTGCCTTAAACCAGATATTCTTCTGTTTTTTTCCTTAAGTTGCATTTTGAGCAAGAGTATACAAGTCAGTGGGATATTGGCGCCATGACTGTCATTTTTCCAAATCAATCAGCTCTTAGTTATATATTCTTTGCAAGTCTTCACAGACCCGCTGATGCTTTGTAGGAAACTTTGAAAGACATTCAGTTTATAAACCATTCTGGATTGTTATTTTTTCTCTCTTCTCTCTATCTTTTGCCGAGTATATTTGCATCAAAACAGCATCTTTGTTTCTTTAGAGTTCATCTGCTCCTGCTGTTTGTTTCCCCCACCTGAAATCATAATCTTCTATCTGTGACATTACAGTAATTTCCACCGCAGTTAATTGTTACTTCAGGTTGGGATAAGCAGCAGGAGCAGCTGAACTTGGAGGAAACAAAGATAGTATTTTTATGCATATGTCTTTCGTAATAAAGAAGGTACATGATATGCAAGCAGAATTGGTTCTGAACAGAATGTGTTCAATTTCCAGGAGGTGTCAGCAGCCCTTTAATGAGGCAAAGGCAAGCTGTGCCCACGTAGAATATTGTCCGAAGTAAGACTACGTTTTTACACGAGTAAGGGTGAAGTTTTTTGTGCATATGTTTACTTCTTGGTTTGCGAATTGGGTGCTGTGAAATGTGCCAAGCTGACAGTGCTGGAGACTGAAGCCCCTCCTTTATACACAGGAATGGAACTGAAGTTCATTCTTATTTTGCAGCATTCTGTCTTCTAAGAGTATTACTTAAAGGTGCCACATTTTGATGCTAATCTTTGATTTGGATATTTGACCATGATAAACTGCAAAGAAACCACTGATGTATCACAAAGATTAGCCAGGTGACAGTAGGAATTTTTGATCATTTGTTTATCAGTCTTGGCTGGATTAACACCAGTAACATTTAAATGCAAGATCCAGTTAATTAGCAAATTATACCCTCATGATCATGGGAAAAGTATACTAGGCACCTACTAGCCAGAGGTTGATACATAATATGTGGGGCCTCTCCAGTGGTGAAACCTTGGTCCCACTACCGGCTGGCGGGGAGAATGCTGGTGTTCATAAGGGGGAGATGTCCCTGGATCCTGCTAAAAGACTCCCATCTTTCATGTTGGCCTTTGACCTGTTCTGGTGCTGGAAGGGTGTGGGGGAGAGTAGACCACTGTCCCAGAACCTCCTGACTGCTAGTGCAGTCACTGCTAATGTATGCCTCCTCCAGCTTTGGGTTTTATTTTTGGGATTGGAGCTTCTTCTTTTCTGAACATCAACAGTGCCTGCTGTTGCTGCTGCTTGGAGTTTTCCCCAGGGCATAGAGGAGTGAGGTTGAGCTGATTCATGTCAGCTTCACAGTTGCCCATAGTATTTTTAATAGTAGCAGTGAAACTGGTCAGAATCTTTTAGAGGCTCCGCTGCTGCTTGGGAGCAAAGTGGTGGGCAATAGGCCTCTCTGTTAACGAAGGAAAATGACACCACACTGGTTTACATTTGCAAAGTTACCTCAGTCATAGGTGCTAGAAACTTAACTTCTCTTTTACAAAAGAACAGGTTAGATTCTGCAGGAACTGATGGCTTACCTCTTCTTCTCTTCTGGGGGACAACTTCCTAATTATCACTGATCAGTAAGAGAGTTAAGGAGTGCATCAAGAATTGATTGACTAGGAAGCTTATAAATTATATTTGTGCAAATTTATCATGACATTGTGTTGGACAGACCTGCCGCTGTCCTGTATTTAGAATCAGTCCTTGAAGGAATGGAAATGCCTGTTGGGTAATTGATATTTTGACAAACTCCTAATGTGCTCAAAAAACTTGTTTAAAAAAAAAAAAAAAAAAATTGTCCACTGGTACCATTGTGTAAAGACTCTCTTGTTTTTAATTTAGAAAGGCTAGCAGGTTCCAGGCTCCTTGGGCTAATAGAGACTAAAGGTGCTGTTAAACAGCATGCTGGGAGCAGAGAGGGGGAAGAGGTATACTGTATCCTGTTCTGTTCTGAAACAACTAGGTGGGGTCTTATAGCAGCATTGAGGAGTTCCAATGGGAGCTTCATCGAGTCTTCAGATAAAAGGTTTCTTGAGACCTGGAGCCCCAGTGTTGGAGATTAGACCTTAGAGGATCCTCCTCCAATTTATCACAGTACATGCCCCCCTGTCCCTTAATCCCCGTATGTATAAAAGATAGCCCATTTTTAATTGGCTTTGTATCATTCCTTAGAGATCAGTCTGGCATTGTGCATGCCATATTTTTCATTTGGTTTGCCTTTGTCATTGCCATATTTCAGCTGAGAGCTTTCTGAAACCAGCATGATCTAAGGTTTGGTAAATGCCATCATTAATACAGTAATTTCCACAGTTGTATCCCTCATCCTCATTAAATCATCACTGAAAGTTTTTTTTAAATAAAGTATTAGGAAGGTGATTATAGCATCTGTGGCTGGGAGCAAAATATAAAGTAGCATTATGGCAAAGTGTGTTCAAATATGATGCAGTTTGCTGGTATTTTTTTTTTTTGGATAAAGTTGTAATTTACAGGTTTCAGAGTAGCAGCCATGTTAGTCTGTAGCCGCAAAAAGAACAGGAGTACTTGTGGCACCTTAGAGACTAACAAATTTATTAGAACATTAATAAATAAATATTATTTAATATTAATGCTTTAATACATTTATTAGCCTCTAAGGTGCCACAAGTACTCCTGTTCTTGTTGTAGTTTACTTTGTCAGTGGTTCATGAAGGTGATGCAGTACTTGTATCCACCTGTGTACTGTAAAACTATTCAACTGAAGAACTTAATGTAATCATAATAGCTTACAGAAATATTGTTCAGAGTGACATTAATAATTTTCAGGTTTCCCTCCTCCGTTACCTTCCAGTAAAGGATCTTTGTTCTTCTCTTGTTGAGATTTAGCTGGAAGTGACAATCTGACTGCAGGGACAGCAGGTTGGGCTGGGGGTTTTGTTGCAGTTGTGCAAATTTTTCAGCTAGAGGATAGCAGCTCAGGAACGTTCCTCTGCTCGAGTTCTTACTCACATGCTTCTGGGAATCAGAGAATTTCCACCCTTTCTGACAAGTATTTCCAACCTTCTGGTAATATTGCATCCCATATGTGCCCGCTTGAAGCAATCCACCGCAGTGCACTCATCGCTATATTTACTTCTTCATTTGAAGTCAAGTAGTGTATAGTACACTGTGTGCGCATATGAGAGAGAGACACAGTCAGACACTCATCTCCTGATCTGTCACCATCCGTTTTCTCTGGCAGCCAGTCTTTAGACTTCAACACTGTCCTCTTTGTCCCCGGCATATTCATCCTCATTAACTTCCTGGCAAATGTTAATTATGTGAGTTGGCTTGCTGGTGGGTTGCTCTCCAAGAGAGTCCAGTTTCTCATACATGGGAGAGAGGATTTTGGATTGGCACCAGAAATGCAGCTGTTAGCCCTGGCCTTGTACAGGACCACTCCCAATTTGGCAAACTGCCTTGTTACCTTTATGTACAGAGGGGTGCTGCACCTGAACAGACTGATAGTTCTAGCAGGGGGCCCTCATCAACCTTGGGCCAGCTTGAAGGATTCCATGAGTACAGCTCTTGGAAACAGATGGTAGCATAGAATTTAGCAAGTTATCTGCAGTTTACGTGAGGTAGCACATCAGGGACATGCTTTAATATCCAGCTATTGCTGCAAGTTAAAACATTGGTAAGGGATTTCCTGTAACCACAGATGTTTACCCCATGGATGCCTGATGCAGGGTGCTTACTGTGAAATGAAGGAATGCCGCTGCACTGATGGTGGCTTCCTGTTCACATCAGGCCGATGACACCTGTTCATCTAAAGCCCAGCTAAGCCACTTGTCCCAGCCATTGACTTAGGGCACGTCTTCTCTGGCAGTGTTAAAGCACTGCCACGGCAGCACTTTAACATGGCTTGTGTAGTCACGGTATAGCGCTGGGAGAGCGCTCTAAAAAAGCCACCTCCACGAGGGGAATAGCTACCAGCGCTGGGAGAGAGTTCTACCAGTCCTGGGGTGCTGTCTACACTGGCACTTTATGGCACTGAAACTTGCAGCGCTTGGGGGGTGTTTTTTCACACCCCATGAGCAAGAAAGTTGCAGAGCTGTAAAGTGCCAGTGTAGACAAGCCCTTTGTGCTTGCAGCACACGTTGGATGGCTGTTGTGTGTAGGACACAAGCGTTTGTACAAGTGTGGCGTTGTCCAGTGGTGGCATGTGATGGTTATTTATTATTCTTTTGAGCCAACTGTAGACAAGCCTTTTTGGGATTGTCTCTGTTCTTTGCCTGGTTATTACTAATAGTTGATTTGGGTGAAAAGAGCATTCATTCTCCTCTTAAATAACTACCAGTATTTACACAACCTATTCCACATATTGAGCAGTTTAACCAGCGTTGCATAATTGTTTGCCAGTATAAATGAAGAGGCAGCATAGTACTGTAAAAGTACAATTTTCCAGGTGTTCGGAGGGGAAAACATTGCATCTACAATTATATAAATGCTGGGTGATGACTGCCCTAAAAATTAAATAGGAAAAAGCTATTTATACTTGGCAGGCAAATTAACACACTAATAAAGACTTAATTTAACTGTCCAAATGCTCCTGTAGTTTATAAATATTTATGGAAAGGAATTCACAGTGTGAGAAGATTAGCTATTTGCTCCAAGTGGGCCGAGCTCAGTTTGACTAAAATGGTGGTATTTGCATTAGAAATTAGCTTGTCATAATTGTTTTCTCCTTTCCATTATGTCCTTGTGTGTTTTACTTACTAAAATTTGTTTTTCTTTTTACAGTGATTAATTAGCTACTGTTTAAAATATAAGGCTGTGCATTTCAAGTCAGTTGGCAGGACCCCAAAGCATCTTTGAAATGGAGTCACACCTAAAAATCTGAGGGGAGAGTGTGTGAATACTGTACCATTTTTTCCCCACTGGATTAATAATATGCATTTGGGATTATCCCATTTAAACTGTAGTTTAGTTATTAACATTCTTTTAGTTAAACTTTCTGTATTAATTTTGGGAGAAGTCCCCAAAGTTTTAACATAGATTATTATTTATTATATTTTAAAGATAGAATATTCACTGGCTTCTGATGTGCTAATAATGAATGCTTTTATATATGTGGATATGGAAAATGGCAACATCTGCAAAGATTTTTTTTGTTTGTTATGGGATTATATTACCCAAATAGAATTACTCTGTATTACAATTAAATCAATGTAACAGAAATGACAATATCGTTTTAATTCTGTTTGAGGGCCATGTGTAAGCACTGTGTGTCAAATTTGAAAATTATTCATCTCTGAGAGAGGAGAGAAGGGAAATCTACAGTCTTAATTAACTAACTACATGAATAATTCTACTACTAATAATTCTGTCACTTAGCCAAACTATTTTTCTCACTATTCAAATAGAAATGTGAATTAATAAAAGGAAACATAATTTTCCCCTTCAGCCTCTTCTCCTCATTGCCTGCTGCCAAAAAAAAAAAGGGGGGGGGGAATTTGCTTCATATTATCTTTATTTATTATAATTTGGTTGCTTTCTAGCAACAGACTTTTTCCCTAGTTGCCCTCAGTTGTCAAAGATTCAAAATACTTAGAGGGAGTGTAATTTATTTGCTGTAGTCCTGGCCATTGTTGGCCAAATTCTGGAAACTGACTGCATGTAAAAAGTAGCAAAAACTTATGATTATTCTGAATTTCAGCTTCTTTTCTTTCACTGTATAGATAGATGGATCAAGGAATAAAATAATTTGTACTCAGTTATTCTTAATTCATTTTGGAAATTCAAGAATCTTCTTGTGCAAAAATGGATTAATGGAGAAAGTAATCCATTCAGAATAGAACACGGTTTAATTGGGAAGCCTTGTATCCACTTTATGATGTCCATGTGGAAAATCAGTGATGTTATTATAAGGCAGCAACTTAACTGAGGTTTAATAATCATACCATATACCATGCAAAAGAGCAAAGCTTATAAATAGATGCAATATTTAAAACTTCTCAAAACTGGGTTTGAACTGTAGTGCTTAATCTGAAAAGAGACAGATGTGAATTATGTGTTTTATAAAATTGTTTTTGTAGGATTATTTCTTATCTGTTAATCTTTTTACATATTTTGTCACATTTGATGTGTAAACTGATTTGTATGGGTGCCTTGGAAGTACAGTTGGACCTGCATTACATTACTTGATCAATAACTTAAAAAAAATAAAGTTGCTAGTAATCATAATTGCTAAAGTAGATTCCTCCTTTCCCACCTCCAAAACCTCTATCTGTTCATTTGAAGTAGAAATTCCGTTCCCTAAGTTAATGCCACAGCAAATTTAATGCTTTTGAGGCATTGAAATGTAATCTTTGGATTGGTGATTTACAGTTTTGATTTACCGAAAGCTAATTTTAAACTTGTACATTTAAAATGTACATTTTGTTTTGACTTCTGTTAATCTACATGCCAATCTCTGGTGTGTGCTTCAGCAAGTGGTCAAAGATGGTCCTCCTGTGTTGCACAGAAACTATGTAACTGTACAAAAATTAAGAATTGTGAAGCTGTGTAAATGAATTTCAGTAGTAAAGGAAGACCAACCTTTAAATTCGCAGCATTCAGTGTGGTGGATGAGCTGACAAAAGGTGCTGTGCACTAAGTTTAACTGGGAAGTATACTGAAATGAAGTAACTTTGGACTATCGGGTGATAGATACTTTTTTTTCATTACTATTGAAGAGAATGCTGAGTTGCAGAGAAGTGAGGATAACAATGATGTTACGAAAGCTCTGTATTTTCTCTTTCAGCAAAAGTCAGTTGCAGTCTTGTTCCTCTCAGTTTGTCTTGAAGTGGTCCAAGCTATGCTGTCAGGTCAATGACATCTTTCTCTTCTGGGCATCATTAGTAGAATAGCTGAACAGCTGGGTTGGACATGCTAACTTCTGAATTTATAGCTCCTTCAAAATCTGAAAGAAGAGGAAACCATTTGGTTTCTTCTTTGCACTTGGATAAGTCATTGAAAGTGTCAGCAAAGGGAGAGAGCTAAAAATTGAGGAGAACTTGCAGGTTTGTTCGTGATTCAAACCTTGTAACCATTTTCCCTTCGTGTCAGTATGAAAGAGGAGTTAATGGTAAGGGAAACCCATATCATCACAGAGCAGTGTACAGAAACCCAAATTCATTGGCGCGCCTTTAATTAAATGCATTGCTTTTACAGCTTCATGAAGCTGTAGGTGTGGGTTTTCAGCTATTTCCTTGCTAGCAAAAAGATTGTGTACGAAACAGTGAAGCCATAAGCTGGTAGGTGTAATGATTTGCATTGATGTGATCGGACCACTATTCTTACCAATCGTCGAATGGCTCCAGACAGGCAGATTGCAAAACACTGTGCCCATTACATGCAGAAATCTCTATTTGCTGTAGTATCACAAACATTGTTTTTGCACATTAGCTAAAGCAAGTGTTCAATAGAACTATCAGAAACGTCACTTGCAAATAATCAAAGCATGCATACACGCATGCGCACACATACACTGGCTGACTCATCAAGTTGAATTGCGAAGTAGTTACTGCTATTTTTGCGTTCTCAAAGCAGTTCCACTTGGACATCATCTGCCATGTCTTCAATAAAGCACAGAACAGTGTTATTTGAACAAAGGCATGCTTTTCAGTGTGATCGCTTCCTCAGATCCTATGTCCCTAAAAGAACCAAACAAACCCCATGTCAGTTACACAGGGAAAGATGAATTTTTTTTGCAACCAGTTTTCCCTCTCCAATGCTGTCTAATTCAAGTGGGTACTCAATAAGATGCTTAAAGGGCATTTCCTGTTGATGCTGCCAGTTTGAGTGATCAGGTCTTGTTGACTTATTCAAAGCTTCACGTTTTCTCAGGGAAAAAAAAATTCCTCAGATTTATTGTTCACTGATGGATGCCTGGTTCCTAAATGTCACAACAACTTGGAAGGTTTAATACTCTCAGCAGCCAGCCCTGCAGAATGCACTACAAGTTGTGGTTTTCAATCAGTCTATGTAAAACTGTGTGTCATGCTTGTAGTCAAATTTCATTCTGAAGTGTAATTCGAATTCACTTTGCAAAAAGGACATCTTTCAGAATCATTCCTCCGCCAGAACTGAGCTCCCACAAAGAATGAAAAACTATGCAATGCAGTTGTGTTAGACTCAGCAGTGCCTTCGTGATTACCCTTGACATGTCTGGTGTTCCAATTCAGTGCATGCTGTGTGCCTGGGTACTCTCCCTCTGTGTTGTACATAATAATGGAGCTTGTACTTGTTTGTGCCTGGATTTGCCTTATTCAAACATGGTGCATACTATCTTATTAGAAACGGTTCTGTCAGTCTGTTATACGCACTTATATACTGCACTGTACCACTAGCTAAACTTCCCAGTTTACGTGGTAACCTTACAGGAACACACAATTATTTTGCTCATTCCCATTTATCATTTTCAGAGTGTTGAATAACTTTTTTGGAAAATGTCTTTTTTTTTTTTTTGTATGTGACTTCTTGTGACCTGTCTAAGCAACTTGAGACCTAAAGTTTTGGAAACCATCTTTTAAATCATTAAAATTAATTTTTTAGACTTTTTTTGCGGGGGAGAGAAAGGAAGGTAGAAAGATTAAGTAACAAATTTGTTATTTAAAAGGGGTTCCCCTCTGATTCTGTAAAAATGCCTCTTCAACTCCCATAGAAGTACTATGCCTGCACTAAATGTTTTGCTGTAAATCAGTAATGTGGGTAGATAAAGATATTAAGTTTGAAATCAACTTTGTTAGAAAAAAACACTCAATGTTATGTGGAGATCTAAATGATTGGATGTAAGGGGAATTTTTATGCAGTGTTTATAAAATGAACCTAAACAAAATTTTAAAAACAAAGTTTAAATTTTATTTTTTTTTTTAAAAAATTGGAACACTTTTGTATATGGTTCCTGACACAGAATGACACAGAACAAAAATTTATTTTCTGTTCTGTCCCCTCCCGCCCCCGCTCCCCATATGAGTTTCTGAAGGACATGGTATGGTAGAAATGCAATGAATAGTCTTGAGAAAGCTGAACTTCTGAGGCGACATTTTAAAGTGTAAATTGATTTAACAGGCACTTGGATTTCTAGTCTCAGTGTAAGCCTTTTATATAAGAACTGTTTAATTTCTGGAAACAAATGTGCTATCTTTGTAAGAATCTTCAGACCTATACAGAAACAATGGCCGTCGTCAAACCATGTGCAGTTTTTGACTCCATTAATGCAGGCCTCTCTCTGGTGACCTAACAGGTTACTTTAGCTTGTAGAGAGAACTGACAGCTATAGGTAAGTCTGCAGTTTTTTGTTAAGTTGATATAATGATATAATGGCATGTACATGAGTATGTTTAGAGGGCCAACCTCCGTGTCTAGCTAGGTGTTTTATGTGCCCTCATCACAATAGTACCTTAGCAATCATAGAGAAGGCTAGTTCCATTTTGTGATAGCAGTTTAAAAGGAGATTTCGTTTGTGGTGTTTCTCTGTTTTAAAAACCTGTTCTTACTAACTTCCATTGCAGTGCAAATGATGCTGGAATGTTCATGATGCCATGTGATACTACTGGTGGTTGAGTATAATTAAATAGATGTGTTACTTTCAAAATATCTCTTTTCATGGTTACTACCTGTCAGTAGTTTTATTTGTGGGTGACATATGAAAGTTATACCGACTGTGCAGAAACAAGTATGTGGTAGGCAAACTAGGCATGTGTAAAAAAGACATTTGATCAGATAACTAAACACGGCATGGTGGGCCTCAGTTTGAAGGAAGACTTCATGCAGTTTTTGTAGCCCTGCTTTTTCCCCTCGCTTTAGTACTAATTAACATTTTATATAATGTCTTTCATTCCAAGCTGCTTCAGAGTGTGTATGTGCAACACTGTTAAAAAGGAGCCGACTTTAGATTGCAGGGCAGCAGCAGGTAAGCAAATGGTGCACAGCACACTGGCCTCAGTTTCCCCTTCAGATACTGTTTGAACACTGCTCTCCTAGGAAAAGGTGTCCATGTGTTCTTCAATGAATGTATGGAGACCTGTTTTCTTTTTTTGAACATCTTATCTGAACTACACACACCGTAGGATAGTGAGCGGTATGTTAGTAATTTATCTCCTTTGAAAGAGCTGAGAGGATCTTGCTGAGATTTGAAACTGTGACTTCAGGTTATCTAGTTAACTTCCAAAGGCTGCCTTTTCTGGAGTCATTGAATTAGCCCTTTTATACCATGTCTGTGAAACTACTACTGCCTTAAATTGTAATAGCCTGACTTACATTAATGTGTGTCATTTTTCCCCCCCACCTAAAGCTGCCCCGCTGCTGCTGTATGCAAACCGACGTGATCTGCGATTGGTGGATGCTGAAAATGGGAAAGAGAATGCTACAGTTGTAGTGGGTGGTTTGGAAGATGCAGCCGCAGTGGACTTTGTGTTTGTCCGCGGGTTGATATACTGGAGTGATGTAAGCGAAGAAGCCATTAAACGAACAGAATTTAACAAAACTGGGAGTATACAGAATGTGGTCATTTCTGGGCTTTTATCACCTGACGGGCTGGCATGCGATTGGCTGGGAGAGAAACTATACTGGACAGATTCTGAAACAAATCGGATTGAAGTTTCCAATTTAGACGGATCTTTGAGAAAAGTTTTATTTTGGCAAGAATTGGATCAGCCCAGAGCAATAGCCTTAGATCCTGCAAGAGGGTAAGTCTTTGGGTTTTGTTTTTTTTTTAAATCTTTGGCATGTCTTGGTCATTAGTTATTGAAATTCACCATGCTTATTAAAGAGATCTGAATATTCTCAATTATGCTGTGACCTTTAAATATGGTACTGTCCTAAGCCAGTTTGCATACCAGATGGTGGTCTTGTTTTTCTTGCACTTGCTGTGAGATGTGAAAATAATAATCAGCAGTATTGTTGATTATTTTTGTGTATGTGCGCGGTGGCTTGCTGTCTGAACAACAAACTGTCTCTGTTTAAAAACATCAGATGTGCAAGCAAACAATGTGAGAAGAAACTATTCTTGTTGTTCTAGTAGCAATGCAGAGGATAATTCGTTTGGTTCTGATTAACGTGAAAACAGATGCAGTCTGTCTGTAAAGCCAACACCTGCCTATGGAGCTGTAATATACTGTATTGCTGCTGTGATCTGTATAACTTTTTTTTGTCTCTGCTCAGCATTTGTTACAATATAATGTTAACATCGTAATAAGTGAGAAAAAACATAATGTTAATGTTGAGAGAGAGGTTTCAGCACTCAATTAGAAAATACATTTATTGCAAACATCTGACCCCAGTGCTGTTGGGAAATTCTGTTGTAATAAAAACAATGATACAGTAGAACTGGCTCAGGCTAGGCATAGTACAAGCTTTCTTCCTCTTCTTCTTCTTCAACTCCCATTTCAAGGTCTGGTAGTGGACCTTAGTCATGACTTGCAGTACTCTCTGTTAATTCCCTTCGGGGGCCTCTCCCTAAACGGTGGCCATCAAGCATGCTAAATTCAATGGTAGTTTTTGTGATGTAGATGAATGTCCACTGAAATTTAGGATGCGACCACGAAATGCATGGTTGCTTGTGATGTTCTTTCTAAAACCTGATGGTCTCCAGAAATGAAAGGCTGGTGCAATAACCTAGTGGCCCACTTAATCCAAGATTTTTTTTCTTAAAAATTTGAATAGGGTCTATTATGTAGAGTAGCTTACAATAAAAGAAGTGTGTTTTTATCTGAGCAAGAAAGTTCACCTGTATCTGCAATATTAAGAAGACCGACAGAGGGTGCTTTTATAAAAGGGTCTCTGCCAACACCTTTCTCAGTTTCAGATGTCTGGGGGTATTGTTAGGTAGAATGTTGGATGCTTTGGTTGCTAGTTCTGAATTTGTCCTTATAGCCATATTACAATTTAAAGAGAGGCAATCTCATTTTTAGTTTATTTGAAGGCATAGTTTGGTTTTCAAGTACAGGAGTCTATATAGTAAAATGTGCTGTCATATTCAATTACTAAACTTCATAGATAAATTGTAATACAATGTTTTTCAAGTTTTCCCCATATAATTTTGAGAGGCTTATGGACAAGATATAATAATAAAAGTACTTCCTCCACAGTCCACACGCATATATCAACAGGTTTAGAAATAAATGGACGCAACCGTAAACAGCAAAAAGGAGATGGAGTTCTCCTCCCTGCCCACCAATTGCTTTGAAAGTTTTTAAACTCTGACACTGAAACAGTAAACTTAATACATCAGTTACATACAACCCTAAAACAATAAAAATACTGAAGGAAGCAAATGGAAATATAAAGCCCACCCAAAAAAGAGAAGGGGGAAAAATAAGGCAAATATGTTTGGGATAGGTTTGCCAGCAGTTGGTTGCACTACATCACATTAGTGTTTTTCTTTATAAAAATAGTTAAAATTCATATGCAGAACATCAGGAATGAAATTTGTATAAAAACAGAATTAGGAAGCTTTTTTGGCTTGTCAAGGTTAGTGTGGTTTCTGTTGACCTAGCCAAAGATAGTGTCCATGCGGCAATCAAGTTTAGCAGTTTGTTTTGTAACGGAAGAGAGATTTTGTCCATAACTAATAGAAACCAAACTTTAGCAAGCCACTTGGGCTTTGCAAGAGGAGTACATAATTTCCAAGTATGCACAATAACATTGTTGGTGGCTAGCATTGGATGAGTATGTAGATTATTGTACTTTCTCACAAGGTTTATCTGAGAGTAGAGCTGTAAAAAGAAAAAAATTGAAGGAGCCAAAGATAAATCTAATGCAGTAGTATACACTTTTGGGGGGGTCCATTTAACCAAAAATAAGCAATAACAGGACAATCCACTATAGATGAGCAAAAGTGCTTTCCATAATCTTTCCAAAAGTCAGATTCCTAATTAATAGTTTATTCTCTGATCACAATCTTTCAATTTTTAATTTAAATCTTCATGTAATTGAAAGGCAAGAAAACATTTCCAAATCTTACTACAGTTCTTGTAGTACAAGTTCAAGACAAGAACCCTTTCAAAGATTAAGCTTTAAATATAAAGGAATATTCTCTCTTCTAACTCTCCAATAAAACTGTCCCTGATGAGATTTATTGATACAACTTAGTTACTAGTGTAAGTTGTGAAATAAAGGACATGTTTCCTGGTGGTTTATTTAATATTTTGAAGAGATTGATCAGTCTAAAAATCTGAAAAAACATTAGCAGTAATTTTATTCTTTCACTTTTTAATCAAATTTGGAATGCAGTTTTGTCTGCTTAAAATCCATGAAGAGAGATGCCATTTTTGCAAGCTGATTATATGTCAAAACTTTCTCTTGAGCACTAAGGATGAGTGGCATCAGCACAGGGATAGGAATACAGAAAGTACGAAAACTATCTTTTCTGTTTCAGTAGCATTTATTCAGAGTGGATTTGATTTAAATCACTAGTCAAGAAGACTCGATTTAATCATGGTTTTCTTCATAAAAGTGCATTCTTGTTGATTGTTGTAACCTTAATACATATTCTTCACTAGTCGGAGATAGATGTAGGTTTCATTTTTAGAAGATACACACTATGCATTTTTGAACAGTGATTTATTTTTAAAACTTTTCAGATTAGTTTTAAAGCTATATCAGAAAATGAATGTTTGGTTATTTCGTTTACCAAAGGTAATTGAAGCAGATATTTATGAAGTTATTGGGAGGTGAACTATCTCCAATTCAACAGGTTAATCATTAATATTTGAAGAATTTTCTTGTCATGCTGTATTAGGAGGAGAACATCACCAAACAGACATTTTAAATTGTTTTATTTAACTAAAACAACACCGTTAAGTATTCTGGATTTTTTTTCTTCAACAGCAAACCTATAATATTTTAACAAAACAAGCATATGTCCCTTGTTTCTCACATTTATCTCCAGAGTTCTTCTCCTTGTCCAGATCTATTCTGCCCCCAACAATCTTCTATTTGTTGAACTTTCTGAAACTTTGCACGTTTAGAGAGAGGTAAGGGATTGACTCTGTGTACACAAATTTGCAGAGGGACAATAGATTTGAGGTCTGTTATTTCTCACCTTTTGTTTATTTATTAATAAACAAACATTTTTGCTGTTAACAACCATGTTACCTCTGGAAACACAAATCCGTGGTTTGAGAACTGCAAACCTAAGCATCTCTGATGGTATCTTCTAGACCAGTGGTTCTCAAAGCCGGTCCGTCGCTTGTTCAAGGAAAGCCTGTAGCGGGCCGGATCGGTTTGTTTACCTGCCGCATCCGCAGGTTTGGCTGATTGCGGCTCCCACTGGATGCAGTTCGCCACTCCAGGCCAATGGGGGCTGCAGGAAGCGGTGTGGGCCAAGGGACGATAGAAAGATTAACCTAAATAATCTATACAGAAGCCTGTGAAACCCCCGAAGATTGGGTCACTAATCCATGAACTGTTGGAACTTGTTTACAAAGCTTTTCTTAAACATTACATGAATATATTGTCTCATACTATAAATTAGAATTTATAATCCCTATTCCATGATGAGATATCTTTCAGCTATAGTGATCTTAATTAAAACTATCTTTAGATAGGTTTCTTTGTCAAAGTATTTTATCAAAAAATCTGATTTAAAAAAAAACTGGATTTTTTTTATTTAAAACATTGATTTTTATCCACCCTACATTTATTAATTTATTACTGCATAGATAGAAGTACCAATGTGCTGTCTGGGAGTTTTATATTAGTGCCCATCAGCTGGTGTGTGGAACCAGCAGCAGAGAGGACTAAGAACAGCAGCCTAATAGTAAAATCTAGAACTTGAAAAACAAAACGGTCTCTTCTCTTTGGAATTTCAGCCTGTCTCTCTTTTCTTACACACAGTTGTTTGTTACTCCAAATTAAATAATCTGTAAATGTTTTCAATTTAAAAAGAAAAATATCTTGGCAATTACACAGGGCTTAATGAAAAAAAATCAGTTTAATGCATAATGACCATTTTCGTAACATTAATAAATCCATCTAATATAAAGCGGCACATATAACAAGTTTCTGATTTTTAGCTGAGTTTGTTTCAAAATCTTTTTTTAAAATTTTCTCTGGCAGTGTTGTGAACCATTCTGGCTTTCTGGTCAAGCTGAATTAGGTAGTGAAAGGTGTTTATACATTTGCTATATTAAAAAACAAAAGGACTACATTGAATGTGTGCAGTTAAAGCAATTTAATTTAATTTAGCTGTTGCATCATGTCTTCTTGGCAGTGGCCCATTTAATAGAAGTTAAATTGTAATAGGATTCTTGATTTTTTTTAACCACAGTTCTCAAAACAAATCTCCCCTACCCCCAGTTGCCCTAGCTTTTCAGGCCAGTAAGAACTTTTGCATGACGCTCTTTGTATTGTCGTCAGCCATTGTTCTCCCCAAAGCTGTGTTGACCAATCTGGGGAATGGCATGCTCTTGTAGGGAGTGTCACCGCAGTGGTGGAGATGGTGGGAAAATAAATGGATGGGGTAACTGCCACTGCCACTGCCAAACCTCCTAATTTTATGGTATTTTATTGGTAGTTTATACATGGGGATGAATATATATATATATATATATATTTTTTTTTTTAACTTGGCATTTTTACTTAAAGAAAGCCAGCATAACTTAAAATGTGTAGCGATCTTGCTAGCCAATTGTGTAAACATTGGGGCATGGCTTAAGGTTTTCATTTCACATGCCGCAATTTATTATTTGACACAGTTACTGTTCATCCTTCTGGCAATGGAATAAACTCCTGTGTATGTGTGGCTCAGAGGGAGGGGAAATGGATGTTCTAGTCATTTGAAATCAGTGGGAGTTTTCAATATTGTTTCAGAAGATTCTCTACCAAGTCCCAAGTCGCCCTTTCTGTAACTACGTGTTTTGTCTGACCTGCATTAAAACTTAAGCTGTTCCTAATAGCGGTGCTGCAGATGATAATGTGCAGCTGATGATAATGTGTAAAAATGTTTCAGTGTAAACAAAGTTGTTTAGTTTAGTGGTTTTTTTATAACACAAAAAATCAACACTGCATATAGTCTCAAGAAAAGTGCTACCAAGACCAGCTAGCTTTTCTCACTTCTAGGTATACTGTGAGGTGAAAAGGAACTTTAAGTGTCCGCTGGAAGCTCTGACTAATGTCTTACATTTCAGTGGTAGTTTTTTAATTCAGATAACTCTAGAGTTAAAATAATTGCTAGTGAATAAACTCTCAAGTAAAACTCTGTAATCAGTTCACATTATAAAGGCTTTTCAATTAATGGGTGACATTAGAGTACAAAGAATAATAATATACTGTTTTTCATGACAATGTAGGTTGATTTCTAGCTATAATGTGTTGGGGGAAGCTCTTAAGTTTAAACCTCCTCTGGAGAAAGGGAGTGATTTTTCTCATGCTCCAATTTGCATATGATACTTCTCCAGTTATAACATGTGTTCCTTTTTATTGACCCAAATTATGTTTGACTACAGTGTTACTCTCTACATATGGTATAGATCACATGCCATAAAAGCTAATATAGACTATGATTTTTACTAGTTTCCTTGGGATTTTGTTAAGTGGCCAGCTACCCATTGGTAATACAATACCCCAAAAAAAAAAGTCCAGAATGTATCTTCTTTATAACAGTCATTTCGGTTCTGTCACTGAGGTGATAGAACTTGCCAATGAACATGTATGTCTGGTTTATATTAGTATTATATAATAGAATACCCATTCTGCTTTAAATTTATACTCTCCCATATTCAGAATAACTTTAAGGGTTTCTCTACAGATTAATGTTTGCAAGATTAGGATCTTAAATGTTAAAATGTTTGTGTTTTTGTTTTTAGCAGTGCAGTAAATTTCATATAAGATATACTACCAGTAGGGGTATCGACACACAAAACTCAGCATTTATGTTTTAATTTAAAATTGCAATAGCACATTTTCAAATTAGTTTTATAAAGCCTTAACCTGATTTAAATCAGTGATTTATTTAAAAATCAAGTGTTTTAAATCCATTATTTATATCTTATTGATTTGGTTATTGGAGTCATTCCCCTGGGGAGAAAAGGGCTACATAAATGTAGTAATATACCAATAGACAGAGTACAGAAATCAAACCTGAAGAAGAGCTCTGTGTAAACTGAAAAGTTTATCTCTTACGTCAACAGAAGTTGATCCAATAAAAGATAGTACCTCACCCATCTTGTCTCTCAAATATCCTGGGACCAACACAGCTACAACAGGACTACGTAATAAAATAAATGATGTTTCAATGTAGTGCTTGCTCAAGAAGTTAGAACTAAACATTTTAACTGAAGTAGTAATTTTTGGTATGCATGAGCAAAGTGTTTTCTAAACCTTGTAATAGCTTTAACTGGATTAATTTTTCTAGTGAAGACTAGGCATACATGTACGTTTACAAGATCTGTCACCTCAGCGACAAGGACAAAGTGACTATTGCAAGAAGGTACAAGTCAAATAAAGTGGAATAAGAGAACCTTTTTCTGATTTAGATTAATCCACTTCCAAAGGGGTGGAGTAAATTAATTTGGAAAAAAGGTGGCCTTCATCTGGAATAAAAATGTCCACACATGGAGTTTATTCAGAAATAACTCCACGTGTAGACAAGCCCTTATGCATGTATGTAACTTTATTTGCATGACTAGTCTCATAGCCTATGTCCTTAAAGTTAAGCGTATATATAAACATTTGCTTCATCGGGGTTAAAATTATTTTTATTAAAAACTTTTTTTCTGAGTGGCATAACATTTTTGAAACTTGAAAACAAAAATTGTTTTAATGTTAACAATGAAAAGTTATTTAGACTTTCAATACAATAACAAACTGAACTTTTTTATACACACAGAAGCCAAGGTTTTCTACAATAGGAGTGTAAAGTTAGGCTCCAATGTGCAAATGAGTAACTGGATGGAGGATAAAGGGAACAGCAGCTCTGAATGAAGAGGCTGGAGGATGTCTGAAGCCGCCCTCTGAGTCCCATATCTGTTGTACCCATCCCCGACCCCCATTACTCCTTCCCCCACTCTCTACCATCCGCCTCTCCCCAATTGCTGAAGGCAGGGCAATTTCTGGCACCCCCTTCTGCTGCCAACACCATCACAGACAGCAGCTTCATATGTGTGTCTGTCTGTCTGTGTTTCTCTCTCTCTCTCATTAGGTGTGCAGCGGTCTGTGGCTCTCTAGTTAGGCAAATCTGCTGGGCATCTTAGGATCACAAGTCCCAGAAACCTGAGTATGGCCTGGTAGAAGTGCTTCTGTTTTCTTCACTTGTGGAAGTTCGGTATTTCAGAAGGTGGTGTGTTGCCAGTGTAGCACAGGCTACATGCTTGTTGGTTTTGTGTTGCCTCTGATTTCTAGTCAATTGCCAGAATGTTTCTAGGTCACTATACACTAAACTCTTTAGAAGAAAAGAACCAATTTTATTGTTCAGACCGTGAAGATCACTTTTTTAAAAAGCAACTCAATTTCCCAATATAAAAAATATATATTTTAGAGGGGTGTGGATGATAACTTGCTTTTGTAGTTTTAAAAAATCTGACTTCTACTAGCAAATCATTGTACACAGTTGTTATAAATCAGTACAATACAGTAATTTAATACTACTTTAGACATTTTAAGATGAATTCCCTTCCTTATCACCTGCTCAAATCTGCGCATATCCATGTATCTCCTCCCAGAAAATGTGCAAGATGGTGTAAAGCCCACTTATTTCATTTCATGTGCAGATTGGGTTTTGGTTCTAAATGCCTTTGGGTTAAGACTAGTTATCAAATAAAGTCACCTTCAAAATAACTTGTTTGAAATGTTTTGCATTCAGTGCACCTAGTTGCTGTGGTGATAAGGGCTTTATAAATTAATAAAATAACTGTCAACTGAGCATAAAAGTTAATACAAACTTGAGATGTTTACATGCAGTGTTTGCTCAATAACTTAGGTTAAATATTTAAACCAAAATAGTAATTTCTGTTCTGCATAAATTGCCCCTGGTGGTATGCACGTGCTCATGCTCATGTTTTTTTCCTGCTTTCAATCACTACAGTTACAACTAACTTCTGAGGGAAGTCTAGACTATGAAGACAGGTTGAATTTTTAGAATGTGTTGGTGAACAAGTTTTAACTAACATGATTTAGTAAAGCATACTGACAGAATTAGCAGAAGAAATCTCGGCGCCATGGGCATTAATATTTACAAATGTGTGAATGACAAGAGAAATCCTGGAAGACTGAAGAAGGACTAATATAGTACCTATCTTTAAAAAGGGGAAAGAAGGAGCCAGGAAACTATAGACTAGTCGGGCTAACTTCGATACCTGGGAAGCTACTAGAGCACTGTATAAAACATTTAGTTTGCAAATACCTGGAGGATGAAGGGGTGATCATTAGCAGCCAGCATGGATTTACCAGGATGAAATCATGTCAAGCCAGCTTGATTTCCTTCTTTGACAGAGTAATTGATTTGGTGGATGGGGGAATCCGGTGGTCATAATATACCTGGATTTCGGCAAGCCGTTTGACACAGTCCCACATGCCACTCTGTAAAGTAAGCTGGAGAAATGCGGGCTCGACAGAACTACCTTTAAGTGGCTACATAATTGGTTAAACAATCACAAACAAAAGAGTAACTATTAATGGAATGATGTTGGATTGGAGAGAAGTCTCTAGTTGGGTTCCACAGGGATCTGTTCTGGGTCCAGTATTGTTTAACATCTTTATTAATGATCTGGATATAGGTAAAGGGAGCATACTGATCAAGTTTGCAGAGGACACAAAGCTAAGGGAGGTTGCCAATACTTTGGAAGATGGAGCTAAAATTCAGAGGGATCTTGGTAAACTGGAGATAGGCAAATGTGAGCTGCCACTCTTAAGGAAGAAAAAACAAATGCACAAGTACAGAATGGGGGAAAACTGGCTTGGCAGCAGCACTGCTGAGAAGGATCTGGGAGTTGAGGGATCACAGCCTGAACATGAGCCAGCAATGCATTTCTGTTGCAAAAAAAGCAAATGCAATTTTAGGTTGCATTAACAGAGGCATAGCATGCAAGTCACTGGAGGTGATAGTATTGCTCTAGTTGGCCCTGGAGTACTGTGTCCAGTTTTGGTCATTGATTGTATAGAAAGGATGTAGAGAAACTGGTAATGATCCAAAGGCAAGCGACAAAGATGATCAGAGGGATGGAATGCAAGCCCTCTTGAGCAAAGGCTGAAGGAACTGAGTATGTTTAGTTTGTAAAAGAGGAGATGGGGGGGGGGGGGGAAGGATATGATAAGTCTTCAGATATTTGAAAGGCTGCCACAAAAAAAGATGAAGAGTTGTTCTCGTTTGCCCTGGAGGGCAGGACAAGAGGCAATGGGTTCAAACTACAGTATAGCAAATTTAGATTAAATCTCAGGAAAAACATCGTAACTGTAAGAACAATAGGGGCATGTCTACACTAGAAAGCTAAGTAGACCTAATGTAGTAATTACTACGGTGTTTCATGTCTGCACTGCCCTCTTATCGGTGGTGTGCATCCTCACCAGGAGTTCTTCCATTGACGTAAGAGGGACTGTGTGTGTGGGGGGCAGGGGCTGAGAGCCTGGGCTCTTAGCTCCACATGCAATTCCCTGCCAAGAGCCTGGATGCACCCCAGGCTTTTGGCTCCCCGGGAGCCTGCCTCTTCTCCTCCCCCCCCCCCCCCCCCCCCAGGCTCCCAGCTGCCTTGGGGCAGCTGGGCTCCAGGCAGTGGGGAGCAGAGAGCCCAGGGTGACATAAAAAAAGTCCCTGTGACCATTAGATTGTTCTGAATTAGCTTGGACAAGTCACTCCCTGGCCCCTTCTCTTTGTAAAAAGTTGTGGCCCATGTCGCCATCTTTCCTTCCTCCTAAAACACATGCCCCCTTTAGCAAGGCAAGAGGAGTAGCAAACAGGGATGTTTCAGAGGGAGAAGCTGCAGATCCTGTGCTTGGCAGTAGAGGGACTTGTTGAGTGGTGTGTTTGGCCTCTTGCTTGTTCTTTGTGACAGTGGTGCGGCTGGACTGTGGGTCCATGGACAGCCAGCCAGGTGAAGCAGGTCTGTTTCTTCCATGGAGGGCCATGTGGCTGTGACCTTTGGATATTTCAACAGAAGCAGTGTTTAAAGTCCGAGTGGTTCAGCCTTCCCTTTAGTATGGGTGTGGAGCTGAGTAGCAAGTCTGATCAGTATATTAATCAGTTGCCAGATGAACAGGAGCAGAAAATAGGAGTTTTGGAGGGAGTTTAGAGAGAGAATGTAATTGCTGTTTTAGGTATGGCTGTACACCAGGTAACACATATGGACAACAAGAGAACAACAGCTGTGACTTACCTTTGATGTTCTATGTTGTCCTTTCTGCCAGAATATGGAAAAGATTTCTGATGTATGAAGTGCAAGCTGGTGACCATAGTGGAGGAGAAGATACGTGGTCTGAAAACCCAGGTTTCAACACTGCTCAGCTTCTGAGAAAATGAAGGCTTCTTGGGCAACCAGCTTTGGAAGTTCTTACCATAGGTACTACAACGGGAAGGATCAGCAATAAGTGAATTAGAGAGTCACTATCAAAGAAGTGGACTGGTAATTTGTGGACGACAGAGAAAGAGAGCCAGGAGGCAGTCAGCAAGGCTAGAAGTATCAAAACGTTACCAGATATTGAGCGAGTCAGGTTTTTCCTTACTTATCTCTGGAGGAAGGGAACAGAAAGCTACAGGGGACATACCTGACTAGTCGCCCTTGGCGTGTGAAGCAACTAGTCACAGGGTCAGGACTGTTGGCTGTGTGACTGGTGTGAGGCTGGGGGTTTTGGATTCTGGAATATTGGGCTGTACTAATGTATCCAACAGGTGAGGTGATGTGGGGAATGATCATCTTTGTTGGAGACTAGCTGGAGCAGTTAGGAGGGCATTACAGTAACTTGGTTCAAGCTCAAATTCATCATGTCACAAATTGAACTAAAGCAGGGGTTCTCAAACTTTGTTGCACCGTGACCCCTTTCTGACAAGAAAAATTGCAACACTATCCTGGGAGTAGGGACCAAAGCCCAATCCCTACCACCCTGGGTGGGGGGGACCAAAGCCCAAGGGCTTCAGCCACAGGTGGGGGGCCTGTAAACTGAACACCACCACCCAGCGCTGAAGCCCTCAGGCTTTGGCTTTAGCCCTGGGTGGTGGGGCTCGGGCTTTGGCTGCGGCCCCAGCAAGTCTAATGCCAGCCCCGGCGAACCCATTAAAATGGTTTTGCAACCGGCTTTGGGATCCCACAGTTTGAGAACTGCTAAACTAAAGTAACAAAGCATGTGAAGAGAATAAGTTTCTCACTTGCTTATACTACCAATGCTGAGAGTCTGGGTAATAAGCAAGAGGAGTTGAAAATTTTCAGTGAGGAGAAATTTTATATAATTGTCATTACTGAAATCTGGTGGGATGACTCACATGATTGGAATGTTAAAATTATTTGTTATAACTATGGGTGGCATGTGAGCCCCCTCCCCCAGGGGGCTAGCCATGTGGCCCTGCCCCTTCCTCCTGAGCCCACCCACTAGAGCCCTGAGCCCCCTCCACTGCCCTCCCCACCCAGCCCTGAGGCCTCCCCACGGCTGAACAGCCCCGGGCCACCAGCCAGGTCCTGGCACCCGGCTGACACCAGTTCATGGCTGGCCCCAGCACCAGGCCACCCAGCAGCACCTGCCACCTGCTGGCCTCTGGCCAGAGCTGAGCTACGGCCAACTTGGAGGAGATAGCGCAGCATGGGCGGGGCCAGGGCTTGGAGTAGGGGAGGCTTAGCCTTCCCTGGCCTATTATACCTGTCGCCCATGGTTTATAACTTGTTTAGGAAGAATGGAGTGCGTAAAAGTGGCATGGTGATGGCACTGAACATTAAAGACACCATTATCTGTTTTAGGGTTATTGATGACTCAGGCTCTTGAATGCATATAGATCAGAGTGCTAACTAACAACACCCAGAAGAGGATATTGGTGAGTGTCTATTACAGACCACTGAATCAAACCAGAGAACAGGATGAGTTACTCATTAAACACCCTGTCTGTAATGTGTGGAAAGAAAAATGATGGTGTCACAGGGGAATTCAGTATGAAAGACACATGTTGGAGGTCTCATGTAGCCAGCAATAAAATGTCATTAGAGTTTCTAAAAGTTATAGATAATTTTCTAATTTAAAAAGGTATTGCACCCAACATGAGGTAGCTCTTTCTTTTGGACCTCATGAAGATGAATTCATCACTGGACTGGGAGTTGGTGGTTGACTACAGGCCAATGACCATGCCCTGCTTAGAGTCAGTAGGAGGAAACAGTGGACAGTCCAAACCAGTAACATACGTACTCTTCACTTCAGAAGGACTAATTTCCCAAAGCTGGGCAAAATTATGAGCAAAATTTATTGAGAGGAAAACGTTAGATAGAAAAATGTGAAGGAAGATTGGGAAGTCTTAAAGAAGAATTTATTGGATGGCCACAATTGAGAAAGAGGCCAACATCTGGCTAAAATTGCACTTTGGCTCAGTGTTGAGGTGAAGGCAGTGATTAGAAATAATAATAGAGCAATATATAACATATGGAAAAGGAAATAAATAGAAATCCATATAGATTAGATATTATGAAATGTGGAAAATTGATAAGGGAGTCTACAGATGTCAGGGAAAAATTCATGGCTAATAGGGCTAAGGACACCAAGATAGAGTTTTTAAAAGCATATTAGGAACAAAAGAAAAGTTAGCAATGGTAATGGTTTAATACTAGGTGGAGATGATGAAATTAATAATAGCGATGCAGAAAAGAAAATGCCACATCCTGAATTTTTGGGAATGTTCTAGGCATCAGTGACCAAAACCCTCTTGATTTTGGGTAAAATTGTCAAGCAGAAAGGTGGCGAAATGGGAGAGACATTCTGCCTTGCCAGCTTTTTAACACAGCCATAGTTTTCAAGCAATTGTATATAGATCAAAAAACTGATGGCTCCAGTTAACGCCTTCCAGCACAACAGTACTTCCATCTCCTCTCTGCTTGTTCTCCCAATGCAGTTTATCATGTTGACACCCTCAGTGATTTATCTCCTAAACAGAAAGAAGAAATAGTAGTGGAGGAGGGAAGGGGGATGGGTGGGGGAAGGGCACATACGGTCCCTGGCTGTTTGGAGGGGGGAATCCTCTGCTGTGGGAGTGGGGGAGAATGGGGGACCTTGGAATGTAGGGGACATAAAGCCCCTGCCATGGGTAGACTGGAGAGTTTTGGGGAAGATGGGGGTGCACACAGAACTGTTGAAATGGAGGGGAGAATGGGGGACCCCGGTGTGGGAGGAAAGGGGACACACACAACCCTGTGCAGGGGAGGGGCGAGAGTGAGGGGAGTTGCAGGCAGTGCCTGAAGTAGAGGAGGATGGGAGGGGACAGTGAGGGAGTTTGTGGGGGTAGGAATGCAGTGATGCAAGGAGCCCATGTTGCATGCAGTGAGCTCAGCCTACTCAGCTAGGAAGCGTGTGACCCCTTAGCTCAATAAAGTTCACAACAACTATTTGTGTAAGCAGCAGTTTATTAAAGCACAGATGCTGTACATTACAGGGACATATTGTTGAGATAACATACAACACAGGGAACCATTTTGTGTGTTTCCTAAACTTGGTTACTGGCATGTCTGTGATGGGGATTTAGAATTAAAAAGGAAAGGATGGAAGTGGAGGTACCCCAACTAGAGAGTTCTCCAAATCCCTTGAGAAGGGAAGCGTACTAAGCCACCTTGCTGTTGTTGCTCACAGCAACACTAAAGACCCTCACTGGTTCAAGTAATTGTAGTGTATGGGAAAAGGCTCGTATCTGTTTAAGTCCTTTGTAGCACACATGTTGTTCTGTGTTTTTAGAAGCCATCAGAAATGACGAAAAGCAGCAGTACGCATTAAGCTAGACCTGGCACGTTTGTATGTAATTATGTCGGCGCCAGCTGTGCTCATTTTGTTTCTTCATTATTTTTGTTGTGTAATGAGCAAAAGGCACAACACTATTGATAACTATTTTATTATTTGTACCAACATTTTTTAAAAATGATAAATTTAGCTATTTTCCTCTTAATTTGTCCAAGAAGAAACTAGGGTTTTTTACAAACATCTTAATTTCTAATCATACATGTAATTTCTGTGAAAATATTACAGCTGGAGTTGCAACAAATTGGTTGAAGACTGTTATTGATTGATTTTTACATGTATAGTCTAGGTTGTCTAACAAGGAAAATACAAAATAGAAATCGGGGTACAGTATTTTGCGTAGTTTTGCCCAGACATGAGGCTTCAGCTCTGGGAGTTGCATAGCCTTGTCTCTCCATAAAGGTCACTGGTATGTCAGTTGGGGTCACCTGAGATACATTTTGTCATATACAGTCACTTCAAACCCAGTTCCTTATTAAAATACCATTTACGAAGGAGAAATGGGGTATGGCTGTGACATGTGGCTACATTATTGCTCAAGAACGAAGCTTTGAGTCAGGAAGTGGCATGTCCTAGGTAGCGCAAACAGTCTCCTGATGACCCCAAGACACATTTTCTTAGATACAGTTAGTCAAAACCCAGTTCCTTATTCAAATGCCACATGCAAAAGGGAAGTTGGGATGGGAGTGAGGTAGCAGTAAATTGTACAGAACTAAAGCTGTGGATTAGGGAGTGACTTGTCCCAGCTACTTCATGATTATAGGGATGTGTCACTTGGGGTGAGCCAAGAAGTATTTTGTCACAGCCAGTGAAAACCCAGGTCCTTATTTGAAAGTTAATTATTTGAATAAACCATAATTAATATAAATTGTTATAAAATGCAGTCACTCATGTATGGTGACATTTGTAAAAAAAAAAAAAAAAAAAAAAAAAAAAAAAAATCTTACACTGATTTATTAATACAGATCTAGGAATAAGGGACTAACTTCAGCTTCCTACATTTTCAGCCAAAAAAAAATTGTTTTGGTCAAAAAGCCAGGGTGTATGGTGAGCTTGTTTTTTTTTGTTGTTGTTTTTTTGTGGTGAGGAGGGGGAGTTTGACCAGAAAACCTCTAGTTTTACAGTTCCACCTAGTTAGCTACCTTATATATATGGCTCACCACAATTCAGACAGTTTTGTAAATCAGTCCTAAAGTGTATGAGTGCAACCCGTTGTAAATTTAGAAAATTATTTTTTAAAGGACTGCATCAACTACTTTTTTGATAGATTTGGAGGTATTTTCTGTTCTTACTGTCTGTAATATCCTTCTAGATGCTTAAAAAATTAGCATTTGATTCTCAAATTTTTTTGTCCTCCCTTTTTGGTAAACATTTTCCCCATTAAGAACATAAGAATGGCCATACTGGGTCAGACCAAAGGTCCATCCAGCCCAGTATCCTGTCTACTGACAGTGGCCAGTGCCAGGTGCCCCAGAGGGAGTGAACCTAACAGATAATGATCAAGTGATCTCTCTTCTGCCATCCATCTCCACCCTCTGACAAACAGAGGCTAGGGACACCATTCCTTACCCATCCTGGCTAATAGCCATTAATGGACTTAACCTCCATGAATTTATCCAGTTCTCTTTTAAACCCTGTTATATTCCTAGCCTTCACAACCTCCTCAGGCAAGGAGCTCCACAGGTTGACTGTGTGCTGAGTGAAGAAGAACTTCCTTTTATTTGTGTTAAACCTGCTGCCCATTAATTTCATTTGATGGCCCCTAGTTCTTATATTATGGGAACACGTAAATAACTTTTCCTTGTTCACTTTTTCCACACCACTCATGATTTTATATACCTCTATCACATCCACTCTTAGTCTCCTCTTTTTCAAGCTGCAAAGTCCTAGTCTCTTTAATCTCTTCTCATATGGGACCCGTTCTAAACCCCTAATCATTTTAGTTGCCCTTTTCTGAACCTTTTCTAATGCCAGTGTATCTTTTCTGAGATGAGGGGGACCACATCTGTACGCCGTATTCAAGATGTGGGCGTACCATGGATTTATACAAGGGCAATAAGATATTCTCTGTCTTATTCTCTATCCGTTTTTTAATGATTCCTAACATTCCGTTTGCTTTTTTGACTGCCGCTGCACACTGCGTGGAAGTCTTCAGAGAACTATCCATGATGACTCCAAGATCTTTCTCTTGATTAGTTGTAGCTAAATTAGCCCCCATCATTTTGTATGTATAGTTGGAGTTATTTTTTCCAATGTGCATTACTTTACATTTATCCACATTAAATTTCATTTGCAATTTTGTTGGCCAGTCATAGTTTTGTGAGATCTTTTTGAAGTTCTTCAGTCTGCTTTGGTCTTAACTATCTTGAGCAGTTTAATATCATCTGCAAACTTTGCCACCTCACTGTTTACCTCTTTTTCCAGATCATGTATGAATAAGTTGAATAGGATTGACCCTTAGGGAACACCACTAGTTACCCCTCTCCATTCTGAAAATTTACCATTTATTCCTACCCTTTCTTCCCTGACTATTAACCAGTTCTCAATCCATGAAAGGATCTTCCCTCTTATCCCATGACAACTTAATTTACATAAGAGCCTTTGGTGAGGGACCTTGTCAAAGGCTTTCTGGAAATCTAAGTACACTATGTCCACTGGATCCCCCTTGTCCACATGTTTGACCCCTTCAAAAAACTCTAGTAGACTAGTAAGACATGATTTCTCTTTACAGAAACCATGCTGACTTTTGTGAAACAATTTGTGTTCTATGTGTCTGACAATTTTATTCTTTACTGTTGTTTCAACTAATTTGCCCAGTACCGATGATAGACTTATCGGTCTGTAATTGCCAGGATCACCTCTAGAGCCCTTTTTAAATATTGGTGTTACATTAGCTATTTTCCGTCATTGGGTACAGTAGCTGATTTAAAGGACAGGTTACAAACCATAGTTAATAGTTCCGCAGTTTCACATTTGAGTTCTTTCAGAATGCTTGGGTGAATGCCATCTGGTCCTGGTGACTTGTTACTGTTAAGTTTCTCAATTAATTCCAAAACCACCTCTAGTGACACTTCCTCAGACTTGTCACCTACAAAAGACGGCTCAGATTTGAGAATCTCCCTAACGTCCTCAGCCGTGAAGACTGAAGCAGAGAATTCATTTAGTTTCTCTATGATGACTTTATTGTCTTTAAGTGTTCCTTTCGTATCTCGTTCGTCCAGGGGCCCCACTGGTTGTTTAGCAGGCTTCCTGCTTCTGATGTACTTAAACATTTTATTACTTTTTAGTTTTTGGCTAGCTGTTCTTCAAACTCCTTTTTGGCTTTTCTTATTACATTTTTACATTTAATTTAGCAGTGTTTATGCTCCTTTCTATTTACCTCACAGGATTTACCACCACTACTCTTTGTTTCTACTAATGTCCTGTTCCATCGAGATTCCCTTGTTTACTTCTTTGCCACCATCATTATTAAGGATAACCAGAATATACACACTTATGTAACCCAGGTTCTTATGCTGTGCCCATCACCGTGTTGTTGGGTCACCTTTGAAAACTTAGGAAGCCTACACGTGTCTCCCCCAACCTGCCCCATCTCTTCTCATCTCTCTCTCGGGGGGGGTGGAGGGGGTAGGGGTGGAAGGGATTATTGTGAGAGGACTTGGTCTAAATTGAGTTTTGCATTTTGTTCATAGATATCCCTAACTCTTCTAGGAACGAACTGCTTTTTTGTGAATCGTTTATTGTGGCCTGGTCTACTCTATAGTTAGGTCAAAGGAAGGCAGCTTACATCGATTTACTTCTGTAAGCGTGTATGCTACAATGTTGCTCCTGCCGATGTAAATTGCCCACTACACTGACCTAATAACTCCACCTCCATGATAGGTATAGTGCTTAAGTTGATGTAGTGAGGGTGACGTTTTGTCTGAGTGGACACTGTGTTACTTACATCACCTGTTGGCTATCAACCCTGCGTGGGGCTGACAGCTGGAGCAGACAGCCTGGGGCAGTGGGCCTCTGGCTGTGAGCCCTGAGCGGGGCTGATAGCTTGGGCTGTAAGTCCCCCACCCTGGCCCACTTAAGTTGGTGCAAGTGTGCCTGGTGAGGACGTGCATCACCCTACTGTGGACATGAAAAACTATAGTAATTACTGTGGTGGCTGTCAACCTAATGTAGGTGGACTGAATTTTGTAGTGTAAACAAGGCCTGAGAGTATGTCTTCACTGCAGAGTTAGTGGCATCCAGGTGAGCCAGCCCAGGTGTGAGTGGCCACTCTGCAAAACGGCTGTGTCCTCACTGGTGCTGCGCTCAACTGTGTGTGTCACTGGGAGCTCTGAGGCCATGTTCCATGGGTCTGTGAGCTGCAGTAAGCTTTGATTCTTTCCCAGTGAATTGTGGAAGGCTTTGTCTGTTTTTCTGGGCACACTGAGGGTGGGGGGGAATTTTGGGGTGGCACTGGAGAGCTATCAGCACTCAAGTGATTTAGCTGTGTCCTCATTCCAAAGTGGTGGGTTACCAGCCTGAGTGAAAGTGGAACCCAGCTCTCACCCATACCCCTGGCCAAGGCAGGCGAGCCTGGGTTGAAGGAACCACCAAACTCGGAGGGGAAGTTTTAATGTGTGGACAGGAGGGAGATTAGAGGCAGCACCCTGGTGAGAGCCTGCATTATCTCAGCAGTGAAGACACGGTGAGAAAGTTCTGTCTCTTGCATGTGTGAGTCTCACATTTCAGTTTAATAGTTCAGTTTTTTCCAGTGAAAAGTAGCTGTTTCGGGAGCTCATGATTACGCAGTGTAAAGTGGTTCTTTCATGTAATCTAAGCCGTGATTGCATGGAGAGGTTGTAGAGGAGGACAGAAATGTTCAGTCTGGCCTGGTACAGTCTGGCCTGATATTCATTAGGGAGGCAACAAAGAGCGTGAGCGCTGAGGTGCTACGCTTTCTCTGGCTATGGAGATGGGCTGCAGTGCTTTGGAGCAGTTGCAGGGTTGTGTGTGGTTTGTTTGTTTATAAAAGGCCAGCTTTTCATTCCTACGTACAGAGTGTTAGTCATCAAGCCTGGAGGTTGGACATGCCAACCTGTCTGACGTGAGAGGACAAAGTATTCTTGCCAGCTGTGAATGGAAAGGGGCAATCCTTAAGAGTAGGATTTGTTAGGCCAGGGCTGCACTAGCAGCCCTTTGCAGGTATAGGCACTTTTTTGCTGGTGTAGTTCATTCAGCTTTCCCCTCCTCCCAAGCATAATAAGCTATCCCAGCAAAAGTGCAGTGTTTAGTATAACTGCATCTGCACTGGGAGGTTCTGTCAGCACAGCTATGTCTATCAGAAATCACACTTCATCGCAGCCCTGCTGACATCTGTACCCACAAAAGTTTGTAGCGTAGACCTGGCCTTACTTGCAGAGTGTGAGGGGAGTTCAGTTGTTCCTGGTATGTCACAATAAAATGACCATTCCTGCCTGTTCCTCGTGTGTGTGTGTAATTTGAGTAATGGGTTTTTAAAATCTTCTCTGGATTTTAAATTAAAATTACAGGTAACTGTTCTGCATTGGCCAAACAAACACCTAAACCACACTTTTGATACGTGCTGTAGAAAATGCAGCAGAGAAAGATGAACCACTTTTGTTTTTCTTTTGGGGGAAGTTCATTTGTTTTAAAGGTCTGATGTATCCACCTCAATAAAACCAATATGATGAAAATCCCAGTTTGTTGTCAAGCTCTTCGGGGTGGGATGTGTCTGTTACATGCTTTCTGTAATGCACCTAGCACAGTTGTGGGTGTTCAAAAATAGCAAAAATCCACATGGTCCCTGGGAGCAGAGTTACTTCCAATAGATCAGTAATGCTATTCTAGGTCCGAGCAGTATCCTAAAGCTTAAATTGTAAAAGCTTAAATTAGCAGTAATTCTAAAAATAATTGCATCTTCAACCTAAAATGTGCAAAGAACGTAACCTAGATGTAACCTTAAACCAGAAACATTAAACAATGGAAACGTTTTTCACTAGTATTGTTGAATAATAACTTAAAGACAATAGTGGCACATTGTGTGAACCTTAATGCTTTTGTTCAAAAACCCTTTTTCTTCGTTTCCCATATTAAAAACTGTCAACATTCTGTGGGACTATGTGATTTCTCCTCCCTCTCTCCCCTTCCTTCTTATTTAACACCTACTTTACATTTTCATTTCCCAGGGGTTTCTTGACACTTTTTACTATTACATCTTAATTTCTCAGAAAGAAAAGGACGACTTGTGGCACCTTAGAGACTAGCAAATTTATTTGAGCATAAGCTTTCGTGAGCTACAGCTCACTTCATCGGATGCATACAGTGATGCTGTAGGTCACGAAAGCTTATGGTCAAATAAATTTGTTAGTCTCTAAGGTGCCACAAGTCCTCCTTTTCTTTTTGCGAATACAGACTAACATGGCCGCTACTCTGAAACCTATCTTAATTTCTGTGTTTCAGCATAAAGTACCTTTTGTGTGGGGAAGAAAGCATTACGTTTTCTCTCACTGTAAGCAAGGAACAGTAAAGATGTGAGATTGTGCAACTAAAAAGTTAAATCAATGCTAGTTTCCAAATGAAACTGTGTAAGTGTGAAATTATTTTTTAAATTTAACTTAAATGATGAGCATTATCTCAACTTTTACATGTTGTTAAAAGTGGTACTGAAATTAAAGGAACTGTCTCGCTTTCTTGCAATGCATTCACCAGGCATGTTTTTTTCCTACTTTATTTTTATTGTTTTGGCGTATTGAACAGCTTGTCTCTGAAAACACAACAGCATAAGAAGTTTCCATCTCTTCCTTAATCTTTCTGTTACTTAAAATCTGTGGAGTGTTTTTTTGGAGGGTACAGTTAGATGGATGGCATCTTTTATTCTATCATAATTCTGACTCTCGTTTTCAGCTGGTTATTGACCTAGTTTTTTAAATGTTTGTGTTTCCAAAATTTTTATGTTCTTCATTAGGTTTCATACTTCTCTTAATTAGAAGATCACTCACAGAAGTTCCATAGTTGCATAAAGTATACATTTTCTGTGTTGATTTTCATCATATATACTTGATTAAGCAATTTGCCACCTTTATTGTGGTTGTCTGAGACAAGTTAAAACATTAGAGAAGGTGAAAACACAGTAAGTCTCTTAAAATAAGCCTAAGAGATTGTTGTTTTGCTAGATGTAGGTTGCTACGCTAAGTGTAGTAGTTCTTTGTGTGTACTGGAAATTTGTCTTTGTAGGTGCTGAATGGGAATTTCCATTGGCCCCTAAATCATGCAAGTGATTATAATTATATGGATGAGAAAAATTATTGGCATATACAGGGTTCAAGCCAGCACCTGTTATCCTGCTGGCAGACTGAAAACTACTTGGCTGAACAGTCAATGGTGAAATAAGAGATTTGTTTAATTAAAGGTTTGGTCATTATTCATAGCCACTAAAAGCATTCATACTTAACAAATTACATAGTACCAATCAGTGGCTTATAACTAAAGACCAAATTTGTGTTTAAACAGTCTATGGTACTATAAATATGCAGTTTAATAGTGAGATTTGACAAGAATTCATTGTTGGCAAACAAAAGATAAATTTTTCACATAAAAATGAACCAATTACGCATTCCTGGACAGATCCTCAGCTGTTGCAAATTGGTTTAGCTCCATTAAACTCAATGTAGCTACATCACTTTACACAATTGAAGGATCTAGCCCACTGTAATTTCCACCTTCTATAAGTAGGTGAAGGATGGCTTTATGGATAAACCACAAGTGTGAAAGTCAAGAAAGTTGGGTTCTGTTCCCACCTCTACTTGCTGACCTTTGTAACTGCAGGCAGTTGTCTTACGTTCTCTGTTTTCCCATCTATAAAACAGAGATGATATCCACTTACCTCATGTGCACATTGAGTTAATTACTGAAGTTTGTAAAGAGATCTGATCCTCTGACAGGTAACCAAAAAATACAGGTTCAAAAATACTAGTAAATTTTGCTGCATCCATGTTTTTTTGTTTTTTTTTTTTTGGGTGCCCAGCTTGACCTGACATGGAGGCAGAAGGTTGATGTGACAAGGGGACATTATCAAACCCTGTCAGAGTTTAATGTTGCTACTTATCTGCACGAGGCATTAAACACCATAGAAGTCAACAGGAGTTTCCTTCACCTTCAGAAGTCAACACCATTTCCTTCAATGAGAGTTGGATTCGGACTATGGAGGCAAAAGGGCAGTCCTTGGAATAGAGTGGGAATATTGACTTTGTAGAGCTCTGGTTCCTATTTAAGTTCTTTGCCTCTGTCAGTCTTCCCCTTTTTGAAGCCTGACCCTGTGCGAACAACTGGTAGTAATCTAAAGTTGAAACAGTTTGAGCTGGAATTCTCATCAGAGGCTGTGAAAAAACTGGTGGTTGTGTGTGTCTCTAAAATATCAAAATAGGGGACAGATGCACATATTTGCATACTTTTGGACCGCCTCCCTTTTTTTCTCTTTTCTTTCCAGATGGTTTGTAAATCTCCAAAACCACCTCGCCCATCTCCTTTATCCCTATTACAAACAGCATTAAAAAAGCTCCCTTAAGAACTTAGTGTTGACATTCCGAGCTTGGAGTCAGCAGTGGTAGTGGTAGCTGTGTTGGTGCACAGGCTGAGGGTATGTCTACACTGGCAAGTTTCTGAGCCACAAATTATACCACTTCTATTAAACCGCTGTTGTGTGTCCACGCTGTGCTCCATGACACTGGAGTGCATCCACTTTAGCAGCTCTTGCAACGGCAAAGACAGCAGTGTATTGTGGTAACTATCCCACTGTGCAACTGGCTGCAAGGTGCTTTGGAAGGGTTTGCAATGCCCCATGGGGCAGGCCCAGCATCACATGATGCAGGTTTCCCAATCCCATTGTTCCATGGGCATCCTACTACATTGCCAGCTGCTTTTCAACTGAATTTTGGGGGGGGAGGGAGGAGAGGAGTATGTGACAGGGAATGTGCATGTGACAGGGAGTGTGCATGTCTGTATGGAGGTGGGGGAGAGAGACAGTGTGTTTTGGGGGACAGAGTGTGTGTCAGCATGCTGTCTTGTAAATTCAGACAGTGGCAGGAAGCAACCAGTTCTGGGGGAGGGGGAAGCCCCCCTCACCTGCCTACCTATACACACACACACCTGCCCCCCCACACCTGCCTTGACACCTCTCTCTCTCTCTCTCTCTCTCACTCACTCACTCACTCACTCACTCACTCACACACCTGCCCATGGGCGGCGAGTTCTATGGGCCCGTGGTGCCCAGGCACCAGGAATATTCCTGTCCCAGGGGCCCAACTCCAGCAAAGTCCCGCCCCCCCCCCCCCCCCCCCCCCCCCCCGCGCGCACACACACACTCCCCCCGCGCTTCCCTGGCCCCACCTGCTGCCCCTGGGCAATTTTAAAACAGCCTGGGGGTTCCCGCTGCCATCCAGCAGCACAGCGGGGCTGAGCGGCTTCCTGCGCGCTCATTCCACGTGACTGCTGGCAGCCCATGTGAGGGGGTTGTGCTGCTGCACGCTGCCCCCGCCCCAAACGCCCCTGCGGCCAATGAGAAGCTGCAGGGGCGATGCCTGGAGACAGCAGTGTGACGAGTCCCCCCCTTCTCCCCTCCCCCGGCCTGCCCTGCCTAGGAGCTCCTGCCGGAGGGGGTGCACCAGGTAAGGATCGAACCCCCCTCATCCACTTCCAGAGCCTGCACCCACACCCCCTCCACAAACACACCCTTCGGTCCCCAAATTTCCTCCTGCACCGCCACCCCCCTTGCCTCCAAACTCCCTCCCAGAGCCTGCACCCCTCACCCCATCCTGCACCCCCTCCCCCTAACTCCTTCTTGCACTCCCACCCCTCCCTTGCACCTACTTTTGTCCCCAAACTCCCTCCCAGAGCCTGCACACCCACCCCTCCTGCACCCAGCACCCAAACTCGGTCCCAGAGCCTGCAATCCAGACCCCCTCCCCCACCCAAACTCCCTCCCAGAGCCTTAGGCAGGTGTGTGTGGGGAGTTTGCGGGCGGGGGGGGGGGTGGTTTCTGGAGGTTCTGGGCACCACCAAAATTTCTACAAACCTGCCGTCCCTGCACTTGCCTCTGTGTTCCACAGTAGGAGCATTCCGCATTAATGGTTTGCTTTGTGTCCTGGAGCAGATCAGCACAGCATGCAAGGACTGTCAGAAACAGTTCTTTGAAGGGGGAGGGGCGCTAGGGTGACCAGACAGCAGGTGTGAAAAATCGGCACTTCAGGGTGGGGGGAGGGGGTGGTAATAGGCAACTATATAAGATAAAACCCCAAATCATATTGGGACTGTCCCTATAAAATCGGGACATCTGGTCACCCTAAGGGGCGCATCTCTCCAGGGCAGCTGAGTTCAAAACAGTGAGCAGAGTGGTCACTTGAGGCATTATGGGACTGCTCCGGAGGCCAATTACTGCGCAGAAAGCAAATAGCCTTATGACTCTTGTTGCGGTGGTTCTTTTGCAGTGCTGAAACTGAGGAGTTTCTGCGCATAAAGTGGCATGGCAGTGTGTACACACACCTGCAGTTTGAGCGCAAAAAGCTGCTTTACTGTACAGAAACTGGCCAGTGTAGACAAGCCCTAAGCTAAGGTTTGGATGAGAGAAGTGACTGTATTAGGGTGTTGTTTTGTGCTTCCCTTCTCTCACCCTACTACCCCTGCTTCTCTCTTCCTCTTTCCCTTCCCTTTCCTCTTTGGTTTCTGGGTGTTTTGAGGTTTTTACAGACTCTTTTGTGCTTTTTAATGTTGATATCTGAAATTTTTGTGTGCGTGGAGTTTTCCAGTATACGCATTTTTCACTCCTTTATGAAGACATCTTGTTCCTGCAGATACCTATAATAATATTGATTATTCTGAATACCTGTTACAGAAATAGTCTAGTTCTAAACCAAACCAATATTTTATACCTGTTTTAAAAAAAAAAATGGGGGAGGGGAGGAATCTGGTTCATTGGAGGATTGAGCCCATAATATGGAAGGCGCTCTGACCCCAATCCAGCAAAGCACTTAAGCTCATGCTTACTTTTGAGTGCACACATTCATTGATTCATTCAGAGGAATTACTCACTTGCTTAAAGTTAAACATGTGCTTAAATGCTCTGCTGGAATGAAGCCGGAGTGCTCAGCACCTCTCAGTGCTATAGCTGCCTGCCATTTTAAAACAAACAACTGCTACTTAGATTTTTAGTTGGATGGGGAGAATCATCAAGGCAAAGATGTGAAAGAAAATCCCTTTCTTGATATGGTGGGCACCATACCTAGCATATTGTGTTCAATTCAGAAAGATATTGGCAAACAAGGGGAAATTTACAGGAAGACAACAAATCACTTAGGAGCAGGCCTAGGAGGCTGGAAAGATTGATAAGCAGTAATTAAGAGGGGAAATAATTACGTATGAATACTTTGAAGGGCGTAAACATGGAGGACGGGGGAAAAAATTTGGTCTTTTTTTTAGGGAGTAGGTATAAGTAGGGAGAAATGGAATGAAACTAAGAAATGAAATTTTATCATATTACAAAAAGCCTCCAGAGATTGAGATCGGTTAGATAGTGGTGGAAGCCCTACTGTGGTGGGATACTAAAACTTGACTCAGGAAAAAGTACTAGAAAATATACTAGAGAGAATATTTCTGAACTAATGGGAGTTGCGGGATGCTCAGCCCCCTCAAAAATCAGGCTATTTATTTAAGTGCCTTATTGTGGACGAAAGAATTTCACTGTAGGGGCCTGTTCATTAAAGGTTTGTCCTCAGACTCCTCCATCTCTAAACCTAAACATACTTTGTGGGCTTTTTGTTTTTGTTTTTTATGCTAATCTTGCATTCCTAATTTATGCTGGATGTTCATATAAGAATAGTGTATTTCTGCTGTGTTCACTCTACTTCTATACCAGCTTCAGAATTTTATAGAGACACATTGTGCAAGAGGTAAAACTTGGAAGCTCCTTTTAAGTTTCCACTTGTCCTAAAGTTGTAAACAAGAAATGGAAAAATTAGTTGTATTAACTGTTCACAAGCAGTTAAAAAAATCCTTTCTCTTTTCCTAGGAAATATATTTTTGAAGCTGCAAATGCTTTTTTTTTTTTTTTTTTTTTTTTAGGTTTCTATTTAATATGCAGAAGCTTGTTGAAATCTTTTAAATCTTTTTTTTCCTAAATCATCTTGCATTTTTCTTCTCCTGGACCTTGCATACACACCCCTTCCTTCTAGACTAGAATTTTAGATTCTGAAGTTGGCTTTACTCTGTTTTCCAAGGAAAAATATGCAATGTAAATTCTTTGTCAAAGTTAAATCTTTTTTATGGGGATGTGGTTTTTTTATATTTGATTTTTAGGTCTGAAGTTCTATTTTCCAAAGAAGATTAAAGATAATTTTTGGAATGTTGCATCAGAAATCCAGGGTTTTTTTCTTTGAGTTTCATTGTGGCACACCATAAAGGCAAGGAGGACAAAATCACAAGTAATAGAAGCCATTATCTCATTAGAGCAGTGTTGCGGTAACTGAAATTATTGTTTCTTTAACACAAGATCCAGCTGATGTTAAAAAGTTCTCTTCAGATAGCCATTTAATGTTAATACTCCAGCAGTGTCTAATCTTCAACTGGTAAAGAGTATACAAGAGAATTTAATTTTATATATATATATATAATTTATTTTCCCCTGGTAAATGTTTTTAGTATTAATATATCTAGATAGATCAGTGGTCTCCAACCTTTTTACCCACAAGATCACCTTTTGAATTTAAGATGAACTCGGAATCTGCCCCTTTCTTTCCCTTAGGCTCCGCCCCAGGGGTGCGGGAGGGAGTGAGGGGTCCAGGCTCTGGGAGGGAGTTTGAGTGTGGGCTCAGGGCTGGTGCGGGAGGGAATGCGGGCTGTGGGAGGGAGTTTGGTGCAGGAGGGGGCTCCGGGTTGGGGTGCAAGAGGGGGTGCGAGGTACAGGCTCTGGCTGGGAGGCGCTCACCACAGGTGGCTCCCAGCTGGTGGCGCAGCGGGGCTCAGGCAGGCTGCCTGCCTGCCTGCCGTGGCCCTACACCGCTCCTGGAAGTGGCTGGCTGCTGGCACATCTCAGCGGCCACTTATGGAGAAGGGGGAAGCAGGTCTCCGGGCACTGTCCGCGCCTGCAAGTGCCACCCCTGCAGCTCCCAGCCACTGGGAGCTGTGGGGGCGGTGCTGGGGGCTGTGCATGGAGCCGTGTCTCACCCCCTCCTCCTTCTACGGGCTGCAGAGAAGTGCCAGCAGCCAGCCGCTTCTGGGAGCCGCATGGGGCCACAGCAGGCAGGCAGCCTGCCTGAGCCCCTCTGCGCCACCGGACTTTTAGCAGCCTAGATATCGCAGTCGATTGGCAGAGGCACCAGGATTGACCAGTCAGTGACCACTGATCTAGATCATTCTGCCCTATTCCTGCATGCACCAAATCTGATCGATACTAGGGAATACAGGTGCGAATTTGAAGAATGCACTAGCTGGAGAATGAGTTAGAACTAGTTATTATATAGAGAGATTCCAAACTTAGTTTCTTATTTATGAAAAGTTGACTTGTTGCCCCCTCTTTTGCACATTAATATCTGTCTGTCCAAAGTTTGCTTTGGAGGTTTACCATTTTCATCTCTCTCCATAGCTTCTAGATGAGTTTCCTTTGATTTGACTACAGTCAAAAGGGTTACATGGAGAGACTAGAGAAAACAGCATGTCCAACATGTGAAATGGCTGTCTGAAATTACTAACATTTCTCTGATGGAACAGCACGGGCTCCTTGGTAGAAATGAGTATGGGAACAGTTGGCCTTTTTATGACTGACTTTGAAGATACTCTGTGACTTGATTCTTCCTTTTTAGACTGCTCTTCCGGAATGAGTATGGCACTAAATTCTGGCATCTATAGTCTGGTTTTGTTAATGTTGTTAGAGTTGTGCTTTATTTTTACACACAGTTCAGGGTTTTAAATTGACAGTGTGGCTGAGCAATTGACAGGCTTTAAATCCACCTGTAATTTTCATTCTCCCAAACAGGAGAGTAGCACCCAGCAGCTGGAATAAGATTTATTGAGTAGTGATGTCTGCTTTGCCTCGGCTCATTACTTTGGCCAATTAACTAGTCACATGGAGCTGTGTCAGATCTGTTTCCCAACCCCATACTCTAGCAAGTAGCATAATTGACTCCATAAATGAGTGGATTTTCTGACCCCTGAAGCAATTTTCATTCCCCCCACTCTTCTCTTCCACCCCCGAGATGCGTATGCATCGTTGCCTTGAATTCTGGGCATCTTTTAAAGTTTTATTAGTAACTTGCATTACACTAGCATCTAGAGGTCCCAGCCCCATTGTGATTTGGGTCCCATTGAGCTAGGCACTGGACAACCACAAAAATGATGATATAGTGTACTTGAAGACATGTTTTTTGGTGTCATTCAGATTTTGACACAAGCTCAAAGCTGCAAGAGATTTGCAGTCCAGTTGGAAGTCACTGGAGATATTCACTCAATGCGGTTACTCACTTCAGGAATCAGGATGGGTTGGTTTAAATCAAAGTGACTAGTCATGATTTGCATCAGCAAGCAGGAAACCTGGATTTAAATAATCAACTTTAATCATGTTTTGCACTTCTGCTTTTTAGTAATTTTCATAAAGAAAGGTTCATTGTCATTAGTTTGTTGGTAACCATTAAAACATGTTGATTTGGAAATAAATATAGCCTTTGCACTAAATTGGGTGCTTCTTTTTGCTAACCAGGAGGATGCACTGTATGTCTACGCATTTATGAAGCAATTCTATAGCTTAATTTACACTTATTTAGATTACTAATTTTTACATTTTTTGTTAAGTTAGCAAATGGTGAATGATGCATTTCTTATTTACTAGATTAATTTCTTATGTTTTGTGTCAAGTTCTATTTGGATGGAAATTCAAATAAATTAAAAATGGGTAAAAACAGTATTATAAATTAGTTTATTCAGTAAGTCTACTGAATGTGTGTTAGATACTTAAAGTTTTTCAAAAATGATTTTCATTGAAAACTAGCTAACTTACTAAACAAAGGAAGTATTTTCTGTAGTTAGTGAATTGAACTAATTGTTTCTGGCCACCATGTACTCTGTCCTGGTGCTTCGCCAGTGACTTCCACTAGTTCCTCAGTGGTTTGACTCTCTTTAAAATTTGGCAGAAAATATGTACTGCTTAATATTATGTTTTGTATTACATTTAAATTAATTTAATATAAGTTTAGGCCTTAAGTATAGGTTGTCCATTTCAAATTTAATTTTAAATACAGTAATTTAAAAAAACCCTATATTTAATTTAAATAACCCTATTTAAATAAAACCCATCAGTTTTTATCTGCTCTGTTGGGACATTTCACAGAAAAAAAGTGAACAACAAAAGTAAATGTATTCATTTTAGACAAATACCTACCTGGAAGACTGAGGACTTCCTATGGCTAAATGTACTGCACAAATGACACAGCTAAACAGAAAAGAAATATCAAGGTTGTTGTTTTTTTTTAAAATTGTACAAAATATCCCTGGGTACTGGTGACTCTGATGTGGCCAAAACAGTGCAGAGTGAACTGAAGACAGTATTTAATCTAGTTTTAAAGACATTCCATGAAGTCTCTCTCTTCCTTAAGTGAAAAAATAAGGCAGAGTTCAGACTTTGTGGTTAGAAAGATGGCCTTCTCTAGGAAAGGTATTTCTATGGGTTTATGGGATGAGAGGAACTAATTGTATTTTTCATGCTGGAAAAATCCACTTTTTGTTGACATTTCTTAGCTTTTTTAGATGTGTTAAGTAGATATTATTGTCCATCTGTGTGCAGACATGTTAAGATAACGGTTTTGATAACCAAAGACAAGCCATAAATGTTGAGATAGCTCCCATTAGCTGCTGAAGTGGACCTGTATGGAGAGAGATTCAAGACTGAGCTCTTTAGGGTATGAAATGTCTTGCTGTATCGTGATTTGAGGCCTCTGGGCACTACTGGTTATAAATATAACAATAAACAGTGGTCACTTCTCAATGTTTGAATTTTGGTTTGGACTCCATCATAGCATGTAATAGGCCTTGAGTGTTGAGAGATCACATTAATAGGTGAATTTGTACAAGCTGTGATGAATTTACCCTTCAAGACACAAGAACTAGTTGAGATAAACAAGGACCACATGCTAATTTATGCTGAACTGCTGTTGAAGTTCTGGTTGCTTGTAGAGAGAGAGAGAGAGAGAGAGCGTCCCCAAATTGGCCACAAATGTATTAATGTTGTCATTTCTAACTACACTCTTGCGCAAATTGAGCTTTTAAACTCTGATAATACCAAAGCATTAGAAAAAACAAACAAACCCCAAGATGTGCTGTCAACCACTGGACTACGTAGGTATGTTTCAGGTAGCAGGCACGATTCTTCCACTGATGGATTGTTTTTTGTTTTTTTAAAAAAAAAGTCTGGTAACAGCACGAGAGTGATTTCTAATACATTCGTTCTTTCATCTGGCGTAATTCCTACACTGGATGAATCATGGCCTTGCCATAGGCAAACTGTCCTGATGCGAAGGAAAGATGGGAAGAGTAGCAAGAAGCCTATATGGCTCCAGCTGGAGCTTTTCAATTACCTGAAAATCAAAACAGAATCCTACCCCCTCCTCTCCACCCCCGCCAAAAGTGGAAACATGAACAAATAGCTAAGGATGAGTACAAAAAATAGCATGAGCACATAGGGACAGCATGAGTTACACCTAGTGAGGGACATAAAAGGGAATAAGAGGTTGTGTAAATACATTAGGATCAAGAGAAAGATGAAGGAAAGTGTAGGTCCTCAGCTTAATGGGGAAGGAGAGAGAATAATGTGTGACATCACGAAAGCTGAGGTGTTTAATGCCTGTTTTGTTTCAGTTTTCACTAAAGAGGTAAATTGCGACCAGATACTTAACACAATTAATACTAACAACAAGGTGGAACGAAAGCAAACCAAAATAGAGAGAGATTTTGTTAAAGAATATTTAGATACGGTGGTTTTATTCAAGTGAGCAGGGCCTGATAAAATTCACCCTACATTACTTAAGGAACAGGCTGAAGCAATCTTGGAACCATTAGTGATTATCTTTGAGACCTTATAGAGGATGGGTGATGTCCCAAAGGACAGGAGAAAGGTACTATGTTTACCTAGCTTTAAAAGGAGGAACAAAGAGGACCCAGGAAGTTATAGACTGGTCAGCCTAACTTTAATATTGGAAAAATACTGGAACAAATTATTAAACAATCAATTTGTAAGAGCCTAGAGGGTAATAGGGTTATAAGGAGTAGCCAGCATGGATTTGTCAAGAACAAATCATGCCAAACCAACCTAATTTCTTTCTTTGAGAGTTTTGCTGGACGAGGGGAGAAACTCTAGACATGATAATCTTGATTTTTAGTAAGGCTTTTGACACAATCGCTTATGAGAATCTCATAAGTGAACTAGGGAAATGTGGTCTATAAATTACTGTTACTATGTTTACTATAAAGTGTGTGCACAACTGGTTGAAAGATAATACTCAGAGTTATCAATGGTTCGGTGTCCAACTGGGGAGACTTATTTAGTGGGGTTCCTCAGTGGGTCTGTCTTGGGTCCAGTACTAGTAAATATTTTCATTAATGGACGTATGCTTTAAAGAGTATGCTTATAAAATTTACAGATGACAATAAGTTGAGAGCAAGCACTTTGGAGGACAGGATTAGAATTCAAAAGGACATATTGCAGCATTGGTCTAAAATCAACAAAATGAAATTCAGTGAAGGCAAGTACAAAGCACTTCACTCTGGAAGGAAAAATCAAATTCACAACTACAAAATGGGGAATAACTGGCTAGACAGCAGAACTGCTGTAAAGGATCCGGGACGGGGTGGCCAACCTGTGGCTCCGGAGCCACATGCGGCTTTTCAGAAGTTACTTCTGTTACTTCTTTGTATAGGCACCGGCTCCGGGGCTAGAGCTACAGGCACCAACTTTCCAATGTCCCGGGGGTGCTCACTGCTCAACCACAGGCCCTGCCTCCACTCCACCCCTTCCCGTCCCCTCCTTTGAGCCTGCCATACCCTTGTTCCTCCCCTTCCCACCCAGAGCCTCCTGCATGCCACGAAACAACTGATTGGGAGGGAAGGGAAGGGGCTGATTGGCGGGGCTGCTGGTTGGGGGGAGACGCTGGGAGCAGGGGGGAGCTAATGGGGCCTGCGGACGTATTACTGTGACTCTTTGGCAATGTATATTGGTACATTCTGGCTCCTTCTCAGGGTCAGGTTGGCCACTCCTAATCTGGGAACTGTAGTGCATCACAAATTGAATGAGTCAACAATGTGATACAGTTGTAAAAAACTAATATTTTAGAATGTATTAACAGGAATGTTTGTATCTAAGACGAAGGTAATTGTTCTGCTCAAAGCATTGGTGAGGCCGCAGAGAGCATTATGTCCGGTTTGGGGTACCACAGTTTTAAGAAAGATGTGGACAAATTGGAGAGTATCCAGAGGATACCAACATGAATGATGAAAGATTTAGTAAACATGACCTATGAAGAAACCCAATTTTTTTTAAAACCTATGTTTAGTCTTGAGAAAAGATGACTGAGGGGGAACCTGGTAAGTCTTCACATATGTTAAGAGCTTCTTATGAGGAGGTAACAGCGATCAATTGTTTTCCAAACCTGCTGAACTTAGGACAAAAAGTAATAGGCTTAATCTGCACCAAGGGAGAATTAGGTCAGATATTGGGAAAAACTTCCTAATTATAAGGACAGTTAAGCACTGGAATATGCTTCCAGGGGAGGTTTTGGAATCCCTGTCATGGTAGGTTTTTAATAACCAGTTAGGCAAACATCTGTCAAGGAAGGTCTAGGTATATTTGGTCCTGCCTCAGTGCAGGTGACCTCTCATGGTCCCTTCTGTATTGTTGTGCTTGAGCATACCAGGAAGCAGATTGTGCCCTTATAGTCATTCTCCTTCCCGTTCTCTTGCTGTGAAGGGGAAGTACCCTTTGTTGGATCAATACGTGGATCAGTGTACTTTCCCATCAGACATGCATAGCTGACCTAGCTAGTGTGGGACGTAGAGCTTCATCCCCTCCATCCTCAACAGGAGAATGTAGGAATTCTGCAGTGGCTTCTTTTCTTCCCAAACAGGGACTATGGTGGACTGCTCTGCAAGATGAATCACGATTTTCCCCCTCTGCAACTAAGCTTAGAGCGTAGCTAGCTATGCTTTTTGTATAATGTAATTTAGCTACGTCTGCTTGATTCTTACTTGGGATTTTATTTAATTTGGCATAGAGTAGAAAAGAAAGAGATGCAACACAACCAATCCCTCTTATCTGCTGGTGGGTACCCTAGAGCAGTGGTCTCCAAAGTGGGGTGCGCAAGACGATTGATTGGGGGACGCAGCAGGAGGAGTGCCGCTGGAGCAAAAGGGTGGTGTGGCAGGGGGAGCACTGCCGGAGGCGGGGGGAAAAAGGAGGGCGGCCCTGAGTCCTCCGGCCCCGAAGGAGCAGGGGCAGCCGCGCAGCCAGTGGCCAGAAAGAAGCGGCACTTTCCCCTTCAAAGCTGGCCGGAGAGAAGTGGTGCTTTGAAGGGGAAATGGCCTCTTCTCTCCAGCCGCTGGCTGCGTGGCTGCCCCTGCTCCTCCTGAGTCCTCCGGCCCATGCTCTCAGGGCAGCATTCCGAAAGGGTCTTTAGAGCTGCAGTCCAGAGCTCCGGGGCCCCCTTAGCCCAGGGCCCTAAAGCCCCTACGTTCCAGGTGGCCCTGCCTGCCAGGGTGGGGGCAGCTCCCAGAATCGCGGTTCCCAGAATCGCGGCTGTGGGAGTGGTGCTGTGCTGCGCAGAGCCACCTGCACACCCCCTGCACCAAAAAGGAGCTCCCCCCAGGTAAGTGCTCTGCACCTCCTGCCTGCCCCAGCCCTGAGCCTCCTCCCGCACCTCCACCCTGAGCACCCTCCCGCACCCAACTCCCTCCCAGACCCCGCACCCCACCCTGAGCGCCTGCTGTATCACAAAAGTGTTAAACCAAGATTTTCAAAAATAATAAAGCATATTCAATCACATTGCTCTCACTAAAAATATTAATTTTTTTAGTGAGCGCAAAAAGGTTTTTTGTACCGTTAATAAATAAAATAAAAATTATTTAAAAATATTGTTTGTTTCATCTTTCTCATCGTTTTCTAATTTCTAGTTTTTGTTTTATAATTTACACAATATATTAGTACAGTAGTACATGTATATAATTTATACATAAGTATACGTATATTGGGGGTGTGTGCTCAAAAATTTTTACTAATGGGGTGCGCAATCAAAAAAGCTTGGAGACTGCTGCCCTAGGGAACTTGGATCTCTGAGGTAGCTGAGCTAGAAATGGAATACCAGCTTGAGGCCAGTGCCAGCGTTAGATGAACCATCAGTATGAAAGATTTCAGGCTTTATTATATCAAAATACCAGTCTCTTGACACTAAAAACCTATATTCCCTTTCCCCCCACCCTTCCAGGATGTGCACACGCTTCTTCAGAATTATTCTTTGATGTAAAAAAAAGACGTTTCCAATCCTATTTTAAAGTATTTGTACTTCCATGCATTGACAAGAAATCACTTAAGTAAGTTAATATTAATGTGACTTGTAATTTGTGATCCACTGCAATCTCCACATATGCATATGGAGGTTGTTTTGCAATGTACGTGCCCTGTTTTGGAGTCATTTTATTGCAACACCTTATTTCAATATTTTGGCAGTAGAAACTATTGGCAAGAATAGCCATGCCCAGTGCTGTCTCCGTGCTTTTAATGTCTCTCTTTATTTACCCAAGACATTGTGTACTTTAACTAGTAACATTTCCTTCATGGGTTATTTTTTGAGTTTAGAATTTAAAACATTTGAAATTTACTTCAAGAACTAACTTGTGTGTGCAGTCAGAACAATTGATTCAGAAAGCAGCACAACTTTGTCTAAAATGGTAACTAGTTTTTTAGCAGAAATAGGTCTGTGGAACACTATCTTTCAAAAGCTCGTATCACCTGATTTCAGCTCCTCTTAGTATATATCTTACCATTTATTTTCATTTTCACCTCAATTGCATCCTGTACTATATTAGCCATCCCCATGTGAATGGAGGACTAACTCTTATCTCATCTACACTAGAAAAGTTTTGCTGGGACAACTATTCTGGCAAACCCTTCTAGTGTATAGGAAATGTATATTGGCTTAAATGTTTTTGCTGGTATAGCTTATACCATTTCACCAAGAGACATAAGCTATGCTGGGGTATGTTTTAAGTATAGGGCGTGGCCTTTGGTAAATATGACCTGCAAAGGGGAAATTGAGACTTCCCATGTTTTACCAGAGGATGCACCCTGGAAGACCAGACTTAATAATCCTGATATAGTCAGAGAAATAGAAAAGAAGTAGAATATTATTATTATTATTATTATTATTATTATTATTATTATTATTATTATTTATTATTTGTTGAGGAGGGCCAGAAAGGAAGATGTAATCAACTTTGTACATCATAAAAGGCATCAATCCATTCTCCACCCCCCTCCGTATGTTGCAGGCCACTTTAAAAAGTTTCATTTTTTTATTTTGTATCCTGTAATGTAAATACTAAGTGCATTCTAATCTTGTGTCCCTTCCTCACTTGGCACACATTCCATAGTTTATTGAAGAGAAGTTTTATTTAGAGAAGCACTTATATTTTTTTCCTGTACACATCTTGAAAACCATATTCATGGAGGAGTACTTGCAAGAGTGGCCAAAACATATAAATAGAAGTGAGCTGAATAGTGCCGTCAATGTTGTTTTATTGGTGTCTTCAGAAAAATACCTTACATGACTTCAGATTTCCATGGTCATGATTAATGTATTTGGTTATAAAATTGTTTTCTTTCTAATACTACAGTGTTTTGTAGGTGACTGTGAATGTGTTAATAAGTATTTAAATAAAGTTATCTTTGTTTATAGGTAGGGTCTTATGTATTTCTGCAATACAACAGAGTTTACCCCTTGCTCCAGAATTTCAGCTTTTAAAAATTGCTTTTAGCCCTTTTGGTTGTAGAGAGAACCTTGAAAATAGGAACAGAGGGTAGACCAACTACCGAGCCTGCAGATAGCTTGAAACAATAGCTCTAGGAGATGCAAACTGATTCTCTGTCTGAATCTGGGCCCCATGGACTCTGTGATTCTGGGGCTGTGAAACTTGGCTTTTTTTTCATGTCACATAATTCAGCATTTGTGCAGTGGAATTTACCATTTTGCTGCAGCTAGACAGCCAACATTTTGGTTTTGTGCCTCAGTTCTACTGAGGTGACGTCACAGGAACTAAGGCTGAGTAAGGAGAGCTGGGCCACCTGGAGACCATAGTGGAAAAAGCTCTCCTAAAAATCATAAACCATTTAATTTTACAAAGCTGAGTATTTTCTGCAATGGGCTATGTTTGTGGGCAGGATTTGAGGATATTTTATAGTAATCGAATACATTATTGATGATTCAGGATTTAGGGTTTGTTGCCATGGAGTACGCAGGACCCTGTTTATAAAGTATAGCATTTGTCTGTCTCTAAGGATTTTACAGAATGGTGCTATGTCTAAAATGGGCAATTGCACAGCAGAGGATTTAATTGATGGTTTGTCACCTGTAAGGTCATCAGATGTCAGGTTCTGTGTAATAAAGGTTTAAGTACACCCTGGGGCAGGGAGCTAGTTACTAGATAATTAAGTTCAGGGTCAAATGGTATTTAATTTAAAGTAAAACCTGTCAAACCACTTTTAGGACCAGAATATAATTGCAAACAGGGGAGCTCTCAAAAGGCAAGTTTCCCTGTGTGACTCTTATTGTAATGAAAACTTAGCTCCCATGTTCAGAAGCAAGTCAGACCATGATACTATATAATAGGCAGATAGACTACACAGTCATCCTTAAAATGTCAATGAATGTTTAATACAGGTAAGATCAAAATGTGGAACAAAGACTGCAGTTAGGTTTCATCATTTGTATACTGTCTTAATATAATCTAATAAAGTTTGACTTTTCAGGCAGGCATTGAAAACAATAATTACATGCAGACTATAGCAGAGAACTTTATACTAGTCACTTAAATACTGATAGTTCTCTGAGTGGGGGGTTGTCATACTGAACGATTGGTACAGTTTTTATGGTGAGAACATATTTGCTATAATGTAGAGGTTTTTGTTTTGAGGCAGGCTACATTGTCACATTAGTTGAGTGGGATGCATGTTTTGTATATTATTGAGCAAACATTTGCTCTTGCCACAAGATTTTTAAATTTAGGTGACTGAGGTTTTGTTACTGGTTCCGCAACTCACTGACTGGATGATCTTAGGCAAATCACTTAACCTGTCTGTTCCTTCCTTTGTTGTAAAATGGGGATAATGGGGATTTACCTTTTGTAAAACATGTAAAGGTCTGCTGATGTACAGTATGCAATGTTGTTACATAAGCACAGAACTATGTTTTGTTTTGTTTTATTCAGCTACAAGTTGAGAAAGGGCCTGGAGTCTTCTCTTCTGTTTGAACAACACCTAAGATGGACGAACACTGATCCTGCTTTGTTTTTGTGTTTAAAAGATCACATAGCATTTGTCCTATCCCATGCTCGCTTTAACAGTTTATATTTGTCAAACATTTTAGGCTACTCTTTTAGTGGGAAAGGAGGCAAGTAAATTTTACAAACCCCAGTATGGATTAAAGCTTTTAGGATAATTAGAACAACAAACAAACCTCCATTAATTTAGAGAGTTTGGGACTTAAGCATTCTCCTGCAGTGCTGGAAGCCTAAATAAAAAAACATGGGGCCAATGAACCAGAAATTAAAATTCTCTGTCCGCAGCAAGAGAATCTGATCTGTTTTTAATTTCATTGTCTGAGATGAATTAAATAAGCCACATAAAAGGTGAAAAATTTAAATTGAACTCTTAAAATGCTTTCAACTAATTCTAAACTGGTATTATAAAATCCTGACTGGTGTGGAGAAAGTAAATAAGGAAGTGTTGTTTACTCCTCATAACACAAGACTAGGGGCCACCAAATGAAATTAATAGGCAGCAGGGTTAAAACAAAAGGAAGTATTTTTTCACAAAATGCAGAATCAACCTGTGGAACTCTTTGCCAGAGGATGTTGTGAAGGCCAAGACTATAACAGGGTTCAGAAAAGAACTAGATAAATTCATGGAGGATAGGTTTATCAATGGCTGTTAGCCAGGATGAACAGGGATGGTGTCCGTAGCCTCTGTTTGCCAGAAGCTGGGAATGGGCGACGGGATGGATCGCTTGATGATTCCCTGTTCTGTTCATTCCCTCTGGGACATCTGGCATTGGCCACTGTTGGAAGACAGGATACTGGGCTAGATGGACCTTTGGTCTGACCCAGTATGGCTGTTCTTATGTTCTTACGTTGTTCTTGGTAACGGGGTAAGAAAACTTCCTGATGGAATAGGATTTTAGTCTTGAAAATGTTTGTCTAAATTTTTATCCAGATATACCTCCCTATTCCAAAAGCAAAAATCCCTTCCTGTCAACTCAATTTGAGAAAACCAGAGAGCAGTTCATATTTGCACTGTATAGGCATTTTTCTTGCTTTTTTGATAACTTAAAATGTGTAATGTATTCTCTCACTTTGTGATGGGTAAAATATCATTCTTGGAACTTTTGAGGATTATTTCATTTTGTATTTTCCTCTTCTTCCTCACCTCCAAATATTTTTAGTCTGCAATGTTAAGTTTGCAGACCATGGGTTTTTGCTGTCATCAATTAACTAGATAGTACAGACTTCAAACTGTATTTCTAGTGGAGGCTTAATCAAATGAACAGAGTGGGAGACACTGTCTTCAGCAATACTGCTGTGATTACTGCTTCAGTGTACAAATAGCTTTAGCAAGATCTGTTAGTTATCCAGGGTATATCTATACTGAAGATGCTATAGGTGTGTGACTGCCGCGCTTCAGCATGGACGCTACATATGCCAACAGGAGGGGTTCTCCCGTGGGCGTAGGTAATCCACTTCCCTGAAAGGCAGTAGCTAGGTTGACTGAAGAATTCTTCTGTTTACCTAGTGCAGTGGTTCTTAATACTATTTGATCACGCCCCTCTTCTGTGTCTGTAGTAGTTTGTGTCCTCCTCCCCCCCACCTCCATCACACAAGTATATATACCAATTTTAAAAGATCTACATACAACTCACTAAATATTAAAAACAGTAAGGCACTGATTCAAACAGAGCCATTTAAGTATATATTATATAGCTTTCCTGCCACCCAGAAGTAGTGCAGAAGTATGGGTGGCAATACCATACCATGGCACCCTTACTTCTATGATGCTGCTGGTGGTGACGCTGCCTTTGGAGTTGGATGCCCACACAGCAGCTGCCACTCTACGCTCTGCCTTTTCACCTGCCCCCCACCCCCTGAATACATTCCGTGTCCACCCAGGGCGTCCGTCCTGCCTGCCAGTTTGAGAACCTCTGACCTAGTGCTGTCTACATTGTGGTTTCGGTTCGCATAGCTAAGTCTATCAGGAGTGTGAATTTTTCATCCTCCTGAGTGACGCAGCTGTGCCCATGTAAATTCCCAATGTAGACCAGCCCCCAGCCTTCCCCATATTCCTTGCCAAAGATGTTCCGTATATTTGGCTGTTCCTGCTGCCATGATTAAATGTGAAAAGTGTTTGAGTGCAGGGGACTTGGTGGTGGGTAGTGGCAATTTCTACTCTAGACCTTGGATCACATGTACAAATGTTGAGGAAAGCTGCTGAGGATTTCACATGGGCCACAGCTCTGTGCTGATTGAGCCGCAGGTTGAGAACCCGTGATTTAAATGTTTTTCTTGTTTATAATAACTTTCAATTTCAAGCTTATTAGGTTTTCTAAAAAAAGAAAAACCTTTCTCTTCATATGAAATCTTCATTTAAATTTGCCCCTGTTCAGGCTAGGTTTGGAGAAGTAGAAGACGGGTGTGGCTGTCCCACAGAGCAGTTTTTCTAGAGAAGCTGTAGCGGACCTAAGATTGTGCTATTCACAGTTCAGAAACCAAGAAGGAAGCGGTCGTCCTACTCAAAAGGTTCTAATGTCTCTCAGTTTAAATTCTTCTTGCTCTTCAAGTGCTTGTTCATGTCCATTCCACATTAGGTGTGTGCACGCGGCGTGCATGAGTGTTGGAAACTTTTTCCCTTAGTGGCTCCTGTTGGGCCGGCGGGGGCCCCTGAGTGGCGCCACTGCGCCGTGCATATATACCATTTCTGCCCGACCCCCTCTGGTTCCTTCTTACAATCTGTGGGGGCATTGGAACAACCCCCCCCCCCCCCCCCATGAGAACAGTCCCTTAGCCTTTCTCATAGATAGCCGTTATCAGTTAGTTAGCATACCTTTGTTGTGGACACTTAACTGATTAGGTGCTTGGAATCTTCCAGCACCCGCCATGGGGCATGCCGCAGGCCCACGGGTTTAAGGCTTGTGCCACGTGCCGCAAGCCTATGCCAGTTAGTGACCCCCACGGCTCGTGTCTACGTTGCCTGGAGGAAGAGCATCAAACTGAGCGGTGTAAGATTTGCAAGGCTTTCAGGCCAAGAACAAAGAAAGAAAGAGACTTTTGTTTGAAGCAGTTGTTGATGGAAGCTGCATTGCAGCCACGGGGACCGGAGCACCTGACATCGGCTCTGCCTTCCTCGGTGCGTAGTGCCCCAGAGCTGTCGAGAGACCCAACACCAGCTAAACACCGAAAGCTGTCTGCCCCAGAATGCCAGACTAGGCCCTGGCACCGCTCATCTTCCCCGGTGCAGCCCATGGCGCAGTCAAAAGGAAGGCGTGGACGTTCCCCGCATAGGAGGCCAGCGCCTTCCAAGGCCCTGAGCACCAATAAGAGCAGGAACGCCGCTTCAGCAGCACAAGTCCCACCAAGCCCAGGCCTAAGTGAGCTCAGTGCGGATGATGGGCTCGAGGACTTACTGGATCAGCCCTCCAAGCCTGGCACCTTTGAGGCAGTGAAGGACCTCATTGAGCTGTTGGCGACAAGCCCCCTTCCATACAGGGAGAATCCTTCGGCACCCATGCCACGTGTGCCGTTGAGGGGTAAGCTGGCAATGGTGTGCCGTTCGAGGACATCATCCCAGCATCGCTCCTGGAGTTGGTCCTGGTCGTGCTCCACGTCTGCGGACTACCAGTTACCCGGGGCTCAGAAGGAAGTCACGGTACTGGGGGTGGGTTGACGTGAGGAAGTAATGGAAGAGGCACAACGCGCTCCAGCGCCAATTAGAGACTGGCACCAGGAGGAGTCGAGATGGCCCTCGCTGGAGGACTCCCACAGACGCCGATCCCGCTCCCGGGAATGCCGGCGCTGGTCCTGGTTCAGATCCCAGTCCTGGGGATATCGGTACCGATCCCGCTCCCGTTTGGTTAGGAGCCACTTGTCAACCTCCCACCGGCACAGATCATCGGCACCGCCGTGGCCTTCGCGGTCGGCATCACCACAGTCCAGCTCCGACTCAGACCATTACAGTTACTCACACCGGGCTCTGGACAGCAGGGACCCTCAGACAGGTTGGCACCCCCAATGGGGGCCGCCAGGTCATTGGCCCTTCTGGACTCCTTGGGCCTGTCAACAGTGCCAAGGTGCCCCGTCCAGGGTGAACTACTCGGTGCAGCGGGTCCCGGTCCTTGCACCGACGCCCTACGGTGCAGGAAGCTACAGTATCCAGGCCTCCAGCATCCCCCCAGGTTAAATTGGAGAGACCAGCACCGAGTCCGGTGCCACCCCGAGGTCTCCCGCCCTGGCCTGAGTCGGAGGCCCCTCCCATGGGAGAAGGGGAGCAGGAGGACCAACCAGAGGGGGTTGAGCAGCTGCTAACCTCGTCCTCTCCGGATGAGGCGGTGGTGGGGACAGCAGTGGCCAGCCCTCCACCCATAGACCACAGAGCCCACCAGGAGCTACTGCATAGGGTCGAACTTGGGGTTGCAGGCCAAGGAGACTGTTGAGCAAGAGGACCCCATGGTGGACATTTTGAGCCCCAAAGGTCCATCTAGAACAGCGCTCCTGCTCATTAAGACCATCCAGTCAAATTATAAGACTATATGGCAGACCCCGGCCTCCAGCGCTCCAACGGCCAAAGGTGTGGAGCGCAAATACTTTGCCCCATCAAAGGGCTACGAATTCTTGTTCTGCCACCCAAGTCCATGCTCCCTGGTGGTCTCAGTGGTGAACGAAAGGGAGCGCCATGGACAACAGGCCCCAGCCCCTAAGCCAAGGAGGCAAAACACCTGGACCTTTTTGGCAGAAAGGTGTACTCGTCAGGGGGCCTTCAGCTGAGGATTGCTAACCAGCAGGCATAATTTTAACTCCTGGGTGGCCGCGGGAAAGTTTAAGGACAACCTCCCGCAAGGTTCCCAACAGGAGTTTACAGCCCAGGTGGACAAGGGCAAGGCAGTAGCTAAGACCTCTCTCCAGCTCTCCCTGGATTCAGCAGATGCGGCGGCCAGAACAGTTGCGTCAGGGGTGGTCATGAGGCGCTCGGCGTGGCTTCAGGAGTCAGGCCTGCTGCCTGAGGTCCAGAATACGCTTCAGGACTTCCCTTTTGAAGGGTCCGGGCTCTTTTCGGACCAGACAGACATGAGGCTGCATAGCCTCAAGGACTCGAGGGCTACGCTTAAGTCGCTGGGAATGCACACCCCAGTGACGCAGAGGAAGCCCTTTAAGCTGCAGCCTCCCCCTCAGTGCCAGTACTAGCCTCGTCATAGGCACGAGCCTTACTGTAGACGAGGCAGGGATAACTGGCGACGGCGCAATAATAACAACAGTCGTGCGCCGGGTCAGAACCACGGTCAGCACAAATCCCAGCCGGGCACTAAGCCAGGCTTTTGAAGGTGCGCTCGTGTACAGCTTACCAGACCAGTCACCGGATCCATCCTTTGTTTCCTGAACCGCCTGTCCCATTTCTCCCTTGCGTGGTCTAGCATTACGTTAGACTGTTGGGTCTTGCGCATGGTACGGAACTGGTACTCGCTGCAATTCTCTTCCCTCCACCTTCCCCCAACCCCCCTTCCCCGTCCCTCTTCAGGGACCCCTCTCACGAGCATCTCGTAGAGAAGGAGGTTTGCTTGCTGCTAGAGGTGGGGGGCGGTAGAGGCGGTGCCGCACGGCCTAAAGGGGGAAAGGTTTCTACTCCCGGTACTTCCTCATCCCCAAGGCCAAAGGGGGCCTTCGTCCCATTTTAGACCTGCATGGGCTCAACAAGTTCCTGGTCAAGGCTCGGTTCTTCATGGTCTCTCTGGGCACCATCATCCCTTCCCTCAACGTGAAGGACGCATACTTTCATATCGTCATCCACCCAGCTCATCGGCGGTTCCTGCGCTTCACCGTGGGCCAAGAACATTACCAGTTTGCGGTTCTCCCTTTTGGTCTAGCTGCGGCCCCACGGGTGATCACAAAATGCATGGCGGTGGTGGCGGCCTTCTTACGGAGGCAAAGGATCTGGGTTTACCCATACCTCGACGACTGGCTTTTGGCGTGTCAGTCCGAAGTAGAAGTGCAGGGCTAAGTGCAGGAACTAAGATTGTTCCGCGAGCGGGGGCTCCTGGTCGACGTCCCCAAGTCCATTCTTGTGCCCATGCAGAGAGTGGAATTCATAGGGGCGGTCCTGGACAAGGTGCAGGCCAGGGCAAGCCTTCCGGTATCCCGATTCCGAGCTATCCAGCAAGCAGTGGCTTCCCTGTCCCAGTTTCAAACGACAACGGCCAGATGCTGCCTGCGGCTGCTGGGCCACATGGCAGCATGCACACACATGGTCAGGCATGCCAGACTGAGATTTAGGACTATACAGGCATGGCTTGCTCGTGTGTACTGCCCAGGCAGGGACCCCCTGGACTTGGTAGTGAGAGCCCCAAGGGACATGCTGGACTCCCTGCTGTGGTGGCAGTCCCAGCCTGTGGTTTGCAAAGGCATCCCCTTTGCCGCCCCACAACCGGACCTCACGCTGGTGACGGACGTGTCGGACTACGGATGGGGGGCTCACCTGGGGGACTCAGGACTCGGGGCTTGTGGTCCGGAGCAGAGCGGTTGCTCCATATCACTGTGAAGGCGCTCAGGGCGGTTTGTCTAGCTGGCCAGACCTTTCATGCCACTCTGAGTGGTCACAGCATGACAGTTCTGACAGACAACACTACTGCCATGTTTTATATAAACAAGCAGGGCGGAGCCCGTTCCTCGCCGCTCTGTCACGAGGCTCTGCTTCTCTGAGACTTTTGTGTAGCCCATGCCATTCACCTCAAGGCGTCGTATCTCCCAGGGGTGTGAAACTAGCTGGCGGACTACCTCAGCAGGTCGTATCGCGTGCACGAGTGGGTGCTCAGAGTAGACGTCATGCTTTCGCTCTTTTGCAGGTGGGGGTTTCCCCAGGTAGACCTGTTTGCCACCAGGGCCAATGCCCAGTGGCCACGGTTCTGCTTGCTCCAGGGCCACAACCCGGGCTCAGTCGCAGATGCGTTTGCGATCCCGTGGGGAGGAGGCTTGATGTATGCCTTTCCCCCGCTCCCCTTGGTACACAAGGTCCTGCTCAAGGTACGCAGGGACAGGGCGGCGGCGGTCCTCATTGCCCCGGCATGGCCCTGCCAGCACTGGTACACAACGCTTCTAGAGCTGTTGGTGGAGGCCCTGGTAGTCCTGCCCCATGCACCGGGACCTCATCATGCAGGACGGCGGGCGGCTTCTCCACCTCGACCTGCAATCATTACACCTGATGGCGTGGAAGCTCTGTGGCTAAACGCCTTGGAGAGCCAGTGCTCCCTCCCTGTGCAGCAGATTCTGCTTTGCAGTAGGAAGCCCTCTACCAGGGCTACCTATATGGCCAAGTGGAAAAGGTTCTTGTCTTGGTGTGAGCCCTGACAGGTGCAGCCGTGCCAAGCCCCGGTGCAAGCCATCCTAGAGTACCTCCTGTACCTCAACCAGCAGGGGCTTGCCCCGTCCTCACTCAGAGTACACCTGGTAGCCATCTCCGCCTTCCATCTGGGGTTTTTGGGGGGCCCGGTGTTTTCCCACCCAGTGGTGGGACTGTTCCTTAAAGGACTGGAGAAGATGTTTCCATACTCACGCCCCCACAGTCCCTCCTTGGAACCTTAACTTGGTCCTCTCTAAACTTATGGGACCCCCTTTCAAGCCCCTCACTACCTGCTCCTTCCTCCACCTTTCCTGGTAGGTGGCATTTCTGGTGGCCATTACCTCAGCCAGAAGGGTGTCTGAGCTGAGGGCTCTCACCTCTGAGCCACCGTATTCAGTGTTTCACAAGGATAAGGTGCAGCTCCGACCGCACCCCAAGTTCCTCTCTAAGGTTGTCTCACAATTCCATTTGGGCCAGGACATTTGTCTGCCGGTGTTTTTTCCAAAACCCCATATGGACCTGACTCACCACAGCCTACACGCCCTGGATGTCAGTCGAGCGCTGGAGTTCTGTTTGGAGTGCCTTTTCCACCAAGCTCTTTCGTAAATCTGCGCAGCTGTTTGTGGCCGTAGCTGAGAGGATGAAAGGCCTCCTGGTGTTGGCGCAGCCGATCTCGCCTTGGATTACAAGCTGCATCTGAGCTCGCAGGTATTCTGGCCCTGGCGGTCACAGCCCACTCGACCAGGGCGCAAGCGACTTCCACGGCTTTCCTGGCACAGGTCCCGATCCAGGAGATCTGCAGAGCAGCCACCTGGTCCTCTGTGTACACCTTCACAATCCACTACGCGGTCAACCAGCAGGCCAGAGAGGATGCGGCAGTTGGCAGAGCGGTCCTCCAGTCAGTTGTTCCGTGACTCCTGCCCTCCTCCAGAGGTAAGCTTGTGGAATGCACGTGAACAAGCACTCGAAGAAGAAAAAATGGTTACTTACCTTCTCGTAACTGTTGTTCTTCAAGATGTTGTTCACGTCCATTCCACCACCCACCCTCCTACCCCTCTGTCTGAGTCACTGGCAAGAAGGAACCGGAAGGGGTCAGGCGGCAGGGGGTATATATGCACGACGCAGTGGCGCCACTCAGGGGTCCTCCGCTGGCCCGACGGGAGCTGCTAGGGGGGAAATTTCCGATGCTCGTGCACGCAGTGTGCACACACCTAATGTGGAATGGACGTGAACAACACATCTCGAAGAACAACAGTTACGAGAAGGTAACTGTTTTTTCCCTAAAAAGAGGGAGCGGGACTCAATCTGTCCTAATTCTGAGCCATGTGCCACGTTAAATCCACCATAAAGATCATTGGAGCCATGTGCCATGGCTTCAGCAACTTCAGTGCATCTCAGTTACATTGGAAACCTCTTGCTGCTGAGTGCTAGAGAATATTCTGGGGCTGCCTGATAGTTTGTTCGCTGATGACATGGTGACCGTAAGGATGAGGCCCTTATCTACACAAGGGATTTTTAGAAGAAAAAAATTCCACTGCTGCTGACCCTGCTAGTAATACTAGTGGGAATCCTGGTTTAGATATGGCTGGGCTGAGGATGAATCCTATTCGGTACAAGGTTTCTCCTCAGAAGACTGTTAAAAGAAGAACAAATGATGTCACCAAAACAAAATTCAGGTCTTATTGGATGCTGTTGATTTCATGCGTGGTCATGCTCCAGTGAATTGGGGTTCATGCGAGCCTTCTCCAGTAATTTGTTATCCCTTCCCTATCTCATCTGTTGGCAGAGGCCAAGGGCCCAATTGTATAGGCTCCCCTCCCTCCACTGGTGAGTGCAGAGAATCAGATTTTTCAAAGGGATTTACGTGTGATTTCTAATGTCAGATGCCAGCTGGGAATAATGGGGAAGGCTCTTTCAAGTCCCAGTTCCATCCAGGGAATGGTGAGCAGAAAGAGCGAGAGCACAGAGCATCCACCTCCTGAAACGCAATCATTTATGCAGGTCTTGGAGCCCTCTTTTTTTCATGGAAACAGATTCTGGTTGTGACAGCCAATGTATCTGATGGGATTTTCATAGATGAATTAGCAAGAACGTAATAATCACCCTTACTTTAGAAAGAAAATCAACTTCTCCTGTCCTGGGCCGAGCCAGGTTTCCTATCTCTGTGTGCACTGCCTATCGAGGGGAAGATGCACAGTAAGGCTTAAATGGTATAAGTAAGATTAAGCAGAGTATTCATTGTGTCTATTCATTGTAAATCAGTATAGTGGGCTGGTGATTGACCTCTTTGCATCTGGAAACAGCAATAAAGTGCTCTGTGTCCTCCCAATGTATCAGGTCCCAGGATGTGAGGTGATTAATGATCTCTTGCAAAGCCAGGCAAGGTCTCAGCGTTGTGCCTTCCCACTTCTTCCACTGTTTCCCAGAACCATGAAAAGATAAGTAGGAAAAAGCAGTAATTACACCATTTTAATCTTTTCTGGCTGAAGAGGCTATGGCTCTCAGGCCTGTAAAGTGCTTTGAGTTTTACAGATAAAAGTGTATTAGAGGTAGGTGGTATTCTTGGGCCTTCTTATGTCTCTACGTCGAGAAGGTCTACTGTTGCAGACAACAGTCCTCCATCCAGGACAATGCAGGTACAAAATGGATACTTCAGAGCAATTAGCAATACAACTTGTTTTACTGGTTCGAGCAAAGACCATAGTTTAACTACCATGTTAAATGAGTGAAGTACAGTAGAACCTCAGAGTTACAAACACCTCAGGACTGGAGGTTGTTCATAACTGAATAAAACATTACAGTTCTTTCAAAAGTTTACAACTGAACATTGACTTAATACAGCTTTGAAACATTACTATGCACGAGAAGAATGCTGCTTTTAACCATCTTAATTTAAATGAAACAAGCACAGAAACAGTTTCCTTACCTTGTCAAATTTTTTTTTAAAATATTCCCTTTATTCATGCAGTAGTTTACATTTTAACACAGAACTTTACTATATTTGCTTTTTTGGGGGGACGGAGGGGGGGTGTCTCTGCTGCTGCCTGATTGCATACTTCCGGTTCCAAATGAGGTGTGTGGTTGACCAGGAAGTTCATAGCTCTGAGGTTCTACTGTATAGCCTTGCGACTCTCCAGAAGGGCCTTAATGTGGGTGTATGGGAGGGTCCAAGCGAAAAGGTCAAGTGTCTATAGTATATTATCAACATGTTCAAGAAAATAAAGTTTTGTACGAACCCAGACATTAGATGCTTCTTTGCTTATGAGGCTGAAATCTACAGACATAACCTGGGACACTCATCCTGGTCCTTACAACACTACCCCCATTGCACTCCTGTGGCAGGTGTCATGGTGCCTAGCCATTAAAGTAGCCTTCCCAATCACTACTGTCTCCAGTAGATGAATTAATGAAGTTGGGAGCTTGCTCGGATGAGACTCAGTATTACAGTTTTAATCCAGACAAGTAGCCATAACAAGTATCAGAGCATTCATTTCCAAAATAAATTCAGGAAATAGTCTTCCTTCTGTCAAGCATCAAAGGCCAATCTGTAGGAGCACTGACAGACTGAGGACAGAGAAGCGTGTCTACTGTATTGAGATCTGCAAGGTGGCCATCCGTACATAAATTGACCCACTTTGTTATCCAATCTTTTGATGATGCCATTTTTCAGCAGAACCCTTCTCCGGGCTTCAGTGCCCCAGGGAAGATAGAGGATACAAAGTTTACTTCATTTTGGGTGTCCAAATTTAAAGGATGATCCTGCTTTCTCACCTTGGAGGCATTCACCTTTTTGAAAATCCCATTGTTATCGACCTGTGGACCTTAGCATGACACAGAACAGAAACATTTGTCTGGGCATACCTTGAAAACATCCTTTCTTCGGGTAATAAGGTCCACAGATCCGGCGGATTCTGGAGTTAACCAGATCATGCAGAAAAGGAATGGAAACTGACATACAAAGATTCAGTTGTACTTTTTGTTTGGGGGAAATTATCACCATGCTCTACAGTAGGAAATTTGTTGTGCCTTTTATTCAAAGTATAGTTAACACAATCCGTAATTTAGGAAAGTAGAATGGGATTATGCTGGCTGTGGAAATCCTCAGAGGGAACTTCTGGTGGTGGGGCATTCCTTTGCTTCCTGTGACTGACGCATCTAGTTCTGCTCACAAGTTCAAGCAGGCTGTAGTACCTAATGTAATAGATTTGTGGACCTTATTATTTGAAGAAAGGAAATTTTTCAAGTAAGCATGGATACATTTTCCTGGTCTCCTGAATGAGCAAAATACACCCATTACACAGCTCAGTCCCTCCCCATAAATTTTCCCCTGGTCTGTCGAGTAGTCAAGAGACATGCAACAAGTTTTCTCTCTTCCCCCCTCGTCCGCCTGCCTGCCCCGGCTCAAAAATTAATCTCTTCCATATTAGTACCCAAAAAGCATATGTGCATAGCACTCCTAAGAACTTCAGAGTAAATTTATTCCAACCAACAAAACAAGGAAATAAAGAATTAAGATTCCTAGCCGTTCATGCAGTCTACTTTTCCACCCCCATGTACACACCTTACCATTACCACAGCTATCCTAAATGACAAACTACATAGTGCAACTTTGCCCTTCTCCATACGTCTCTTTATCAGATTACCCCCGCACAATACAGCTAGTTGTGGGTGTTTGATGTAGTAGTGTGTTGTATTGGGAAGGATTAATGTGGCAAAAGGGGTGAAGAAAACTGGCGTCCCTACTACGCTTCTCACTTTTCTGTACATGCGTTTTATCTAGACTGTATGGCTTATTTTCCACTTACACTAACTGCATATTTCTATCTAACTAGAATAAACCTCTGTATTAAATCACTCCTTTTTTAAAAGTAATTTGCATAACTAGAGATCTGGTCTATCACAGTTGTATTCAGTTCAGAGGAGGGTAATTTAATAGTAATTGTCAATAGGTCAGTTAAAAGTCGTGGTAAAATTGGATAACTACCACGAAGGGATTACTATCCATGATTACAATAAAAGAAAATATTGTCATCTGGAGCAGAGCAGTGGAATAGACAGGCTAAATGTTACCTAATATGAAAGGAATAAATTAAATTGAGAGCAAACTCAGTTAATTTAAAGTGTGTGTGTAATTTGCACTAAATATGTTGCTCTTTAAGCTTGTATGATTCCTGTATGGAAGTAATGTACGCAAACTCAAGTCATGTGTAATTCAATGTAAAAAACTATGTTAATGCAGAATTAGGGTGGTTTGGTGGCATGTTGTCTCTTTGTAGAATGTTGAGCTGAGCAAAACTCAAGGTTCTGAAACCCAGGAACTATAGAATTTCCCATGCACCCTTAACTCTGCCCTCAATTAGCACTGCTCCAATATAGCACATAACAGGTGGAATATGACAGGATTCTAATGCTTTAATGATAGTTAAGTGAATGTGTAGGTTGAGGTGGTATGCTGTGAGTAAGGGCACTGATGCAGCTGTGCTGCTGTAACACTTCAGTGAAGATACTACCTATGCTGACAGAAGAGCATCTCCCGCTGGTGTAGGTACTCTAGCCTCCTCAAGAGGCAGTAGCTAGGTTGATGGGAGAATTCTCCCATCGACCTAGTGCTGCCCACACTGGCGATTAGGTCATTTAACTGTATCACTCAGGAGTGTGGATTTTTCACACCCCTGAACGATGTAGTTATAGTGATCTAATTTCCTAGTGTAGATCCTGCCCAAGTGTAAGGGACTGTGAAATGATTCTTAAATTGTAGACATTTTGTATTCTTTCTCAGGACTTGGCTAAGTGTGAGTGTTTGCCTTTTGCTCACAGAAACCTGTGTGTGAGAGTAAATGGATTGTAAAAGGAGGTGAACCATGGGGTTGGCACAGTGAAGCTGTGTGTGTTAATGGAGCATATTGGGGCATTGTAACCTTAACTCTGCATTTCCTGGCTTTCCAGTGTTTGAGTTTTGCCCAGCTCAGCATTCTGCAACACCACTTGAATCTGCCCCAAGATCCAGAAGTAGTATGTGCAATGCTGTTGAAACGTTCCCTCAAACTACCCAGGCAACCGTAAAGTGGCTGCATAGAAACCCTCTTATGGGGTTTTCCTTTATTGTTGCATGCACGCTGTAAACCTTCTGGACTGCAGATGGCTATAAGTAAAGAAAATGAACGTTCTTAAATACTGTTCTCAGTTTGGGTCCCCCAAGGACTTAGTGGATGCTGTTCACTACTTTGGGTAAAAATTGACCAACTGAGACCATTTTGATCCTCATCACAGCAATACTTTGATCTCTAGCTCTCTTCCTCTCTCCTCCTCCCACCCCAATAGGTTTTTGAAAAATGGCTATTTACTTCAGGGCTTATATCTCTGGAACCCCTTGCTCAAATGACCCCAAATGTGGATCATTAACCTTAGTCTGCATAACAAATTTCAAGAAAATCCTGGCAAGTGTATGGATCTTAGGACACTTAGAAGGGTTATCCTTTTAAACAGGAAGGATGGAGGGAAAGGGCACCTCTGCACATCCCTCTGCAACTTAGGAGACCTTGACAAGGGCAAAGTGGCCCATTCATCTCAATGTGATGTTCTCAGCTGAATGAGAACACCCCATAGAGATGAATACAACCTGAAACAAGAGCTCTGAGATGTGTGAACTGCTCCATTCATCTCAGCAGATGTTCTCATCTTCCTTCTGAGTGCTTTAGAGCCTGTGAGATGCATGAAGTGTGTCCGTTCTCAGCTCTTCCCACTCAAAGGTTCAGGACTTCCCCAGATCCTGGCTCACATGGGATGCAAGGAGGGAACCATTTATCCCATCCCCATTTATCCCCCTCCTTTTGCTGCAGCCCCAAACCTCTCTTCCCCACTCCTCCATAATATCCTTCCCTGCCCCAGGAAGCATTCACATGTCTAATTTGCTCACCCCCCAATAGCTTGATTACAATCCCCTCAAAATAAAACTGCCACCGATGACTCTCAAACTGTAGCCAACCTCTAGCTTCTGATTAACTTATCCTTAGTTGTGTTAATTGAAAGGTAGTTCACAAACTCACTGAGGTGTCTGTTTCGTCCAGTCATTAGTACCTTTCACTTTAACAGTACAAGGCAGCAGAAAGAAACTTTTTTTGGGGGGGGCGCTATAACTGGGGAACCTGTAGAGAGCAGTATATTGGCGGGAGAGCTTCACCTGTTAACATAACTATCACCTCTTGGTGAGGTGAATTAATTATGTCAGTGGGAGAGCTCTCTCCTGTCAGCGTAGGAGTCTTCACTTAAGCAGTGCAGTTAAGCAGCATTTTAAGTGTAGACCTGCCCTGAGACCATTTTGACTTGCATCAGATCTCTAGCTCTGGGCAAAAAACCCTCCACCTAGAAATGTGTGGCTTTTTTTTTTTTTTTTATTATTTTTTCAGGGCTTACATTTCTGGAAGCCCTGGCTCAGATGACTCCAAATTTAGGTCACTAACCCTTCTCTGCACCCTCTTGAGGCACACCAAATTTCAAATAAATCTGAGTAAGCATGTCAATTTTAGAGAACTTTTGACCTTTAAACAGATGTCTTGATGCAAGCTAAACTGTAGGAAATGGGTAGTTTGAAATCTATCTAGTCTGAATGTTAAGAATAAGATGGGAAGTCAACAGTTTACAGATCAGTCTACAGAGCAGTCTAAGCACAGTTTTTGTACCAGTTTACCTATATTGATTTAGAAATAGATACAGTTAAGTTGGTGCTGCCCCCAAAATGGATGCAGTTACACTTGTATAAATGTGTTTTTTATCTGTATAGCTTATTGAGATGGATTTCTGTAGGGAGGGATGACTTTATCTGGAATAATGATAAATGTGGCCACATTTACCTACATAATATCTCCAAGACTCATCCTTCTCTATGTCTCGACTCCTGAAGCTCTCATTCAGATCTTCATTCTGGTTTTGACAAGTGCGGTTTTGCCCAGCTGGACTCCATTCAAAATTCCATCCTTTTGCTTGCTGCTTCCACCTCGGAATCCTTTCTCTACTACATCAAATTTAAACTTCTTGTCCTCAGTTGTAAGGCATTATCACATCTTCAGCTACCACCTTTGTTCCACTAGTGCTTCCAGACTACTCTGCCTGTTCCAGTTCTTCCGTGAACCCCTTCGTGCTTTTTCCCATGCTAACCCTTATGCGTGGTACAAACTCCTCCATAAAGTCTACAGTTTCTACCTTATTCTCTGTGAGATCTTTCCTTATGACTTAGTTCTGCTCTGACGCCTACAGAACACTGCCAGTTAACAATTGATGGGTGGTGGGAACAACTTTGTGCACACAACAAGTCTACATGAAAACTTACTACCTTGTCTTCCCATTCCCTCACCTTATTTCATCCGCCTGTTGGCTCTAATCATTAACCTAAATTATAAACCATTTAGGACAGGGTCTTTCACATTACTGTCTGTTTTTACAGCCCTTTGCACAGTACTTCTGAGTCCTCTAGCTTCTGTTGTTACAATAAAGTACTATTAGACAGACTTGTTGAAAGTCTCTGGGTAAAGATAAGAGGTAAAAAACAAGGATGATGTCATGGTAGGGGTCTACTACAGACCACCTAACCAGGAACAAGAGATGGCTGAGCCTTTTTTTAAAACAAGTAACAAAATCATCCAAAGCACAGGGCTTGGTGGTGATTGGGGAACTTCTGCTGGAAAAATAATACAGTGGGGACAGATTATCCAAAAAGTTCTTGGAATGTCTTGGAGACATTCCATTTTTTTTTTTTTTTTTATTTCAGAAGGTGGAAAAAAGCTACTAGGGGAAAGGCTGTTCTAGGTTTGATCTTGACAAATAGGGAGGAACTGGTTGAGAATTTTGTAAGTGGAAGGCAGGTTGGGTGATTGTGATCATGAAATGGTAGAGTTCGTGATTCTGAGGCAGAGGTGGGCAAACTACAGCTCGTGGGCCACATCTGGACCGTGTGACCGTCCTGCCCGGCCCTTGAGCTCACGGCCCCTCCCCTCTTTTACCCCCTGCCCCGCAGCCTCAGCTCACCATGCTGCCAGTGCTCTGGGCAGCGTGGCTACGAGAGCCGCCAGCCTGCCCCGATGCTCTAGACTGCGCGGCGGCATGGCTGCCAGTCCTGGTGCTGAGTGGCATAGTGAGGGGGCAGGGAGTGAGGGGGTTGGATAAGGGGCAGGGGATCCCGGGGGGCAGTCAAGGGACGGGGAGCAGGGGGTGGTTGGATGGGGTGGAGGTTCTGGGGGGGCGGTCGGGGGGAGGAACAGGGGTAGGTGTGGGAGTCCTGGGGGGCCCGTTAGGGAGGCGGGGCTGTGGATAGGGGGTGGGGCAGTCAGGGGATGGGGGGGTTGGATGGGGGTGGGGGCAGTAAGGGGACAAGGAGCAGAGGGGGTTGGATGGGTCAGGAGTTCTGAGGGGGGCAGTCAGGAGGCAGGAAGTGGGAGGGGGTGGATACGGGGCAGGGGCCAGGCTGTTTGGGGAGATACAGTCTTCCCTACCTGGCCCTCCCTACAGTTTCGGAACCCCGATGTGGCCCTCAGGCCAAAATGTTTGCCCACCCCTGTTCTAAGGAATGGTAGGAGGGAAAACAGCACAATAAAATAATGGATTTCAAGAAGACAGATTTTAGCAAACTCAGAGAGTTGGTAGGTAAAATCCCATGGGAAGCAAGTCTAAGGGGAAAAACAATTCAAAAAAGTTGACAGTTTTTCGAAGAGACATTTTTAAGGGCACAAGAGCAAACTATCCCACTGCATAGGAAAGATAGGAAGTATAACAAGAGACCACCTTGGCTTAGCCAGGAGATCCCCAATGATCTGAAACTCAAAAGAGTTGTACAAAAAGTGGAAACAAAATCAAATTACAAAGGATGAATATAAATAACTAGGGTGGATTTGATTTAAATCAAATTAATTTAAATCATGATTTAAATCACTAGTTAGGAACACTCGATTTAATCATGATTTTCTACATAAAAGTGCATTCTTGTTGGTTATTATAACCTTAATACATATTCTTCACAGGTCAGAGATAGAGGTAGGTTTCGTTTTTAGAAGGTACATGCTATACATTTTTAAACAGTGATTTATTTTGAAAACTTTCAGATAAGTTTTAAAGGTACATCAGAAAATGAATGATTGGCTGGTTATTTCATTTACCAAAAGTAATTGAAGCAGATATTTATGAAGTTATTGGGAGGTGAACTATCTCCAATTCAACAGGTTAATCATTAATATTTGGAAGATTTTCTTACCATGCTCTTATTAGGAGGAGAACATCACCAAACAGACATTTAAATTATTCTATTTAACTAAAACAACACTGTTAAGTATTCTGGATATAATTCTTCAACAGCAAACACATAATATTTTTATAAAACAAGCATATGTCCTTCGCTTCTCATATTTATCTCCAGACTTCTCCTTGTCCAGATCTATTCCGCCCCCAAAAATCTTCTATTCATTGAACTTTTTGAAACGTTGCACTTTTAGAGAGAGGTAAGGGATTGACTCTGGGTACACAAATTTTGCAGAGGGACAATAGGGTTGAGGTCTGTTATTTCTCACCTCTCTATATTATATTATATTATTTATTTATTTAAAAAACATTTTTTTGCTGTTAACAAGCATGTTACTTCTGGAGACACAAATCCGTGGTTTGAGAACTGCAAAACTAAGCATCTCTGATGGTATCTTCTAGACTGAACACTGTCACTTTGGATAGATAGAAAGATTAACCTAAATAATCTGTACAGAAGCCTGTGGAACCCCATAAGATTGGGTCCCTAGTCCATGAACTGTTGGAACTCATTTACAAAACTTTTCTTAAACATTACATGAATATATTGTTTCATACTGTAGAATTGCAATTTATAATCCCTATTCCATGATGAGATATCTTTGAGCTACAATGTATCTTAATTAAAAATATCTTTAGATAGGTGTTTTTTCCTCAAAAAGCATTTATCAAAAATTCCGATTTTAAATAAAAAATCTGATCTTTTTAAAAAAAAAAATCATTGATTTTTATCCACCCTGTAAATAGTACAAGTATGTAGGGACAAAACTATAAAGGATAAGGCACAAAACAAGATTAAACTAGCTAGACACACAAAGGGTAACAAGAAAACATACTATAAATACGTTAGAAGCAAGAGGAAGACCAAGGACAGGGTAGGCCCATTACTCAATGGGGGTGGGGGCAGGGAATCGGGGCGGAACAATAACAGAAAATGTGGAAATAGCAGAAGTGCTAAATGACTTTTTTGTTTGTTTTCACCAAAAAGGTTAGTAGCGATTGGCCATCTAACAGAGTGAATGCCAGTGAAAATGAGGTAGGATCAGAGGCTAAAATAGGGAATACTAAGCCACAAGTACTCCTCGTTGTTTTTATTGATACAAACTAACAAGGCTACCAGTCTTAGGGCTTGGCTACACTTACCTTTTATAGCGCTCTAACTTGCTGGCTCAGGGATGTGAAAAATCACCCCCCTGAGCGCAGCAAGTCAGAGCGCTTTAAAGCACTAGTGTAAACAGGCTCTGAGCGCTGGGAGCTAATCCCCTCGTGGAGGTGGATTACCAGGAGCGCTGGGAGAGCTGTCTCCCAGCACTCGCGCGTGATCACACTTCAAAGCGCTGCCGCGGGAGCGCTCCCGCAACAGCACTTTGAAGTTTCCAATGTAACCATGCCCTTAGACAAGATAGAAGTCTTCAAGTCGCCAGGGCCTGATGAAATAAGTCCTAGAATACTCAAGGAGCTGATTGAGGTGATATCTGAGCCATTACCGATCATCTTCGAAAAGTCACAGATGATGGGAGAGATTCCAGAGGACTGGAAAAGGGCAAAAATAGTGCCCATCTATAAAAAGGGAAATAAAGACAGCCTGGGGAATTACAGACCAGTCAGTTTAACTTCATTACCCGAAAAGATAATGGAACAAATAGTTAAGTAATCAGTTTGCAAACACCTAGAAGACAATAAAGTGATAAATAATAGCATGGATTTATCAAGAACAAATTGTGTCAAACCAACCGAATAGCTTCCTTTGACTGGGTAACAAGCCTTGTGGATAGAGGGGAGCCAGTAGATGGGGTATATCTTGACCTAAGTAAGGGTTTTGATACTGTCTTGCATGACCTTCTCATGAACAAACGAGGAAAATACAGTCTAGATGGAACTCCTACAAGGTGTCTGCAAAACTGGTGGCAAAACCGTTCCCAGAGAGTAGGTTATATCAGTGGTTTAGAGTCAAGCTGGACGGGCATATCGGGTGGGGTCCCGTAGGGATCAGTTCTTGGTCTGGTTCTGTTCAATATTTTCATCAATGATTTAAAGAATGGCAGAGAGAGAGTACACTTATGAGGTTTGTGGAGATACCAAACTGGGAGGGGTTGCAAGGGTTTTGGAGGATAAGATTAAAATTCAAAATGACCTGGACAAATTGGGAAATGGTCTGAAATAAATAGGATGAAATTCAACAAGGACAAATGCAAAGTACTTTACTTAGGAAGGAACAATCAGTTGCATACATACAAAATGGGAAATGACTGCCTTGGAAGGAGTATTGCGGAAAGGGATCTGGGAGTCATAGTGGATCACAAACTAAATATGAATGAATGGTGTAGCACTGTTGCACCCCAAAACAACCAAACATGGTTCTGGGATGTATTAGCAGGTGTGTTGTAAGCAAGACATGAGAAGTAATTCGTTCGCTCTACCCCATACTGATTAGGCCTCAACTGGAGCATTGTGTCCAGTTCTGGGTGCCACATTTTGGGAAAGATGTGGACAAATTGGAGAAAGTCCAGAGAAGAGGAACAAAAATTATTAAAAGCATTGAAAAAATTGAGTTTAAGTCTGGAGAAGAGAATACCAAGGGGGGACATGATGATAGTTTTCAAGCACATAAAAGGTTGTTACAAGAAGGAGGGAGAAAAATTGTTCTTCTTAATCTCTGAGGTTAGGAGAAGAAGCAATGGGTTTATATTGCAGCAAGGCTAGTTTAGGTTGGACATTAGGAAAAATTTCCTAATTTTCAGGATGATTAAGCTCAGGAATAAACAGCCTAAGGAGATTGTGGAATCTGAGTCATTGGAGATTTTTAAGAGCAGGTTAGACCATCCCTGATTGGTGTTTTGTCTAGATTGGGGTGGGCAAACTTTTTGGCCCGAGGGCCACATCGGGTTTCCAAAATTGTATGGAGGGCCGGTTAGGGGAGGCTGTGTCTCCCCAAACAGCCAGGCGTGGCCCGGCCCTTGCGTCCTATCCAACTCCTCCCTGCTTCTCGCCCCCTGACGGCTCCCCTGGGACTCCCGTCCCATCCAGCCCCCCTCTCATTCCTGACTGCCCCCCATCCCCCGGGACTCTTGCCCCATCCAACCCCGTTCCCTGCCCCTGACCCCTATCCACACCCCTGACCACAGCCCCCGAACTCCCCTGCCTCCTATTCACCCCTCCTGCCCCCTTACTGCGCTGCCTGGAGTACCGGTGGCTGGCAGAGCTACAGCCGCGCCAGCCAACGCACCGGGTCAGGCTGCGGCTCTGCAACTGCGCTGCCCGGCCTCCCAGAGTGTTGAGCTGGTGGCGCGGTGCGCTGCGGCTGCAGGAGAGGGGAAACAGCAGGGGAAGGGCCGGGGGTAGCCTCCCAGGCCAGGAGCTGAGGGGCTGGGCAGGAGGGTCCTGCGGGCTGGTTGTGACCCATGGGCCATAGTTTGCCCACCTCTGGTCTAGATAATACCTAGTCCTGCCATGAGTGCAGGGGACTGGACTAGATGACCTTTTGAGGTTCCTTCCAGACCTGTGATTCTATGTAGCAGTAATTTACAGGAAATGCTGGAGAAATGTCTTGTATCCTTTGCCCCTAGCTTGGAATTTTCAGTGACCCAGATGTCTGATCTTGTGATTGACATGTTATATTTCAGGACAGCATGTAGAAGCCATTTAATTTACTCAGCATCTAATATGTTGATCTTTTGACATAAAATTCACAGGCGCTGTTGTGTATGAGCACAAAACATTTTGTTAGAGCAAGTTGCAGGTGTCAGCATGAACATGGGTTTTCCTCAGTTCCCCCATCAAAGTGATATTGGGAAGAGTGGAGGAGAGTATGATGGAAATATAAAGACTGCATGGAGAGTGGGGAGGAACCATCTTGGTACTAAAAAGTTTAAAAGAGGAAAGTCATCACCAGTCTACAGATCTAATAAAAATGCTGATTCCAGCTTCAGATGAGCAGTTACATTATTTGCTCTCTTGTGGCATTGTGAATTGCAGATTTAAAAGCATTGCCGGCCTGAACTTCTCAATCTTTCCTCTGAATGCTCTGTTCTTTTTCGTGGGAGGCTGGGAGAATGTTGAAACATGCAAGTTGAACATTACTTCCAAGTTCTTCTGACTATATTGAGTTGCACTGAGTTAAACTATTACATTGGCCGAAGAACAAAACCAAAGCTAAAAATAAATTCATGTGTATGAAAGTCACATACACAAAGGCAGCCCTAAGGAAACAGTTATAGCTTCAGATGCTTGGAGCATATGTGTGTGCATGAGAAAGTGGGGGTTGGGTGCTAGAGAACAGGGTGCTCTGCGGAGTGGGAATTAAGTGTACATGCCGGTGAAAGAGAGAAGAACAAACCTTTAGGTCTCAGCAATCAGAAGCCCATATTTTCTGTCAAACCATTCTGCATCTATCAGATACCTGTTTTATGAAGGTAAATGCTAGCCTGGTGACAATGTAGACAAACGTTGTAGCCATTATATACTCAGAATGTGGCAAAAGCTTGCCTATGATTGTGTACATTTGAACCGGTTTTATTTAGAAAAAGGATTATTGAACTGGACACTGGGATTATTTTATTTTAAAAAGAAATCCCCGTAAAATTGTATTTCTGCAGCTATGAAAGATGGACTGAAGGCACCTAGACCTCATGGTTTATCTGAAGATAATTATTGAACCTTTGAGTCTTTATCCCCTTCAGGAAATTCAGTGCAAGCATTGGATATGAGCATAGAGCAGGGACCTGCTGACTCAGAGGGAAATATGCCACCAACAGAGCCATATTGATAGTATAGTATACAAATATATTGTTTTCTAAATAGTTAAAAGTTCTAGATTGCTACCACCGTGGAATTTCCAATCAGTTCTTAACCATCCAATTCTTTGAAGATTTTAAACAAGATGTGGCACCTTAGAGACTAACAAGGATTCCTGGTTTTTGCTGGTACAGACTAACACAGCTACCACTCTGAAACCTGTAAACAAGATGTGTAATCTGTAGGTGCCAACAATGTATATCTGTGTAGAAACCAGACCTAGGAATTGAACTAGTTCTTTACATTAGTGCTCTGTAAATGAACTCTTCTCATTCTTCAGCTATGCTTGATCTTAGGCCATATCTACATTACAAAAATGTCGACCTAATTTATATCGGCATAGAGCCACTGCAGTTTTAATCCCTTGTGTGTGCACACTTAGCACATTGTGTTGGTCATGAGCACTTGTATTGATTTTATTATCAGGGTGGGTCATTGTGGAATGGCTCCTGAAAGCCAGTAACGGTTGAGGTAAGAAGTGTAGTGTCTGCACTGTATCTGCGTCGACCTAATTACATCAACTGTGACTCTGTGCCACTCGGGGAAATAGTGTTACTAAGGGCATGGCTACGCTGGAAACTTCAAAGTGCTCCCGTGGCAGTGCTTTGAAGTGTGTGTGTGGTTGCGCGCAGGCGCTGGGAGAGAGGTCTCCCAGTGCTCCTGGTAATCCACCTCCATGAGGGGATTAGCTCCCAGCGCTGGGAGCGGTTTACACAAGTGCTTTAAAGCGCTTTGACTTGCTGCAGTCAGGGTGATTTTTCACACCCCTGAGCAAGTTAGAGTGCTATAAAATGTAAGTGTAGCCAAGCCCTAAATCAGCACAGAGAGGCACGTATGTCAGTGGGAGCCAAATTTAAGTGAAGACACTTCCATAGCTGGGTCAGTGCAAGGCATCTTATGTTGGCTTAACCATGTAGCGTAGACGAGGCCTTACCTAGAGCCTTCATGTCACTTTCAAGTATTAGTTTTTCTTCACAATTTGTGATCAAAATTAAATTAAATTGCTTTGCATTATTTCTGCTCAAATACGGTGTGTGTGTGTGTCTTGATTCTGTGTGTGTATTCTGTATGTAAAATATATTTAGTGAAGGAAAGGAGAAGTGTGCTCTTTTCTAGTTTAGAAAATGGGCTTTTTTTTAACGAAACAGAATGGTTTTATCCAGTGTAAGTTAGTAACAAATGAGCAGCATTTTTCTAGCTATTCAGTAGCAAACTCAGATTTAAATTGACAGTCTTTTTTGTTTACATGTCATTGGATGCATACTGGATTTTGTTTTCTTCTGTGTAGCTTGGTAGAGATTTTTCTTTGTTCCCTGTTAGAATGTGTCTTGTGAGTGGGGCCTACCTGGGCTTGGGGAGTGGTGATGAGAGTAGTGAGATTTGTTTCGCCTTCATTGCATCTCTGTCTTTAGAAGTGGATTTGTATGCAGTATGCATGATTAGGGTGGTGGAGCTTACTGGAAGAGCGGGTGACTGACCTATATGATGCTCTCAAGGCACTATGATCATGGCTTGGTTTTCAGGTTGTCTGAATTGATTTTAACCTTTGACTCCCAGGTGCACATAAATAATGGAAATGTGGCTGTAGTAGAATGTAGTGCCATTTCTAATGTAAGCTTTTAGTCTGTTTGCAGTGCCCAGTGCTGTTTGCTTTAACCATTTAAAACAAGGAGCAGAAAAGCAAAGAAAGTTCTGTTCCCTTTTTTTATTGCCACCTCCGAATAGTCAAAAATCATGAGTGTATTTAAAATCATGAGTTAAAAATAAAATTGACCTTTTTATATTTGCTTTCTAGTTTTTGAGCCTGGTGTGTGCATCTTATCCAAGTTAAATTTTGAAGTTTTTCTCTGCAACAAAGAGGACTAGAAACTTAATCTCATTTTCGTTTAAATAAAATTATCACATAACCGCATGTCTTTAGGAATGAGAGTTTTCAGTATAACAGCAAATATCACAAGTCTTGCAATAAAACCATGAATTGGCAACACGGATTTTTCTCTTTGATGTTTTCTGTTCCTTTTTTCCTCTTGGATATCATATGGCTTTGGATAGGTAATAACAGGGCCTTACTTGTGCTATTATTATAATACAAAAGGAGCCAAGGGTCTAGGTGTCATTTCCTAGGGGGTTGTGCACTACATGATTAAAGAAGAAGAAAACTGTAGTTGAAGACAACCATTTGGTTGAAGAAAGGACTTGGAGCTAGATTATCTGGATTTTATTCTTGGCCCTGCCAGAGGTCTTGGGCAAATTTCTTAAACTTTCTGTTATTCATTATCCCTTTTTTTTAAACTAATGATAAATACTTAATTAAGCTCCTCAGACACAAGTTAGTTAGTGATATAAAGGATTTGGCTGGAAGTCAATTTAGAAGAAGGAAGTATAGTTTTTCTTTGTTGGTAACCAAACTGCAAACCAAACATGATGATCACTTGCATTACTGCTTCTCATAAATCGGCTCTTCTTCCAACATTCCTTACATTTGGTTCAGCCTGGTGACCCAGATTTGGCACTGCAGAACCGTACTGTGCATATTGCTCCTACTGATGTTTGAGTAAATAGTTTACAACCTTCTGTATTTTGGGGAGTTCTCTTAAATTTGTGTACCTTGCATATGCACTTTATATTTTAATGTTGAATTTATCAACAATATTATTTAAGTATTTCCTCTGATTCATTATGAAGACCTTAGTTTTAGCTGGATTCAGTGAGGTAAAAAAATACTGGAGGGGACGGAGAGTGGAATCTAGCCATGTTTGTGTTATCGGTTTTCTCTAGTTTAAACCGGTGTGCTGGTAAAAGCTGGATATTTTTTCCTTGTTAAGGCTTAGTCAACACTACCAATTTATATCAGTATAACGACGTCGTTCAGGGGGTGTGGATTTTCCACACTCCTGAGCGACGTAGTTATACTGACCTAACTCTGTGTAGACAGTGCTATGAGTCAGTGTCTCAGCAACTCCTCTATAGAGTTGCCATGTTTTTCTAAACAAGGTATCTGTATGTGTGGTCCACCATTACAAATAAACCCTAGTCTGGAGAAGCAACTTTTTTGGTCAGAGGACGCATAATTCAAGATCCTGACTAAGCTAGCGTGTTGTGTTCTGATTTGAAGTGCTGGGATAAACCAAATACATAGAGCATGAAAGAGAATCTTATTCTGATCCTGCTTTTTGAGGGCAATTGACTGGGCTCAACAATGTCGTAAGCCAAAACTGAATCTTATTTTCCAGGGAACTAATTTTCCAAGGATTTTCCAAAACCACATCATCAGTGCATTACTAGTTCTTCCACGGATGCAGGAAATGAAAAGTTAAATCAAGAAAAGGTATTGACATGGAGCTGGCTACTTTGTCAACTTCTGTTGCAAGTGATCCTGGTTCTGCTGAAAAACACAAACTATGATTCCAGAGCAGGGGGAGAGTCCATTAAACCATACAGCTGAATAATTGCTCAAAAAATCCCAATACAATTACAAATTCAGAGCAGTGAGTTAAGCACTGGTTCCTCCTCGGACGTTTCTCTACTGCTTTGGGAAATTTTGTATGTACTGGATATAAAATAATGTACCAGAGAAGGGTAAAATTTCTTCCTTGATTTAGATTTCTTGATTTAGTGATACCAGACTCCCTCAGGAGGTTTTTAAAATAAAGTTTAACAGGTATTTTACATGTACTGTAATTTGACATCAGTTATACTGTCTCCCTTGCCTATCAGAGAGAGGTCTGGGATAAATTAGTACTCCAGGAGACCAAATTAACAACTAAGAATTATTGCCCTTACCTACCTTTCGTTCTTTTTTCTTCCTTATTGTAGACCCCTGCTGTTCTAGCTCTGAATCCCCCCCGAGTAGATGTTGACCGATATGGGAACACATGACAAAATGTGGCAAAGTTGAAAGCAAGCAACTCATTTGTGACCTTGAATTAAGATTTTAAGATGTTGAAATGTTGTTACAATTAGGCCAGGTCTACACAGACACTTTTGCTGGTATAATAAAACTAGTAATGAATGTAATTTAAAAAAAAAAATAGTATTTTTCATTTGCCATTAGTGTAAATGTAGAATTGTCTTTCTGGAATAGGTGATTTTATTTGTACATGTGCTATAAGCTGTGTCTACACGAGGAGGGTTTTCCGTTTGATTCTGTATAGGTTCTGATGCTGCACTCATTTCCATAATATCAGAGCACCTTCCAATAGTTCATTGAGCAACCTAACCTTACATCTGACGTGCTGTTTGTTCTCCTCTCCTCTCCTCAAAGGGAGCAGCCTATGCAGTGGAATGTCCAGATTTAGTTGTTTGAATAAATGCACCTTTTGCTATGTGTTTGTCAGAGAAGGCAAAGTCAAAGAAATGCACCTTGCACCTGTAATGGAAAGTGGTGAAGTTTGTGATGGTCCTCAGTCCTTGGGGGAGTTCCATCTTCTTAGACCACCCCCAGATTAAGTTTTATCTCCTGCACAAATGAGCTTTAATTTTATCATTGAGAGTTTCATTGTGCCAGAGGAGCTGGTATAACTTATACGGGTAAACTCCTTCTAGTATAAACAAGGCCTGTGGTAATTCTCGTAGGATAAGTATGATCAGTAAATTGAAATGCAATGTTGTGGTATAGGAAGGAAAAGGGACAAGAGAAACGCATCAATTTTTATGGCTTTTTTAATGCAGAACTCTCAGCTTCTGCCCCCCTGCAGCAGAAGAAACAGTATGATTAAATAATGAAGACGGTTTTCTCTGGAGGAGAGGGATGGAGAAGTTGTGTGTTGGCTGCTGATTGTGTGCTGCGTTCCGGCCCAATACTATTTGAAATGGCAGAATTATATTGCCTTGTTTATAGAGGCGAGTTTTTATATTGGATATGTTGAAAGACAATTTTAGTTTTTATATCAAGGATTCAACTGAGCTCTAAGTCTATTGTGGACAAAAGAGGGGGAAGGAAAGTGATTTAATTCTCAGTTTCAGCTCATATTTCTGTCTCCGTTTCCCAGATGCTTTCCACTTTATCTTCTATGGGGAATGACTCTGAAAAGCTGGGCAAGCTTTCTCTTCAGCTCTATAAAGCACGTCTGTTGGCTTTTGTTCAGCTCTCAACCACGCACTTAGGCAGCCAACAATTCAGTCCTTTCTGTGTGGTTATTTTTTCCCCTCAAATGAATATGCAGATTACTTGATTGGCAGTGTTGAATCTTAAGCATTTGTCAAAGTTTATACAGCATTTCACAAACTGACCTGCCCTCCTCCTCCTCTTTCACCTGTTGTATCAGGTTGTTGACCACTTCCTCAGTGTAATTACTGTACAGATACTAATTTTTTTTTAAAAGAGTAATTTACTGCACGCTCTAAATTTTTTCTCATTAAGGCCCCAGTTCAGGAAAAGACTTTAAGTATGTGCTTAAAGTTAAACCATTCCTTTCCTGAATTTGGTCATTACTGAAGAGTTTCAGAGTAACAGCCGTGTTAGTCTGTGTTCGCAAAAAGAACTGGAGTACTTGTGGCACCTTAGAGACTAACCAATTTATTTGAGCATAAGCTTTTGTGAGCTACAGCTCACTTCATCGGATGCATGCTGTGGAAAATACAGAAGATGTTTGTTTTTATACACACAAATCATGAAACAAATATCTTCTGTATTTTCCACAGCATGCATCCGATGAAGTGAGCTGTAGCTCACGAAAGCTTATGCTCAAATAATTTGGTTAGTCTCTAAGGTGCCACAGGTACTCCTTTTCTTATTACTGAAGAGCTGACTCTTCATTACTATTTCAGTAATTACTTTTTTTTTTTTTAAACTGATTGCAGAGGTGAACTTCATGTGGTTTTGGGGGTAGCAATATATAAAGATAACTCAGACATGACTGTGTATCCTCTCATCTTACAAAAATAAGGAGACAGCCAATGAAATAGAAGGATAAATTGAAACTGATAATACGTGGTTACATTATGTATAATTCACCTATTGAACTTATTGTCACATGATATCATTTTGTCTAAGAGCATAGCAGGATCCAGCTTCAGCACATAAACTAACCACTAACGGATAGGAAGCAGGGTAGTCTGCAAAGAAATTCCTGTGGGCAGGATTCTCAGGATTTTTACATATGGTTTTGATCACTGTTGGAAATAAGAGAATTGACTAGATGGACAACTGTCTGGCAGTTAACAGGTAACCTGGTTTCACTTAGTGATGGACAATTGTAAAGGTGTACACTATTTCAGGTAACTTATAGGGTGGAAGCTTCATCATGAACAGAAGTGTCTTGTATGTTTGCAAGTTGTGTTTCAACTCCACCGTGTCTAATTTTGTTTATAAGCCCATTGGGCAAGGACCTGGTCTTCTACATCTTTTATAGCTCCCAGCCTGTCGTTGGTGCTCAGAAAAAGCCAAATAACAGCAGTATGCTCGAACTGATAAACACCTATTTTTTCCCTGCATTCCTTTATTGGCTAATATGTTAATGGCTACATATAATTTTTTTTTTAAAGTTCTACATTCTGAACAAGTTTTAAAAAGTAAAATAAGTAACTAATGTTAAACACCAACCATCCTACTAGTCACCGTTGGAGCTCTTGCAACTGTTACCAATTTTTGGTGTAGCAAAAGGTTTTTATTCCTACTGTGTTTCTGTCCGTTATCCACTTCATGAGCTATGACTACTTAGTTTCTTCCATAACCTCTTGTGAAGGACTTTGACAGTGGTTTGTTGGGGTATGTATGGGGGTTTTTTTTGGTTTGTTTGTTTTTTGAAGTCTATAGAAAGTGTATCAGCTTTTTCTTCCTCATCCATTATTTTGTGATAAGGTCAAAGAATTCTAGTAGATTGGATAAATACAATTTTCCTTTACAGAAACTTTGCTAGTTTGTCCCTTTCCCTGGTTATCTAGGTTTTATTATTTCAGCCAGTTTACCTGCTACTGATGTAAACTAAGGTTCACGTTGGCTTTCAGGATCCATTGTATTACATTTGATGTGATTCCTGTAGAGACAGCTAGTTGTAGTGCTGAGAAATATGTTTGAGATGTATGCATCGCCATCATGCATCTGGTATTCAAATGTAGTGCAGTGGTGGTTTAAAATAATACAGGTCCACTGCCTAGCAGGGAAGGAGAGCTAATAACAGCACCAAGAAGGCTGAAGTGCTTAATGTCTGTTTTGCTTTGGTCTTCTCTAAATAAGTTAATACAATACTAACAACATGAGGTATGGAATTCAACGCAGAATAGGGAAAGAACACGTTAAAAATATTTAGATGAATTACATGTATTCTAGTTGGCAGGGTCTGATGAAATTCATCCCATGGCTGTGGTTCACAAACTTTTTACTAAGGCGACTCACCAACTGCATTTGTCGTTTTTTTGTATGACCCATCTTTACATGTACGGTAACTCCTCACTTAAAGTCGTCCCAGTTAATGTTGTTTCGTTGTTAACATTTGTGGAGAAAAAATTCAGTGGACCCAAGTAGGCCTAAAACTTTGGTCAAGCTAACTGTGTACATGAAGCATAAAAAGAAAGTGAGGAAAATTCCATTGTAAGGCAATTGCAGCAGCACAGCTTAAAAAACATTAACCACAAAAGAACAACCTGTCAATAACAGGAAAAATCTTGTTCCAAATATATTCCAAATAAGGTAATTAAGACAAAAGTATGTGTAATTTGTCTGTGGTTTTAAGCTTTAAAAAGCTGTGTGTGTGTTTGTCATCAGGGGGCAGCTACTTAAAGCTATACCCCCCCCTCCCCCCCGCACTTGTAATCAATAAAGGAGCCTCAGGCTTGGTTTTAATCCAAACACAACGCGTGGTTAATTTTTTCCACTACACGTTGCTGATCAATTAGGGAACATTCTCGTTTAAAGTTGCGCAGTGCTCCCTTATAGAGTTTTTTGGCAGCCACCTGCTTTGTCCAAGGCTTGTAGGAAGAGCAGTCCATTGCAGCTAGCTGGTGGGGGCTTGGAACCAGGGTGGACCGGCAGCCCCCCTATCAGCTCCCCGCTCCCGTAAATTCCCTGTCCGGCAGCTGCCCAGCAGACTACCAATTGCCTGCAGTTCAGCTGTCCCTTCCCCAACTGCCATGTGCTGCTCCTCTCCTCTGCCTTAGAGCTGCTCCCGGAGGCCTCCTGCTTGCTGTGCAGAGAGGGGTGCTAATGTGAGGGTGTCCTGCCCCCCATCTCCACAGAGTGCGGGGGCCGGACACAACAGCTCAGGACGGAGGGAGCTTGCCAGCAGCAGCCATTGTCTCAACTTGCTGATCTACTTAAAAGGAAGTGGGTATTCACCCACGAAAGCTTATGCTCCAATACGTCTGTTAGTCTGTAAGGTGCCACAGGACTCTTTGCCACTTTTACAGATCCAGACTAACACGGCTACCCCTCTGATACTTAAAAAGGCAGTGTACTTAGAGTGGGGTCAGTGTACTTAAAGGAGCAATGCTTATCTCTCTCACACACACGGTGTGTGTCTTGGTCTCGGTCTCTCTCTCTCTCTCTCACACACGGTGTGTGTCTCGGTCTCTCATGCTGCCTTGTAGAGTGTGAGGCTACATTAACAACAAAGTGTTAACCTTTGAGGGCTCAGCTGAGTGCTAGTTCATCATTTAGCAGTAAGGCATTCCCTGGGAAATAGCCCACCCTCTGACTTCACCACCTCAACCAAGCTTCACAATCCTCGTTGCTGTGTACAGTATTAAATTGTTTAGTTAAGACTTATATGTTTTAAATACACGCACACGCACACACACCCCCCCACACCCCCCAACCCTGGGGTGGGGATGAAGGTTGATGGGAGGAGGTGGAGAAAGAGACTGCTTTGTACTCACTCTGCAGCAGCAGCTCCTGTCCCATGGGGCTGGGCCCAGCTCTGGGCATTGTAACGTGGCACACAGGGTTGCAGTGACACTCAGGTTTGGCTGAGCCACCCCTCTGTCATGACCAAATTTGAGTGAGTGGCTTTGCGAGCTGGAAACATATGATTTAGGAAATGTGACCTATGAGGAAAGGTTAAAAAACTGGGCATGTTTAGTTTTGAGAAAAGAAGACTGAGGGAGGACCCGATAAGAGTCTTCAAATACGTTGAGGGCTGTTACAAAGAGGATAGTGATCCATTGTTTTCCATGTCCACTGGAAGTAGGAGAAGAAGTAATCCGCTAAATCTGCAGCAAGGAAGACTTAGGTTGGATGTTAGGGACAACTTTTTAATGGTAATGGTAGTTAAGTACTGGAATAGGCTTCCACAGGAGGTTGTAGAATCACCATTGTTGGAGTTTTTAAATAACAGGTTAGACAAAGGGATGAGCTAGATATATTTGGACCATGGGAAGCTGGGCTAGGTGACCTCTCAAGGTCCCTTCCAGCCCTACATTTCTATGATTTTATGCTACCCTTTTTTGAACCTTGGTACCGTATAATCTCCTTATTGGCTTGGCTACTCACACAGAGGTGGATTTTCTAAAATGATTTTTTTTAAATGCTGCAGTTCTGACTAGCTTTATTTCCTGCTCACTTCGAAATAAACAACAACAATAAAAAAACATCTTCATGGTTAAAAAACAGGAATTTTCTCAGACTTTTAGTATGCGACAGCCTTCAGACAGGAAAGGTTAATTTGCAAGTCCTTGGAGCAAAAGCCCTTTGTACCTGCTCAAACAGTGGAGCTGCCATCTTTGTCAACACTCGGCAAGAACTGGTTCTGCTTCGGTTCAATATATCTCTTTCTTTTTGGCTAATTCCCGGGGTTCTGCGACCAAAAGGCCAATCGTGCATGTGTCTCTGAACACTATCAGCATGTTTGCTTACTGTGTCAAATACTACTTCTCAAGGACTCTAACTAAAGTCTGGATGGGAATGAAAGGCAACCCTTTCTCTCTGGTTTTCTTGTAACACAGCCAGTGAATTTTTTAACTAGAGTGATTATATAATACCTGCACATTTGAGTTGTTTTGGATATCCATGTTTTATATGGGTGGATTTTGCAAACTTGGTCATTTCTTTCTGTATAGGAGATGGGACTGTTGTGTTATTTCCTGTTTTCAGGTTGACCTGTTGTAATATTTTAACTTGGATAATGACTATATCAGGTATTTGTTTTTTAAAAACAGGCAAAGCATTAGTTTGGTATATTAGCATTTAATGTATTAGATGATATGATTTTTCAAAAGTGGAGTTCCTAGGCTTATAAAATTTTTAAAAGGAAAGTAATTTAATTAAAAATAATGGCTATTTCTCTCTGCCACTTTACCAACTTCTCAGAGTAAGAAGCTAAGGGCAGGCCAACAGTATGGGTGAAAGTGGATCTAAGCTACACAATTTTAAGTTATGTAGCTTACGCTATGTTGGGAGATGCTCTCCTGTCCACTCCCCTTACTCTTCTTGTTCCGGTGGAGTACTTGAGTTGATGGGAGAGCGATTTGCAGTCGATTTAGCGGGTCTTCACTAGACCGGCTAAATCAACCCCCAGTGGATCGATTGCCGCAGTGTCGATCCCCTGGTAAGTGGAGACGAGCCCTAAGATTAGATTGATACTGGAAGCTCTTGATGACCTAGCAGTGTTGGTTAGGGGTGGGTTGTGTGATTTTTTTTGTTTGTTTGTATTTTTGGGTTTGACTGATACTTTTGCATCTACTCTGGGGCTTCCAGTAGTACAACTATACCAGCATAAAAGTGCTTCTGCCAGTAAGTACAGTGTATTTTGCTCAGGAAACTGGCATTTGCTATATTGGCAAAAACACTTCTTGGCCCGTGTAAGTTGTGGCTACTGAACATTTTCTGCCTAGACTAGGCCTTAGAGATGTGAAATATCCTCTTTCCCCATTATCTTCTATACATTGCTGGCCAAATCTTGTTGTCTTGGTACTACAGCTGCAGAGACTGAGAATGGCAGCTGAAAGAAAAATCTAACATCTCCAATTGCATCACTTGGGATGACTGTCACATGGTAGGCATGCTGACATCTTCAGCCCTATGTGAAATTTTAAGATCAACAGAAAGAAGATGACTCGATTTGCATGAAAATATCAGTAAACTTCTTTGTGTTGCTTTCATTTTGTCCAATATGTAATTTTTGTGTGGAGAAACTGAAGTTTTTAACCAGCTGTGCCCCTAACTGGTAAGCGTAGTAAGAAGTAGCAGCTTGCATGGAGCCTTAAAAAAACTGCACTATTCAGGTAGCTAAAAATGCCTTTTGTTGTATCCAGACTGTGTCTTGTAGGGACTGTTTGTTCTTCCTTTGTTTTTATGGCAATAACTGGGGAATGAGAAGATGTTATTGACCTTAAGTGCTTTTTGTTGGTTGTTTTTTTCATTTGGGAGCATAAAAGGATTTCCTGAGTCTTTCAGTAAATTGAGAAATTTCACACTGACAGTCTTTCTGATGTCTGAAAATAATTTATCCATTGCATATATGCATTTAACACTTTCTTTTGATGCTCTCTTTCTATGTTTTTAAAAAATATGTTCTCAGGAAACTCAGATGGATCCTTAAGTTGTTTGTTTTTTTTTTAAATTTGATACTCTTGGATTGTTAATACAATGGCAAATTCAGAATGATCTCCCATTATTTATTTTGTCAGAGCTTGCGGGTGAAAATTCCTTCTGCAAAGTCAGTTACTTTACAGGAAAATTCCAGTGAGCCACTACCTTCCAGTATCTTCAATAGCCAACATATATTTACTATATGTAATTTTTATACTATTTTTTTTTTTGGAAATCCCTGTCTGCTTCAGTACATTTATCTGGATGGTCCCAGTGGATGGCACGTCATCTTGGCTTCATATTGCTCCATTATTATGTGAGCAACAGTTGTACTGAGGCTGGAACCAAATAGAGAGCAGGGACCACTCCAGAGTTGATAAGCTCCACAGGGGTTGCTTTAGTTCAGGGCCTGGAATGGTTTTACAAGCTTCTCAGCTGCCTCAGTCCCTGCAGAGCTTAGAGGTTTGTAGGGACCAAAACTAGCATAATTGGAAAGTTGAAGCATTCACTGAGAAGGGCAATACCAAATAATTGGCTGTCCCAATCAAGCAGCTGTCTGTTGCACTGAATAACATTGGGGAAGGTAAATGGTTGCCTGGGAGGTGTCCCAATTAACTGGCTTAAAATCAGTTAAGTATCATGTACAGAATCTCCAATCGCTGAATGGGACTGTTGTGTGTGTCACAGTGTGGGTTAGTGGCACCTTAGAGACTAACGAATTTATTTGAGCATAAGCTTTCGTGAGCTACAGCTCACTTCATCGGATGCATTCAGTGGAAAATACAGTGGGGAGATTTATATACACAGAGAATATGAAACAATGGGTGTTACCATACACACTGTAACAAGAGTGATCAGGTAAGGTGAGCTATTACCAGCAGGAGAGCTGGGAGGAAAAAATCTTTTGTAGTGATAATCAAGGTGGGCCATTTCCAGCAGTTGACAAAAGGTCTGAGGAACTTCTTTGTGTATATAAATCTCTCCACTGTATTTTCCACTGAATGCATCCGATGAAGTGAGCTGTAGCTCACGAAAGCTTATGCTCAAATAAATTCGTTAGTCTCTAAGGTGCCACAAGTCCTCCTTTTCTTTTTGCGGATACAGATTAACACGGCTGCTACTCTGGAACCTGACAGTGTGGGCTGTCATTTTAATGATACTCTGAGCAGGGGCCTAGTTTTCTGGGTGGATAGTAGGGGTGGAAGAATCTGCAGCACCATTGGAAGGCATTAGAGAGCTACAAAGCTGGTGGAGGATGGCGATGAATTTCCATTCTTGTGTGTCCACCGTCATAAATAACTGTTTAATTACAGTATTTAATCTTGACATTTTGTTTTCAGCATGCTTTCTTATGCATACCTGAAATATTTTTCCTATAGTGTGTGGTTTGTGAGCTTTTTGGAATAAGGACCCTGTTACCTATTTTCCCCCCTCCATCTACAGAGACTGAACTGAGAACATCAATTGATTTGCTGTATCCTTAATTAGTAATCTCTTTTGGTCATTACCAGCTTGGGACATATTAAAACTGCTGGGCTACAGCTGAACAGCTCCACACTCCAACTTCTAGCCAGTCATACTACTTTATAAAAAGAAAAGGAGTACTTGTGGCACCTTAGAGACTAACAACTTTATTTGAGCATAAGCTTTCGTGAGCTACAGCTCACTTCATCGGATGCATTCAGTGGAAAATACAATCTCCCCACTGTATTTTCTACTGAATGCATCCGATGAAGTGAGCTGTAGCTCACGAAAGCTTATGCTCAAATAAAGTTGTTAGTCTCTATGGTGCCACAAGTACTCCTTTTCTTTTTGCGAATACAGACTAACACGGCTGCTACTCTGAAACCTACCATTAATTAGGCTGGCATATTCCCTTAAGAACTACCTCCTCTGACCTCACTTCTTTTCAAATCTGCAATAGTTAAAACCTTGTGTTTGACTTCATTTAGTTACCTGCAAATGTCATGGGGGTGACATCATCATGACAACATTTTGAAATTCATAGAGGAAAAGGGGCTGTGAGAGCAAAAGCTGTTTTCATTCAAGTAGGTTGAACGTGATCATTGTTCTGAAAGAAAAAAAGAAACACAAGTAGAAAAGCACACACATTAACTTTCAATGGTGTAAGAGCTGCTTTGCATTTAATGTTGCATGATGGAGCAATCATTTTTCCTCCTTTTTATATTCAGACACCAAGAATTTGATGTGAAACTATGTTTAATTTTTTTCTGTATCATAATTTAAAAATGGCCAAGGAGATGATTCAGTCTTGATTTTTCTTCACTGAGGCTTCTTGGTTGAAACCACACTTGTATTTGGGGATGAGGCTAACCCCAGTCTGGGTGAAAGCAAGCAAACCGAGAGATTGTGGGTGGGGGAAGGGAGGGAGGGTTGCTTTAAGACTTTTTTTTTGTAAGTGGTTTACTATGTAAACAAGTTTGAGGAAGATTGTTTTCATTACCATTGAATTGCAGTAGTTACTGCATTATCTATACCATTCATCTGGTGGCCCAATGCAAATATAGCCATTTATATCATGATTTAAACACAAAGGCTCAATTCTTTATTCATAGGTGCCTAACTGCAGGTATCTCAAGTCCAGATTTGAGCCCCTGAAATGAAGTGGCCTGATTTTCAGAGTGCTAAGCACGCTCTACTCCCATTAACTTTAGCAGGAATTGAGTGCTTAGAACCTTTGACAGCCCGGCCACTTTTACTGTTGTCCTCAACTTCAGGCAGATGAGTTTGAAAATTTGATCTTAAATTAATTTCTGCCCAAGCCATTACTGCAAATTAGGCTGAGCTGAAGGTGTGCTTGTTTAATGCAGAACTGGGGCTTGCTGCTGCTTTGCATTTTTGCGGGTGATGTAAACTTTCTAAGCAAAAGCTTTTTTAAATTGCTATCAACAAAATTCTGGGCCTTAGTCAAGCAAACTATCCAAGTGAATTAGATGGGTCGAAGAACCTTTCTGTTTTCCGTGGTTCAGATAATCAATCTTCTCTTTTTTCCTTAAAGGGATTTTGGATTAAAATTGAGAGGAAGGGTCTGAGTTTAAAAAAATCTGCCCACAAATTTATGATTTTTGTTAGCGTGTATGAGTTTTATAGTCTGTTTTGTCTCCGTTTCATCTGACATAGTCAAAATGGTTAAGTGATTTTGATTAGTGTTTGGGTGAGATTTGGGCGTAGATTAAAGACAGCAGGCTCAGATTTCATCCTTCAAACTGATGTGATGTTGGGTGGAGGGTAGGAAACTATTTGTTGGCGTTTTACCATTAATTTCAAGAGGTCCAGGATTTCCACCCTGGGGCTTGCAAACAGTACAAATTTCTGTTGCTCTAGTGGTGCTCACACACCTCACACACATTTCTGCAGTGAAATCTGTGCCTGTTGCATCCTCAAAGCACATAAAGGCTGCGGTATGTAGTTACTTCAGTGAGGAAAGAGTCAACTAGAAGTTCTTCCACATCTGTGTTACCTATAAAGCTGTGTTGTAGTTAGTATCATAGGTCCAAATGAAGGCAAAAAGTTCCAGAGCACGTGAGCAATATTGACCTGTTCAATACTTAAAACTGTTCTCACTTTTTTCATAGGAACTGGAGGCCAGTTCTCAGTGATTACTAATCTTCTGAAAAACAGCTGTACTTTAAATTTTTTCCACGTTAACTATATGCAAAAAGGCATATTCAACATTTTTGTGTAGTTGGAAATCCATCTGTTTTTCCCTCTTGTACAACTCAAAAACAGGGGCGCAGATTTCAGTTAAACTTTTTTACAAATTTCCCTCTTTGGGCTGAGGCCAGGCATGAGAAACATCAGTCCAAAAGTTGAGTTTTATAGCAAGTTATGAGTAAGGCTAAGATTATGTCACGGAGGTCACATAAACCACGGAATCCATGACTTCCATGACACTTTCTGCTTCAGCCCCGGAGCTCTGAGCTGCCAGAGAGAGGCTCTTCCTCCTCTCCTCCCCTCCCCACCCCCCCCAACTCCAAGGGCAGCTGGGGTACCCTAGAGCTCCCACCCACCATGGGCGCCAGAGAGGGGACCCTGGAGTTGTCAGCTGTAGTGGTGGCGGGCGCTGGACTCCCTTCCTGCAGCAGGGCTCAGGCTCAGCCCCGTTTTGTCACATTTATTTTTAGTAAAAGTCAGGGACAGGTCACAGGCTTATGTGAATTTTTGTTTATTGCCCGTGACCTGTGTGTGACTTTTACTAAAAAGAACCATGACAAAATCTTTACCTTCGTTATTAGTAATTTGGAAAAGGCATATTCTATAATGGAAGTTAAGTAGCATATGATAACAAGTGGATGGTATAATTTAACAGAAAATACTTCTTTTAGATTTTCTTTCAGTAGTGAAATAAAAAACACATCTCCTATACTATAGTTGCCTTTTACAGAAATTTAAAGAAAAGTCCTTAAAAAAACCACATACCTGTTTCACCTCCCCCCTATGGTTTGTTACCTGCCACAATTTAATCATATAAAAATCTTGATTCTGTAAACATTCCAGAAGAATGGAAATGAAATAGTTAAGTGTGTAGGTTGACTTCACCTAAAGATGTAAACATAGATTAGACTGTAGTCTTGTGAATCATCACACTTTCTTTTCGTTGTTTTTATGTGAGCAAAGTTATTGTGAATATTTCTTCATGGTAGAGTTAATTTGGGTGATGTGCACTGGAGTCTGAGCCATTGTGTTGGCCTGACTTAAGAGGTGAGCAGCCTCATTGCAAAGCCGTACACAGATATGTCCACTCAGCTGCATTCACCCTGGCATTGCACTCACTCATATGAGGCACCAGGACTTGTGGGGGCTCATCCCAGAGATCTTCGTGGTGCACTAAGGTGGACCACTCTGATTCTTTCCCAGTGAATTGTGATAGAAATAGTCTCTCCTTCCCAGCACACGGGATTGTGGGAGGAAACTAGAGGACTGTCTGCACTTGACTGTGCAGAGTGAGTTACCAGCCCACATGAATGCGGAACCTGGGCTGTAACCAGCTGGCCCAGGTAGAAAGCACCACCACGCTTGGGTGAGAGATTTTTGTATGTGGACAGAAGGAGAGAAAAATCCTCTGCTCGCTATTCAGTGAAGATAAGTCTCTTGATTTTCCCAAATGAAGCACAGCACTTACATATGTTCTTTCTGTGCCATCATCTGGTGTGCTGGATCTGCTGGCTCCACCGAGTTTAACTGGGACTAAAACCTGCAGGCTTCCAAACCATAGAGAAGAAAACAAACAGATGACTGTTTAAAAGCTATTGGAGAAACTGAACAAAGGTCAAGGGAACTGGTTTGAAATGTCCTAAAATCGTAATCTGAATTTGTGCATGCATGGGCGTGCGTATGTATTCTGACAAATGAAATGGGCCTGTTTGTGAATTCTTGGAGGACTTTCATTTTGTCACTGAGCTTTCCTTACCTGGTTTTACTTGAATAATTGCATTTTGTTTAAAAGATGAGAGAAAGGGAGAAAGAAATGAGCCTATTATAGCAACTAATGAGCTATCTGTTACAGCCTGAAGGGTTGGTCAGGCAGGGTGGTCAATACCTTGGAACCTGTTAACCTTTGGAAAATATTTGACTCTGCTGGGGGAGGGGGAAGGGGTGTTTCTTTAAAAACTATTAAATCAACTTTATTTCTTTTTGTAGAAGTACTGCTTGAATTTCTTTTTCAGGTTTCTAATTGCACCTTACCATGCCGGTTGGCCAGATAACCTGCCAAAGGTGCTATTTAGTAATCTTTTTCTAAAGTAAGATTAGATTTATTTTCTTCTTGACAGATAACTCATTCCCTCATGGTGTTCATTCATGTCTAGAGAAATTTCGTGCATTCTCTCTAAACCCCCATGCAGTGTGTGAGTTTAAGGTAGAAAAATCCCTTTTTAAAGAGTGAATCATGTGAGACTGAATTGGACAGTATTTGTGTTGCTTGTGGTGCATGTCTGTCTGTAGATATAACATTGTATTAAACACTCATTTGAGTCTGTAAACATAGATTAAGGGAAAATATGACTTGGAATTTCCTGAGTCTTTATAAAAATAAATAAATAAAACAAACTTTGCCAAGAAGAACTTCATCTGCAAATGTTTCTTAAATATGTTGCATGTCTGTTTTTGTTTAAAGCATGGGTGGCCAGGTCCTGTTCTCACATGTGGGCACCATACAGTGACATATTGTGCCTCTGAGTGCTACAAGTGTCCAAGAGCTGCAGTTTTCCCTTGTTGACGCAATGTTTTGCCTGGCTTTCTTATCCACCTGTTTAATTTCTTGCCCCATATGTTGTTCCTTTAGGTACAAAATAGTGTTTATTCCTAAGTCCTTTTACTAGTCCAGAAGAGTAGAGTTAGTTCCTCCTACCATCAGCAAAAGAGCAGAGTTTTCTGATTATACTCTTTCCCTCTCCCCCCTCCCTTATCTAACTTCCATATGTTTCCTCTTAGGGTTAACTATGACCAGGTAACATGCTTTTACATGTCTTTGTTTACACTAGGGGTTCTCAGACTGGGGGTTGGGACCCCTCAGGGGGTCATAAGGTTATTACCTGGGGTTCACAAGCTGTCAGCTTCCACCCCATACCCTGCTTTGCCTCCAGCGTTTATAATGGTGTTAAATATATGCAAATGTGTGTTTAATTTATATGTTGGGGGGGGTTGCACTCAAAGACTTTCTGTGTGAAGGGGGTCACGAGCACAAAAGTTTGAGAACCACTGGTTTACACGATTTCCTAAGTAGTGCTTAAAAAGGTGTGTATTAACGTGTGTTAATGTGTTTTAAAACAGAGTTTCGCAGCCTAGAGATGATTTCTTCTAGGAAAAAAGCCTAGAGCCTTTAATGTGATTTCTTTTTTTAAAATCTGGATTTGGCACCCAATATAGACAGGCTAAATTGTGTTTAAAAACATGTCAGCTGGTTGTCTGTCTCTAAATCCATTCTTTCACAAAAGCAGTTTCCCTGCCAAAAGTGCTCTCCCAGCACAGAAAACAAACAGAGACCCGAAAGAAAACAACCCTCCATTATATCTGTTTTTCTGCCACTGCATACAATTTCTGTCCCCCCACAATCCCTACACTACCACACTCTTCTCCGTGATCCATATTAAAGGAGTTATTTTCTATGACAGTGCACATTGTCTAATTTCCCTGATTAATTTTGATGCTGATAGGTTATAGATAATGTGTGTAGAATTTCCCCAAATGTCTCATGCGGTCTGAGGGAAGAGAACCTGAAAAGAGTAATATCAAATTACACTATCGAATGATGTTTGAGAGATTTTAGTTAAAAACAGAAGCAAAACCTAGATACGCTTGTTCTGCTTCACAGAAGGTCGGTACATTGCCCTGTAGAATATAGCTTCAGAGAAAGAGAACTCAGTCTCTTTTAGAAAAATAGCAACTAAGCCTTCATCTTGACTGGAATATAATTCCAGTGATTAGAGTGTAGATTTGAACATAATCTGTATCCTTCTCTTTTTAAAAAAAAATTATAGGTTCATGTATTGGACAGATTGGGGAGAAGTGCCAAAGATAGAACGTGCTGGGATGGATGGTTCAAGCCGCTCCGTTATAATAAACACAGATATTTACTGGCCAAATGGATTGACTTTGGATTATGAGGAATGGAAGCTTTATTGGGCAGATGCTAAACTGAACTTCATCCACAAATCAAACCTGGATGGAACTCATCGGTAAGAAATTTTAATATGACCTATATGCTAATCCAATGGTTTTTGAACAGACTCTGTTTAATAAATACATAAGCTCTATAGCAGCTGATTCGAACCAGTCAAACTGCCATGTTAGCACTCATGAAGCTCCAAACAAACTAATAGTAAAATAAAAACAAACTACAGGTGGGGTTTGAATGGATACTCAAACTGGGGGATGGTTCTTAATCTGTTGTATTCTTAGAAAAGCTACAAAAGCCTTTCTTCTGAAGTGATCCTTAAAGGGACTCCTGTTAATTTATGTGGTTTTACAGTAACATTTTCCTGTTTTTTTTTTTTTAATGGATTTTCTGCCCCTGCTTGCTGTAAGGATTATTTCTTCTTAAAGACAGTACTGTCAGCTCTCGCAATTTTATTGCAAGCCTCACACTCTTTGGTCTTCTTCTGATAGCCCCGGGTCCTTGCATCAGGTAAATGTGGCAGAATCTCAACTTGCAAGTCTCTAAAAACAAATATTTCTAGCCCTTCTCGTTGTGTCTCTAAGCAGAGGCCTGTCAAATGCAGCAAATAAACAACATGGGGGAAAATATTTCAGTCTTTTCTTCTCTTTCAGTCAGATAAGGTGTTACTTATGACAAGAACAGGGTGGACCATTTTCAGGGATGTATGTGTGGGTGCTAAATTGATTGTGTTACTACAACAGTGCTGTTAAGGGGGTTATAGATTTAGCTATGTCTGGTACATTCAGGGCTACCTTTCAAGTAGAGGCGTACTTGGTACTATCTGAATGCACTCTTAGCTTGCTTGCAGGATGTTGCTTTTCTTTACCAAATGAGATGGTCTGTGCGCTGATATCCTCCATGAAAATGTACCCCATGTAGCTTATTCCTGAGATGTTTTACGGAAATACTTCATACTGTCCAACATTAAGTCTTGGTGTTTTCTTTTGCAGCCTTCTGTGATAGCTTCTAATTGGTTTATTTATCAATAAGGTTTCTTTGTTACTCTCTGTCAGACATCCTAGTGATTTAGCAATTGTTCCTGTGTGAACATAAATTCATGGTCAAATAACTGGGCCCTTTAAAGAGCCTCAGTATCTGCTATCTAGGCCTTTCATTTTAATTTGTTACACAGGCAGCATTTATAAAACACATCCACTGTATTAATGTGTTATTTATTTATAATCCATGGTTTCCTGCCAGAAAGCAGAGGATAAAACCACAACATGGCTGGCTCTGTGGCTTATGCCACATACGTCCTGAAGCCTGCCTCTTAACAGACAAAAAACTTTGTTTCAGTGTTTCATCCAGAATTTTTGTATTAGCATTTGTCTGAGGGATAACAGCAGCTGCGTACAATATTTTTTTTCAACTATTATAAATAATTTAACTAGTATAGATAATTCCAGGCTGGGTATGAGGTTTGTAGTTTAAGTGGATTTTGAAATGACTCTGGAATTGTTGCCTGGGAAAAAGGAAAATAATTGGAAGCTGATGATACTCCTGCCTCTAAGAATGCAGGACTGCCCAGTGGCTCCAAAGTGGTGGGCAAAGGGGCAGAAATGACATTATCAGGTAAAATGCCTTAAAATGCAAAATAACTGATGTATAAAATTATTTGGGTCTGTGATACATAATTTTTTTTAATATAAATCATTAACAAAGAAGGGAACAGAGGATGTTCCAGTTAGTCTAATTTTGGCAAAAAAAAAATTGATGTTAAAGCTCTCTTCTAATGAAAAAGGAGAGGTCTTAAATCCAGTTAAGTGATGGGTGCTTAAAAATCTTCATTTTGACTGAAACTGACCACATGAAGGGCACAGAATGACAGCTTGCCACCCGACAGGTTACATGCCAGAGGTGGATTTCTCATCCAATTTTTAAATGACCAAGCTTTGTATAATTGTCAAAAGACTCACACATGACAGCTGATTTGATCACACTTGAAACCCAGCTTGTAGTTTTTGCCCAACAGAGTAAATATGTAGCTTGCTTTATTTTTTTGAATTAGCTGTTTTATGCTCTCAGATTTGGATGGGAGAAAGAGGAGAAGCTTATTAACTATACTAAAATAAGGGGATGGCAGCGGTGGGTGGTGGGAGTCATTGGGTTCGAATAGATAGTCTGGGTAGGGCCCATGGGAAATTATGCATAATGTAGACATCTGGTGATGGTAAGTGTTCATTGTTAAAGCACCCAGTGATCAAAATCAATACTAACCTCTATCCAATTTGATATATGTGTGTATGTGCTTTCCTAACGTGCAAACACAAGTTTCCCTGCGTCTTATCCATCATTCCCAGTCCTTCCAGCTCCACAGAAACCTCACTGTTCCTGCAGGCACTTTTGCATTTTCAGTATTTCTTTCCTGCAGGCTTGTTTTCAGCATCTCTCTTCTTAATGGTCTACTGTACAGCAACACGTGAACTTTAGATTGTAAGTGAACTCATCCCCTTACTTGCCTTTGGCTAACCTTAAAATGATAGTTGGAATTAGGAGGGAAATAGTATTTATTTGAAGAAAAATAAAAAACAAAAAAACCCAACTGTTTCTGAACCAGGTGCTAATAACCTGCCTTAAGCAGTCACAAGCGTACTCCACTCTCCGCAGCACCTGGTTTTCCCTCGTCATATAAGGGAGCTGTAAACATTCAGAATATAGTCAGCATCTGTGTCTGGTGTGCTGTGTTTTTTACAGTTCCCGTTCATCATGGAAAAAGAGGAAGATTTGTTCAAGGAGCAAAGCAGCTCTTTCTAAATTTTTTTTTCTTCTCTGTCTTTACCTTCTAGACCTTTGTCTACACTAGGCAAAACAGGTGTGTTTTTAAAACGTGTTAGCTAACCCATTAAAAAATCATAATATAGATGCAATATGTTGTAGTTTTAATGTGTTAACTGGTCAAGGTTTTCCTTCCTTATTTTCCTTCCCAGGGTTAATCTTGACCAACTAATGTATTAAACCACAGTTTGGCTTGTCTGCATTAATAGGTTGGTTTTTTAATGTTACCAGTCATGTTTTTAAAAACACACCTTTTTCCAGTGTTAACATACCATTAGTTTATTCAGTTTTCAGTAGCTTGGCTCTTTAGATGTCACCATTTTCTTAGTTTCCTCAGCCAAGATCTGAATTTCTAACATAAAAAAAAAAAAAAAAAAAAAGCAGGAAATAAAACAAAAAAACAACCTTTGAAAGGAAACAGACTTGTGAGGCCTTCTTTAAATGCACACAGACCTAAAAAAGGGTACAAATCCAATTTTTTCCTCTTTTGCAGGCCATCTTTTAAAATCCATGCACATACAAAACATACCACGACATTGCAAAAGTGGAGAGCAGAAGACTGGGAGGGCAAGGACAACATCACTAACCCAAACCTTATTTCTAAATTACTGATGTTAGTGAGGACTCATAGTATAATATGAAGGGGTGTAGAGATGGATATGGCCCTTTAAAAAACGGAACTTGTATAGCATGTAACTAATTGCTGTGTAACCAGGGTGCAGACACTTTGGTAGAAATGACCTCGGTGTTCAGATCCATAACTAGGCATCACATATAATACATTTCATATGTAATTTTTTAATAGTCTAATTTCCACCCCTTCCTTCCCCTTGAATTAGGATCTGTGATCTCTAGTAAATGCTACTAGTCGCTCTGCTTGTTTTCCGCATGGTGGTATTACATAGGGGAAAATATTTGCTCATGTGTAAGCTAGAGAACCATTGAAGCAATAAACAGAAGCAACTGGCTTTACGAAAATTGTATAGTTTGGCAAATATAATGTCCTGAATCTGTTCAGATTTGGTCAGTTTTGCAGAGGAGGCGGATGAGAGTACAAAGATCTGCCTCCAGCCTTTTTAGTCTTGCATAATATAAGGCAGAAGACAAAGGTAATAGCAGATACATGTGTTGTAGCAAAGAATCTACCAAGAAAGGAGGATCAAATATGAGACTTCATACGAGAGAGAGAGAGAGAGTTTAGTAATAATACCAAATACTATTAATCCAGAAAAGAGCTTCAAACAAGCCAAAGGAAATGGAGGTTTGGTTTGGCATGAATTTAGAAAGCAATATAACCTAAATTGGATGTGAAAAGCCAGTGTCTCTGATCGGTAAAGCTCTAAGTATTAGAGGTTCAGACACAGCTCAAATTAATATACTGTTTGTGTACATTACAAATATAGAAAATCAGTTTCTTTGATTTTCCAAAAGGAATTTGACAGCCTCCACAGACATATTGTGGAATATTCTTCAGTTCTATGGAATCCCATCTAAAGTTGCCAATACCATTACAATTATGTATAGAGAGGCGAAGCACTCTATAAGAGCGAACAATCGGGCAGCACAATGGTTCAAAGCGGACACTAGCATGAAACACAGCTGTGTTCTAGTTGATCTTCTAGTTAGCATTTCCATAAATTGGATAATGAAGAAATGTATTAGCAACATAAACACTGGTAATTCATGGGTAGATGGGAAATGCCTTGAAGATCTACAAAGATAATCTGGAAAAAGAGCATGCAAACAGGGTTCAAAATTAGCTATGCTAACACGCACGTCCTCAAAAGAGGTCAAGCAGCAACATCACATTAGAAGGCAAAGATATCAAGAAAGTTGAACAGTTCATTAAACTCACAGCAAATGGAAATCAAACATATACAGCATCAGAAAAAACTTTAGAATTTTCGACCCAGACATAATCTCAGGATTAACATATGCCACAAATGCTGGAGATTTACCAAAATGTTAGTCAGAAAACTAGACACTGTTGAAAATGTGTCTACAAAAGATTCTGGGCATTAGATGGAAAGATTTAATCACCAATGAAGAGATCTGAGAAATCACCAACCAGCAGCTCATATCCACTGAAATTGGAAGGAAGTGCTGGATATATTTGGGGCATCTACTCTGCATGCCAGTGCACAGACTCCCATGTGGAAACTAACTGTTGTGAAAAAATGAGGGAGCCGAAGAGAAACCTTAAGAATAACCCCTAATAGGGAGGACATAACTGTTGATCTCTCCACCACGGAGCAGATGGAAGCAACAGCAAACGGCAGAGAGGAATGAAGTAGATGAGTTTCTGCCCTGTGTGGCAACAGTGGTGCGGGAAGGATGTGGTAGTAATATGTGAAAGAGAGAAAAATCTTGATGTTGTTGAACATACCAGAAATTGTAGGAAATATGCTGCTTTGTTTCTATTCTTTATCTTCTAGACTAACTGCCATTTCTATTTCTTGCACTAAATAGCAATCAAAATATATGGATTTAAATTAAACAGGCTACTGTGCTTGTCAGCAGCAAAAGACAATAAATAATATGGTGCATCCATGACAGCTTACTTTCTCACTTTCTTGGCTTTTCCTTTGGGGATAGGGGAAAGTGAGGGTCGGAGAGGAGGAGGAGGGAGAAACCAACAGATCATGTTCAATGTTTTATTGACAGGTTTCAGAGTAACAGCCGTGTTAGTCTGTATTCGCAAAAAGAAAAGGAGTACTTGTGGCACCTTAGAGACTAACCAATTTATTTGAGCATAAGCATAAGCTTTCGTGAGCTACATCGTGCATCCGATGAATTGAGCTGTAGCTCACGAAAGCTTATGCTCAAATAAATTGGTTAGTCTCTAAGGTGCCACAAGTCCTCCTTTTCTTTTTGTGAATGTTTTATTGCTTACTAGAAAGAGGGATAGAGGAGCTCCGTCTAAACCCTGCAAGTTGCTGAATAAAAAATGATTATTAGGCCCTGTGACACTGTTAGCAATGCTTCTTCCCTTCCATTTATTCAAATAGTAAAACTCTCCCACTGAATTTGTGATACGAGATTCCATTTGTAAGAAAACGCAAACAGCAAATTTTAAGTAATCATATATAATTGTCATCTAGCCCCGGGACTTATTGGCCTGACTGCTTCAGTGATGGGTTTGTTAGAATGAAGGATGGTAGTGCAGAAGTTGATGTTCAATGTTCTTGGTTTGCAAGCGAGAGAGAGGAATGTACAGTCTTCTTTAAAACAGCCATTTCTCACATTGGAAAAACAATAGTTTAAAAATGAAATTGGCCTATGGAAGGAGTGTTTTTGTTTTTTGAGGCTCTTATCCTCCTTATCAGAGTGAACCAGTTGCTTTTTGTGGGACTAATTAAACAAAACTGAATTGCAGACATCTCTCCTGTGAGTAGAGTACTGAGATAGGTTGGCCTGCTAAGGCAGCTCTTGAATTAATTTTGTCTTGTTTTACCCTGCAGCAGCAGTTCTAATTAATAAGTTAACACATTATTGGCTGAAGGGAAATGCACTTACATGGTCCCTCAGGAAGCGTTTGTGTTAATGAGATGGGTTTAGAGGCCATTGTAAGAAAACATACTTTCAGCAACTGCCTTGTAAGTGTTTCCCGGGTTTCTAATTTTGCATTTGAGCATTGTGGGTCTGCTTTCAAGCATGAAATCATGTGTCTGTCAGATGATTAGTTGTTGTGGATTTGATGAAAAGTTAAAAATATGAAGTCTGACATTTACAATAGAACCTTTTATGCTTGTGTACATATAATTTATGGATACAGTATAATTATGTGATGTGTCTTTAAAAAGCTAAAAATTTCTTCAGCTACTAAAATGGAGCCATCTATGGGGTGAAAAGTCAATAGCTATGTTAACACTGCATGACAACTCAGAAGAGGAAGGGAAGAATACCATGGCTAATTGAAATTGCAGGGGAGGGAGTAGGTGGGCATGAATTGGAGCTAATTCCCCAACTCTTGCTAGAAGTGCTCTGGGCACTTTATTTCAGAAAGATGCAGCAGAGATGCAATTTCCAAATGTCTGGACTTGTGAACATTTACATGCTAGTGATTCTAGTTAAGCAGTAAATCACAACAGGCTGCATATTTTTGGGGCCTTTGTGCATTGTCAGGCTGAACAGACAGTGCCTTCATCCACCTCAGCTGTGTACCAGTAGCCCAGGAATGCAAACTTGTTAGAAAATGTTTACAAAGAATAATATATTTATAAAGAATATTTACAAATAAACAATGGTTACCTCAGTGGTTTTAAAGTAAAACCATACAAACGAAGAATACAGGATTATAATCAGTCAAATTTTACTTGAATCTAAAAAAATCAAATTTAATTTTAAAAATATTGCTATTTTCTTGTGGAATGTTTTTTTTTAAAAAGTCTCATTAAGTTTCTTAAAATAAAGCTGAATTGTATTCACAGTATTTCCTTAGAGCAAGCTTAAAGAGCTTTTTTAAGAGTAATTATGTAAGAAAAATAGAACTTTCAGTTCTACGTGAAATAGTTTGTAAAAATATAGCAGAAACTCTCTAATCTTCGTGACTGATAAATGAATATACATGATAAAAATATCTATTTAATTAAAATATCTAGTGCTCCCAAAAGTGAGGAAATAGCAAAACAAAATTGAGTTAAAAACATGGGACTGCTACTGTAATAGGTACTTCTATCTGTAGTTCTTTCAGCATCCCTCATTCCTGAGCACAACATCCTATGCTATTTCCATCTCAAATTCCTCTTCAGCAGAGTCCTTTGACTCAAACTGAACTTGGAGGCAATTTTATGATGTGCTCTGAAATGAGACCAACAGAATCATTTCACTTTCAACCACTATTTCACCTTTGGTTTCCAAGGGTAAGGCTTTCATGTCCTGATTCCAGTCCAGCATCAAACATCTTGTTCAGCTACAAAATTATACATTTTAAAAATGTATAATAAACTTAAGATTGAATATGCAGTATCTTAAGGTGCTTTTTACCATGGAGACTTTAAGGAAGTATCACATGGCAGATGTAGTTTTAAAAAAAGGCAGAAGTAATGGAAATACTGTGTATTTATTTTTTAAAAAATGTGTTATATCCCCAAAATAATGTTTGTTTCCCCTCTCTGTCAGGTAATTAGCACTGTGTTTGAGCTATGATAATGATATATAAATAAAGCTGTTGGTGTATTGGGGAAAGACCTCTGTAAACCACGTTGGGGATTGGTCCTGCTTTGAGCTGGGTGTTGGATGAGATGACCTCCTGAGGTCCCTTTCAACCCTGATATTCTATGATTCAACTTTCTCAATTATTTTAAAATAAGCTTCTTGGCAGAAGAAGAAACCACATGATCCCTGGAGGAATTAGGGTATACTGGGCAGGCTTTTGGTGTTACCACTGTGTTGTTATTGAGTGCCTTGCTCTCTATTAGCTAGGGTGACCAGGTGTCCAGTTTTTGACCAGAACACCTGGTCTGGTTGGTGGTGCCGTGCAGCGGGGCTGGCAGGCTCCCTGCTAGCCTCTACAGATCCCGGGAAGCAGCCGACATGTCCGGTTTCTAAGCTATAGGGTGGCCAGCCAGTGGGGTGCGTGTGATGCCCTGCCCCCCGGCCTGCAGGTGCAGCTCCCATTGGCTGGGGTAGGGCAGGGGACAAACCAGCGTGCCTAGCAGGCAGCTATTGAGAGGTCGTGACACGCGCCTTTCCTGTTGCTGCTGGCCCTCTTCTCCACCTCATGCTCCTCCTGTGGCTGGGCTCAAGCTGCAGCGCGTGCCCTGCGGCGAACTGCGGTCTGTCGCCCTATCGCTAGCACCCAGAAGTTCGAGGTATGTATCCCCGAGTGCTGGGAATGGGGCTTCGCCCCCAATCCCCTCACTGCATCCCTCCCTGTCCCAACCCTACCGCACCTCCATCTCCCTCACTGCATCCGTCCCATCCCAGCCCTGCCTCTCCCACCTACCCATCCCAGCCCTGTGCCCCTTACAGTGCTCTCCCACCCATCCTCTCCACCTCCCAGAGTTGCCACCCCCATGTCCCTCACCCCCCACAGCTCTGCACCTCATTCATCTCCATACACTGCTGCACTCCCATTGTGTCCCTATATACTTCTGTGCACCCCATATCCTCATGCACCTATACCCTTCGGCCTCCCTCCGCATCCCCATCCATCCCACATTTATACCCCTCCCCCCGGTCTCCTTCACTACCCCCTTTCATCCCCACCCTGCTCTCATCCTTGGTCTCTTTCCCTCCACCTTCCCCCATCTTTTCTCTTCCAGACCACCTTCCTCCCATCCCGGCTGGGTGTCTCTGTGTAGACAAGTGTATGCGTGCATGTATTGTATGTGTGTAAGAGACTGTGTGGCTTTGTGTAGGGAGGGGCGTGTATTGCTGCATGTGTGTTTAGCTGTGTAAATAAAATTTGCGACCTAACTCTTTGCTTTTGCTGGCTTGCGCACAAAAAAATTGATGACATAAAATATGTGTGTTCATTTCATAACCTTTGTCTAGCTACCTTATAAACTTTGTTTCAGACTCGTGGTCTGTAGGCACTAAACAACAATTGTAATATTAAATAATGTGGAGGTATATGTGTTCGTGCATGATAGAGTTGTAGACATGAATACACGTGTGTATCTGCATGTAGGTGTAGGAGTCAGTTTCTACAGATTTATTTATATGGGTATCTGGACAAGTGTGCATTTCTGTGGTTGTGCTTTATGGATTTGTATTTGTATGTGTGGTCCTAATTTCACAGATAAAATTACAATAACTTTAGCGAACAAAAAACATGGAGCTGGTTATGAAAAATGGGAAGAGGGGAGGGAAACAATCATGACAACCTTTGTGAAATTTCAGGTTTTTAAAAATTACCCTTTTTGACTATTTTTCTGCCAGCTCTAGAATCCTGTAACAAATAACCTGAAATTAGCATAGTACCTCTGTCAAAACAATAAATATGCCTATTTGGGCCTTGCAGTGAAAATGAGCACATGAGCCAGGTGGGGGGAGAGCAAGGGAAGGGGGATGGAGTGAGCAGGGGGCGGGATCTCAGGGAAGGGGCAGGGCAGTGGGTGGGGCAAGGGTGTTCAGTTTTCTGGCATGAGAAAGTTGGCCACCGTACTATTAGCTTTCCATATTCTGTAGAGCATTGGTATACAAACTTTTCCAGTTGCACCCCTCCGTTCCCCTTCTTACCATCAGTGGAATCTCTCTGTGGCCCCCCGGTCCCCCCCCCATTACTGCACAGCCAAGCAGCAGAGCTTGAGTTAAAGGCAGAGCTGGGAGCAGAACTGGGGATAGGGAGGAGCTTGGGCTAGGGGCTGAGCTGGTCTGAGAGGGAATGAGAGCAGAGCTGGGCTGGGGATGGAGCAGCGGACAGAGCTGGTCTGGGGGCAGAGTGGGGCTGGAAGCTTGGCGCTCTCTCCCTACACCCATGGGGGCTGGCCCACGCCTGGGGGCAGAGCGGGGCTGGAGCATGGCACTCTCTTCCCACCATGGGTGTAGTTTGGGGATGGAAGCGGGGGGGTGTTGCTCCTCTCCCCTCTTCCCCAAACTGCAAGCCTTGGGCAGGCGCAGAATTTTGCCTTCCACGTGTGGCCTCACTGGCCTGACTGGAGCTGCCCACCCAGTATAGAAGTCAAACTACTCCTATGCTCCTCACCTCCCAAGGGCGATGGCCCAGGCCTGAAGGCAGAGCAAGACTGCGGGGTTAAACGGAGAACTGGTCTGGGGGTGGCGTGGGGCTGGAAGCGTGGCTCTTCCTGCCTGCTCCCTATGGGAGGTTAGCCCAAGACTTGCTGCATGGTGCCCGCACCCCTTTCCCTCTGAACATTCCTCCCCCATAATTTGGGGACCACTGTCATAGGATTTAGTTTGTCAGGGCCTGGGATTCTCATTGAAACTGTTTAACATCACACCCACCTACAAGCAAATAGCCCAAAATGTCAAGAGTCATGGATATATAACTGACATTTTTTAAGGATTATGGTATAATTAAATAACTTTGTAGACAGCTACTATGGAGACAGGATGGGTGAGGTAATACTTCTATTGAACCAACTTCTGTTGGTGAAAGAGGCAAACTTTTGAGCTTACAAAGAGCTCTTCTTCAGGTCTGTAGACAGACAAATATTCTCTACAAGACAGAGTTTAACTTGTTTTATACAAGTCTGTTGCTGTTGTACGTTTTCTATTATACTTTTCATGTACTAAAAAGAATGACATTTTGGCATCTTCCCACCTATCACTGATATAGTAAAATACCTGTGCAAAAACTTTCTGTAGGGATTTAAAAAAAAACACCCTGAAAATAATGGAATCTGTGACAAAAATGTAGCCATGAGCATTCATTCAAAACAGATCCAGTATATAGTATCAGAGGTGTAATAGTTTTCAATAGGCTAATAACCAGCAAATGTAAATATGGGCCAGCAGTAACCCCTAAAGACTGTGTTCTTGATTTCATGGCTAATCAGAAAACTTTAACCTCCAGATTGTAAATTGGATTTCTATTTCTTTAATATTCCGCTGTCACTTTAGAGTAATATGGCAAATTTGCCTCTTAGCTGTCCAAGACACTTATCTTGTTGCAAGCAAGGCCTGACCTGCCTGAAAGCCCAAACCATGGCAGTGTGGGATTATGGAGGCCCTGTGGTACAAAGGAAGGTGCCTCATCCACACCACGCAACAAGTAAAGCGAAATATTGCAGACTGGTGTTAGCGTTTTGAGCTGACAGGATTTTTGTGTGTGTGTGTGTGCACACGTTTGTGTGCTTGTATGTTTTAATTGGTATGCTACTGAGAGGTTTTTGAGGAAATGTAGCTATGCTGAAATAGTGGAGACTTTTTTGTTTAAATCATTAACTGTGATTTCCTAGTTAGCAGGCCATCAATTTCATTACTTACATTCCTGGTGTGGAATCCTTTGAGTGGGTAATGAATACTCAGGTAAAAGTGGAATGTCCCTGTTTGGTGTAAATGAACTAAAATGTTCGACTTAATTTGCCCATTTCACCTTCTGTTGGATAATTGGGTAGGTTATTAAAGATTTGGTAAGGCAGCTCAGTTCAGTGGAAACACTCAGCCATCCAAGTGGGATTTCTACATCATCAGATCAACCCATCTGGACAGAAGATTGCTCCCTCTTCACTCAGTTATCGGACACGAGAGGTCAAGTGTTGTACATGAAGAACTATTTCTCACACAAATTGTATTGTAAGATTACTTGTTTAATATGGGGTGTCTATATGCTATTTTGTTAGCATGTGGCAGTGGTGTGGATAACTTCATTTTTTTTCCCCCTTTCGCTTTTGAAATTCAGTTGCAAAAAACCAAAACAATGATAGTTTTACTATCCTGGAACTGCTGGGAGATGGTAATATGTACAGAATCTTCATTTTAAAGGTGGAATTAAATGTACATAGGATAATTCTTACTCTCTACCACTGAGATTGGCCCCTACAACATGGAACATGAAGAGAAGAGACTTTAGGGATAAAGACCTTCCATGACTAGTGGACCCAACTACTGTACCTTTTGTCCATGTGCTGCATATTGAAATGTTGGCCAAGATTTTTAAACAATGATTATTGATTATGAGTACCTCAGTTTTGGATGCTGCATCATGTAAGTTATGCCCTTATTATCTCAGTCTGCAGTTCCATTATTTTTGAGACCTATAATTTTAGCTCAGAACAGTATTGACTCTGTTTCAATAGTGTTACTAGACAGCCCTTTATGTTCTGTATTGTGGAAATGATGAACTGAAACAAAACGTTGCTTTAGCTGACTGAAATTTTTTGATTTTTGCAGTATTATACCATGCTGGAAGCCATTAGTGTATGCTAATAAGTTCTGTATGTAATATGGATAAAAGAATGAAGTTCTTGGTGCTGTGGAGATGGAATATAAACAGCTGAGAGAAATACAATGGCTGAAAGTACCCCATATGTTCTGGGTTTATTGAAATACAGTTTTCAGGTAGAATGAGTTTCCTCTTTAATGTAAAGAGGAAATAATGGATTTACTGAGGCATGAAAGCTTAGTTAGAATAAGGAGGTGTGGATGATCCACAGTGTTAGATTTAGTATAATGCAGCATCCTTTGGTCTAATTGTTTGCTCTTTTAAGTTTTGGAAAAATCCCATCTTTATTCTCTGTTTTAGTTGGTGCATTTTTTTTAAAGGAAGTCTGTAAATGTTTTTCATCTTAAATTGAATCTGTTCTTGAATTTGGGAGTTGGCAGCATATTGTACAGGATTTTAGGGAAATGCCAACCTATCAAGAATAGGGATGTATAACTGGCCACTTCCTACACGTTTACAGTTTGGACTTTTATCATGCGTAGGAAAAATGTTTGTACTCAATATGGTGACCTAATAAAACCAAAAAACAATCATTCCACAACAGGGCAAGAATTTTGGTTGCTCTTAATATACAATAGGTAAATGGTTGGCCATCAGTCTTTTTTTATTCACTCAGTTTGTTTTAAATGTGTATAGCCACATATAGTAAGTATTTAGTCCTTTCTCTTCCTGCTTTCTCACAAAGTATTATATAGGCATCTTAAACAACAGTATAAATGCAAATACATTTAACTTGAACTAAATTTTCTTCAGGCAATAGCAGACTTCTTGGTAAAATCTGTTTTTAATTTTACTGATTACCATGCTGATAATATAACTGGCTATAGTCAGGAAACAGTGATACATAGCACAAGAGAAATTCATCTTGACAGAGGTGCACTGTCTCTTCTCCCACCACTAAAACAGTGTATATAGTTTGTAAATGTTTTTAAAGTAAGGTGCGAAGGGTGGATAAAAGTGATTTTTAAAAAAATGATGTTTTTAATTGGACTTTTAAAAAGTTTAAATACAGGCTTATTTTTTTTTTAGATAAACCTATTTACAATTAAATTGGAGATTCTGTGCTAAGGCCTACTGTAATCTATTACAGTAATTTTAAAATTTAAATTAAAAAAATATTAAGTAGTACATATTTGCTGCCAAGTGTTAAAGGAAGTCAAACCACTGAGCTGGTGGAAGTCACTGGCTGAGCGCTTGGAACCAGAGTTAGTTGAAGTGCTAAAATGGCTTTTAGTAGCAATAGCCTCTTCTGTAGGTTCAGAGGGAATATTTTCTTCATTTCTGTTTATTCAGCTATTTCAGTGCAGTGACTAGATCATTCAAAATTAAGAAACAAATGGGAGTTGAAAAAACAGAAGTTTATTTCCTCCTCCAATCTGTGTATTAAAAACTAGGTTTGAAAGATGAGATCTACTAGTTCTAAAATTTTGAAGCACAATGGTGACCAGGAAAAGTCAGTTCAGTTAGTTAACTGGAGATGTTACTTCCTTTCTCAATACATCTATTAGTTTTAAATGCAAAACATATTTTGATAACCCTCCTTTATTTAACCAATTAAAGTTATTTTAAAATGCTGGTTTTGTGCATTTTTAATTGTTTGAATTTCCCTCCAAATAGAGCTTGTCACAAATCACAAGTAAAAAAAATTAATCACCTCGTAAATAAGAAATGCTTCACGCCATTTTCTGACAATATAAAAATGTAAACATTAAGAATTAAGACAAATTAAGAATCTGAATATGTGTAAATTAGACTAAATAAATGTCTATAGATGTGGTAGAGCCTCCTGGTTAGCAAAAAGAGAGACTAGATTTACTGTAATGGCTATATTTAGTTGAGGATCATCATGTTTTAATGATCACCAACCAATGAAAATTAACCTTCTTTTAGGAAAATAACTAAAAAGTACAAATGCAAAGCAAGCTTAAAAATCAGTGATTCAGATCAGGGTTTCCTGCTTGCTAATTTAAATCATGATTAAAATAGGTGATTTTAATTAATCCATCCTGAAACTACCTCCGGCTTTTGAAGTTTAATTGTGTGGTTACATTTTTCATGTTAATTTTGACTGAACCTCCAGTTATTCTCTATAAATATTTTTATCTGATGATTATGTGTTGATTAAGAAATCTCCATGAGGTCTACAGGGCTAATAAAACTGCTCTCTTATCCCCAACTCTCCTGCTCTTATTTCTATTGATACCTGTGACTAGAAGTAGTAATTTGGCTATGACAGTAATTTGACTATGCCTATGAAACTGTAAGCCTTTGAGGGAACTGAATAGCTTGGTAGAATGATAATGGGATATACAATATCTTGCCTTCACATCACTTGTTCAAATTGAGCATGGGCTGATAATTTAATGATTGAAAGTAGTTGCCACCAGCCAGCTGTCAGATCTTGTCAATCCAGTTACACCACCTACCTCATAATTGGTGCCCTTGTTGGCAGTCTCACCAGAGGGGTGGAGACCCTATTCCCCTTTTACCCTTAAGTGGGGTTCATTTGCATTAGTGGTTAAGCACACTGGCAGGACTGTTGTGGGAAGCTTGCACTGCTGTTAGCCGTACACAGTAGTTAACTATACAACATCACTCTCCAGTACTGTCACTCTGGCACCTTTCATAATTAGTAAATCAAGATGAAAATTATTCCTCTCCAGTTTCTCCCCTTCCTCCCCACCAAACCCTTTCAGCCCTTAATGCAGATCATACTTAAAATTGCTTTATAGCAGCCCGAGAGGGAGTATTGCTTCTTTTATTTTACTTCTCTTCCTTTCCCTGCTTTCTGTGGTTCCACTCTCCTCCCTCCCATCCCTCTCCAAGAAAGAAAGAGAGAGAAAGAAAAAGCTCCCATTGATTAGAATCTAGAGCTGGCAGATTTAGGAAGGTCCGTTTAGTGAAGCTCAACTTCATTGCTGATGCAAATTGTGTAGCCACTCTTGAGCAAACTTGCTAATATGGCCCATAAAACATGTTTAGAGAGAATAAAATGCCAGTTAGATTAGGTGATTGAAAATGAACTATCACCATATCTCCTAATTGCTGTCCAGAAAACTACATGAAGTGGAGCATAGTGTTATATTATTACTTAGCTTAATGAAGTACCAGAAACCAGTACCTGTGTACTTAGGTTTAAAGACTTTTTCACCATGACCTGTCCTTTTATCTACAGAAAAAAATAACACACATTTAAGTATAATCACATAACTGATGGAGCAATCAAGTGTGGTAGCTTCCTAGTCTTTATGAACCTTTCCAGATAGGGTCAGGCTTAGATAAGGATCACAAATCACTTTATGCATTGCATGTTAAGGGTTAGATTTTCAAAAGTGCTTTGCACCCAGCATCTTCCATTGTTCTCAATGACATATTCTCTTTGAGGGCTCTTGGGACCTGAGAACGTTTAAAAATCTGGGCACTTTATTTCGGTGCCTAAATGGGAACTGAGCTCTCTTGAAAAATATGGCTTGAGTTGTAGGTGCGCACTAAGGGCTCTTGAAAAATTTGACCTTGGGTATTCAGAGCAGTGTGGGGTTTTGTTGTTGTTTTTGGGGTTTTTTTGGGGGGGGGAGGGGTGTTGGTAGTCAGCGAGACCTTGGAATTCTGCTGTTTTAATGATCATGTTAAAAGACTTGGACAAATTATGACCCTGTTAAAACTTGTGTCTAATTACGCAGACTTGAAAGCTTTTTAATGGCTATTTGGCATATATTTTTTTAAAACTCCGTTATTCTGGGAGTTCTAGTAGGTCAAGCTTCATTGTCACAATGTTGGATTTCAACTGAAACCTACATTATAATAATCTCTCACAATGTGTGAACTTGTTTCCTCATTTTAATTAGGTGCTAATAAATACCTGTCTGACCCAGATGAAGGCATGTAAAAGAGCAGTTATGGTTTGATATCCGAGATCCTATTGCAAAATGTAAGAAAATAGAAGATTTTATTTAGTGTGGTGTCGGAACATAAACATGACCATTAAATGAATCAACGTGTTTTTCTAGCAAATTGAAGAGTAGCAGTTTTTAAAAGACAGTTTATCAATAATTGAATCTGCTAGAGTGAAAGTACTAGAAATTGCAATGTCCTTTATCCAAAGAGCCACTGGTCCAGTACATGTTCATACTTCACAATACTGTCCTGCTGCTATGCTTTTAACACTGATCAGAAAAGTGAGAATATTGTTGTCCCTCATTCAGTTGTTGACTCCTGTCTAGGAGGGAGTGTGTGGATATTTCTTCAACAAGTTATGCAACCAGAAACTCCTTTCCACTCAAGAAAAGACTGAAATGAGGCTGCCTGGTCATTGTACATCTTACAAATCCTGATCCCAAAGAAACTGAGCCTGTACCTCAAGCTCTAATCTTTGGTCAGGAATGTGACTCCAGAATTCATGGGAAGTGGGGTTCCATAACTATCTTTTAGAATGTCTGCTTTACTTTAGTAGTCCTCTTAAATAAATGCAGCTTGCCAAAATGAGTTTGACCTGTGCCAGCAACTGAATGTCTAGTGGAAATGTGTATCAGTTTCTGTTGTTAAGTCCTACTTCACCCATTTTCTAAGCAGAAGCTAGATAGTGGCACCAAGGAAGGAAAGAATGGCAAAAGCGCAGAGGTATTAAAAATTGACAACATTCAGAACAGAAGAACACTGGGTAAAGGGGGTGTTTGGAAGTCAGCTACAGTGTTTCGTATGTGTGAGGTGAGGTAGAACATGCTGCTTTTGGGGTGAGGGAGAAAGACTGCAAAATACTCAGTTTTAATCCCATGAGGCCAGATTCATTGATGACTGATTTCAGCATAGCAGAAATCTGAACATGTTGTCTTCCACAATGTTTGTACTTCATTTTGGGGATAGGTAAGGACCGCATAAAAGGGGAAACTGGGGTGAGAAGAGATGTCATAGCAATGTGGCCAATAGATGACTCTTAATGGCCCTGCTTTTAATAAATATTAAAACAATCTAATGAAATAAATGATGATAAATAAAACTCTGGTAGTTAAACACTTTGTAATATTTAAATTTTTGATACAATAGCTATTCTTCTAATGGTTGAAAATAATAGTAAACCTAGAAGAGATGGTTGGCCCCGGGGCTTGGTAATAGATCACAAACCCTTTCAATTCTAAATCTGTGTCAAGGTTGGAAGTGACTTGAATTATTTATTGGTCGTTTGGCATGTGTGAAATGAAATGTGTAATTTCAGTATAACTCTCTAATGTTTGTGCAGCACTTTGAAAAGGTAACTACTCCTTGGCACTTTTATAGTGCTTTGTTAGTGGAGCTGTATACCCCGAACAGCTGGCATCTGTTGGCATTCTGGCATCAACGGATTGGCCAACAGAAAGTGAATTGCCCTCCGTTGCTAATGCGCTTTCCCATGGATAAACAGAAGGCTTTGTTCAGCAGTGCTATCAGTGTAACACCTTTTCATAGATGATATACTACTTAAACGTAAAATTTAAAACAAAAGTGTACTTTTAATTATATGTGAACATGTGTTTTCCTCCTTGTACCCTATTAGGCAAGCAGTGGTTAAAGGTTCTCTTCCACATCCTTTTGCTTTGACTTTGTTTGGGGACACATTGTACTGGACTGACTGGAACACTCATTCTATTTTGGCTTGCAACAAGTATTCTGGGGAGGACCTGCGTGAAATACATTCCAACATTTTCTCTCCCATGGATATCCATGTTTTCAGTCAACAGAGGCAGCCAAATGGTAAGGAGTCTTGGTTTCTTTTCTAGCTGCAGGTTGGAACTGATCTGTAGAAGTCTGATATGCCTTTTTGTTTGGGGACAGGAGGAAATTACGTGAGAGCTGGATGGCTACATTTGCTTTATGATGCAACAGTTTCCAAAGCAGGGGACTTGGGAATAGACCTAAAGGGACACTGAGTATTCTTTACATTGTTCTTTAACATTAATAAAACATCTCACCCCTCCTCCTCCTCCTCTTGCCTGCCATAGTGATGCTGTGCAGCGTTCCTTTTTATTTATTTATTTTTAAGGGGGCTGTGTGCTGGAGATTTAAACAATAGGGGACTTACTTTTTCTCTCTCTTGAGCATTACCTGAGAAGTCCATGTTCCTGAATGGAAACTATTGTTAATGTGGCTAATGGTGTTAAACATGACTAGCTTTGTAGGGTAACCACCATCTTAACCTTTTAGTGAATTTATCTTGCTTGCATTTTGTATTTTTGTACATGCTGCTGCTTGTTTTGGTGCTGAGCAGATTGTGAAACTGATAAGAGCACAGATGAAACAAGAATCCTATGTAGAGCCAAATGCCACATTTTCAAGAAAGGAAATATGCAATGTCTTTGCAGTTGGGTACAATAATTATCAACTCTTAATGCTTGGAATTAACTTTTACTTGTTCTGTGTTTATTATTTCCTCCTTTATCCACTTTCCGAACACAGACTCTTAAAAAAGCCTTGTGCCTCCTGACACATGAGACGAGGTCATTTGTTATCAAAAATATTAATCTGTGTGATTTATGTTCAACAGCTACAAACCCATGTGGAAGTAATAATGGTGGCTGCTCCCACTTGTGTTTGATGTCTCCTATCAAGCCTTCTTATCAGTGTGCTTGTCCCACTGGTGTGAAACTCCTTGAGAATGGAAAGAACTGCAAAGATGGTAGGCTTTGTTTTTGAAAGATTATTTTGGAATAAAGTTGATGTAGTTTCTGCAAGAAAGGTGTTTGTCCATTTAATTGGATAATGCATATGAAGGGGCTCGTGGGTTGGAAATATTATTATGGGAAATAGTAGGATAGAATGATTTATGCTTTTCCAATACAGATGTAAATTATAGGGAATGTTCCCTGAAGACTTGCACATGCATGGAAAACTTCTAATTGTGTTCTGTTAATATGTTCATCTCTCTACTTTTTAAAAGAGAAGGCATGGTCTCATGGCTAAAGAATAGGTACTGGAGACAAGATTTGGGGTCTAGTCCCAGCACCGCCACTGATTGACTGTGTGGCATTGGGCAAGCATTTTGAGCCTTGGTTTCCTCATCTCTTAAAAAAGGAGGTAACAACTACCTCATATATTGCTTCTGACGGCAGGTCTACACCTAAAACGCTGCATAGGTGCAGCTGAACCACTGTCGCGCTGAAGTGAAGACGCTCCTATGATGATGGGAGAGCTTCTCCCATCGGTACAGTTAATCCACCTCCCTGAGAGGTGGGAGCTATATTGACGGAGAAGCTCTCCCCTTTGTATGCCGGAGGTTAGGTTGTTATAACTCTGACGCTCAGGGGTGTGGACTTTTCACACCCCTGAGCAGCACAGTTCTACTGATGTAAGTCTGTAGTGTAGACCTGGCCTCAACGAATTAATGTCTGTAAAGCACTTCTGTTGTTGTACATTAAATATTTTCATCCCTTCTTCGAGATCCAACCAAGCAAAATATCTCTTTAATGCTGCCACTTATCCGACCCCATTCATACCTAACATCATAGGCTGAAACTTTCAGATCATGTGCTTAAAGTTAGGCACTTGAATCTATATTTAGGCACTAAAATAAGCGTGGCATTATTTCCAGAGGTGTTGAGCACCCAGAGATCTAGCTGACTTGTTAGGGAAATATGACTGCTCAACACCCCTCCTTGAAAATCAAGTGATGTTTACTGAAGTGCCTAAATATAGATTCAGGTGCCTAACTTTAGGCACTCAAGTTTGAAAATCTAAATAATTTTTAACATTGGATCGGATTGCTATAATGATCCTGATGTCAAACAGCTGAAGAGTAAGTATCAGGATCAAATTAACTCTTGTAAAACAAAGAACCTTTTTTCATGCAGACTCTCTCCCCACTGAAAAGGTAGCAAGGGGGGGGGGGAACCCATAAAATGATACAGGCAGAATTAATTTTAAATAGAATAATTTGAAAAAAAATGTTTATTAACGTACCCTTTTATATTTAATTTAAGACATTTTCTAGGACTTGTCAGCTGCTCTTCAGTGTTTCCTCTTATCTCCTCCTATTTCACTCCGCCTGATTGTTTAACATGGCTAGTTGTGTCCGTGAGAACCTTATTAAAATAAATTGCCTCTTGTACATAGAAGAGCAAAAAAGCATAAAGATTCTAAAGCAGCCTTGCAAAATTGTCATGAGGAATTGCCAGCCCATGCAAAAAATTTACTTTCCCACCCTTACCATGATGAACAAGCTAATGTTTTTATTACCTGTCAAAATAAATTATCTGAGGCATGTGGGTGAAGAGTATTTATTTTCATAAATAAAAATCTCATATAATGATTTAAATTCTGATATCAGATTCTGGATATTCACAGCCATAAAATATATCAGCTTATTTCTTTGCCTGGTTCATGATGAGTCAATTTTTACTCCATTCTCTCCATAAGAACATGAGATACTGAACCATTAGTGTGCTCCTGTTCAGACATACAGCATAGCTCTTCATATATCAGTGATTTTATTTACTAAGAATCACTTTAAAGCATTGTGCAAGTGATATGTAGAGTATGTGCAACAGAGACTTAGATGATCATATCAGTATCAAGTTGTGTGTTCCTCCTGTTCTCTGCCTGTGGCACACAATAGTTTAGTCTCCTGAGGGCTATAATATTTTGATCTAATTATGGTTGTTCGGTGTGGAGGCGGCTGGGTGGTGTTTTGTGGCCTCTGATATACAGGAGATCACATGAGATGATCTGGTGGTCACTCTGGTCTTAAACTCTATGACTCTGCCTGACTCTCTGAATGATCCAAAATAACAAGCCCACCTTTTAAGAGGTGGAATGGAAATTAAAAATGGAAAATCCATTTCCTTAGTCAATACGTGCTGTATACCCCACTGCTAAACAGGATTAAAGTAGTCGGTGCAAAACAAAGTAAAAATATATACACCTCAAGCCTTGTTTCACATTCTAGGATGTCCCACTGTGCTTACCTAATGCCCTAGTACGCATCATTCTGGTAAATCACAGTTGCTAAGAGACTTTTGCTGGGGGAGGATAGGACCAAAGGGAACCAGGGAAGGCCTGTGTGTGGGGTATGGTCCAGCTTTCAAAGTTGTTATGCTTTGCCCAGAGATTATATAATAATAATAATAAAAAAAAAAAGTATCTTTGACAGTTGTGCTCCTTCTTTGAGGTGGCAAAGGTGACAGAGACTTGGGGCTGCTGTGGGTGAGGGAGGCAGGACTTTCCTGAGCCCTACAGGGCCAGCTCCAAGTTGCCTTTGATTGCTTTTGGTAGTTGTGAAATGTCAAAATTGTGAATTTTGTGGGGCATTGCAGTTAAAAAGAGCAGGCCAGCAGGACTCCCAAGGATCTAAAAGAAGTAAATCTGTTCTTGTTTATGTGTAGACTTCCTCTTGTAGGCTGCTTACTGATATTAGTGAAATAAATTGATTTTCCATTTTTACTCTGCAGTTGGCCTGTTAAATGTGTCTGTCCTGGAAAGAGTGAAATTGAACACAGTGAATTAAAAAAATCAATTTTTCCCTGTGAGCCAGATCCATTCAGTAAATTTCAGTTGTGCTGAAAGAACCAAAAAAAGCTGAATAATTAAAGTTTCAGATGAGGTTTTGAAATGTAACATGTTTTTGACTTTGCTGGGAAAAAAGATGATTTCCAGTTAAAGAGCAGTGAAAATGAGGAGAGAGACAATGCCTCTTTCTTTCAAGGCAATTTTATCTTCTAGTGGTGGTCTGAGCAAAAATCATGATAGCTCTGAAACTAAATAATAAATTGTTTCATACTGAAAGGAATACCTCTGAGAAGCAGAGATCCTTATTTTTCTGGAATGTTAGATTAGCGCGCTGGCCAGAACAGGAAAGATTTGGAGGGTGATTATTGTGTGCATGTTTGCAGTGGTTTGGCATTGACAGATGAACCTTGCAGCCAAAGGTGAGGCTGGCTGACCCTCGTTGAGCAGTTTCCATGACAACTAGCATTTTTGAATAGTTTCAGTTTATAGCAAAGTGTTTTTTCTAGTGTTTTGGGTTTTTTTAAATAGCACCTTAGAGGAACTTCATTTTTTCTGACTATTCAGAACAATACCTTTTCTTTTTTTTCCCCTTTCCTGTTTTGGGTAGATTCCATAAACTTCTCTCCAAAGTATTTTAGGAAGGGTTGATGTATGAGCTAGGATAAAGTTAGTTATTCTCCTCATGACTAATTATACTGACTGGTCAGTTACTTTTAATTTCCACTCCCCTTCCAAAAGAAAACAGTTATGTAATTGGGACTTTGGCTTACTTCCAATGCTAACACTCCTCCAACATCTGGGTGAAAGTTCAAAAATCCCTATTACTCAAAGAAAAAAGAGGGAGACTGACCCGGTTGCCAGCCAGCAATTCCTCAATCGATATGTCCAAGGCTAACTGAGCTGTTTTGAGCATGCAACTGCTACAGCCAGTATACTTTACTTACATTGTCATTGAACTACTGATACTTTAGCTTGCTGTTCTGTAAAGCACTTTGGGGTGTTTTTCAGTATGACATGCATCCATATGAACCTAATTCTGTTGACACTCTGGCTGTATATATGCTGTTTGATTGACATTTCTTTTTGTTTAATGGTAAAATTTGAGTTTGTTTTTAGAGGCCTACTGCGTTCTTGTTTATCTTGGGAAGATTCCCCATTCATTCACTTGCACTCTGTGTCCTTATGTGCGCTAGACATTTTCTTCTTCTTTCCCACTTTTTCTACCACCAGTACAGTTTAACTGTTGGCACTTGGAAAGGAATAAACACTACAGTAGTTGCTTTCACTCAGTGAGGAGACCTAATATTTTTCTAATGTAGCATTGTTAAAAAATAAATAAATAAATAAAAAATTTTTTGACTGTGAATCTTGCTTTGATTTTCCTGTTCACTGTCAAGAAGAGACATTCTTTATCCCATCCATATCTAGCAACCCTTATACTGTTTTTTTTCTTTTTTTCTTGTCTTGAGGACAGCTACCAGAACTCTGTATTTCCTGTTGCAGTTTAAGAGTACCCCTTGAAACTCCTAAATTCTCTGCCTCCACAGCCTGTAAAGCCTGAATCCAGATTTCCTTATACATATCAAGATTCTTAACTTTAAAATTGTTCCTTTCCCCACCTCCTTTAAACAAGAGAGAAATTTGCCATTAATTTCTGGACACTTCTTCCTTTTCCTCTGCAAATTCAAGGCTGCTGTCATCTAGATGAGAAATCTTGCTGGGGTTCTATCTCTTCTCTCCTCCTGTAGTAGCAGGGGCAGACTGACAGCAACAGGTACAACAATGGATGGGATAAAAATCAAGGCAAAGATTTTTAGGAGCAGGAAGTTCAATCAAATATGTAATAATTGTATTGAGAATTTATTCATTACTTACACTTGATAAGGCACAGAGAGAGCATTAGACTTGTGGTAGGCCTGGGTGTTGTTATTTATATAGTGCTGGACCGATACCAAGAAAATACTGTTATTCTGACGGACCAACAGTGGTTTTAAAGTAAAATAATGTACAGATCACCAGGGCAACAAGCAGATGCTTTGTTTATACTATTGTAAAGCTGGAATTCATTGTAAAGCTTGCCAGGTCGTGACACACGTGACTTTAAAGTCATGTCATTGCAAGTGTCCGCTTGCTTCTTCCCATTCTTTCCTAGATCTCTTTTCCTCCCCCCATGTGTTTAAATTAGACTTGATTATTAGTAGAGACTTTCTAGAGAAATATTAGGAGTAGTAGAACTAATACAATGCACTGCCAGCTTTCAAACTGCTTAATAAAAGTAGGCTAAAGTTTTCAAACATGGGTGCCCTAGAGTAAGGCTTCTGTGTCCATATTTAGACACCTAAATAAGTGGCTTGACTTTTCAAAAAGAACTGAGCACCCAGTGAGTTCCCATGAACACCTAACTTTAGGAACCCGTATAGATAGATATTTTTTTAAAATGTTTTTTAAATGTTGGTCTTGGTCTCCAACTTTAATCGTATATAAACTATTGGGTGCTAAAATTCTCATAAATTGTGTGGGAGATCAGCAAGATGGTAATCAGAGGACCTGATTTTCAAAACCTGCCCGATTGTTTAATTTATAGCACTACTTCAGTATTTTTGGCTTACTGTTAAATGCTAACTTTAAATATAGTTCCGTAACACTTGAATTAAAAAAGCACATTACATTTGGTAGCTCCAGTGTGTTCCCCTCTCCCACTGAAGTCATAGTGGTAGTGGGGTTATGAGCCATTTTGTATATTCATAAGGAGTTACAGTGCCCCAGTAAATGATGACTTGAAACCCTATACACAGGCATGCACAAACCTGAAATCCTCTTTCCTGCATTTTTTCCTCTTAAGTATGTGTACCCGGTATGATTTTTTCCTGTATTGTTCACCAGTGGAGGTAGAAGCTTTTTGGTTTTGGTTTTAATCTTGTACCAAAGCAAAACAAAAACACAAAAATTTTAAGTGAAACTTTGTTACCGTGGGGTCAAAGGACAAAAGTTACAAGCTGCAACTATTCTGGGTAATTATCTTAGAAAATTGATGGTGTATGTACAGAGTCTTGAAGCTGGACTTTAGTCCTGTGTGTATGTGTTTGTTTTTAATGACCTCTGGAATTTGAATTAACAAAATACTGAGATTTAAAAACTTCATGTCTTGCATAGTCCTCTGAACATAGTCCTCACAATCCAATGTTATATGAGGCTTTTCAACGGATGTTTCGTACAAGTTTGTCTAGTTTTTAGTTTGGAGTCTTCCCTTATTTATTCCTTGATGATGATCAAGGTGGTGATATGTGGCCAGTGGTCATCTTATAGATATTCCAACCTCTGAGATTTACTACTTTTGGTATTAGTCAGGACAAGGAGAGCCTGCTGAGATCATCTGAAGTTACACCGCTTCAACCTAAACTTCTGATGAGGTGCTTCTCTGCTAATCAATTCCCATTTTCCCAACAGAATGGCTTTCAAAAGCGATATAACTAGCCAGATAAGTTGTCTGTTTACAGAGGTGTGGATAATCACTTTAAAGAACATTTTAAACTCTTTATTGCTTGATTGGCCATGTTTTTGCGGGGTTGGTTTTGTTTGATGAGTGGAATGTTTGCTATGCTCCTAGATAAAGACCATGAAATTCTTAGCTCAAACATCCGGTGTGCAACATAGGTTAACTGAAAGCCAATAATTTCCTGTTATTGAATGAGGTCTTAGAGACACGGGTCCTAGAGACACAGGTATGTCTACACTTAAAGTGCTATGGCAGCACATCTGCAACATTACAGCTGCCCCGCTGTAGCACTTCAGTGTAGACAATACTTCCGTTGATGGGAGGGGTACTTCTGTCGGCATTGGTAATTCTCCCCAAAAGGCAGTAGCTAGGCCAACAGACAAATTCTTCCATAGACATACCACTGTCTACTCCAGGGGTTAGGTCGGTAAGTTTACGTCTCTCAGGGGTATGGATTTTTCACACTCCTGAGAGATGTAGCTATGTCGATGTATGTTCTACAGTGGAGACCAGCCTGCAGTCTGTTTGACAAAACAAAATTCTTTTTTCTTTTGTCAATGCTGTGTTGAAATGGAGCTTATTTGAGAACAATCAGAAGGTCAATTTGTCAATTTTAAGGGTGAATTTCAGCACAGACAGTACTTTACTCACCTGAAGTCTTTCTGGCAAACTGGCAATAGTTCTTCAAAATGATCATAACTTTCACCCATGTCCAAGAAAGTTTTTTAAAGTTACATATTAAAATTACTATCTGAAATACTTCATATGACTTCTTTTAATCATCTGCAAACCTGATGGTAATGCATTCCTACCACTTTAACTGCAGTTGATGATGATAATTTCTACAATTTAGGTCAAATGGAAGCTTGGATAAAAGGTGATGTAGATTCTGATGAGGCTGTATTGGAGGATCTTTTGTTAATTGACTATGAATAGTTGAGGTAGTTGGTGCAAATTGATTATTTGTGCATCTATTACTGTATATATGGTAATTCAATGTAAGTATGTTTTGACCTTGACATCGAATCAAGATTTGATTTTATTTATTTATTTATTTATTTTTGTGGATATGGTACGTTAAAGTGACAAGGTTGCTTACTTTTTTTTAACTTTTGTAATCATGGGACTTGTAGTGTATTTCTACACATCAATTAAACACCCGCAGCTGGCCTATGTCAGCTGACTCGGGCTCAGTCTTTCGGGCTGTTTAATTGCAGTGTAGACGTTCAGGCTCAGGCTGGAGCCTGGGTTCCAGATTCTGTGATGGGGGAGGGTCCCAGAGCCTGGGCACCAACCTGTGCCCGGACATCTACCCTGTATATTTATAGCCTCGCAACCTGAGCTTGAGTCAGCTGACGTGGGCCAACCACGAGTGTTTAATTGCTGTGTAGCATACCCTTGTAACCCTGGTCTCTTTTTCTTTTGTTTAAGTCTCATGTTAAAGTTTAAAGAAGGCATAAAATATAGCTGCGGGATGGGGAAAACCTACATTGGATAATGCATAAAAGAAGAGTTTTCTACTAGCTAAATAGCTGAAAAATGTATACATTTCTAAACGAGAACGCGATGGTTTAGGATGGAGAATAACACAGTCTTTTTAGTCCATTTTTAAGAAAGAACACTTGTATTAATGTTCTAAACTTTTATTGTTCAAAATCACCATCTTCTTTAGCAGTGTTTCTCAACCATTTTGTGCTGGCGACCCTCTTTGGACTTAAAAAACAAACAAACTGACAGTAAAGTGTGACCCCCACCCCGCACTAGAAAAACTTACAGCCACTTACCTTAAGCTCAGGGCTTTGGGCTTCAGCCGCTGCTCAGGGCTGAAACATGTACATTAGCTTTCTGGGGCCCAAGCAATTGCTCTGCTTTCTACCCCCTAAACCCAGCCCTGCTTGGGATCCTCTTAAACTCATCCGGTCACTCCTTACCACATAGATAAATCACCTCACCCATTCCAGTTAAGTTAGTTTATCTTAAATAAAAATGAAATTCATTGGCATAGGATAAAAACTTTAAAATCCTGCAAAATAAATTATTATTGAAAATAAAAATATTTTCAGATACAATGACAAATTCACCACTAGCTTGTGCTGTACTCCATGGAAAAATCAGCTACAGCATAAATGAACAGATTTTTTTCCCCTCTGTAAATGTAAAGGTTGTAAAGGCATCAGTACACTTCATTTCAGCATGACTTTGTAAGCCTATGTAGTAGTGGTCTTCACATCTTGATACAGACTTCTTTCATTAGATGTGTTAATGAAGAGTCCATCCAGCTTCATGAGAGTCAATCCCAGCAATATGATGCATTTCCCCCTGTTAAACAAACCAGGTTGCTTGACACAGGAATTTCACAGGAGGGTCACTCTCATTGTTTTATATTAGCTTGTTTCATAGGTATGTCACTGTTTAAACACACACTTTTTTTTTTAATAAAAGGTTTTTCCCTATTGCCACCAGATATGTTATCTATGAGAGGGTAGCCAACTGTTGGTTTCAATATAGTCACAACAGATTTGTTGATTTGGTTTCAGTGCTTTTGGAAGGATTCAATTTTTATTGGTAAATATTGATTTCGCCATACACTCACCCCGATGAAAAAGTATTTCCATTGATAATTAAAATTTACAGATAGAATAAGAAAATGCTGCTTGAGAGTTTATTTATTTGATTTAAGCATATTTTACCTTGTATATTTTGACATGTGATGTCGACAATTTGTATTGTAACAGTTATAAACCCTCCCTTAATTTTCCACAGCTTTGTTATCGATTTACATTTTCAGTCTTAAAAAAACCTTAAAAATTAATGGGTATTAGCCATTGAAATTATATATAAAAAAATCTAATTTTGCCAAGTCTACGTATCTAAAACATACTGTAATATATTAAACTTTGCAAAATTTACATGCTATGTACAATTCAAGTTGGACCAAAAGGGCACTATTCATCAACATTTTCTTAGTATCATGCAGATTTTAATAGTCCATTTCTACAGGAAATGTCCTCTGAATCATTCAGCACTGGATCCAAAATTCACACTGAAGAACTTTGAGCAAGATTCTCCAGAGGTGCAAATCAATCTGCATAGTACCACTGAAGTCTGTGGGGCCACACTAATTTGCACCAGCTGAGAATCTTGCTAAGAATCTACATATTTATCATGTGCAATTTTTGAATTAACGGTATTTTTTTTTTGTTTGGTTTTGGTATATTCAGGTGCCACCGAATTACTGCTCCTAGCCCGCAGGACGGACTTGAGGCGCATTTCCTTGGATACCCCGGATTTTACAGACATTGTCTTGCAGCTAGAGGACATCCGTCATGCCATTGCTATTGACTATGATCCCGTGGAAGGATACATCTATTGGACTGATGATGAGGTGAGGGCCATTCGCCGCTCTTTCATAGATGGATCAGCTAGTCAGTTCGTTGTCACGGCACAGATTGCGCATCCCGATGGCATTGCTGTGGACTGGGTTGCCCGAAACCTTTATTGGACTGACACCGGCACTGACCGCATAGAAGTGACAAGACTTAACGGGACTATGAGAAAGATCTTGATATCAGAAGACTTGGAAGAACCAAGAGCAATCGTATTGGATCCCATGATTGGGTAAGGAAGTGTTTATAAATGTTTTAGAAAGTTGTATCATTCAGAAATGTAATGTGTACCCTTTAACAATGGCAGAGATTCATTGTAGCTCTCTGATGCCAAATACACTGTGGTCTCTTTAAAAGGCAAACAAAAAATACAAACCCTAGTGATCTTTCTAGTGGAGTTCAAGCCTGTCTGTTTTCAGGAGTATAAATAATACCAATTTTTTTATCATGATATTAAACTCACTTTCACTCATCTGGCTTTAACTGTAACATGATCTGGGCTATGCAGATATATGTACACTGATTTGACAATTTAAGAACAAGTGATCTTTAATACCATTTGATTTGCGGGAGGTCTTACGTTTCCAAAGTTAAAATTTTTTAGTTTTTTTCAACCTCTTCCTCCTATTCTTTTCCTGTTTCTCATTTTGCAATTTCTCAGAATTACTAAATAAATTACATCTGAACCGTTAGTGTCAGTTCTTGTTTAACACTGTGCGTGAACATCTCTAGCTGAAAAAGATTTTTAAAAAAGTCAACCCTGTCCCTGACTATAAAACACAAACAAAAATTTAGTAAAATAGGAACTGATGCCTATATGTACACCGATGCAGATAGTGGAACATGAATATTACATATACTCTTTTTGCTTGAAATTAAAAAACCTGGATTATCTGCAAGTTACCAAATGGGGACAAATGAACTATTTCTACTTTTTGATTAATTGACTGGTCCTCTTTATTTCTTTCTGGTCTTTGCCCATGTTTCCAGATTTGGGTAACTAAGTAGAACTGGCTATTAATTGAAGCTTGTTAAAAATGGCTATACAATTATGAGAATTGCAGCGGGTTGTTATGGGAATTCTGTTTAAACTGACCAGTGCATTTACACATATAAGCACCATTGAGGACATATTGCACAAGTTGAATTTTACCACCTCAGTGATAGAAATCATGTTCTAGAAATGCATTGGTCTGTGTTGTATGTCTTCTGATCACATAGTTTTGGTGTGGGGGTATTAGAGATGAGCTGCATTAATGTTGAAAGCATTGGTTTTAAAGTATTTTTAAACTTCTCTTCTGCTCTCCATTGCAGATACATGTATTGGACTGACTGGGGAGAAATTCCAAAGATTGAGAGGGCTGCATTAGATGGGTCAGACAGAGTTGTGCTGGTGAATACTTCGCTTGGCTGGCCAAATGGACTGGCCCTGGATTATGCAGAAAGCAAAATATATTGGGGAGATGCGAAAACAGACAAAATTGAGGTTTGTTAATGGCATTTTTAATTAATTCTACACAGTTAAGACAATAGAGCAACTTCCATTTGTCTAGCTATAGACACTGATATATTTGCCATGAAGGTCTTCAGGAGGCAGCATAGGTGTGGAGGGTTTACTCTGAATGAGGAACTCTTTAATTCTAATCCCAGGGACTTCCTCTGTGGCCTTGGGCAAGTCATTTCACTACTCTTCTTCAGTTTCTCTATCTATAAATTGGGAATAATAACCGGGTCTGGGGAGTGGGGATGGGTTGCTATTGGGAGGATTTGTTTAAAAAGGACACCTTTAGCCATATGTTTAAAAAAAAACAGATTTCCTTACTTACATTGGTAATAACACATTAGGAAAAAATTATGTAAACATATGTGCGTTTTACTATTTGTGCTTTTTTTCCAATTCAGACAGTTTTAAAATAAATTAGTCATTTTCACATATTTCTAGTCAATTTCATTTCCGAGTTCTTATCTGCGTAGCACAATGTTGTAAGGGTTTCAAACATTGCAGGGGGAATAGGTTTCTCTCCTTCCCCCTTTCATTTCTTTTAAAAAAAGAAACAGTGAAGGGCAAAATGAGGAAAGGGGAGGACAAGAAACATTTCTATTTGCCATAGGCCAATTTTCATAAACTTCAATTTTGGGCTAAATTTGCTCTCTCTTTGTGTCTAATGTACAAGCCTTTGAGACGGTAAACAACTGAATATCAAATACCATTTTCACCAAAATGGTACATATGCTAAGGAGATTACTAGATCTCTGCTGTTTAAAAAAAGTAAACAAAAAACCCCCCACTATTTGTGTAGCCTTAGTATAAGATGATCCTTTAACCTTGGAGAGAAAAAAGGAGCTCAGAATTAAATTTTAATTTAATTTGAGATGTTGTGTAGCCTGCTTTTGGTATTTATTGATTTTTCTCCAAAAAAAATTCTTGGATTTTGAAAAAGTCAGTATTCAGGCTTTACCCAGTTTTCACCAATTTTAGCTTTTTCAGGGCCCAGGAATTTTTTGTGGCGGAAGTGGACGGGATCAGGCACAAAAGGGGAGCAGAAGGCTGCACCCTGTCCAGTTCCCAGAGAGAGCCCCCTGTTGGCCCTTTCAGTGCAGCCCTATCTGGTTCCTGGGATCACACTAAATGGCCGGGGCAGGGTCGGGGGCTCTGTCCTGCAGGGGAAGTGGATGGCACTTTGTGCATGTGGTCTCGACTGCCGGGACCCAGCTCCCTGCCCATCTCTCTCCCCCACTGTGTACCAGCCAGCAATTAGACTCTGTGAGTACTGAGCTCCCTGCTGGACAAAGCCCTATCCTGACCCATACCCTTCAGTGTGACCCCAGGAAGTGGACGGCGTTATTCTGAAAGGCTGTGTTCAGGAGAGGGCTATGCCCTGCCTGAGTTGGGGGGGTCAGTACCCCCAAGGTGTAGCCTACTGTTGTCTTGGCCATGCTGAAGTGCCGGAGTCCTGTCTGCTTCCTCTGCGCAGTTGGGGAGCGAGACAGGCAGGGAGCCCGGGTCCTAGGAGACGAGGCTACATCACAAGTATCCCCAACCCCTGTGAGTAGTGAGCATACCTCCTGCTCTGTAGGGTGACCACCCACCCTGAAATGGGCTGGACAGTCATGAAATGCAGAGCCCAAGTCCTGGTTCCGGGCTCAATGTCTCTGGGACAGCATTTGTCCTGGATTCCCTGCGTCACTGGTCTGCGCCTGTCTGAGGCTCAGGGTGATGCCTGTGTCTTCCTGGTACAGGGTGGAGGGGCAGAGGTGGACCTTAGTCTCCCCCCTCACCATGAGGTCCTGCCCCCGCTCCTCCTCCTCTCCCTCCTGAGGCCTCTGCCAGGCCAGAAGCTGGAGCTGGGCATGTAAGAACCACCCAGGGAGCCTGGGCTGCTGTGGGGAGCCCTGGAGTCCCAGACCCTCCACCTGCCCTTGGGCGGTGCACCCCAGAGGCTGGGCACACTGGCCAGAGGCTGCTCCAGGACAGATGGAGGGTCTGAGGTTCCCCATAGCAGCCTGGACTCCCTAGGTGGCTCTTAGCACAGTCCTGCTCCAGCTTCCAGCCTAGCCCATGGGGTGGGGCCTCGGGGGAAGAGGAGGAGCAGGAGGTAGGGACTTGGGGAAAGAGAAGGGGCAGGAGGTGGGGATTTGGGAGGAAAAGGAGGGGCAGGACCACACAGAGGGCAGGGCACCTGCATGTGTCCTGCTTTTGCTTTCTGAAAAGATGGTCACCCTACTGCCCTGCCTTGCCCACTACCCTTCCTTTTTAATTTTTAATTATTTTTCACTCATTTTTAAAATTTTAGAATAAATACTAATAAATTCCTGTGAAGTTCTTTTAAAAACTGAAAATGAAGGGCCTTATGCATGGTCTAATTGTAGAACTTGGAACTGGTGTCAGGAAAACTCAGCCTGCTCCTGCTTGATAAGTGACCTTGTGTATGGACAAAGAGACATTTCAGTGTGATTACGCATTATTGTATACAAGTAGATTTTCCATACAAAATCATTAAATAGTGCTTGCTTTTTTGTTTTTCAATGTGTGGCATTACTCAAATAGTAATCTTATTGCATCACTAAAGAAGTCAGTGTCTCCTGCAAGCCAGATTTCTGGTATGTTTGTGCCACATATGTGCTCTATTATTTATTTTTACGCACTGATTCATGCTATGCTTTTCTGGAGCCCCCAGATGATGATAAAACATCAGCAGGGGTTAATGGAGAATGGTAGGGGGTGCAGCAGGGAGCTTTTGTTCCCATTTTATCTGGCAGCCTGCAGCAGGCAGAAGCAGGCTGTGTGGCTCAAAAGCTTCCTCATTTATCTCGGTCAGGTTTCACTGCTGATAAACTTCTATTGAAATGGATGGCTGCTATTGTGCTTACCAGTGGGGAAGATTTCTCATTGACTTGCTACAGGTTTAAAGGATTTTCCTGCCGTGCTATGAGGTTAAAAATGTATGATCTGCTCTGTTGAACTGTTTTTTTGTTTTCCTGCTCAAGTGAATACGGTCTTCTGGACACGTATGCTACCTGTTTTAAGACATAGGATGGATTTTAAATGGCCAGCAAAACCTGTATTGATATAGAGTATGTGTGGGTATTCACCCACGAAAGCTTATGCTCCAATACGTCTGTTAGTCTATAAGGTGCCACAGGACTCTTCGCTGCTTTTACGGATCCAGACTAACGCGACTACCCCTCTGATGATTGATACAGCTGGTTTCCTTGCAATTTTTCAGTGTGTTTTTGCTTCAGTTATCCTTTATCTATCCTCCTTCCTTTTCTCCATTCTTCTCAAATCCAGTGATGAAACAGACATACACCTACTGGAGGGGCGGGGGGGGGTTTGAGCAAAGACTGTGTGCTTCCCATACAGATCCAACCATTATCTAATGATTTTGAGTGCAGTTCTAACTTGAAGTGTTTCTGTATGCCCAACTCTATTTATCATGCCTAGCATTAGTTTCCCTAACCCTGATGATTAATGGGGAACGTCTTTTATATCTTGCTTCTTTTCAGCATAAGTACACACATGCTTTCAGACCACAGCTTCATCGGGCAACAGAAAATGGAAGCTATTAAGATTTTTTTTGGGGGGTACAAAGGTCTTGAACAGAGAAGACCTTATTGTGTATGACCAGGGAATTAAAAGCTTGGCATCTGGAGAATGCTCCATTCTGCATTCTAATCCTGAAATTGTAGGGCTACATTTTCCTTTGATGACAACACTCTCTCTATTTCATCAGTACCCTAATAAGAAAATTTTGTTTTCCAAGCATTCAAAAAAATGCTATTGAGACATTCTTTGTTTCATATATCTGTATATTGTGAAATACTGATGCGTAGACAAGCTTGATTGCTTTTGTTCAACCCTCACTTTTTAATAAAGCACTGAAAATTGAGAGGTAGAAACAGTCAACTCCCTGCCAAGTTGAACACACATGTTTTTGTATAGTTACATTTAGACAGAACCAATAGCTCTTGTAGATATTAGAAGTAAATGCAGATGAAGCATACATCTGAAACCACTTTGCCTCTTAATTCTGCCCCTGGTATATTGTACAAATGAGAGATGTACAGTAACTCCTTGCTTAACGTTGTAGTTACGTTCCTGAAAAATGCTACTTTAAGCGAAACAATGTTAAGCGAATCCAATTTCCCATAAGAATTCATTTAAATAGCGGGGGTTAGGTTCCGGGGAAATTTTTTTCTCCAGACAGAAACTGTTTTATATCCGGGATTGGCAACCTTTGGCACGCGTCCCATCAGGGAAAGCTGCTGGTGGGCCGGGCCGGTTTGTTTACCTGCAGCTTCCGCAGGGTTGGCCAATTGCAGCTCCCACTGGCTGTGGTTCACCATTCCAGGCCAATGGGGGCTGCAGGAAGCGCCACGGGCTGAGGGATTTTGTTTCTGAACTCTTTCTGTTATTCCTATATCTTTTTTGAGGTAGGTTTACCAGAACAGAATACAGTATTCCTGGTGAAGGTTTATATTTAGTTATATAATGAATGGCATTATAGTATTTTTTTTTCATTATTTTTTCCACATTCTTTAAACATCCTAACACTTTATTTGCTTTTCTGAGCATGGCTGCACATTGAGCTGAGATGGATGTTGGATTTAGGATTAAATCCAGAGTAACTTCTCCTCTTGTGTGTTCTCGAAGTAGCTGTTCCACAAACTCTAAACCATATGACCAGTTTATATGTGGGTGGTTGAAATCACCCATTTTTATTGCCTCATTAACTTTAAATTCTCTCTCAGATCACCCTCAACACTACAAAACCTAATACCTTTCATTCTCTGAAGTGTGGTAATACAACCCTAGTAGATATATTCCTGTTCTTATGATTTGGGATTTATATCCAAACTTTATGGTCCCCTCCACTCTGATGTGTTGTTTTCATGGAATCTTTAAGTTGTTGTGCTCCCCCTCCATATCTACAATCTAATCTATCCTTGTGTAGTTTGTGCCCACGTAATATATTACTCCTTTGAGGTCATTCCACCATGTTTTAGAAGTGTTGAATGCTTGAAGTTTCTATTCCATTATCGGGAATACTTATTTGCCCATTTAAAACTTTTTATTTGTATATAGATGTTACCCCTCTCTCTCTCTGACATTTTTTAGGTTGTCTCTATGCTCTCAACCCTGTTTATCCTTCATTTCAACTGTAATTTCTGTCTGATCCTTTACTACCAAATGTAGTTTCTTTTGTATTACTGAGATTTCCTAGAGGATGTCATTGTTGATTGTCAGGAAGTTTGTAAATAGAAGCTGTTTTTCCCCTATTTACTTGGGTATCTTTGGCCTGAGTCAATCCCAATGATAACACAATCCATTGTTTCTGAAATCAATTTGTCACCATGAAAGTAATTAGGGTGTTAAAAATGCTAGATTTGAGACACTGCTTAATTGATACATTGGGAGAAGCTGTCTGATGGGAAATGAGTGAGTTTATGCAATAACAGAAGTGGAATAGAATCATAGAATATCAGGGTTGGAAGGGACCTCAGGAGGTCATCTAGTCCGACCCCCTGCTCAAAGCAGGACCGATCCTCAATTAAATCATCCCAGCCAGGGCTTTGTCAAGACTGACCTTAAAAACTTCTAAGGAAGGAGATTCCACCACCTCCCTAGGTAACGCATTCCAGTATTTCACCACCCTCCTAGTGAAAAAGTTTTTCCTAATATCCAACCTAAATCTCCCCCACTGCAACTTGAGACCATTACTCCTTGTTCTGTCATCTGCTACCACTGAGAACAGTCTAGAGCCATCCTCTTTGGAACCCCCATTCAGGGAGTTGAAAGCAGGTATCAAATCCCCCCTCATTCTTCTCTTCCGTAAACTAAACATCCCCATCTCCTCATAAGTCATGTGTTCCAGTCCCCTAATCATTTTTGTTGCCCTCCGCTGGACTCTTCCCAATTTTTCCACATCCTTCTTGTAGTGTGGAGCCCAAAACTGGACACAGTACTCCAGATGAGGCCTCACCAATGTCGAATAGAGGGGAACGATCACGTCCCTCGATCTGCTGGCAATGCCCCTACTTATACATCCCAAAATGCCATTGGCCTTCTTGGCAACAAGGGCACACTGTTGACTCATATCCAGCGTCTCGTCCACTGTAACTCCTAGGTCCTTTTCTGCAGAGCTGCTGCCGAGCCATTCGGTCCCTAGTCTGTAGCGGTGCATGGGATTCTTCCGTCCTAAGTGCAGGACTCTGCACTGGTCCTTGTTGAACCTCTTGAGATTTCTTTTGGCCCAATCCTCTGATTTATCTAGGTCCCTCTGTATCCTATCCCTACCCTCCAGCGTATCTATCTCTCCTCCCAGTTTAATGTAATCTGCAAACTTGCTGAGAGTGCAATCCACACCATCCTCCAGATCATTTATGAAGATATTGAACAAAACCGACCCTTGGGGCACTCCACTTGATACTGGCTGCCAACTAGACATGGATCCATTGATCACTACCCGTTGAGCCCGACAATCTAGCCAGCTTTCTATCCACCTTATAGTCCATTCATCCAGCCCATACTTCTTTAACTTGCTGACAAGAATACTGTGGGAGACCGTGTCAAAAGCTTTGCTAAAGTCAAGGAACAACACGTCCACTGCTTTCCCTTCATCCACAGAACCAGTTATCTCGTCATAGAAGGCAATTAGATTAGTCAGGCATGACTTGTCCTTGGTGAATCCATGCTGACTGTTCCTGATCACTTTCCTCTCCTCTAAGTGCTATGTTTATGATGTCTGCAGTAATAGAAAAGGAAATGCAGAAAAGATATAATTTTAGTAAGTTTTTGGGCAATATCCTTGTTATACACTTACGGTGTTTTATCTGAGAGCAAAAGTGGGTTCTGTAACACCTTACATGGAAAGAACAATTAGATCTTGAGTAGAATTATTACAAATTTGCCTTCTTTACCATCACATTATAAGTATTGTCCATATTAAGTAATGATATTAGTTTTGCATACTGTTGTGTATATACATGTACAGATCCCATGCTAGACCAGCTAATAACTACCTCAAAAATTAAAATGTCTGAACTAGAGGGTCACACTTCATTGCTTGTGTAAGATGGGCACAATGCATACACTAGAGGCTCCTTGGATTCCTGCATTCACCCCTGACGAGCTGTTTGTGTGCCACCTTCCTGGACCACTGTATTTCCTGAAACCCCCATGCTCCCCATGGCAGGGGCTGTGTGTGCTCTCCGTGTCACTGTCTCCCCCATACCAGGGTTCCCCATTCTCGCTTCCATGCTAGGGGCTCTTTGTGTGCCCCCATTTTCCCCCTTACCTCCACCATTCTTATTTATGTTCTTTCTGTGTGGGAGATAAGTAATTCAGGGTGTCGACATTTTAAACCGTGTTGGGAGGAAGGGCAGAGCTGAGATGGGTGTGTTATGCTGGAAGGTGGTAATGGCTGCCATCTGCTGGTTCTTTGATCTATAGACAGTTACAGAGGTGGTTGGAGTTGCTAAGTTTGCTAACCAGATGCCAGGGGCTTTGTGTGTCCTCCGTTTTCCTTTTCCTGTCTCCTGAATTTCACCCAAATCAATATGATTGTGCCTATTGATGCCTAGAACATTCCCTGGCATTTTGGAGTTGATCAGATGTGGCATTCGAAAGTTATTGTGTTCTGAAATGCCATCAAGTTGAGTGACAAGGTGGAAGAGGTAATATCTTCAGAAGTTGATCCATAAAAGACCTTATCTCACCCACCTGGTGTCTCTAATATCCTGGGACCAGCATGGCTACAACTACACTATATCAAGATGAGCATAAGGCCTTGCAAACTTGGCCAAATCTGAATTTAAGAATGGCCATACTAGGTCAGACCAGTGATCCATCCCGCTCAGTTTGCTGCCTATGACAGTGCCAGATTTTCCAGGGGAGTGTGTAGCATATTGATTATTTAGAGTGTGGGTTTTTGGTTTTGTTTTGTTTTTGGGGTGGGAGGGCATTTTTGAGGAGGGACAACTTGGTGTGAAGTGTTGTTGGGGTGTCTTATATTCTTTTGAATTATTTTTAAAGCTTTAAAGGTAAGCTGAACCGAACAACAAGAGTGTTTTCAGTCATGTTCTGAAATGATGCTAAGGTAATCTTCAGAATGACAATAGAAATAATACTGAAAATGCTGAAAGGTCACTTCACTGGGGTCCCCCCATATAACTCTGCCAATACACCATAGTAATGATTTGCCAAACCTTCCTGTTCTAATTGGAACTGACTGGAATTTACTGATGAAATGGCCAAGGTGTTTTGACTAGATTGAGACCACCAGTCAAATGTCAGCTAGTGCTGCCAGAAGTGGAATGTCACTGCATCAGCCCACTTATATCACTTCGTTGTTGTTGGTATTCAGAAGTGAATTACATCTAGAATATTTGGCAAAAATTGAGACACCGAACAAATTGCTCTGGTGCAAAATTCCACTCTGAAGTTTTTTGGTTTCAGATGGAAACAATACTATGAGATATTAAGTTGTATGTATTATTCACATCGTGTTTGGTCATCAGCATCTTAAGATATGGCCACTATTTTTTGTTTTAATTAATTTTATTTTCAACATGCTATATTTTTTTTGAAGTTTTGTATTGATATTGTTTTCTTTGACTGATTTGCAAGACCCTTGCCCAGAGGAAAGATCATTTGCATTTCTTGTGTGTGATTTCCTCCTCCCCGCCTTTCATAGAACTACTCGCTCTTTCAGTAAAGGTAGCGTTTGTGGTTAAGCCACATCTGTTTCCTGTTGTAGCCTGTATTCTCACTGTGGTCTGAAGTATTTAGAATGGCCTCAGAATGTGAAACCCACACCACACTGTGGTTAAAGCAGCACAAACCACTGGAGACACTAGCTCAGATTATAAGGCAGGTTTCTTAACCAGGGATTCAGAGTGCCTGGTTATCAATTTGGCTGAATAATCCAGTTTGGGATCCCTCAGAGGAGTACACATGCAAGGAAGATCAGCTTGTGACCTGATTGTTCTCTGAATTTCACAGTCTGAAGAGTGTATGTTGAAATCCTCTAGAATTTGTTGATTTATGACTGTTTTTTCCTCTCTTCTGTATAGAATGTATGCATCGCCCCAGCATCCCTTCTTGCTTTCCCCCTGCATCACTCTGGTTCTTTTTTGTTTTGTGAATTACACATTGGGATCCTTTTAAAACCTTTTGAAATCCAGCTAAGGTCAGTAGGAACTAAATGTTGCTGTCTGTTTGGTCATGATGGAATTACTGCTACTCTAACTCCAGCTCTTTGTAGACAGATGTGCCCTTTAAGAAACTTCTTCACCACAGTTGGCACTAATTGACAACACTTCTTGCCAGTCTCTGCCGAGTGGTTATGGTTTGAATGGGCATGGAACCTGATTTATGCTCCCACCCTTCCAGGTGAGGATTGGGGCATGTGTGGGCAAGGTTGCACGGCCATAGTGCTGTACCTGGACTGCCAATCCAGCACCTTTTCACCAGTGTTAAGTTCACTTAAATAACCAAGTTTTCTTGTTGCCCACCTAGGACTTGGGAGACCTGGGTTCTATTCCCTGCTCTGCTACAGACTTCCTGAGTGATCTTGGGCAAGTTACTTAGGCTTGATCTACACTACAAAGTTAGGTCTGTGTATTCATGTCTATGTTCAAATCTGTCGCCAGCTGACATAAGCATCCATTTACAGCAGTATAGTAAAACCATCTCCCTGAATGGCGTAGAGCCATGGTTGACCTAATGAGGGCAACATCGTGTGAGTGTAGACACTACATGACCTGACTCGACCCTAACAGTCTTCCTGCAGCTGTCTCACAATGCCCCGTTCCCTGTGACAGTGACCATTCTGGCCACAATTTTAAACTCCACTGTCCTGGGGTCATGGAGCCCGGAAGCCACATCCACCCCTTAAGCTTCCCACATGTTTGTGGAGTGCCTCATCCTGATTACACACCTAGGAGCTCACCCTTGTGTGCAGCTGCCCAACAGATCATGTACGACTAGGTGTGTTTCTGCCTGGAATACACAAGTACTGGATCTCCTTAGCCTGTGGGGAGAAGAGGCTGTGAAAGCACAGCTACGGACCAACCATAGAAACATGGACATCTACGATCATATTGCACAGGGGATGCGGGCAAAGGGGTATGACAGAGAGCAGCAACAGTGCCACGTGAAAGCGAAGGAACTTTGTCAGGAATACCAGGCCTAGGAGCATAACAGCAGATCAGGTACTGAGCCGCGGACCTGCATGCCATATTTGGCAGAGACCCCACCAGCACTCTGCAAACCACTATGGGTACCTTTGAGGAGCCCAAAACAGAAGCCCCTTTCGTGAACAGTGAGGGGGGATTCCGATCATGCCGCAAGCCAGGACCTATTTGAGGCTCCTCCACAGCCTAGCCAGTCTGAGCCGGTAGTTGAATCTTTCCTTGGTGCTGTCAAGGTGGCCAGTGCCCAGCTTCATGAGCCAGGGGAGCAAGGGGTAGGCTGAGTCCTCCAGGATCAGCATGGGCATTTCAGCATCACTGATGGTAATCTGCCGGTTGGGAAAGAATGTTTCTGCTTGCAGCTTTCTGAGCTTTCTAAGTCCTGTGTTCTTCAAAATGTGAGATATCAATGAAGCATTCTCTGTGATCCATCATTGCTTGCATAACGATAGAAAAGTAGCCTTTCTGTTGAAGTACTCAGTAGCAAGGTGGGCTAGTGCCAAAATAGGGATGAGCATGCTGTCTGTCTCCCCACCACAGTTTGGGAACTCATTGCTGCAGATCCATCCGCTAGGTCCTGCATGGTGCTGAGAATCTCAGTTCTGTGCATCAGGAGATGATTAATGGTCCTACATGCTTGCTAAATGGAAGGATAAACAAAAATAGGTCTGCAGCTAGGGTTGATTTCAAAACGGCAAACGTTATAAAATTAAGGGAATTAGTTAGGGAAGTGGACTGTACTGAAGAACTTCAGTATCTGAATGTAGAGGAGGCTTGGAATTATTGGAAGTCAAAGATGCAGAAACTATCAGAGGCCTGCATCCTGAGCAAAGGGAAAAAATTCATGAGGAAAGATTACAGACTAAACTGGATGAGCAAGCATTCAAATAGGTTATTAAGAGAAAGCAGAAAACCTACAAGGAATGGAAGAAGGGATGGATCAGCAAGAAAAGCTACCTGTTGGAACTCAGAAAATATAGGGGGGAAAGTGAGAAAACTGCCAAAAGCCAAGCAAAGTTGGACCTTCCAATGGAAATTAAAACAGTAGTAAAAAGTTCTTTAGCCGTATAAATAAAAAGAAAACAAGGAAAGCGGTGGGACTGCTAAACACAGAGGAGGGAGTGGAGATTAAAGATAATCTACGCATGGGCCAATACTTAAACGAATACTTTGCCTCATTTTTTAATAAGGATAATGAGGAGTTTGGGGGGCAGTGGCCGGCTGGTTAATGGGAACAAGGATGTGGAAGTAGAAATGACCATATCTGAGGCAGAAGCCAAACTCAAGTAGTTTAATGGGACAGAATCTGGGGGCTCAGATAATCTCCATCCAAGAGTATCAAAGGAACTGACACATTAAATTGCAAGCCCAATAACAAGGATTTTCAAGGACTCTGTAAACTTAGGGGTCATACCCTATGACTGGAGAATTGCAAATATGTTACCTATATTTTATGAAAGGTGGGAAAAAGTGATCTGGGAAATGACAGGCCTCTTAGTTTGACCTCAGTTGTATGCAAGAACTGAGAACAAATTTTGAAAGAGTGGTTAAGGACATAGAGGTAAACAGTAACTGGGATAAAATACAACATGGTTTTACAAAACGTAGATCATGCCACAGTAACCTGATCTCTTTCTTTGAGAAGATAACCAATTTTCAAGATAAAGGACATGCTGTAGATCTAATCTATGGATTTCACACATTGTCAATTATTAGTTAAATTGGAGAAGATGGGGATTAATATGAGAACTGAAAGGTGGGTAAGGAACTGGTTAAAGAAAAGACAACAACGGATCATACTGAAAGGTGAATTGCTAGGATGGAGGGAGGTTACTAGTAGAGTTCCTCAAGGATCAGTCTTGGGACCAGTGTTTAACATTTTCATGAATGATCTTGGCAGAAAAAGTAGGAGTTTGGTAATAAAATTTATGGATGGCACAAAGATGGGAAGCAGTGCCAATATGGAAGAGGACTGGAATATCATACAAGAAGATTTGGACAACCTTGAAAACTGGAGTAAGAGAAGTGGGATGAAATTTAATAGTACAAAGTGAAAGGTCATGCAACAAGAATTTTTGCTATAAACTGGGGTCTGATCAGTTGGATGCAACAGAGGAGGAGAAAGACCTGGGTTTGAATAGTTCTTAATAAACTTTAATAGATTTAGTAATTTTAATAGTTTTTAGTATCTTTTAGCTTTAGATTAAGCTATGGGGGAACCCCTCATACTCTGTTTGGGTATCAGACTATTCCCAGAACTCTGGGCTTCATACTCTGCGCTTGCTGTCCAGAGTCCTTCTCAGTCACTGATGACTACCAGTGCTGTCTCTGCTGCTTGGGAGAAGTTCATATCATGGCTTGGTGCAGTGTTTGCTCGTCCTTCCCCAGCCATACCCAAGAAGGGTGGGCGTTTAATCTCCGCAAGTATCTCATGGAGAAGGCAATGAGACCCTGATTGGAAACCCCCCCTCAACCCCATACATTGGCCTGAGTCATCAAGTAGCATGCCTTCTGCTGCAAAGTCCAACCCCGGTGCCAGGGAATCCAGCCCCACACACCCCGTGGCAGGGCCTACTTGGGAAGTTAGGAAGCACTCCTCATAAGCAAGGGAATAAGTCTTACTTTAAGTCCACTTCAAAGAAATCGGATGTGCCTGTAAGCAAATCCACCAGTTCAGCCCATGAGGACTTAGGATGTCCTAAGTCCCACAGGCAAGACAAGAAGCCAGAAACATTGGGCTCCAATGGTACTGCTGTCCCTTTCACATCAATATTTATCCCACCCACAGACTATATCTCAGATTTATGGGCTCCAGTCATTTCCAGTACAGAGTCCTAGGCTTTGGGATAGCTACCGCCCCTAAAGTCTTTACCAAGATATTTTCAGTGGTAGCAGCTCATGTCAGACATTGTTTTCCCATACTTTAATGACTGGCTCTTCACCACCAAATCATGCCAAGAAGTCTATATGTCAGCCTCTATAATGCTCTGCCTCCTTTCCTCACTGGGAGTCAGAGTAGACATTGAAAAATCTGTTCTTACCCCCTGCAATCTTTGGATTTCATTGAGGCAACCCTGAACTCTGTCACTGGAAGGGTGTACTTGCCCACAGACAAGTTCCAGACCATGAATGATGATATAGCTCACATCTTGAGCAACCCTCAGGTCACAGTCAAAACCTGTCTGTCCCTACTTGGCCACAGGGCCTTGTGCACATACGATACTCCATTCGCAAGTCTCCATCTTTGTTGCCTTCAAACGTGGCTACAGTTGGTTTATTCTCCAAGCGATCATTCCACAAAACTCACACTGGCAGTTCCCACCAAGGACAAATCTTCATATGTATGTGTGGGGGTCCCCTTTCTCTCCTCTTCACTGAACAAGGTTATAATTATAGATGCGTCCCTACTAGGTTGGGGACCCCATGTGGGCAACCACACGGTGCAAGGAACATGGACAACTCTAGAGTCCAGAATGCACATCAGTGCCCTGGAATTAAGGGTGAGAAGGCAGGCATGTGAATCTTTTCTTCCATTCATCCACTGTCACCATATCCTGATAATGTCAGACCAACACCGTGACGGTTTTCTACATCAACAAGCAAGACAGAGCAAGATCTGCCTCTCGGTGTGCAGAAGCAGTCACTCTCTGGAACCGGTGCATCAGCAGTCAGATCACCCTATTTACAGCCTAGCTTCAAGGGACGCAGAATGTACTCTGGCTCCATCAGCAGGCACTTTGCTATCGACTGCAAGTGGGGAAAATCACGACACAGTGCTGCATGGCATTTTCACGTGATGTTTGCTTCCCAGGCCAACAACATGTGCACCACCTATTGCTCCAGAGGAGCCCTAGGTTACTGCTCCCAGGGTGATGCTCTCCTTCTTTCCTGATCAGAGCTGTTCAACTATGCCTTGTCTCCACTGCCGCTCCTGCAGTGAATGCTATGCAAGATCTGGCGGTACAGGGCAACAGTCATCCTGATCACCCCTTTTTGGCCTAGACAGTTCTGGTTCCCCAACCTCCTGTGCATGTTGTCTCGTCTGCCAATTTCACTGCCAATGTTTCCCGAGCTCCTGACCCAATACAGCAGCAGGATCTAACACCCTAAACCATGACCACTCCACCTCAGGACCACAGTTGCCAACTTCCATGCAGTAAATAAACACCCTGACTTTCACAATAAGCCAAAAATCAAGCTAATCCCATTTCAAAACCAGGCCAAAACAAGCCAATCCCTAAGAACCCCAACACTCTGTGACTAGATCCCCCTGGCGTGAAATCTGGGACTGTGGTGAGCCCGCTGTGCACCCCGACTCTCTTCTCACCTTTCCCCTGCTTGCCGGGAGCCGATTTAAAAAAAAAAAAGGGAAGGAAGCAGCAACAACCAACACACTACAAGCCCAACAAGCTACAAGCCAAAAACTAGCGAACAAGCAACTCTCAAGCCAATAACAAGCCCAGTTTCTGCGTTTTTTTTCTCCACGGGTTTGGCATGTCTGCTCAGGATGTGGTATTTGGATGGGCACCATCCCTAGACTGTACATGCTTCTCAGCCCTGTGAGAGATCCTCTCTGATAGCAGAAAGGACTTGACTAGGAAATGTGACCTAGCTAAATGGAAACATTTCTCGTCCTGGACACAACAAAGAGGTGTTCTACCAGAAGCTACTGATATTCCACTCATCCTACACTATATTCTAACTTTGAAGACATCGGGTCTCTCCCTCAGTACCGTGAGAGTCTACTTGGCAGCAGTCAGTGCATTCCATCAACCTACTGAGGGCTACTCTATTTTCACACAACCACAAACCAGTCGGTTCCGACTTCTGGAAAAGCCTGATAAGAACTTTCCCACCTCCTCAAAAGATTGCACCCCAGTTGGACTCGAAACTTGTTCTTTTGGTACTGACAAGTGCTCCCTTTGAGCCCTTCGCTACTTGCTCCATCTCCCTCCTCTTCATGAAGGTCACCTTTTTTGTAATCCCATCGGTGAGGAGAGTTGGCGAAGGCAGACCCTCCATAAACCATGTTTCATAAAGATAAAGTTTCTTTAAACTTACATCCCAAATTTATCCCTAAAGTGGTTATGGAATTTCACCTTAACCAATCCATTCACTTACCTGTATTCTTCCCAAAACCACATACATTTCTAGAATAACAGACTCCACTCGGTCAACGTTTGACAAGCCTTGGCCTTTTATCAACAGAGAACAAAACCAATCAGGAAGTCCCCGAGATTGTTTGTCACTGTAGTGGAGAGAGTCAGAGGGCATGCCATCTCCACCTAGAGAATTTCCAAATGGGTCTCTGGCTGCATTCTACTCTATCAGCTCTCAAGCCTCCCTCCCCCTACAGGGGTACGAGTTCACTACACTAGAGCTCAAGCAACAACCATAGTGTCTCTTCAGGACGTACCCCTCCTAGATACCTGTAAACTGGCCACGTGGAGCGCTGTCCACACAATTACCAGGCATTATGCCCTGGTACAGGATTCAGCTGCTGATGCCTCCTTTTGGATTGCAGTTTTCCATTCAACCCTACCAGCCTCAGCCTAACATCTTCCCCCTGCTTAGATACTACTTGTCAATCACACGCAGTGGAATGCAATAGGGACCATCACTCCAGGAACCAGAGGAGGTTACTTACCTGTACCTGTAGGTTCTTTGAGAAGTGTGGTCCCTCTCTATATTCCAATACCCACCCTCCCTTATTCACAGTAGAAAGGGACCTGAAGAGGTGGTTGGTCTGTCTCACCCTTTATTGCCTCCGTCGGAAGCACCAAGCAAGACAGGGCACATGTGCAGACCAATCGACACTACTTTCAAATTTTCTGACTCCCAGCGCGTGGTGCGCACGCGTAACCCACAGTGGAATACAGATATGGGCCCCACATCACAAAGAACCTCCAGCTGCAGGTAAGTAATCTTAAACACTCCAAAGCAGAAATTCACAAAGGGCTAGGTGATGGTTTCCTTTCTCTTCTCCTCCCTGCCCCCTCCCCACCTTCCTTTCATGACAAGTATGGTAGATTGCTCTGTTTTAGTAGCATAGCTTGCCATTTAAAGCTTATGTGAGCTTCCATTTAGTTCACAGTGCACACTTTTTAAGTAATCTTTTACCAGCAGTTCCCAGGACACTGTCTCTAATACCACAGTTGTATTCTGTTGTAAGTACAGGGTGAAAGTGTGGTAGCTTAGCTAATGCAGTGTGGTGGCTACTTTTGGTAACTAGTGACATTTTAATGATGACTACTGTTTATTTTATTTGGTCACTTCCACTTACAGGATCTGTTTGTCTAGGCATGCCCCATAGCTGGCTGTTCTGCTTAGCAAGCACTAATTATTGTGAATTAATTAGTTACAGACAAGTGGCTTATCTTAATGGCTTCGGGAGGAAAAAAGTGAAGTCAGCACAGAGAATTAGAACAACTGTGAAAGTCAGCAAGATGCTGATAAGATAAAATGTGGATGGTGAGTTTCACTTAAAGGGTGGAGATGTTTTCTTTACCAGTGAAGATTTTTGTAAAAGGGGGCTCTGCACGCTGATTAGAGAGACTAGTGGCTTGAAGGTTGGAGAGACTGTTGGCTTGAGCAAAAGGTGTTAGTCACAGTTTGCCTTACAGACGTTTTTTAGAGCAGTTTCATGGTTCTTCAGTTAAGCATCTTTGTTCAGGCACCTCATTTGTCAAAAAAGAATGTCGGGGAACCATGCAGCTAGAAAAAATGGGGGAAGTCAGCAGATGTTGAAAGTTTCTGAAGTAGAATAACAGCACAGTTTTCGAAAGGAAGTCTAAAAATTAAACAATCTGTAATGAGAAGAGCAGCATTTGGATTTGGTCATTGGTGTAAAAAGCTTAAGGTGTAGACCTAGGTTGGTAAATGTACCTTAATACAAAATTAGGTTTGGAAAAGTGTGCTTATTGTACTTTCAAAAGAATCTTAATACATGTAGCAATATAAATTTCACAAAGTAAAATATAATGTCCACCTTATTTTTGTGGACTCTGTGTGTGGGTGTAAATATACAGTGTACAATAATGGGCTAAAACTTTTTGATGTGACCATTTCATGGAGTAATTTGAATTTATTTCTAAGACAAATTTAAAGCCCATTCCTCCAAGCCAGCAAACATACAAAGCTTCTATTTTCAGAAGGATTTCTGTCCAAGGAGGGAAGGTTCACAGGACTGGGTTCTCAATGTGGGATGGGGAAAATTGAGCAATACCAGAAAGTTTTGCGACATAATCACTTCTGATCAAAAAGATGTGTTTGGAGACTATGGTGGTGGTCCAAAGTGGTGGCTGGAAAAAATTTTTTAATATGGAAGATATTAGAAATTACCTTTTTTTAAAAAAAAAAACAGCCCGCTCTGCATTATGCCGAGAAAGATTTGGGTTTTTTTTTGTTGTTGTTGTTCATTTCCCCCTTCACCCTGGCCGCCGCTGCCCTGAGGATTGCAAGTGGGAGTGGAAGGGGGGGATGGTGCTCTAGAGAGGCAGGCTGCTCATCCTGTAGTGCTAGGAAGTTTTTCTAACCACAAAACAGTGGCCCCCCTGGTTAATGCATTGGTGTTGACTGACGCTGAAGGTTGTCTTTGCACAGATCTTTGGGGTGGGTCATGGAGAGAAGAGGAAGCCCCCAGGGCTCTTCCAGGGATGCGCAGGACCCATTTAAAACAATACGTGAATGTGATTCAGAAGTTTCTGCTGTCCCCAATCTAGTGTTCCAAAATAAGGCGGTTTTGTCAGAAGATCTTGGGTAACACTGTAGGTTCTAGAAGGGGGAGAAAAGTTGATGCTTTTTGAGCTGTTGCAGGGATGAGAATGCTATCTGGATACTTCATAAAGTTTTCCGAAAGATGGATGAGTTTTACAAGTTATGCAATATTTTGGCATGGAAGTAAAAGGAAAAGTCTTTCCTGAAATGTTCATTTGTTGAAAACAAATGGAAAAATATTTAAAGTAAATGCAGTATATTTCAGTAATGATTTCTCTTTGCACAAAATTCAGTAATCATATCAAATCATGTTGTAACATGATTGTTACGTTGGCATAGAAATACGTCTTTTAAAATATTAGTTTCCTTCCACCTCCATCACTTAGTATTTACTAATAATATTTAGCACTTACCCAGTGCTTTAACATGGTCAAATGCTGTACAAAGGTTAGTTAATCCTCCCAGTGCCCCTTTGAGGAAGGTAAGAATTACACAGTTTTAGCAACGGGGAAACTGAGGTAGAGAATTGAAGTGTCTTGACCAAAGTCACCAAGTGATTTACATTATTTCTATTGTTCAGAAGATGTTGATCTTAGTTGTAAAGAACACAAAAATGGTTTGTTATTTAAAATGATGGATACAGTTAGTTCTCCCTAACCCTCTAGTTTGCAGAATCTGCTATGTGGAATATTATCATTCGTCCTGAGCTGGACTAAGCTGTCATAGAAGGGACTGCTAACTAGCCTATATGCTGAGCCAGGACTTCCTGACATTCTAAACTTGTATTCATCCTCCAGATCACACTGCCCCTCCCATTTAAAATGAAAAGCAATAAAGATAACATAGAAAGGAGATCGGAGGTATAGGACTGGAGGTGTGACTGATATGCCTAATTTGGGATCACAAAATAAATAGCAACTGATGTGGTGATTTTAAAAATGTCTCCGGAGGCAATCCTGGCAGTTGGAGGCTGGTAAGCCTAACTTGAGTATTGGGCAAATTGGTAAAAAACAAACAAACAAACAAAAAAAAACCCCAAATAAACCTATAATAACAGAATGATTAGGCACATATGTAAACACAGTATGTTGAGAAAGAGTCAGCGCAGCTTTTGTAAAGGGAAGTCGTGCCTCACCAATCTATTGGAATTATTTGAGGGTATCTATAAGCATGTGGATAAGGATGATCCAGACAATATAGTATACTTGGACTTTCAGAAAGCATTTGACAAGGTCCTCATGAAATGCTCTTAAGATCTTGGGAGACAGACCAGTCCTCGCTTACAGACAGCCCCCCAACCTGAAGCAAATACTCTCCAGCAACCACATACCAGAAAAAAACCCACTAACCCAGGAACCTATCCTTGCAACAAAGCCCGATGCCAACTCTGTCCACATATTTATTCAAGTGACACTATCATAGGACCGAATCACATTAGCCATGCCATCAGGGGCTAGTTCACCTGCACATCTACCAATGTGATATATGCCATCATGTGCCAGCAATGCCCCTCTGCCATGTATATTGGCCAAACCGGACAGTCTCTACGCAAAAGAATAAATGGACACAAATCAGACGTCAAGAATTATAACATTCAAAAACACTTCAACCTCTCTGGCCACTCAGTAAAACACTTAAGGGTGGCAATTCTGCAGCAGAAAAGCTTCAAAAACAGACTCCAACGAGAAACTGCTGAGCTTGAATTAATATGCAAACAAGATACCATTAACCTGGGTTTGAATAGAGACTGGGAATGGCTGGGTCATTACACATGTTGAATCTATTTCCACATGTTAGGTATCCTCACACCTTCTTGTCAACTGTCTAAATGGGCCATCTTGCTTATCACTACAAAAGTTTTTTTTTTCTGCTGTGATAATAGCTCATCTTAATTAATTAGCCTCTTACTGTTTGTATGGCAACTTCTACCTTCTCTGTATGTGTACATATATCTTCTTACTATATGTTCCATTCAATGCATCCAATGAAGTGGGCTGTAGCCCACGAAAGCTTACGCTCTAATAAATTTGTTAGTCTCTAAGATGCCAAAAGTACTCCTGTTTTTTTAAGTAAACTAAGTAGTCATGGGATAAGAGAGAGAGTCTTCTCATGGATCATAAAGTGGTTTAAAATGTAGGAAGCAAAGGATTTGAATAAATGGTCAGGTTTCACAACAGTGAGAGGTAAACGTCAGGGTCCCTCAAGGATCTGTACTGGGACCTGTGCTGTTCAACACATTCATTAGTGATCTGGAAAAGGGAGTGAAAACTGAGGAGGCAGAGTTTGCAAATGATACAAAAATATTCAAGATCGTTAAATCCAAACAAAACTGAGTGACTGGGCAAAAAAAAAAAGAGAAAATTCAACATAGGTAAATGCAAAGTACAGTAATGCACATCTGGAAGAATAACCCGAACTACACATATATGATGATGGGTTCTAAAATAGCTGTTACCACTCAAGAAAAATCTTGGAGTCACCATGGATAGATCTCTGAAAACTTCAGGTCAATATGCAGCAGCAATCAAAAAGTTTAATTGAAAAGGGATAGAAAATAAGATGGAAAATATCATGCCACTATATAAATACCGATATCTTGAATACTGTGTCCAGTTCTGGTTGCCACATCTCAAAAAGGCATAGTGGAACTGGAAAAAGGGTTCAGAGAAGGTGGCAAAGATAATCCAGGTATGGACTGACTTCATTACAAGGAGGAACTAAAAAGATTAGGGCTGTTCAGTGAGAAGAGACATGACTAAAGGGGGATATGCTAGAGTAGTGGTCACCAAACTGTAGGGTGCGCCCCCTAGGGCAGCATGGAGGAATGTCCGGGGAGCGTGGCGGAGCCCCGGCCAACCCCCATGCGAGGGTGAGGAGGGAGCATCACGTGGCCCTGCCCCAGCTGTGGCCCTGCGCCTGGCTGAGGCTCTGCTCCTGGCCCCCTGCTTAGCCATGACTCTGCTCCTGGCCCAGGGGGGCGTGGACACATTCCTTTACTGGTAAGGAGGGGGAAGGGGGTGAGAGGAAAAGTTTGGGCATCACTGTGATAGAGGTTTGTGAAGTCATGAATGGTGTTGAAAAAGTAAATAGGGAAGTGTTATTTACTCTTTCAACACAATACAAAAATCAGGGGTGATCTGATTAAATTAACAGGCAGTAGACTTAATACAAACAAGAGGAAGTACTTTTTCACATAACACACAATTAACCTGTGGAACTCATTGCACGGGGATGTTGTGAAGGCCAAAAGTATAACTGGGTTTCAGAAAGTACTAGATAAGTTAATGGAGGATAGCCAAGATGGTCAGGGATGTAACCCTGTTTTTGGGGCAACCCTAAATCTCTGACAGCCGGAAGTTGGGAGGGGGGAAGATGGCGTGGATCACTCCAACTGTCCAGTTCTGTTTATTCCCCATGAAGTTCTAGTACTGGCTACAGTTGGAGACGGATGTACCGTTGGTCTGAACCAGCATAGCAGTTCTTGCATGTTCTTACTATAGGATTTGCTGAGTCATAACCTCACTTTAGGATCTGTTTATCAGGATTTTGCTTATCAGGATATAGCCTTAGATGTACAGGTCCTGCATGGGTTTGTGGATGGAGGATTTGCCAAAAGCCTTTCTGATAGTTTAGTTGTTGGGTTTTTTTATTTTGTGTTGAAAGTTAGTTATTAATTGTGGGCTGTCTGGAGAAATTATTGTGCATATTGGCAGGGTTTCTCTCATTCAAATGTTTCTGTATCTGCACAGGTCATGAATGCAGATGGCAGTAGCAGGAGAGTTCTGGTGGAGGACAAGCTGCCTCACATCTTTGGATTCACTTTGCTGGGAGATTACATCTATTGGACCGATTGGCAAAGGCGTAGCATTGAGCGAGTGCATAAGCGTACAGCAGAAAGAGAAATCATCATAGACCAACTGCCTGACCTAATGGGCCTGAAAGCTACTAATGTCCATCAGATCATTGGTGAGTGACTGAAAATCAGATCTGGACAAAAAGTGTGAAAAGCAGCTTCAGAAGCAGCTGAATGGGGTAACTGGTTTCTTTCGCACTGTAACGACACTACCCCACAGTGTAAACAAGAACAGAGAGAAAATCTGTGGTTGTATTTAACTCGGCTAGTGAGAGTAGGGAACGGTGTCGTCAATGACCTTCTGCAGGCTTTGAGGGCTCGATAGCCTGGTCGTCGTCATAGGGCTCGTGTGCTCTTCAAATGCTACAGCTGCGCTGCTGTACTGCTTCCATGTAGACACTGCCTACTCCGACAGAAGGGGTTCTCCCATTGGCATGGGTAATCCACCTCCCCAAGGGGTGGTAGAAGAATTTTTCCGTCGACCTAGTGCTGTCTGCGCTCGGACTTAGGTGCGCTTAACTACGCCACTTAGGGGGGTGGATTTTTCACACCCCTGAGTGACATGGTTAGGCTGACTTAATTTTCTAGTGTAGACTGGGCCTTATTAGAACATGTACAGAATTCAGTTTAGTTACGTGTTGATTTGTATTTCTTTAGGACCAACGGTTGGTTAATAAAGCTAAGACTGTTCTATATGCCTTCATCTCACAACCTGTCTACGAACTGTGCTCTCTGTGTCTGCACGAAAGCTAGGAGTGACACAGGTTTTGCATGTGCACTGATTGGTCTAAATGGGCACTAAGTTACATGTGTCAAATGCAGGCCTCCTCCCAGCTGTTTGGCCTGTGTGAAATGAGTGTTTGGTGATGTCGGTGCCGCTCTTAATAGACAGACTTCCATAACATACACAAAAAACTATCACAATAATCTTCTTTATTAGTGGTCTGAATGGGTGTGAAGTCTGCAACTGTTTCCCTTCTTAAGGTAATTGCTATAGGACAAGGCTGAGGTAGATTGTGGTGCAATGTACTGTGGAGAAAGTTAGCACTTCTGTCTGAGGATAATTGTCTTGAAAAGGAGGACAATGTCAAATAATTCTTTTTGCTTCTACTGAATGTGCAGGTGCAAACCCTTGTGCAGAGGACAATGGTGGTTGCAGCCACCTCTGTCTGTATAGACCTCAGGGCCCTCGCTGCGCCTGTCCCATAGGCTTAGAGCTCATCAGTGATATGAGGACTTGCATTGTCCCAGAAGCTTTCCTGCTCTTTTCTCGGAGAGCAGATATCAGGCGAATCTCTTTGGAAACCAACAACAACAATGTTGCCATCCCACTTACGGGAGTCAAAGAAGCTTCTGCTCTGGATTTTGACGTGACAGACAATCGGATTTACTGGACAGATATCTCACTGAAGGTAAAGGAGGGAGTTGTCTCTGTCTAGTGTTCAGTCCTGCATGGGCAGCAGGTATCAAAGGCCGGGGGAGGCTGTGCCTCCCCAAACAGCCCTGTGTTGTCCCGCCCATGCTCCGCTCCCAGGTCTCCTCCTGCTTCCCACTGGGGCTCTGCGGCTCTTCCTCCGTGGCCAGAACCCTGGCCTGGGGCCGGGGTCTCCTGGTGGCTGGAACTGGTGCTCACACTGCCCAGTGTTCGGGGGCGGGTAGGGCGCACCGCCAGCCTAGTGCTCCTGTGGGGGAAGGGGAGTGGGAGGGGCGGGGCCTTGTGTAGAAGGGACAGGCTGGGCCAGGGGCTGGCTGGCTGGCTAGCCTCCCCGAGCCCAGGGTTCACTCTCCGCCCATGCAGTCCTGCTATTGCTGCATTCTCAAAACACTTTAAACTCAAGAACTGACCAACAAATAAGTTTTACATAATTCTAGTTCAGAGGGAAAAGCGTGACCCAACACAAAATGTCTTCATATCCTGGCTAAATTCAGATGTGTTCTTTTTAAATCAATGGGTATATGTTTTTTCACATACACAATGAATTTGCCAGGATAAAAGTCATCATTTCGTGGAAAACTGAAACTGGGGGAAAACGCCACTTTGAGGGAGATTTGGGGAACTTAATATGGATATCTTGCCCAATACATTGTGGGAGGGAACTGTGACTTGAGCCTGAAGTGAAACTGATGTTAATCTTACTTCAGTATGCATTAGTTATGAAGATACCATACATTAGGTGATATATGGTATGAATGATAAGTTATACTGAAATAGCTAGATTATTCGGTTGAGACTGAAATATTGGGGAGTATTGCAGATCAGAAACAGGCATAAGGCAGACAAATGGTGTACAAGTTTCAGCATCGATATCCACCAGTCTAGTTTCACACACTCATTTTCAGGAGGAGTAAATTTATTCAGAAATGGAAATATCAGGATTTTTTAAATAAAGGCTTACACAATAACTTGCTGTGTTCGGCACTCTGTAATTTAGGAGTTGGGCACACAAGGGCTCAAAACATAGCTTGTAAATGAGTTTCCAAGAGGGAAGCTGGCCAAACTGTTGTAGAAACTGGTTTAACTTGAACTGTGGTTGAAATAGATTAAACATGGCTCCCAACGTTGGTTTGAAAGGGCATTGTAGATAGGGATTAAGGGACTCTGAACTCCCAATTATGGACACTCTTGTGACATCACTGGTTCTAGCACACAAACTGTAAGCAAACAGAATTGAACTTTGACTTCTGCAGTGTTAGAAACATGAGGAGTGAGGGATGGGAGGAAACTAGTGTTTGCATGCCATTGTTGTCCCTTGGCAAAGATATGTTATCTTTGGGCTTCTTGGTCATAATTGTATATCAGTGAATGGCTAAGCTGTGAAATATTATACAATTATGGCTGCCTCTGTTGTCATAGGAAGGTCTATGAAGTTGAGAGTTAAAAGAGAGAAATCTTTTGGACAAAAGAGAGATCAGAACTCTTCTTAATGGAGAATTAAATTAGTTGCTTACCATCCATCCATAAACACTGGCACTACAGAGCTAACTGACTTCTTGGCCATTGATTGTTCTCATCTGGGTGATGATTTGTTCTGAACTTTTTAGATGAGGATCTTGTTTAAAATAAATCATGGCACTGACACAAGAAATTTCTCACAATCACAGTGTTCACTGTGCTTGTGTGTTCTGCCCGCCTGCCCCCTCCAGCCCCCTCCAGTGCTGTCTTGTGTATTTAGATTGTAAGCTCTTCGGGCAAGGGACTGTCTAGTAATCTGTATTGTGCCTACCACAGTGGTCCCCGCTGTTGATTGATCCTTGGGCACTACCATAATAAACATAATTAATTAATTAATGTGGCGTGGAGTGGCTGGGTGGGGAGTGGCATGTGATATACAGGAGGTTGGGTTAGATGGTCTGGTGGTCCCTTCTTGCCTTTAAATGCTGTCTCTGTGACTCTAAAATATTGCTCCTCGCTGTAGCATAGAAGCTTCAGCATGAGCCTGAGAATTCCAAGATGTTTTCTCCTCAAAGCTGTCAGTGAGTTGTTAAGGTCAGTGTGGCATGTAGACTGCTTAATGGAACCCAACTAAAGTCAACCCATTTATTTCTTCAGTGACCTTTCATAGAGCATAGTAAATCAACACTCTTGAATAGGCCTTATTGTTAATTGTAGGAGTAAGTAGCATATTGTATGAACTTCTTTTCTACAAGACGCCTGAAATCTGAAAGTTTTTAAATGCAAACCCCAATGACAGACTGGTAAAGTTCCTAATTTGCCTGTGTATCATTGTATCCCTGAAGACTATCAGCAGGGCATTTATGAACGGCAGTGCACTCGAACATGTGGTGGAGTTTGGCTTGGATTACCCAGAAGGCATGGCAGTAGACTGGCTAGGGAAGAACCTGTATTGGGCTGATACCGGAACAAATCGTATTGAAGTGTCAAAGCTGGATGGACAACATCGTCAAGTATTGGTGTGGAAGGATCTGGACAGCCCCCGGGCACTGGCATTAGACCCTGCTGAAGGGTAACTTGCTGACTTAATTTTGTTTACAAACTTCGTAAAAATAACACATGCATAATTTCTGTAGGGCATGTTAATGAGGCACCGTATATAAATCCTGAGAGAACTCAGCTTGGGGAATATAACCTAGTAATTTAGAATACAAGGGCTGGAGGAATGTGCTCTTAATGTCCTTGAATAATCATTAGGAATACTTCACAAAAATCAGAGAAGCTCATTAAAAAAGGATTTATATTTAGTTTTTTAATTAATCATAAAATCGAAGTAGCTTTGGGTTTATGGAATTCGTTAATTAGAAAAGGTCCATCACACTGAAAGCTCTGAAAATATTTGTCCTTTTAAAATGGAGCTCCCTTCATCACAGATTAGGGTGTTGTGAGGGTATTATGTGCTCTGCCTCTGAGGGGAAGGGGAAGCTCACTGTGTGAGAATAAGGAGAGCGATTATTTTGGAGGGAAGGGACAAGTTTGGTAGGCAGGGGAGGGAAATAGAGCAGTTTTCGTGGATGCACTATCTGCCAATCCAAAATGTAAGATTTTATAAAGGGAGAACTCTTTTTTCTCCAGGAAAATGGACTCAATCACATTAAAATGTAATAAGAAAAAAACGGTCATAATACTTAACATCTAAATAGCACTTTATAACTTTGAAATGCTTTACAAGCATTTACTAATTTATTCCTTGCAAAATGCACGTGAGAGACGCTAGTTATGTATTACCCCAATTTTACAGATGAGGAAACTGAGACAGAGCAATTTAGGGTCTGGTTTTCAAACACCCTGAATTCCCGCAGTTTACACTGACTTCAGTTGGAACTGTAGGAGCTCAGGAACTCTGAAAATCAGGCACTGAATTATGTGTTCGAGTCCAGACTGAGTCACTGCGGAGCTTGGAAAGTCTGAGGATTTCCAGGCTCCCATTTACTAGGTAGAGCTGCCTCTCCATACCATCTTTCACTTGAAAAATAGCAGTTAAAGTTTGCTAAATACCAAAAATGTTCATCCAAAGTGGGAGAGAACTAAATTTGCGGATGTGATATGCAAATCTGAGCGAGATGTTTTGGGAGTATGCTGTGTCCACGTAGTCCCTCAAAGCTGCTCAATCCCTGGAATTGCAGATTAGTGCTGTGATTTTACCACTTACCTTGAGGTTTGTAACTCCTTTTCATCACTGGTATTCACAAGAGCTAGTATTTCTCATTTACTGCAAAGTTCCTCATTTTCCCTTGCTCTAATAGCTGTCTGGCCAGAAATATTGTCAAAACACACGTAGACCAGAGTGGTTCTCAATTCCTCATCTTAAATTCACACTGGGACCCCGACAGTGAAGTTGCTTTTCTTGCATTCTCTCCTGTTGTTTTTAAAACAATAAATAATCACCAAGATTTTCAGAAGTGGGTTTTCTTCTTAATCCTATGTTTAGACACCTAACTCAGCAGCTCCTTTTGAATAATGAGCCTATGTATTTAGGAACCTATTCATTATCTATCCATTTCTTTATAGTCTTGGCCAGTACATATTCTGTCAGATCACTTCACACTCATAGTGATCTTATTCCTATTTAGTTTAGCTTACCTATCTAACCTTTTTGGGTGTTGTGTGTTCAAGATATTAGGGTCAGCATAGTCCATGGCAGGCAATACAAAGAATTTGGTATCATACATATGGAAACACATCTCCCTGCTGCAATCCAATGATGCCAGAGAACAATAGTATATGCTTATGTGGTGACCACTATGACAGTACTTAGATGATCTGTATCCTATACATAGGAGGGTGAGAGCATTACCTTGGTTCAGCAGTATCTGAGATGAAGTGTATCGTTACCCAACTGCAGTGGAAAGCCTCTGAGATCTGTTTGCAAGGCCAGAGACTCTCAGTCTGAATGAATACAGTGTTGTTCTGCATGATTCAAATTTGCAATTAGGAATACTTGAGCTTTCATTCTGGACAATCTGTTACGATTCAGCTTGTTGGGAGTACATGGGAGAAGACTTTTAAAATGTCCTGCAGAGCACCACTTTGTCACACAAAATTAGTTAAGCTTAGTTCCCATTTGTGGTCAGCTGCCTCAACCCAGTACTAGATCTGGAACAAATCTGTTTCCTCCTCCTCCCCCCTCCCCCCCCCCCCCAAACGTGTGCTAGATTGTTATTGCAACTTTCATATCACTTAAATGAAACTTCCCATGGCCTTTTTGTTGTGGAGATTTGTACTAGATCTGTGCTGGGCATCTGACTGGGTGAAAAGCTTTTCAGGTACCCTGACAGCCAAAGGAAGAAACATGTTTCCTTGATCATCAGGGACCTTCAGAAACCTATCCCTCCCTGGAGAGGTTGGGTTGATGCAAATCAGGTTTGTCTGAACGTTATCATGACCTGGGATAATGGTGTTTTATATGGCTAGTTATGTTATATTCAAATTTTAAACACTATGTAGTCATAACATTTTGGAAGATGTGTACTTGCCTTGCTGATACCAAATGTCTGCACAAGAAATACACACCACAAAATCCTTCCTAAAACAGTATAACATCCTTTAGTAAAACATACACTGGTATGTGAAATGTTGTAGTATCCTTGATAACTCCACATTGGCAACAAGCGAGGCATAAGAGGCAGGTGTGTGATCCTTTGTATCCATATCTGAGTGGAATGGAAATACCATACAGTTTTGTGGTACTTCAACCATGAAAATAGTCTAGTCCATTGCTACCTATAAAACCAATCTCTGGTGTGGAAATTAGTGGAGAAAGGAAATATCCTCACACTCACCTATTTTAAAAGAAACATTTAGTTTGGTGTTCAGTGGAGGATTGAATAGAAGCAGAAGGCAATTTTTGTTGCTCATGCAATGTGCTTTGGACCAATTTTTGATAAAGAACAACGTGCAATTTAATGTACCCAGATGCCATCCTGTTTATTATTAGCTAACACATGTGAACTAGTTAAAGACTGAAGGGCTCTAGTAAGGAAGTCCTTGGTAAGGGTCCAGCTTTGGATGGAGCAAATATTATTGAAAACAGTATAAGGAAGTCTGACTCATTTCCTAGCTTGTATTTTGAGAAAAATATTTAATGTAATGTGTTTTAATAAACACTTAAATTTGTAACTCTGATTTTCTGTTCCCTTTTTTCTTGCTTTTGTGTTGTTTTTTCTTTCATGTACTCGGAAGAAATGTTAAGAGTCTGCATCAGCACAAAACTTCTATATCAGATAAATGAGAACTTTCTGGCATTTTTATACAGGTTTATGTACTGGACTGAGTGGGGTGGGAAGCCCAAGATTGACCGAGCTGCCATGGATGGAAGTGAACGTACCACTTTGGTACCAAACGTGGGGCGAGCTAATGGGCTAACAATTGATTATGCAAAAAGAAGACTTTACTGGACTGATCTAGATACCAACTTAATAGAATCTTCAAATATGCTAGGTAAGCTGCTGTTGCTTTTTCTGTGCAAGCTGTGTATTTTTACTTACATGTAGGACAAAGCTGTCAACTGATAGCTTTTGGAGTGTCCTGTCCGGCAAAAAATATAACCTGCATTTGTTGTGGAGAGGTGGTAGGAAAGCCAAACTGCAAAAAAGCTCATAGATTTAATACACTCAGAACTGATTTAAAAAAATTTTTTTTTAAAGTAGGCGCACTCCATTGTATGCATTAGGCATGAGAGTAGGACGTATGTGTGAAAGAGAGAGACAGATGAGGAAGGAGCCTCATGCTGCAGACGGGTTGTTACAGAAGACTGGCAATCCTGGTGGAAGCTGATTTTTAAACTAATTTTTTTTTGTTGCATTTTTTAACCTATCCACGAAGAAGCAATGTCTAACACATTGTTAGAAAAACCCAGTATGTCCCCAGTAATTCTTCTTGTTTTCCTCTCTCCCTTTTTTGAAAACAGGCCTTGACCGTGAGGTTATAGCCGATGACTTGCCTCACCCGTTTGGCTTGACTCAATACCAGGATTACATCTATTGGACAGATTGGAGCCGGCGCAGCATTGAGAGAGCCAACAAGACCAGTGGCCAGAACCGGACCATCATCCAAGGCCATTTGGATTATGTGATGGATATCCTGGTCTTCCATTCCTCAAGACAGGCAGGCTGGAATGAATGTGCATCTAGCAATGGGCACTGCTCCCATCTTTGCTTGGCAGTGCCAGTTGGTGGTTTTGTGTGTGGATGCCCAGCTCATTATTCCTTGAATTCTGACAACAGGACCTGTAGTGGTAAGCCCTAAGCACAAATGACAAATTAGAGACATAGGGAAGAGAATGCCATGTTTGTTGTTCCGATGGGAATAAATTATGGAAGCAAATGCAATTTGGTAACAGATAAAAGTATTTTACTAGGAAAAAAAAGAAACATTTTCATTTCTTCTCTATTTATTTTGAGTAGCAACAAAGAGGAGACCATTTGCTTTGGTGCAGGAACATAATGTGCCAAGTCATGGCTCGTTTCTACCTTTGATACTGAAAGGTTATTAAAAACCTTTCCAGTTCCAATACAAAGTTTTAAAGCAGGATGTTCTGGCAGAGGGTGTGTGTGTGTGAATGTGGCAATAAAACTGGCTGGATTTTGTTTTCTAACCATACTAAAATCCTACCAGGCAATTGAGTAAAAGTTATGATATTTTAAAAAAAAATTCCAGGCCAACAGCTTGGCAACGGGATTAATTTCAGTGAACCTTTTTATTCATTCTGCCAAGCAGAATAAGGCTGGGTAAGAAGAGAGGCTGGAAACACTTCTGCTTTTGTGCTAGCCCATGAAAGTTACTTCATGTCCCCTTTTATTTTTTTGAGATTTACCAGGCATAGAGGATTAATGGGATTTTGGTGTATGTTTTGGAAAGTTGGATGCGTTTTAAGTTGTTGGAGGTGAATTTAGTTGTGATTTATATTCCAGCTTGAAGGGGTGCTGGACAGACCTTCCTTCAGAGCTCACCCCAGTGTGGCTAAAGGCATTGCTTTTGAGTGAGAAAAGAGGCCCCAGGGTGCTGCCTTCACAGCACTTCCAGTTCCTGATCACAGTAGAGACAGCAAGCAGCCAACCCCCAGTTTTTTTCATTGTTGTGCAGTGTGTGAACCACAAGGCCCTTAGGCCAGCCACAATTAGTTTCTAGCCAAATAATTCATCTTTCTCTCAATAAGTGGCTTCCAGTGCAGCACTCATAATTCTTCATATGATGGTCCCTACATGTATTCCGCACATGGGATACACATGAGCACCATGTGTTTGAATCCAGAATTTTTTTGCAAGCAGTGGCCATTGGCCTGTACATGTGCTGTAGCTTTTCTCATGCTCCAAACCCAAAGGGGCATGAAAAGTGGTGCAGGCCTACACCTCTTCAGCTCCTGCTTATGGCTGCGTGGTCTGAATCGAGATCTTTGGTGTCCTCATCTTCCCCCCCCCCCCTTTTTTTTTTTTAACTGCGTCATTGCTCTAAAATGTTGTACATAATTAGTTTTAGTAGTTTTTATAGTATACAGTAGAACCTCAGTGTTATGAACACCTCAGGAATGGAGGTGGTTCTGCACTGAAATGTTCGTAACTGAACAAAACATTATGGTGGTTCTTTCAAAAGTTTACAACTGAAAATTGACTTAACACAGCTTTGAAACTTTACTGCACAGGAAAAAAATGCTGCTTTTAAGTATCTTAAATTAAGTGAAACAAGCACCGAAATGGTTTCCTTACCATGTCAAATCTTTTTTTTAACCTTTCCCTTAATTTTTTATAGCAGTTTACATTTAATTGCCATTACAGTATTTGCCTTTTTTGGTCTCTGCTTCCTGATTGTTTACTTCCGGTTCCAAATGAGGTGTGTGGTTGACCGGTTCGTAACTCTGAGGTTCTTCTGTAGTTAGTGTTTCCCCACCCATTTTATTTTCCCTGGAGAAGTCTGGGATTATGCCTAGGGTTCAAAAATTGTGTTTCCTGCCTTCGCTCCTTTTCGGTGAATGACAAACATCAGCACTGCCTCTACTGCCTGGGTGAGGCTTATATTTCTGTGAGCATCTGCTGCTCTTTTCCCCCCAGAATTCATGAGCGTCTGGAACTGAGACTCAGAAAATATCTCCCGGAGAAGGCTATGAAACCCCAATCCAATTGGCTTGGGATAAACAGCTCCTGATGCTCCCGTCCACTTCTAGAGTCAAAGCGGTACCTGTAGCGACACGTACCACAATGACCAGGGAAGCGCTAGTTCAGACTGCTCTGCCAGCGGACTCTCCTCATACCCCAGGACAATCAGACTTGCGTCTCCCTGAAGCGGACATCTTTGCTCTTCCCTATCCACATTGAGCCCTCCTGTCAGAACCATCTTTATTCTGGGACATTGGTACACCAGAAGAAGACAGAGTCATGTCCCGATGAGACAGAGTCATTCTCCCATCCCACATGCCAGCCTTGCGGCTCAATCAGTGGTACCGTTGGTTCTGTTGGAGATAAGGATCCAGCTTTCTGTTCGGATGAGTCTTAGCCCTTGCAGCATCAGGCAAAGGTGGCACAAAACAGGAGCCCAAGAAGATGATGGTTCTGACCTCCAGGCAGATACAGTTGGCCAAGAAACAGGCTCCCCCACCCCATGCCATGGGGTTCTCCTTTGGCAATTGATCCATCCTACTGGCAATATTGGGGATCATGGGAGCCCTACCCTAGACACTCTGAATTGGTGCAGGAATCCTATTTGCCACTTCCCAGATACCCACAACCGGCCCCGTCAGCATATTCAGAAAGGGAAGGTGAGCTGGTTACAGTAGCAATCTCGTCGTCTTCATCAGATGAAGCAGTTACTCCATCTTCTCCATCCCTCTCAGATGACTTTAAACAATATCAAGAGCTAATGCCCAGGGTGGCTTCAGAGTTAGATTCAGCTTGAGGGAGATCAGGAACCTCAGCATAGTTTAGTAGATGTTCTGCACCCATCTGGTCCCAGTCAAGTGACCCTCCCCATCACAAGGTCGTTATCATGGATCCAGCAAAGATGATTTGCCACACTTCTGTTTCTTGTGCTCTCACTCCTAATTGGGCTAAGAAGCAGTGCTTTGTTCCATCCAAGGGGGGAAAGTTTTTGTTCTGATGCTTTGATGGTGCAGGTGGCTACTGAGTGGTCCAGGTAACAGCACCCAAAGGTTAGGTTACTCCCTGTAAGAAGGGACACAAGCGACTCAACCTTCTAAGGAGAAAGGTCTTCTTTCACCTCCCTCCAGTTCAGGATCTCAAATTATCAGGCCCTCTTGGCCAAATCAGATTTTACTAATTATAAGAAGTTTTGGAATTCAGATTCCCTGAGGGGCATAGGGCCTGCTTCCAGGCCTTAGTGGATGAGGGCAGATTGATAGCCAGAATTTCCCTCCGGGCCGTGGTGGACACAACTATACTGCATCTAGGGGAATGGCTATGGCCATTGTTATGAGGAGAGATTTGTGGTTACGATCCTCAGGTTTTCCCAGAGGTGCAGAGTACCATCCAAGATCTGCCCTTTGATACTATCAACCTATTCCACAAGAAGACTGATGAGTGTCTCTGTTTCCTCAAAGACTTGAGGACAAAACTTGATTCACAGGCATTTATATCCTTGCCCCTAAGAGAAAACCCTATAAACTGGGCTAATAGGGCAAGACCACCTCCTCAGCCATTTTACCACCAATGTTCTCAGGAGCTACCACTCAAGAGACAGAGGGTTTATAGACCCAGGAACCCAGTCTCTGCAACATTCACCACCACATCACACTCTAACCCCAAGCGAAGAGGTTTTTTCCATGGGACTGTTGAGACCTGTGTCCCTTTATTGATGCCGCTTCATTCCCCTCCTCTGATATTCAAAGGCTTCCACACCCCATTTGGCAAAAACTGCCCTAACTACAGATAAATGGGTATTAAAAATTATTCATGGCAGCTAGCTGATGGAGTCTCTGGTACCTCCTACCCACAAACCCCCTTCTTCGTTCTTTTTCACGGACCATTCTTATGAGGCGATTCAGAGGCAAGAGGTGAACTCCCTTCTCAGGGGAGCCATAGAAAGGGTTCCACCTCAACATCAAGAGAGGGGATTCTATCTCCCTTACTTCTCCATCCACAAGAAGAATGGGGGATGGAGACCAATTCTTGATCTGAGACAGTTGAATAGGTTCATTTGAAAACTAAAATTCCACATGATTTCCTTGGCATCCATAATTCCCACATTAGAGGAGCACACATGGTTCGTGGCTCTCAACATGAGACATACATTTTCACATAGACATCCACCCAGCCCACAAGAGGTTCCTCAGGTTTCTCTTCGATGAGCATTACTAATTTAGAGTCCCTCCCACTTTGGGCTAGCTACTGCACACAGGGTCTTTACTAAGGTCTATTCAATAGTGGCACCTTGGATGAGAAGAGAGGGATTTACAGTCTTCCCCTACCTGGATGACTGGCTACTGATGGGCGGTTCCTACAAGGAAGTCTAGCAAGCAACCAGTGTTCTGCTCAGCCTTCTGCCTTTCCTGGGTTTCCGCATCAGTCATGAAAATCCATGTTGACCCCCATGATTCTCATAAATTTTATAGGGGTGATATTGGATTCGACTGCGGCAAGAGCATATCTGCCTCTCAAGATGTTTTAGGCCGTGAGCGTGCTCATACGTCAGATCACTGTCAGAACCAGGACATAAATCAGAACTTGTCTTTTCCCTCCTCGGTCATGTGGCTTCATGCACACACGTGACACTGTTTGCCAAGCTTTATTTTCACTGCCTGTTTTCTCTCTCTGGACTCACTCACCAAAGAAAGGCAACATAAACAGAGGTGACAGTTCTGCCTAAAGTTTTAGACAAACTCTGGTGGACAAAAGTGGAGAAGGTCTGGGGATCCCTTTCCTCACACTGACCCCTGAGCCAATCCTCAATCCTGATGCTTTCCTCTTCAGTTGGGATGCTCACATGGGTAATTACATGGCACAAAGCATCTGGACTCTTTGGGAGTACCAGTTTACTAGAATTCTAGGTGGTCCCGTGAGCCTGTAACTCCTTCCTCTCTCATCCAATCCAGACATGTCCGAATAATGTTGGACAACATGACGACAATATTTTATGTAAACAAGAAGGGAGAATGAGATCTCTCCCTTTGTGCGTAGAGGCAGTCACCCTTTGGAACTGGTGCATCAGCCATCGCATATTCCTATTGGCAGCTTCTTTACCAGGGGTGCAAAACTCCCCAGTGGACTGCTCGAGCAGACATTTTTCCACACATCACGTACGGGAGATTCATAATTTGGTTCTTGATGACGTCTTCATCCAATGGGAATGCTGACATCAGACCTTTTCACCTCATGGGAGGACAGGAAACTTCCTCAGTACCTCTCCAGAGTAGCCCTGGGCAAGGGCTTGACAGAAGATGCCCTACTGGTGTCATGGAAGGGTTGCCTGGGGTATGTCTTTGACACCACTAGTGCTACCAAAGATTCATGAAGACAGAGTTCATGTTTTCCTGTTTGCACCCAACTGGTTGAGACAGTTCGGTTTACAATCTGCTGAAGGCCTCAGTTCACCCACCCAAGAACATCCCCAGGGTGCCGGACTTTGAGTGCATAAGGGCAAGTCCTAGCATCCCAACCTGGGACTGTTGCAACTCAGGGCCTTGTATTTGGATGGGCATCAGAAATAGAATACTCGTTCTAAAAGGGTGCAGTCCATCCTTAACCAAAGCAGAAAAGAGTCTGTGAGAAGCTGTTACTAAGCAAAATGGAAGCATTTCTCCGCCTGGGCTCACCAATGCAACTTGTGTCCAAAATCTGCTGGGATCCTTCCTATCTTAGAGTATCTACTTATTCTTAAGTCTTCAGGTCTCATGCTCAATTCTCTGCGAGTACATTTAGTAGCAATCAGTAATTTCTGTTCTCTAAATACCATACAGTATTCACTGATCCTGTCACAACTAGATTTCTGAAGAGGAGTCTCAGAGCCTTTCCACCATTGGTGAAGTTTGCACCTTAGTCAGAGGTGAAAGTAAGCTGGTACGCCCCGGTCCAGCGTACCAGTAAGAGCCAGTGTACCGTACTGGGGAAGCCTGGCTTCCCCAGAGGGCAATCCCAGCAGTGGCTGGAGCCCCAGGCCCTTTAAATGGCCTCCAGAGCCCTGCTGCTGGAGCCCTGGGGTAGCGGCTGCAGGGCTCCAGCAGCTATTTAAAGGGCCTGGGGCTCCCCTGCTTCTACCGCCCGGACCCTTTAAATAGCCACTGGAGCCCTGCCACCGCTACTCCAGGGCTCCGGCAGCTATTTAAAGGACTGGGGCGGTAAAAGCAGGGGAGCCGCGGGCCCTTTAAATAGCCCCTGGACCCCTGGGGTAGCGGGGGCTCCAGGGGCTATTTAAAGGGCCGGGGCTCCAGCTGTCTCTGCCGCCCCGGCCCTTTAAATAACCGCTGGAGCCCCGCCGCTTACCCAGAGCTCCAGCGGCTATTTAAAGGGCGGTAGAAGAGGGGCGCTCGGGGCCCTTTAAATAGCCTCTGGAGCCCCGGGCTGCTGCTGCTACCCGAGTGGGGGGGCACTTACCTTACAGGGCGGGCTGGGGCTGGCTCTGACCCCCCTCAACCCCCCCACCCCTCTTCTGCCCTAGTCCCTGCCCCTTCCAGGGGCCAGAGCTGGCCCCAGAGTACCGGTAAGTCACTCGACTTACTTTCACCCCTGACCTTAGTGGAACCTCAATTTTGTTTTGTTGTTCGCTTGCTCCCCTTCCAGCTTCTAGCCACATGTTCTGTGACCCACCTGTCCATGAAGGTGGCCTTTCTAATAGCCAAAATGTCAGCCAGAAGCGTTAGTGAGCTGGGAGTGCTCATGGTGGACCCACCGTATGCTACATTCTATAAAGAAAAGGTCTTGTTATAGCCCCACCCTAGATTCATTCCTAAAATAGCTTCTGAGTTTCATATGAGTCGGGTAGTCCATTTACCGGTAGCTTTTCCAAAACTGCATGCCTCAGATGAAGGGAGGTGGCTGCATTCTCTGATGTCTCAAGTGCTTTGGCCTTTTATCTGCAAAGAACAAATGATGTTAACAGACACCTAAACTAATTGTTTTCGTAGCAGAGTGATCAAGGGGTCAAGCTACATAGACACAAAGACATTCAAAATGGATCTCGAGTTGTGTTACCCTTTGTTACCAACTAGCTTATATTCCCGCTCCGGAGCAGGTGAGGGCTACTAGAGGGCAGATTATTTCGGCTGCATTGCTGAGAGACGTACGCCTCCCAGAGGTATGAAGGGCAGCTAATTGGAGCTCTTTGCAGACCATTGCAAGACATAACACTCTGGTCTGGTCAAATGCAGACAGCTGTGAGGAAAGCAGTGGTACAGTCAGTGCTGGCCTCCTTGCACCCACCTCTTGGCTTACCACTGCTTGTTAATCTCCCACATGGGGAATACACATAGAGGCCATTACTCGAGGAAGCAATGCAGGCTACTTACTGTTAACAGGATGCTATTCAAGATGTGTGGTCCCCGTCTACCTGCCCTCCATCCCCTCTGCTGTGGATTGTTTGAACCGCTGTAAGAATGGAAAACTGGAAAGGCATTGGCCCGCATCACCTTTTATGCCCTTGGTTTGGAGTATGAGGAGAGTTACAGCACATGTGTGAGCCAATGGACACTGCTTGCAAAAACTTTTGGACTCAAGCACACAGTGCGCATGCATACCTAATGCGTGGAACACAGATAGGGACCACACGTCTTGAAGAAACTCCAGTTACTGGTAAGTAACCTCCATTTTTGACTGCCAGGATGCTTGGATGGTTTCTGCTGGTGTCATTCAGATTAGTCAGTGGCTTAAGATAATCAGATATTCTCTCATCTGCATTATGCATGAGTAAAGAGATCTAACTGCTGCACTAAACCCAAATCAGGTGTCACTTATTCTGAGAATGTCACCTCCATGGAATACTTTGAAAATCATCCTCTTGGAAACATTTCTGCTTTGCACACTCCACATTTTCAGTATTTCTTTTCTGCTTATTACAAGGGACCACTTGCATGCGAACAAAATCTTTGTACCATGTCCTCCTTCACTGCATGTCAAAAGAATAATTGACATAGTTGTGGTGATAACTATGATATCATAAGCGGGGAATTTTGTCTTCGGACGAGAAATAAGTAGTAGTCACGTAAAGATCCTGTTTTCATGGAAATGTTTCGTTACAAAGCAACGAGAAAAATACAGGAAACATGTTATGTTATAGAGATGTAGAACTGTTCCTAAATAGTATGGTTCAGAGTCTTTCATTAGGCATTAACAGCTTTTCAGCCATGTTCAACCCTGGTAGATTTCCCACTTCTCATTTGTAGGTAATTGGAGACTTAGATTTTTCTGCTTGTAATTTAAGTTTTCTCTTGGCCTCTGTAATTGGCGCATGGATCATTTTAACTTTCTGTTGCCTATTTTACTTGGTTATGTGTTTCTGAGCATTATTCTAGCACAGATTCTGTTTAGAAGCCAATTCCTCCCTTTGTTGACCACAATGCACATGTGTGCACATATTCTTTTAATTATGGGAAGGAGATGCTGCTGCGACGAGATCTGGGAACTCAAAATTTCAGAGCCAACGCTGCATTATTAAGCTTGAAGAGCAGTTCCCCAGTTGGGATGCTGCTGTGTTTCACCTACAGTTCCTTCCAGAAATATAGTTAAAATATGACTGTTGGGAGAAACTACGTTGGAGAATAAAAAATGTTTTCCAAAACCCAGACTGAGTTCCAGAGAATGGGGGGACTTAAATTGGGAAATTTACCCTACCACCACATACAATGAGTGATTCATTTGGATAATAATGCTAGAGAAGTCTGAGTTTGCGGATATCATGAAGACAATTATTTAATACCTTTCCTTTTGAAGTTCTTACTGAGTGGATCTCTGAGAATGACAAAGGGTCTCTGGAAGGGGGGAGCAGAGGGATTTGACTGTTTGTGAAAGGAGGCTTGCATGCTTTCAGTTACAACTTCCTTTGTTTTGGTCTAAAACTTTCTCGTTTGCATGTGTCCCTTAAAATTCTGGTTTATCTAATGAATAAGGGATTTGACCTTTCCAAATGTGGTGTTTTGCTGTTTATATACTACATACATACAACAAACTTTGTGTGTGTGTGTAGGGGGCTGGGGGGGTTTGGTTTGCTTTTGTCTTATCTTCTATTAATTAGTGATTAAATGTAGAAAAAAGTCACTGGTGAAATGCTTGCGGGGAAATCCAGGTTTTTCAGAAAGCAAAAATAACTTGCACCTAGGTCAGAATTTTGAACAGTGTGAAAAGTATATTTTTATGCCAGTGAAACTTTTTTCTTAGCAGCAGCCAGAAAAAATACTCAAAGTACATGCCTAAAATAATAAAGACAGAGGATGTTCTCTGGAACCTCACTCCCCCAGGTGTTGCCTCGCCTGGTTTATAGGTGAAATGTCCCCCTGCTGATCTTTCCAGGCTTGAGATCTACTTTACTGAGGCTGTTGGACCTTGTTCTACAGTGCACTGTAACTTTATTGCAGGAAAGACCACTGGGCTAAAAGAATGCTGTGAAGAGACTTGGGAAAAGTGTTTTAAATTGAATACCTGGATCTTGTCATGATTTCAAAGAGTGTGTCCATATTCTTTTTCTTTTTTTTGCATTTGAAATTATCCTTTTTACATCCCCACATATAAGAATTTATTTTAAAAGATGCCTTTAAAGCCTTAAAAAAACCCCAAAAAACTCTGTCTGTGCAGATGTGTGTATATGTGGGAAGGAGGAAAGGGGTGGGTTCTAGGGGAAAGTAAGGTATTGATAGCTTTTGTGTAGTAATGTTAGTAGTGGGTATATAGATAACCGGTGTTTCTGCTCTGTGTGTTTCCCCCTTTTTTTAAAGCTCCTACAACTTTCCTGTTGTTCAGTCAGAAGAACGCAATTAATCGCATGGTGATAGATGAGCAGCAGAGTCCAGATATCATACTCCCTATCCACAGTCTCAGGAATGTCCGGGCCATCGATTATGACCCCCTAGATAAGCAACTTTACTGGATTGACTCTCGGCAGAACATTATCCGGAAGGCACAAGAAGATGGCAGCCAGGTATCCAGTGAGAGGAATTGCAAAGAGATGAGGCACTGTTTATACGAAGCAATGATTAAATTTTAAATAATATAGACGGACAGACTTCCTGCTAGCTCCAGGTTCGCTGTAGCTGGTCTGGACTGGTGGTGATGAGAACCTAAATAGAAATGGATAGTAGGATTCATGTAGGAAATACAGAAGGGGCAATAGTCTGTGCAGGGGAATAGAGATGACCGGGGAAGGTACACTGACTTGAGGGTAAGAGATTTGGGGTGGTATGCCGCTCCTGTCTAGGAGTTGGGGAATTCTGGTGTAGGCATGAGGAGAGTGGGGTAGTAGACCAGTGGGACTCTGGATGAGAGGCATGAAACAGAGTTGCAAGAGTCCCAGCAGCATGGAAAGGGAGCACATGATTGGGGAGCAGAGAGGAGGCATGGATGGGGCCAGAGACAAAGCGTGGTGCAGGATGGGTGAGGTAACAGTAATTGATTAAGGCTTGTACAATTGTTCATTCTCAGACTTTTAAAATCTTTTATTTATTTTTGGTGGCGGGGAATTGAAGACATAAATTTTTTTTGTTAAAAGAAAGTGCAGTTTCTTAAGGAGGGGGTGGGAAATGTGAGTTGGATTCCGTTGAAATGCTCGATCATCCTTCAGTCCTATTTAGGGATGTTTTTTGTGACTGTCTAAATAATTTAACATCCAAAACTGGTCAAAAGTGCCAGATCTCTCCAGGACCAGCAGAATAAAACAAGTGTGCAGTTTCTAGGCCAAGTGCTTTGGAAGATGTAACAAGCCAAAAAAAAAAGATTGGCAACTTTTCCAAAAGTGGAAGACAAGCTACTTTACAGAGCACCTTTGTCCCCAGAATGTCACATTGAATTTACTCCAGGCTTTCCAGAGAGACTGTCGGAGGCTAAGATGTGATACATGGAATTTCAGCTGGATCGATATGTCTCTAATAAAGTTGTCTGGGTGGGGTAAATCGTGTTTGTCACAGGGAAGACTACTTCGATCTTATCTGTGGAGAGATTATAATGTCTGCATAATAATTTTCTCTACATTGAAGAGGGCCAGAAAGGGGGATTTCATGTAGTTGAAATACTTGGAAAAACAGGGAAAACTCAGAAGGGAGTAAAATGGGAAAATTCCAAAGTGCTAAATTTCATACCAGACCAAGGACCAGTGCTAGCAGATATCCCCTCTACCAATTACAAGGGTTCCCTAATGTGATTTGCCTCCTCACATATGTGATGAAAATGATGTAGGAGGATTGATGTGAGAGGTGTTGTCCAAGCCATCAGCTGGTCTCCTGAACATTTCTTTTCCTGATCTGTCCTATAGACTGCTCAGGGTTAGGGATTATTGGTGACATGGACTTTCTGTTGTAGAGAGCTGTGTGTTCTGTATTCACATTAGTCTATGTACTGAGGAACTGGACTGTCTAAGGAGTTTGGTTTATTAAGAAAAAGAGAATGAGATAGAATTGGAAGAGAAACATCAAAACTGTGCCATGCCAAGGCCCAGAGAGTGCCTTTCCAAGTGGAAACCTTGACTTTAGTGATCTAGCTGTCTCCTCTCTTAGAGTGGTTGGGATTTAACGAATGTAATCTGTTTTGGGTTGGTGAATTTAGAGAGAAACTTTCAGCAGACAAGAATTGTCCTTTAAGGCATAGTACAGCCAGTCATACAGCGTTCATAGCCTCTCAGAACTCCTGGCACTGGGGAGTGTCGGTGCCATTCCCCGAGCCACCTTTGATACCCCCACAAAGCCCAACAACAACATCAGTTCTTCTGAGCTGCAACCAAATGGTATGATTTCCATCCCCCTAAATCTGCCAGGGTATGTTTTGTGTCCACTGCTCACTCTGCTGTTGCTCACCAAGGGACCGAAAGAGCGAGAAACAACTGAACATGTGTTCCTGGTTTAGGATTATATTCTGGAGGCCTCTTTCTAACTTTGAAGAATTTCACATACAGCGGATCCAGTTCTAGGTGATGCACTGAATGTAATATCCTTCTGGTGATTTCCCAGAGCCTTACTGTGGTGACGAGTCTGGTTCCCAATCAGAACCTGGACATGCAGCCCTATGATCTGAGCATTGACATCTACAGCCGCTACATCTACTGGACTTGTGAAGCCACTAATGTGATTAATGTGACACGCTTGGATGGGAGACCGATGGGCGTGGTGCTGAAAGGAGAAGATGACAGGCCCCGGGCCATTGTGGTGAACCCAGAGAAAGGGTATGTAGTTGTAATGTGGAATAGTAGGGAAAATCCAGCCTGGAGATCCTATTAATAAATCTTCTAGCTTCTGGCTACCCTTCATCAAAATAAGGGTGTCTTTGGAACTTTTGCATTGGTGCTGAAGGTTGAGACTTCTAAAATTCTTAGTGTAAAATACTGGCCCATTGAAGTCAATAGGAATTCTTCCACTGACTTAATTGGGGCCAGGATTTCACTGGTAAAGGTTAGCAGGGTTCAATTATGGCCTTCCTGAGGCTGAGCCTTGTTGGGATGGAGAGGCGGTGCCATTAGAGGGTGGTAGTGTTGTGTTATAGAAGAAGAGAAGCCCAATACAGGGCAGGACTTGATACATCTTTAAATGGGTGCAACGGGGGGTAGAGGGCTCACCCTCCCTCCATCCCCACCCCACCCCACTTGGCCCTGGACTGGAGCTAGAAATTTGGCACAGCTACCCCTCTGTCGTGAAGGAGAGGCAGCCAGGCCATATTTGAGTGACACTGCGACCCCATGCACCAGGTCACAACATTACTCACTCAAATTTGGCTTAGCTGCCCCATAGATTTGAGGGGTGTTGCAACTCCATGTTCCTCACCCCCACCCCACCTTTACAGTCCTTTGGGCACTCATGGGCACCCCAGTCCCTAGGAAGAAGTGGAGTAGGCAACACTCCTAGTCCCCAGGAGAGGGGAGGATTGGATCCAAGCTTTTGGGGCTTCCTGGGAAGTAGAGATGCAGAAGAAGGATGGGGCCTGGAGCTCCCAAAACCGCCTGGCTCCTGGTGGGGATGGTGCTTTTCAGGGCAGGGAGACCATGGGGCTGGGTGCAGTGGGGAAAGCTCAGAGCTGAGTGTGGGGAAGCTGGAGGGGAGTATGTGTGGAGCTGGGTGCAGGACTGGGTATTGGGGAGCAGCAGGGGGAGTGTGTGGGGCTGGGTGCAGGGAGCTCTGGGCCCCAGCTGTAGGAGAATTCTGGTTACGTTCCTGCCCTCTTCACACGCATCCTGGTGAAATGCAGGGCAAGAGACATGGCCCCATCCTGCCTAGAAACAGCTCCTGTACAGATGGTCAGTTCCTCCCACCTTGCACACCTGAGTGCTGAGAGATAGAGCAAGCCTGTTTCCTGCATGTGTACTAGGCCCAGGTATCCTATGTTCCCTTCCTCCTACCCGTGCAGAGCACCTGCAAAAGGGAAGGGACAGTTTAGCCTGACATTGAAAATGTTTTTTTTTACTCCCAAATCAGTTATTGTCTTAAATAGCTGCCTCCTCCCTCCCGCTTCGCACAGTAGTGAGAAGGGATGTTTGTCTCTCTGAGACATTGTTAGAGGGAAAAAAGTTATTTAATAAAAACCTGCATAATTTACGAATCTGTTTGACTCTAACTATTCCTGTTACAGGTACATGTATTTCACTAATCTGCAGGAAAGGTCACCCAAAATCGAGAGGGCAGCACTGGATGGAACTGAACGGGAGATCCTCTTTTTCAGTGGCTTGAGTAAACCTATTGCCCTGGCCCTTGACAGCCAGCTGAGCAAGTTATTCTGGGCTGATTCAGAGCTCCGGAGAATTGAGAGCAGTGACCTTTCAGGTAAAGTAAAACTTATGTTTAGAAATTTATATGCACTCTTAGTTGCTCAATATTAGTGCTGTTCACTTCAGTTTCTAGTTTCAAGACCTTGGTTAGCTTCTCCCTCAAAGCCAGTTCACAAATAATCACTGCTCTTTTTCATGGACATCACTTTTTTTGAGTACTAGTACCTGTCAGGCAAACCAGGAAGTGTACAGTTGGTGAAAAATCTGTGCTATAGGGTTAAGTCGGCATGCACTGGCCATTTCTGTCCCTGTGGCAACAGAAACTATGTAATACCTGCAATGTCTGTCCTTGTACTTCAGATGCATGTCCGTTCCCCCATCTGCATGCATGTATGAGATATGAGAGTAAGAGTAGAGACTGGTGATGGAAACTAAGTGAACTTGGTAGTAAAGTATTGCATTGATATATGCTCATTAATGATATAATAATGCTTTGGAATTCTGTAGTGCATTCCATCCAAGGACACCAATTTGCTTTCCATCTTCTATTTAAGTTTCATAACATGTCTGTATGATAGGACAAGTGGTATTATTTCAGTTGCAAGTGTATGCAATTTGCCCAATGACACACGGTAAGTTAATGGGAGATCCAGAAAAAGAACTCTTGACTCTTAATCGGGTGTTATAACCAGTAGACCACACTTAGTGCATTAAAACATTGAAATTTTGGTATGATGTATCCTTGGATGACCTTGACCACCACAGATTCAGTATCTGCAGGTTTTAACTGACATCTGAAACTTACTCGTTCCTTATTTCTCCTTTTGCATCTGTTATGTCAATTTTTAGAACACCAAAGTCGAAGGCTGGTGTAAATTATAAACCTACTCTTTTGTTTTTAAATTATCTTACTTTAAAAAAAAAAAAAAAAGCTGTCATCAGATTTTATGTATTATTTATTAAAACCTCACCATTCCTTCCATGAACATGGAGAATTTTTTTTCCAAAACACTCATCTTTAGACATTTGCACTGCAAGATAAGTTACAGCAATTTATCAGTGTAAATCCGATCCGTTCAGACAGATTGCTAGTTAAAGAATGCTGATTAATAGGCCTTTTTTTTAAACTGAGAGCATAATTTTTCTGCATTGTGTTCTTAAAAACTCTCTTGCTTCCTGTGTCTGCAGATGCTGCTACTCTTACAAAGAGAGACCGCATGCTTCATATGTGTGATAGGATAGGAGAGAGGAGAATGCTCCCAACAGATACCTGGGGCCCAGTTGTGTTGTCCTAATAATAGAAATCCCATTGAAGTCAATTGGACTTCTCACATTAGTAAAGGCTTGTCTACACAGGGAAATGGACTGGAATAGTTCCTTATGTGGACACTAGTTTGGACTAAAAGGTCAGTATATTCCAGAATAATTAGTTTATTTTGGACACACACTAATTATTCTGGAATACATTGACTTTTATTCTGGAACGGTGTGTCCACACAGGCAGCTAGTCTGAAATGGCTATTCCAGTCTGTTTCCCCCATGTAGGAGGGAAGTAATGGCAGGAAAAGAAGTCCTGTTAGTCTTGTTTCATTCTTGAGCAAACATGGATTTCTAAGCCTTTAGGATCTTCCTTTATGACAATCCTGGTGGGACTAGTGGACGCTTTGTGAACTTTGTGGTCCTCACTTTAGGATTTCTTATTTATATGAGGGATAAATATCACGGTCTTGGTTTAGTCACAAATAGTAAATTAATCTCAGTCATAAATATGGGTGAAAAACTGAGGTACTTTTAAGAGACTGAGATTTTTAAGCTAAAAGTTTGTGCAATATGTTGAGAAATGTCATGTAGATCCCCCACCTCCTCACTGGATCATAAAAGAACTCTGTCCAAAGAAGTAAAACTTTTTTATTTTTGTAAAGGTTGACAGTAACAGTCACGCTTCCCTTTGTGCGCCTCTCCATCCCCTTCTTGGCATCTCACAGCTAGTGTTCCCGCAACAGATGACTCATACTCATAGACTTTAAGGCCAGAAGGGACCATTGTGGTCATCTAGTTGACCTCTTGCATTACACACACCATAGAACCTCACCCTAGTAATTCCTGCATCAAGCTGGATATGTCCTTCTACAGAATCCATTAACATCTTTCCTAGGGCCAAATTCAACACTGGTGTAGCTCCAGATCAAGAAGTGAAAGCGCTGTCTGTATTTTAAAGCTGCGGGGGGAGGATTCTTAGGTGCTGTGTCAGAACACGTCTACACTACAGGCACTGTAGCAGTATAGCTATGGCACCTTAGCTATGCCAGCATAACCTTACAGTGTAGACATAGACTACAGCGAAAGATGGGGGGTTTCTGTTATTGTAGGAACTCCTACTCCCTGAGCAACGGTAGCTAGGTTGATGGAAGCATTCTTCCATTGATCTAGCTGTGTCTGTGCTGGGGGTTAAGAGTCAACATAGTTGCGGCGCTCAGGGATGTGGATTTTTAACACCACTGTGGACTGTAGGAAAGTCACTCTCTAGGTTTTAAATGTAGACCAGGCCAGAATCTATCAGCTAATCACGATGAGACATCAGGCAAGTTACTTAACCTATCTGTGCCTCACTTTACCCATCTTAAAATGGAGATGATAATTAGTTTAACTTACTGTAAAGCACTGTGACAGCATCTAATGAAAGCCTATAAAAATGCAAAACATATTTATATTAATAAACGTGAAATAATAAAACATTCGGACATTATAATAGATAACTTTTTGGTCCCAAAAGCAAATCTTGGCCACACATTCCTTTTATATGTGGTGGTTCACTGTACTAGTCTTTTTTAAAAATGTCAATTACTTTTTTTGCAAAGCATAGTGTAGTTGAACACATTCACAAGCTATTACCTGCTGTAGGGGTTTTTTGTTTTGTTTTTTAAGTTTGATAGAAATGACCTGAACACCCCAGAAGGTTTGGCAGTGTTTGGATTTGGATCCAAACATTCCAGCTGTGGGTTCTCTATACTTTTAGTTCCTGTGATGAGTGTGTGTGAGTAAAAGTAAGTATAAGTGCAGGGCATAATAAATTCACTAAATCTGTTTACAGGTCACCAAATTCACAGCATAATTGTGTAGTGTAATCTAAGCTTTGGGGTTTTTTTTAAATATAAGTTTCTAGCCCTAGAGTTGTGAAGAAAATAAATGTAAAAAGTCAATGTAAAGTAGCGCAGAGTAAGTTTACAGGCCATCTTCAGCAATAGCTCTGAGACAAGTATGAACTGTGCTCCCTTTCATCTGAATGGAATTTTAACTCTGAAATCTAATAATGACCATTTAAAAGTCAGTGCTGTTAAATAATTGTCACTGTAGCATAAACATTCAGCTAATGTGCTTCTCCTGGTCGCTGCCGAGGGTTGCTAATATAGAGAACTGAGAGGGAGTCTTCACTGGGGAAAAGGGTATATTCCTAATTCAAATTAACTAACACATGGTAACTAACGCAAAGTAAAAACCTAGTGAAGGCAAGGCAATTTATAATTTTCACACTAGTTTGCAGGTTGAGTTAACTCCCCCATAGTCTTCAAGGGTTTACATTTTCCTACTAACTAGTGTGAAAACTACAAAGTGCCTTGTCTTCACTAGGATTTTACATCATATTAGTGATGAATGAACAACTCCCCTTTTTTCCCTGATGAAGACAAGGCCGAAGAGTTCAGGCCCATGCACGAAACTTAAAATTGCTATTGATTCTTTCCAGAAGGGTTAGGGGAAAAAAAGTACTTCCCCTCCTCTTTGCCAAAAGTCTTAATCACCTCATGAGAGCCAAAACCCCAAACTGCCTTATAGCTGAACCACTTGGTAATAGCGACCATAATGTAATTAAATTTAACATCCTTGTGGGGGAGAAAACACCAAAGAAGCCCACCACAGTAGCGTTTAACTTCATAAAGGGGAACTACACAAAAATGAGGACGTTAATTAAATTAGAAGGTATAGTCACAAAAGTGAAATGCTTGCAAGTTGCATGGAAATGTTTTAAAAACACCATAATAGACTCAAATAAAATTAAACATTTTAAAATTAAAAAACATAGTAAGCAGATCAAAAAAATGTTACCATGGCTAAACAACAAAGTAAAAGTAGTGGTTAAAGGCAAAAATGCGTCCTTTAAAAATTGCAAGTTAAATCCTACTGAGGAAAATAGAAATGAGCATAAATTCTGGCAAGGCAAATATAAAAATATAATTAGGCAGGCCAAAAAAGAATTTGAAGAGCAACTACCCAAAGACTCAAACTACCAGCAAAAAAAATTAAGTACATCAGATGCAGGAAGCCTCCCAAACAATCAGTGGGGCCACTGGACAATTGAGGTGCTAAAGGGGTGCTCCAGGAAAATACGGCCATTGCTGAAAAAGCTCAATGAATTCTTTCACATCCTCTGCCGTGAACACTGATGCAGGAAGATTCCCACACCTGAGCCATTCTTGTTAGATGACCAATCTGAGGAACTGTCCCAGATTGAGGTGTCAGTTGAGGAGGTTTTGGAACAAATTGATAAATTTAACAGTAATAATTCACTAGGACCATATGGCATTCACCCAAGAGTTCTGAAGGGGCTCAAATGAGAAGTTGCAGAACTACTAACTGTGGTATGTAACCTATCATTTAAATCAGCTTCTGTACCAGATGACTGGAGGATAGCTAATGTGACACCAAATTTAAAAAAAGGCTCCAGAAGCGATCCTGGCAATTACAGGCTGGTAAGCCTAACTTCAGTACCAGGTAAATTGGTTGAAACTATAGTAAAGAACAGAATTATTAGACACTTAAATGAACACGATTTGTTGGGGGAAGAGTCAGCATGGCTTTTGTAAAGGGAAATCATGCCTCACCAATCTATTAGAATCTTTGAGGGGGTCAAAAAACAAGGGTGATCAAGTGGATATGGTGTACTAGCATTTGACAAGGTCCCTCACCAAAGGTTCTTAAGTAACCTAAGCAGTCATGGGATAAGAGGGAAGGTCCTCTCCTGGATCAGTAACTGGTTAAAAGACAGGAAACAAAGGGTAGGAATAAATGATCAGTTTTCAGAATGGAGAGAGGTAAGTAGCGGTGTCCCCTAGGAATCTGTACTGAGACAAGTGCTGTTCAACATATTCATAAAGGGTCTGGGAAAAGGGGTAAATGGGTGGCAAAATTAGCAGATGATACAAAATTACTGAAGACCGTTAAATCCAAAGCAGATTTACAAAGGGATTTCACAAAACTGGGTCACTGGGCAACAAAATGGTGGATGAACTTCAGTGTTGATAAGTGCTAAGTAATGCACATTGGAAAACCTAATCCCAACAGAACGTTAGGAACATTAGGAAAGAGAGAGATAATAAGACAGAAAATATCATATTGCCTCTATATAAATCCATGGTACGCTCACATCTTGAATATTGTGTGCAGTTCTATTCACCTCATTTCAAAAAATATATATTAGAATTGGAAAAGATACACAGAAGAGCAACAAAAATGGTTG